>NC_087321.1:5282500-5907500 GCF_037043105.1 Vanessa tameamea
AGAGAGACAGATACAAGAGCGCCACATTTTAGTACCTACTATAATGTTACAAGAGCTGTTCAATATTAGGAATACATAATGTGACAGAGGACTAACATTTTTTGTTCTACATATGCATTCTTTATTAAATTGTAACAAAAAGAGTAATCATGCTATACTTAGCAAATTTCTATATAATTTGCTCATGTAGTAGATATACACATTTATAAAGTTAAGTAACGTATAGGACCGCGACTATGGTAAGTAGTATAAAATTGTCGTCGGTATTAAGCATCAAGTAAAAATTTCTACATCTAAAACTATTAGTGGAAAGAATCAATGCTAGATAAAATAATTAGCAACCGCTAGGAGCGAAAACATATCACATTGCTCGAGTTCTACATATACATTATATTACTTAGTAGAGGTTTTTTACATTTTTACAACTACGTAAAAAATGCTCAGAGCAGAATCCCAGAGAAGTAGACATAAGCCCATAATTTGTGCCCATTGTTTACATTACATATAAATTTGAAGGGCTATAATTAATGTATAATGTATGAATGGTCACTAATTAACTAGAATAAATCAATTCGAATGTATATGAACTTCAATAGTTAACGTCGAAATTAAACGAAGCAAATTTTGAATTACATGATATTTTAAACAAAATTGGAAAGAGTAAAGCTATTTAAATTAACGAAACAGTATAATAATATCCAATAAATTAATCCTTCGCTCCTCTTTTGATATTGAACATTCAAATTGTCACTACGTTGTGTACAACGAATTTTGTGTACAAAAGAATGGGAGAACCAAAGATTTGACTACGGACGGACTACGTACTAAATAATGCATCCTACAAGTTGAAGATATGAAGAAAGTGGCCTCGGGTTATCGATATCTATACATAAATTTCTATTCGAGTCCTCATTAGATCTTTACCACTAAATGTCCATAATAATATTAAGATCTGGTCTAGTTAGAGGGCGGCCAGACGACGCTCTCGATCCAGTCGAGGTAGTGCGAGACGCGCGTGTACACGCCGGGCACGGGCGAGCCGCAGCCGCGCCCGAACGACGTGATGCCCACGAGCCGGTACTGCCCGTCGCGCTCCGTCAGCCCCTGCAGCGGCCCGCCCGAGTCGCCCTGCAGCCAGTGCCCGCCCGTTAGCGTTATGAGACCATAGGCGGATGTTTACGAACGGATTGCTCGCTATCGAGAATTCGTTATGGCAGTGACATCGTACACATGTTTTTGTGCATGTGAGTAAATACATTCTACAAATACTTTGCAAACACTTCACTCAGATGCACCCTTCGGTAGCTGACTATTCAGCCCGTGAACTGTTCCCACCGTGTGCAGTTCGATGTGCTCGGTGTGGGATGCGACTTAAACTGCTATATTTGTTTATGTACTGTGTGGAATGTGTATGTGTACAGGAATGCGTGCGTGTACTGAAACGATCGAATTCGTCAGAGTCATCAACTTATCAAAAATAATTTTATTTTTTGAACAAAGTTGAATTCAATTTTTATTGCTCTGTATTTGAATACATTAGGCAAAATTTATAATTATTCTACATATGATATATACGTGCCTGGCAAGTATCTCGTAGTCCTTGGGGATCTCCCGCGCAGATCTGTTCTTCGGAAATACCCTCGGGAAGTTTCCGCCAATTCGTATAGGATTCACCACACTTAGCCCTTGGTACAACGGTTACGTTAGCTTTCAGCAATAACGTACTTTTTACGTCTCCTGTGAAATGAATAACATGATCAATGATACAAAACTGATTCTTTCCTTCTCTTGTACTTTAGTCTTACATTTATCGAGAGACTTCATTTCGGGGAGGGGGTTGAGATTGCTTCTTATATATGTAGATGGATGTACGTAGATTGCAGAGGTTGCAAAGTAGGTGAGAGGTACCACCCATTCATAACATAATCGACTGCCAAGCTGCAATCTGCTATTGGTAAAATTTAATTCTCATCATCCATCCTTGATAAAATAATTGTTTTAATTATTTATAGTTTGTGTGACTGCTGCATTCTAGTAATTTCGAAATATATACACCAACCTAAATTAATCTCAATATTTTTAATTTAGTGTTTAATTAATGTTATGAAATCGTGGGTAATGCCATCGGCGCTTTTAGTCTGCATGCCATTGAATTTTCCAGAACTACATGTCGTATATTTAAGGTATATTCTAGATCATTCGTGATCAATCTATAAAACACATAAAAATATGTATGCGTTTTTACAAAATACTCATTGGACGCTGTATTTACTAAATAGCTTGGTTGTAACATTCAATTGTTTTATAATTTAGTTTATCAAGATAAGATAAAAAGTGTGTGGAATATATAGATTTAGTAATAATCCCTATTAATAAATTTATATATTCTATTTTTGTTAAATTCGTACATATTATGTTAGTGGACTTACTTGTGGTACTAGTTTTACCCCAACCGGTGATCGTTAGTGGCACTCTAGGATTATCGGTTTTAGTGTACAGGCATACAGGGTTTAAATTCGTTGAAAACTGCGCCGGACTCTCTAACCTTGAAATAAGAAAAATAATTTAGCGGGAATTTTAAATCAAAAACAATGTTATTAACATTATACCAGCACTATTATAAATATTGCTATTAAGTGAACTGAAAGTGTTCGATATATTGCTACCATTGTATAAACTGTTGCACCGTTATGTAGCAAGGGTTCTCTACTATTACAATATTACCTCCATTTACATAGGGCGGTGCGGAAGCGCATGGTGGCTTCAAATCTCCGCGGGTTGACGGGAATTTACGACTCATTTGAGTGGCTGCCTTGACCTCTGCAGTTAACGGGTGTAGGGGTCTCACTTTCGTAGACATAGTTAAGTTGGGGTAGAGGAGATCTCTATTACTCTCTTCCTCGATTTAGATAGATGTGTCTAAATATATTAATCTGTTAATCTCAATCTATTAGTTACGGATTACCAACATACATTCGCACATATAGGACATGTATGTTGCTGGGCTTAGTTAATGATATATGGCGGTGTGTCAAATAATCAGGTCCGGTGTTATTGTAAGTGACATCATGGAATGAAGAAACGGCAAAATCAAAGAGATTGGACAGAAGGACTGTCATGACGGACTCGGCTCTTCGGTGGATACTTCCACTAACTAACTATTTACGGTAATCGGTAATTGTATCGTTAGACATTTATGCATGTATAATTACATAGTGTAAAACAAAGTCACTTACCGCTGTCTGTTCCTAGGTATGATCTTTAAAATTACACAGCGGATTTTAATGCGGTTTTTTTTAATAGATAGATTGATTCAAGAGGAAGGTTTATATTTATAATACATGCACAATATTGTAAAGAAGCACTGATAATTTTAGAGGTTTCTGAAGTGTTGGCGTAAATAAACACATTTTTTGCGCTAACATTGCAAACGTTGCTGAACCCTACGAGATAGATCAAAATAATGTAGTACAGTATTAAACAACTTAAAAATGTCTATCTCTTATCGCTTATTTTCGAAGCGATTTTAAGCAATACAGCATTAATCCTTATCCAATTAAATACCTTAAATGCATTGTACATTTAATATAGATCAATATGGCCCTACATAATGTTACAGAATGTATTTTAAATGAATATTTTCGAAGATATTACAGAATTAAAACGCAGGGACTTAGCGGTTTGTGATGTCTAATGATTGAAAAACTGTGAACGTTGTAAGACATTCTGTAATATATTTAGTATCAGCATTGCACCCGCGCGAAGCTGGAGCGGGTCGCTAGGAATTGTATATATGCAAACATTATTTTTGATAAAGACCATTTTCCTTTGCATTAATATCATAGTATCTTAATTACTTGCATCTGGAATAGTTATAATAAATTATCTTGAGAGTCAATGGGTTCAAAGTTAAATTGTACCTCAATAAAGCCAGATCGTGGTATTTAGTGCGCCTTTTGTATGACGGGTTTGTTATAATTTCATTTATTCTTCCGTCTGTCTCGTCGCTCCACTGTCTGTCGCCAATCTCTATGGTTCCCATGCGAGCTATACTCGGCTTCACCCTATAAAATAGAACAATAACATTCACAACATATTTTAATTTATATTCCAAGTAAAGACAGAATATATAATTTATTTATTTAATTTAACCCACATAACGTACACACTAAATAAATATTCATAATATTAAACAATATACGGTTTAAAAGTTGTGCGCTCCTCGACATGCATTATTAAGCAAAAAATATTTAAATACAGTTACGATAATACTTTGTTTTTATTCTGATTGCAAAAGTTAAGTCAAATCAAATCAAATCATATTATAATTATAATTTTTCAATAATGAAACATTACTACTTAACTTATTTATCCATTGTCAAATTAAATCTACCAACGGTACGAAAAATAAAATATCCTTCTAAGATAAGGCCTGACTAAAGAGACTCTGCACATACATAACATCACATAACATGAATTGAGAAGCAACAATAAATATTTCAAATTCTTTAAATGTATGCTTCGATGTTTCTTTAGCTTTTAGGTTATTAATTGCACTAAAAGCCCTTCCGCCGAACAAATATAATACGGATAACGGCTGCGTTTCCCCAAACCATAATATCGAAAGACATTATAAAGTAATTGAAATTGCTAAGAGAGGAGTATCAACATTGCAACTTGACATTAACTGTAACCAAGAAATCAACTGAGTCAAATGTATCAGGCTTTTTAATATTTGCCCTTTTAGCACAAAGGCACATCATTCATTGCCAGAATAAAAACAGTGTTAAGACCCTTTAGTGCATCGTCTCGCACTAAAACAGTTTGGTGAAATAAGCTAGAAGCATACTTATGGGGAGGGGAGGCCTTTACATAACAACGAGACATTACTTACTGGTCCAAAGTGTCCACACAGTGAGCAGCGGTAAGGACGAACGTTCGCGATACCAATGACCCGCCACAGAGAAAGTCGAAACCATCAGTTCGTTCATACCCCAGCGCCACCTATGTTAAATGCTACGCGTAAATAATAATAACAACATTTTATTTCAACCCTAACTCATATGGTATTACTAAAAATTATGTTAAATACTAACGTTAGGAGGGGTACAATATTTTAATTATAACTATCTTCAGTTTAATGAAGCGTGTAACTTAATCCACTGTTGCAGCATTGGAGATTCCCATCTATATGCAAAACCCTCAAGATAGGGTTTGGGATACCGCAGACGCTTGCGTGTTTTCTAATTACTCGTTAGAATTATTGTATTTATTAAATGTTGAATTTACATTTTGTGTCATCCATAATCGGAAATATTGAATCTTACACAAAATCTTCAAGCAAATGTATAGTCTCTACCAATCGAATACTTTTGCTTATGCACTATAAAATGTTCATGATTTATGTATATGCTTTTATTTATTACGCAACAGTTTTCCAGTCAACAAATATAATGTTACTTTTAAAGATAAATACTACATTGAGATTCAAAAAGCCATTCTTTTATGAATGAGTAACAAATACCATAGCTTATTCAAGATCTCAGCCAATTTTATTGGGTCAACTCAATGTAAAATCTTGGCTATTTATCTCCTGTATGATTCGAATCAGCTATAAACATATTAGTTATATATTATATATATAGATTAAATCGAAATTTATTAACATAATAATTAATAATACATTAAAGTTAATGAAGATTCTTGATTAACTAACAGGAAAACTTGAACAATTATGAGTCAATCTTTAAAAAAACCCACATATTGACCTGTGTTCCATATTTTATAAATCATGAAGTAATTCCCTTAATTGGTATTTAATTTAATAAATTGCCATACATGACAATATCTTTAAAAACTCATTCTTAGATATTCTAATATTATATAAGTAGTTTTTAAAAATAATTTAAATTAATAATTTTAAAAAAAAGTCCTATCTACTTTATTGGCCTACTGTCTAATTTATTAAAATATTTTGGTTGGTTATATATAAAGAAGAACAAATTTCGAGGAGTGTTAATATAACTTCTGTTATATTTATAAGAATTACAGGAAAATTATATTACCATGTGTGGGAATTCCCCAAGTGATACAGTTTCCCCACCTATTATATGTAAACCTAGCGGGGGCAAGCTTGTCTCAACAATCTTCTGGCATTCTGAAAAAAATATATATTAAAAAAAATAACTAAATCTCAAAAATCTTAAAATTGTAATTTTTTTTTATTTTTGAAAACATTATTTAAAAAGATGTATAATTATCATTATCTGCTCAATTATATTATAATGTTTAAATTGTTGTGGGGCTTAAATATAAATTATAATTATTCTTTAAATACAAGACTTAAATATAATATGCAACTAAACAAATTTAGTAAGCTACACTTTTTAATAAATTGTAATATACTTTTTTGGTAAATAGGAAACAAATAGTTAAAAATATGTTTACATAAAACTATTGAGAATCAGCCATTTAAAATTGGAGGGTAAACTTTATTTATAGTAAGATTTAATGTAAGAAAAAAAAGTGTGTTTAAGTCAAAGCCAAAAAAATCTTTCTATGATGTATTCTTATAAATAAAACATGTAAACGAACCCTTATCTGCAATTCTTAGAGAGCGAGTATTTGTATCACCTGGAAAAAATAATATTTTTGGTAAGTAATTTATTTAACTTTAATATTTATGTTGACTGTGTAGAATTAAAAGATATTGAGCAAAAAAAATGAGAGTAAACACTAAGAAAATAATGACATCTAATCTTTTATTATAACTTTAGTTTGTATAATGTAAAGTTATTCTAATGGGCAAAGCTCATTTCAACCATGAGAGGAGTAAAGACAAGTATACAACTTACACAGTAAATTGATGCAATATCACTGTTCTAGATCATCAAACAATCTTTAATGTTAATTATGGACTCATAAAAAACATGCAATTAGAAGTGCTATCAGAATTTTGGAAATAAATATTAGTTGTATTATTAATGATGATATATTAATTAAGAACTGTCTGTATTGCCTAATACAGCAAAGATTGTACGGATTATGTTAATTTTGTTTATCTTTACTCTATTATCAATTGAAATATAAAAAAAACTAAAATGTTAATGTTTAGTGGAACAAATATGACTCTGTAATTTTATATTTATTTACCAAATTTATCCGCTGTTGGTTTGGTGGCAGGTTTTTTTGTTGGTTTTGGTACTACATATTTTGTAGTTGGGCAACATACAATTTCCATATCTTTATGAAAACCACATCTTCTAAAAGGATGGTTTCCAAATTGTTGTATTGTTCTGAAAAAAAGAAACAATTTTCTTTTATTGGTAATGTTTAAAAATTTTAAAATCAAGTGATGATAGAAGTCCTCTACTACAAATAAAGTAAGGTTATACTAGTTTTATAGTTTCTTTTATAATTTCATACTTAAACTAACAAAGAATAACCTGTTAACAAAAATATATACATAATACTAGTTTATAACAAATTTAGGCATAAAAGATTGTAAACTTAACATACAATTTACAGTAAAAAATATAAGATAATGGTAAGCTTATTTTGTTAATGATTTATTCAATTTTTTTTGTTTTACATAATCTGACTAGATTTATTAAAAACTAAGAGTCCTTATTTGTACCAGATGCAAAGATAAATCCAGAGCTTTTAAGAGATATAATCAAAGTTTCTTCATTGTGAATGGCTAATGTTTTTATAGACAATCAATTAACTTTAGATTATCAATTGGATAGATGACATCATTTATAAAAATGAATATTTAATATTTTTTTATTTTGATAATATTTATATGTTTATGTTAAATATTAGTTTAGTTTGCATGCATTTATGGGTAATTGATAATATCAAATTAATGCAATTGTTTGCTATGCTATGCTATTTTCATATATTGTTGAAGGTTATCGTTTAGTCACTGACCTTATTGCTACCTCACAATCGATCACGGATTTGCAAATTCCTTCTTCAACATCTTCGTTCGGTATGCAATTATCGCCAACTAAACAAAAAAGCATAATTTATTTTAAGTCAATGGAACACTAAAATACTGAATGAGGATGAATAGAGTTTTACCTTCTCCGGCGATGATAATTTGGAATATTAAGAATAAGACAACATTTTTTAGCCACATTTTCGTAACAATCGAGATTCACTAACTTGTTCGATTTTCCTCAATTGAGATTTGACACGAAATATGTTAGACCATACTTAGCGAAACCGGTTTGCTTGATGATAACATATAATACTCAAATAATAAAATTAATACGACTACTATTTAAACAATGTTAAATATCATTATAGATTTAATTTTTTTTTTGTATTAATAGTATCCTTTTAGCGACGATTCTTAAGTGCCTAATTCAAATTCGTAACGTATTTACAATTTTAAAAAAAGTAAACCTAAAACCATATCAATCCGTTAAATAAATTAAAGTAATTAAACAGTATTACAGTACATTTATAAAACAATTCGAATCTTGGTTGATTTAAGAAATGTCATTGTCATAAAAATCGATTTATTAAGTGCCATAATCGTAGTAACATCTGTGATTATAAATATAAAGTACTCCACTACTCCTTGTAGTACATAGGCTGTAGGACTTCCAATTTTGCTTAAAGATCAATATTTATTTTGTAATAAGGTAGCACAAACACGATTATAATTATATAATATATATATATTATTTTACATACTGTACACTTGTTTTCTTAAAGGAATTGTACTTGCATTACTAATAATCGATTACAACGTTCTTGAACCGAAATTAAAAACAAATTGATAATTATTTTATTAAGCGTCTCTTATAGTATAATTGCTTTATTATTAATCATAAGAGAATAAATAATAATTATTAAAAGGTTTGGTTTTATAATAAATTACTCTTTGATTATATTCGTCGCAAGCGAACAGCCAGACTTAAATAATATTTAATAGATAACATTGATGCTGACGAATTGAAGATTAGTAAGTTTAGAAGAAACTAAACTCAGCTTAATTGAAACGACATAAGAGTATTTAATTAATAATTGATAATATAACTGAAAACAAGAGAACCCTTGTGACTCCATTAAGCGTGTGAAACATAATATTTCCCTTAGAAAAAAATAAAGGTCGGTCTGTTACAGTCGATAAGTTGAAGAAATTCTAAATGACGTTAACCTGCTTCTTCATATTAATTAATTAACCTTTTATTCTATTTGGTTTTCCATCTAGTTTAGTAAGTTAAAAATATATTGCAACACTATGCAAGCTTCATTCAATACCAAAATTTTAACATGATATTTTTGTAGGCACTGCAATGCTATAATTGTACAGAACAAAATTATGGGGTGTGTCCGAAGTGTGCTTTAAATTATAATAGCCGACATACAATTTGCCACATTATTTATACTTTATTTTTGTTAGTTAATGCCAAAAGGCAGCGTTTGGAGCGTTAATTTTAAGAAACATTAAAGTTAAGAATCAAAAACAAATACAACATTTTTAATTACATTTTTTTTAAATACTATTACTATTTTTTATATTATTGATTTGCTTATATCATAATTATTATTATTGTTATCATAATAATAACAAAGTTTATGGATTTATGAATCGATTTATGATCGACATATAATCTGTAGTTCGTTTAATTGACATCGTACACCGTCTTTAGCAAGTGTTACCTATTTCAACGATTTCCCTTTAAACTTACAACCCATTTTTATTTTAAATATTATTAGAAATTTTAAGATTTTAATTTCTTGATTACACATTTTTTTTATTTTTCAGTATGTTTAATGACTTCACATTTCGTTAAATTAATAAACACTTTTATTTCATTAACTTACAATACTCTTTATTTAAAAAAAACACTGATGGATACTGTTTGAATTGTATTGTATATTCTACTAAAATTTTTTTTGGCAGTAAAATATAATAATTGTAACCCATTATTCAGGAGTAACAATTGTTCAATTACACAATTTTGAAATATTTGGTCACCTTAACTTAAGTAGAATTTTTATTACTATAAATCAGTTATATTATATTTCTACTTTTTATACCATATTTAATCAAATTACTTTATGGAACTTACGTTATCTCAATCTAAATAAAAAAATACTACATTTCCTAAATACTCCGAATTTTCAAAAATATTAGTCGAGGGGGCTTTTGGAATTTTTGCAATCACTTTTATGGGTAAATAAATTGAAGTGCTGGCGACTCAGTATTTTCCAGTCAAATCTATTATAGGTACTGTTTTGTGCCGTGCGGTGATAGTGTATAACGAGGAATTACATTGTGAATATTAAATGTTACATTTATAAAAAAGGTTAAATTTTCTAATATTCATTAAAAATCATTATGATAGCTATGTGTAATTAGTATGGGTGTTCAATAGTTTAGTTATTGACAATGTAGCTATGTTATTGTTATATTTATAAAAATATATTGAGTGTTGATGAGTGACTTTTAAACAAGGGCACTTGTGATTAGTTGATAATGATGGAATCTCCCGGCCCAGCTAGCACACGTCTAGGAGTCCATGCTGGTGTGGCTAATCAGGTAGGGCTGGCTAGTCCAGACTTTGGAATGGCAGTCTCTGTTCCCCAGGCGTTTGATTTACAAAATGTAAGTTGTGGTGATTCTTCGTCTGATGCACACTCGCCTGATTTACCGATTTCCAAAGCAAGCGATCGGCAATCTCGTATTAATGCTGAAAAACATCGCAGAAGTCAGTTTAATTCTCAAATTGCTCAAATGATGTCTTTACTTTCTGATGTTGTACATTCACAACGAAAAGTTGATAAAACTAGTGTTCTACGCCTTGCAGCTAACAAACTTCGAAATGAACATGTTTTTGGTGATACTATTAAATGTTGCCATGTTGAAACATGGTCTCCAGCTGTATTAAAGATTTTTGACCTTATTGGGGGCTTCATGTTCGCTGTTACATGCAAAGGTCGTATATTTATTGTCTCCCCTAATGTTCAAGAGAAGTTAGGATATTGTCATATAGATCTTCTTGGTCAAGACATATATAATTACATACACAACGAAGATAAAGAGATTCTAAGACAACATATTTATCCTCTAGAATTACAGACTGGTTGTAATGCTAAGTTGTTTGAACAGCATCATAATTTCCATCTCAGAATAATGAGATCAGGAGCAAGATCCGATCCTCCAAGGTATGAACGCTGTAGGATAGATGGTATGCTACGACGTTCTGATCGAGCCACAGCCAATGGTGTCCAAGATGAGCAGACCATTAGAAGGCAGAGAGTTAGGCACCATCGTACATTTTCTTCAAGTGGAAATGATTATGTTTTTATAGGAATGGTTCATGTTTTATCGAATAGCTTGCCTGCTAGAATGTTGCCACCTACTGCATACTCTGAATATTGGACAAGACACTTAATTGATGGTCGCATAGTGCAATGTGATCAGAGTATTTCTTTAGCTGCTGGTTATATGACTGAAGAAGTTACTGGGACATCTGCCTTTGTGTTTATGCATAAGGAAGATGTTCGTTGGGTGATTTGTGTCTTGAGACAAATGTATGACCAAAGTCGAGAGTTTGGAGAATCATATTACAGACTCATGTCACGTTCAGGTCATTTTATTTACATGAGAACAAGAGGTTTCCTAGAAATAGACAAAGATACTAAGAAAGTACAGAGTTTTGTATGTGTCAACAGCGTTGTTGGAGAGGAATATGGTAGAAAAATGATGGAGGAAATGAAAAGAAAATATTCTGTGATGGTGGATACTGAAAGATTAGAGAGTGAAAAAGTACTGGCCATTGATGAAGCCCCTGTTGAACATCCAAAGCGTTTAGAACGAATCGTAATGCATTTGGTGGAGCCAGCGGTTAATGAAAGCGTGGATGAATTAAAATTAATTGCTCCATCAAAGGAAAATATAATTTCTGCTATTAAAAATAGTGAAAGAGTTGTACAGGAAACTGGTGTCAGGTTTGATAATCGCAAAAGAAAAAATTCAGACAGTGATGACAACAGTGAACATTTAAAAAGGCACAGTGGACTCTCTGACCCTTAGGTGTGCTTATTTTAAGAATTTTTTTTTACTTAATATGTACAATTCATAAATTTTAAAATACTTTATTATCCATGTAATATTTAAATCTAATTGACCTAAACAATTTAGTGTATGAGAAGGCTTAAGTCAATTAGAATCTATGTGTGTAAGAGTAGGGAATTATTTGTATAAATATAGGTAATGGTGAAATTGTTTACAACTCATATTTTTGGGGATTGCAGGTTTGTTTCATCTGCAGGCTTTGATGTTGGTATTGGAAAACTATTTTATTATTAATACTTTTATTTTAAATGTATGTGCCAAATGCCTGCAGAAGTAATTTGAAAATCTTAGAGGTTTGAGATGCACAGTTGGCAGAAATTAACAGATTTACCACAACTCAGTTATAAATATCTTACCTGTTCATGATTGAAAATATTATCTTGTAATATTTATAAAATATAGACATATCACAACTTTTCACTCTTTATATTCATCAAAGGCAAATTTATTATCAGGGTCCTTAAATATTTGGCCAAAATTACTAATAGCCCATACTAAATTACTAAATTTTCATGAGTGAATTTATCTTTGTCAACAAATATAAGGTATTTAATACATTAGTGTGTTTGTTTACTTGGAAAGTAAAGATCATTTTGTAGCTCTTCAGTTTAATTGTATATATTTTGTGAGCCTAATTATAGTCACACTGGAAGTCTTTGATGCATTTCAAATTGTTTTTTATTAGACATCTCCGTTGTTTATAAAAGCTACATTGATTACTGTATCATTATTAATTAAAATGTTTAACGTAGGTATATTGACTGATACCTTTTCTATTTTTATAAAATGTAGATAATTTATATGGTCAAATCTACAAAACAAACCAAGCACAGTGTTTGTGCATGCCATGTTTATTAAATTTTGTAAAAATAAATTTTGCTTGTAAGGTATATAATATTCTTCTATAAAAATGACCATTTATGATAAAAAATATGTTTTTCTAATTCGATCTTTATATATTTTTTTGACTAGATAAGTCCTATGCAGGAAGTACAATGACCTAGACTCATAATCTGAAACTTTTTTTTTTTAATTTCTTGTTTGTATATGTTATTTTCAAAGGAAAATAAATACTTAAATATTTTTTTCGCGCAAATGACATTTTTAATCATTGTGATATTACTTTTATTTCAAAAGAAAAATAAATCAGGTCAGAAAAAATAAAAAAAATTGGCGAATTTAAAATGGCAGGGTTTTGTAAAATGATTAAGGACAGGCCAATTCAATTGACAATACTTGTTTTGGTATGGAGCAAGTTGTGCTGTAAGCAGGGTAAAATTAAGGCTAAGAAGTATACATGGACAATGTAAATATTATTTTATAAGGTATTGGAAAAAAAATATTTAAGTAACTAAACTGAAATTACATCAGGTTGTACTGTTTTTTTATGTAATATTCCATTAAAGTGTTATTTTTTGTCCTGGGGTTTCGAGAAGTTTGCTTGCCTAATTGATTTATATAATACTTATTGGATAAAAATATCCAGTTCAGTTGTTCAATTATTTCGTTATAGCGGTCTCTTTTACGTAGATTTCTTTCCCGATAAACCTGAATATCTGATATTACTAACACAGTACAATATTTTTTTTAAATCGAAACTTATTTTTTAGATATTTTATTGTAATTTTATATACATATTTTACTGAAATGGGCAGGAAGGTTAATAAAAATCCAATTAAGTTCCAATGGTACAACTTCCGTTAAAATTAGTACTAACAATAATAAAGAATTATGTTTAGGAACATATTTTCTAAACATGGAAGAAGTTTTTGTGACATTAAATGTACATTTTTATTTGAGAAATAATTAAGTACACCAAGTATTAAAGTAACGAAATATTTTCGTTAAATTAAAAAATAAATGTGTCGTTAAATTTAACATTTTGTTCTCATTATTTTAATGCCCACTTGATATAGATTTATTCTTCCTCATATGCCATCAAACATTATAGTATTAAAAAATCTTTGTCTAGTTTTAAAGTTTTGGAACAACTACGATAACGACAAAGGGACAACGAAGACAGCTGTACCATATTCGCTAGAAAATCATCATAAATATAAAAACGGAGATACATACGCAGTAGTTCTTACGAATGCATCAATTACTAGAGACCTTTATGTTTGTGAGGTAAACATATAATTTTTTAGTACTGGTATAAATTAAAACGAATGTTATAATTCGAAGGCAACTTGCATTAGAGATAATTCTTTCTATGATCTGATTTTTATGTACATAGTGTTTGAGATTGTTTGCTTTTGTCTTTCCTATGTGCGTTAGAATGTGAATTCACATCGATTTATTTTAAAATGAATATTTCGTTAAACGCGTTAAAATCTTAGAATAATTCATTCAATGTCGTGGTTAATATTTCAAAGATTGCTACAATGGGAGACATTTCACTTTGCATATTGGCTGTATAAGGGGATATTTTGTTAAAGTTGGTATGGGCATTTTAAGATTATTCATAATAAAAGTATACAGTATTTAAAATAAATACATAGATGCTAGCTATGTATCTTCATTTGCGCACTTTGTATGAATTGTATATAATTACATAATTATAAACAGCTTGTTTACCAACTCCAACGTATGTTTGTACGGTATTATTTCTACAATGTTTATGTCAAGTTTATACTAAAGAATCTAGAATGTTTGAATAATACTATGTTTGTATTGGTGTTTTTAACATATAATATAAACCTTATACGCACATATATGTCAAAATCCACATTTCTCTATACTTACATTATATGCGATAAAATATACTTACGTAAAAATGTTTTGAATGTTAATGCCGACCATAAATTTATTGTGCCTAAGTGGTGAGTGAAAGTTATATGTCTTGTACAAAATTAAACATAGATGTTATTGATGTTTGCATGTGTCTTAATGTTGCTGGTTTTTTTGTAAAAATTTGATGGATAAGATGTTCTTTGCATTAATTATATTGTTGTACGGGTGTAAGATAATGGTTGTGAAAACTTTTCTGATATGTCGGTACAACGCATTCCTTGTTGATCCCAATTAAATATAGCACAGAAATGAACTGAGTGAAATATACGTAACTGTATATATTCAATATAGCTGTGTCACAATTGCGTTGCAATTCTACTAAATATGATCAATGTTGATGTTTCGCTAAGAATGACTGATTGTATTCTACTTGGTTTAACTTAATATTTCTTTTAAAATTAGCTTTTATAAATTGTGATGTTATACTTGTTTTTGACCAAAAACGATACTTTACAATGATATTATTTTATGTATGGATCGAATAAAATAGATGAAATTAAATTACTATCTTTTTTGTTTAATTCCTTGGAAATTAATGTTTTGATTTATTATGTGGGTATTGGCAATTTATTAATTTATTTTCGTCAAATTTAGATTTCATCGGGGTTTAAAAATATACCATGTTTTTATTTCAGACAGTATTGTATATTTAAATGTTATGAATAAAATAGTTAATTCAAATATTATAAGACTAAAGAAGTGATAAATACTTATATTATGTTCATAAAAACAGTGTTACATAAGTTCACAGTAATCAATTCTAAAATATTAAACTTACTGTATAATTTTTTTTTTCAAAACATATAATACGAAGGTAGGTTGAAGGTATGTCTGGTTGTTAATGTTTATTCATTTTATTTATTATTCTCATACACTAACATATTTAATGTTGCTAAGTTTATATAGATAATCAGGAACTAAGTTTTAGACCGATATGGATCTTACCTTTGTAACCTTATGAAAGTACTAGACTAGTAGTACTAGAAATACAACTGTATTTCATTTATTAAGAACAGTCGTCATAATAAGAGTTAATAAAAATGGCTAGCTTATGGGTTAGTAAATTCGTTTGTGGTTCTTACGTACGGTGGCTTATTTACGTGTTTTTTTTAATTAAATCATTTAATTATTTTTTTTACAAAATGTGTTGATTTCTCTCAATTGTTAAATTTAAGTTATATAATTTTTCGGTTCAATAAAATCGTTATTTGTAGGTCGAGCTTTATATTAAATTAAAACTAATCAATAACGTCACTAGCATTCTTATCTCTTAATTTATACTGGCATTATGTACCTAATATATTACGTAGTAAAAATATGTTAAGTGTTCATAAAATTGAATGATTTAGATACCTATGGACTATGCTTAGAAACTGGTTAATCATAATAACAAGTTTAAATATGACATTGAAATCGGACAACTACCTACTCGTTTTTCTTTAAAAAAAACTGCATTCGACCTTGTAGCTAAGTAAAATGCGATTATTTACGAAGATTACTTATAAATACTAATAAAAGTAAGTAAAGTAACAGCCTGTAAATCTTCCGCCGTTGAAAAGTTATGTTGAGAAGTGTTTTGGAGTTAATTTGACCATTGTCACGCTGCTTCATTACCCCTCTAGCCGCTGGGCCATCTCGGCTTTATATTACATACAATATACTAACAAGTTTCCGCCCGCGACTTCGGCCGCGTGTATGGGAGGAATGGGAGGTGCAGGGTTTAGGGATAAAAGGGACCCTATGTATGTGCTATTTTAGACTATAATCTTCTCTGCCTAATTTCGTTCAGAGTCGTACAGCCATTCTGGCGTTATTTGAGTTACAAACACCCATCCAAACTTTCACATTCATAATATTAGTATGATAAGGTATATTATATGCAATTGACAAATATATATTTTTCATTGGGTTAAGTAATTATGACGAAATGAAAAATCAAGTTTGATTAAAGGCTTTAATTTTTTATAATCAAGACTTACAATAACAAACAGCAAAGCTTTGTGAATCATTAGTAGTAATTTTGCCGGCTACAAATGTGTCTGCGACTTAACAGTTATATAAATGAACGTACCTACCTCAATTGGTTGAATAGACTACCGCTATTGAAAAGAGCGTTACATCACGACGGTTGTGAGTAACGCTGAGTCAGGGTCGCGGCGTCCCTGACCACGGTCAATGGCAGCGATTGAAGGTGCCCTCCAAAAAAGAGCGGCAACGTTTACCGCATTCCTACCACCTGGCCCTGTAGACAATGTGTAGACCAATTATTGAACTTTTGTCCTTAAAAATTAAAATGTTTTTAATTAAAATACTAATTTTAATATCTTTTAATATATAAAATACCTTTATAAAGATTTAAATAAGTATTTTTCGAACCTTTTGCTGTCTTTAATTAATCAAACTCAGGAAGACTAATTGAGCCTTCATATTGATATTAAATTTCAATATTCATAATACTGCAGCTAAAGACTAATTAAAATTAGTTTCAATGGCGAACCGGTGAATGCCCAAAAATGTGTCAATGACCTCGCTATTTGAAAAAAATTAGCTTGTTCATTTTTATACCCATTCCATCGCTCTCAACTCAATGCAGGTAAAAGGTTAGGTCACCTTAAAAAAACTTGCCTTGGGACCAATTGTGAGTATTATAGAGTTATAGAATAAAATTACAATTTTACAGTTTGAGTGAAGTAGTAATAGTAAAGGTACCGAATATGTTATGACTATGTGTTCGTATATAGATAATAAATATGTATAATATATAAAAGCATATAAACATCAATATAAAATAGTCTTTAATAATAAATACGGCAGAATTACGCTTAGAACGCGAATGTGCTTGTGCGATTGGGCTCTGAGCCAAGATTTTTATTGCTATGCCAAAAAAAAATAATTGATGACACTTGTGCGTTATGAACTTGCAACGTTACTTTCAAATTTCTTAGAGCTTTGTTTCAAAAAAGTCCATTCGGGCTTTTAATCATGCTGTTCAGATAAAATAGGTAAGTAAGTGCTCATCAGTTATTCTGTCTATTATTGAATAAGCCAGTGCCAGAACCCTCATGATAGTTCCTTAGCTTTTTCCACCAAACAGTGACAAATATTCATACATTTATGGATCGTTGGCCCTACTAACAGTAATACGTAATTCAGAAAAAAGCTTTTACAGTGCCAACTTCAGCCTAGTCTATCTTTTGATACTAAAATAATTTAATAATAAATAATTATAGATAAGAAGATCCCATACTACAAATACAAACCCGACACCATACTAGAAAATAACAGATACAGGATATACTGGGATAGAACCATAATAACAGATAAAACAATACATTTCAATAGACCCGATATCACACTACATGACAAAATTAAAAAAAATGTTTATCTTATTGACATAGCTATCCCTAACACTCACAACATACAGTCGACAATTTCGGAAAAGCTTAGTAAATATCAAGACTTAGCAATAGAACTGAAACGTCAGTGGCGTGCAGACACCATCCATATTGTTCCCATAGTCATCTCATCAACTGGGGTTGTACCCAAAAGCCTACAACGCAGCCTTGACATATTACACATTCCTCATCACACTAATCATTTACTCCAAAAGGCAGTAATCCTCAACACTTGCCGCCTCACCCGCAAGTTCCTTACGACTTCATCCATCTCAGCTGCCATTACCTAGCTCCTACTAGCGCTTGGCTACGGCCCGTGTGTGTAGGATTTAGTTACCTTATAAGAGAGAAAAAGTAAAATAACAATATAATAATAATAAAAAATAGTAATAAAATAATCATAAAAATACTAAATATTTGTTATAAATCATGTTATATAAAATTGTAAAATCAGAAGGTAATTGCTATATGATGTATAACTTCGTTATGATTATGATTACCGAATAAAAAGGTGTTAATGAAATTCAAATGAAGCCAATCTGAAATAACTACATTAACCTTTACCGTAACTACAACCCCGAAATAAATCAGATTTTTCTGTCTTGTAATATTTTAACAAGAGACCTGGTTGGAAAGAAATTTCATGCAGTTTGTAAGGATGGAGGATGTATGGCCTTTACAAATTTCAATTTAATAAAATTCATTTTTTACGAAGTTTTCATCAGTTATTGTAACGCCATACATTAAAATTGTGTATTGTGCTTCCAGTTTAAAGGGTAAAAGACACAGTGTCATTATAGGCAAAAGGAAGATATCAATTTAGATACACTGGTCAGTGCGAATTGACTGTATATAGAGTCGCAACTGCGAGTTTCTATGTACAACTGACAACTTGCCTTCCTATCTTATAGGTAGGTAGCATATCTATATGTACCAATACTGTATATATTTATTTATTTATTTATATCACTTATAAGTATATGAAGTTTGAAAATACATTGTATCAGAATGTGAAATTGCTACATTGTATTTTGTTGTTAGAGATTTCTTGAATCCAGAAAAATGAAAAATATATTTGTTTATGAGTATGACAACTGATTTCCATCATCATTAGATCAAATGTTTTAATAACATATATAGTCTACATGAAAATAAACTTATAAGTATGTTTTTATTTCACAATTCTAACTTCTAATATCTAAGTCCACGTTGAGTACCTACTTAAACTGTCATTCGGAAAAGAACAAAAATATTGTTAATAAATATTTGAAAACTTGAGTACAAATATGAGAGTAAGTAGAGATCCGAGCTATAGAGCTTGATGCAGCACTGTCCAGTATCGCCATATCCACGCGTTATCTATAATTATACTAGCTCTCTCTCTCTCTCCCACGGAACCAAAACATACTTATAATTCACTACCTATTGCTTTGTAGCTAGATAGCGAGGTATATAGTTTAGTGGGTGGTTTTCCCCCCAACGATGCAGCAGAGGGTTCAATTATTGTGTTGATATTTTAGTGTAAAACTCGCTTCGCTAACGCGAAATGTTTGTTTAGGTAAATATCTAGATATATTTTTCGTTCAAATATTTCACAGTAGGTGTATTTTTATGTTATTTTAATTATTAGGTAATTTTAATTTTGTCGTCAAACTCAAAATTGTTGTAAAGGGAGTGTTGGAAGGAAATGGTCTCTTTATGCGACATAACGTTTTCGGATAAGGAGACATTTCTTCTCAGCACATTTCGTTGCTGAGTATGGCGTGAAATACTTGGATCTCGGGGTACTAGTGCAAAAGTATTTCTAAAACATATAATAATTCAATTGATTGCCTTTATTCACGTGGTTGGTTAGTATTACAGCCAGTAAATCAACATTGCGATTCAGAGAGCTGTCAGCATTCTTGCCACCGTCTCACGCGGTCTTGGTTATTCAGCAACAATTGCGAATATTGATTTTTATATATTTATTGATATAATCTTAAAAAGGAGGTTAGATCATAAAATAATTAACTTTAAGTGTATTAACGCTTCATCATTATCTTGTGTAGGTATTAAGCTATTTAATAGAGTTTGAACTCCAACCTTAGCAATAATAGCAATAATAATATAATGAAAGTGACATCAGATATGTTTGTATTACAAGCGTTAGTACTTTGGTTTTAAGATTACACCTGCTTTATTAAAAATTGAGATTCTATAAGGTATTTACTTTACTTTACTTTTTTCCTGTTGCCTAATGTCTAATAAAAATAAGCCGTAATCTACATTCGTTTCTAGTATTATAAAAGTTTACTATTGCAAATCAAATCAAATCAAGTTTATTCAAGTAAACTTCACAACGAAGCGTTTTTGAATCGTCAATATTAAAATACTACCACCGTTTCGGAAAGCAGCCTCCAGCGAGAAGAAACGGCAAGAAACTCGCATAGTTGCTCTTTTCAAATAAACGGATCAACAATGCTGTTTTTTTACAATAATGAGTGTCCTGTGATGGAACCCGAGCCTAAATCCAGGCGTTTTTTCTAAAAAGTGCTCTTTTAATGAATAATAAGACTTATTTATTAATTTAGTCTTAATAAACTTTTTAAATTTCGTAAATGGTAAATTGGTTACATTTCCCGGTATCTTATTATATATGCGTATACCATTGCCCAAAAACGTTCTCTTTACCGTATGCAAACGGAAAGTAGGGTTTACAAGTTTATTCTTATTTCTTGTATTAATAGTATGTATATCAGCTTTTATGGAATACTTTTGTATATTCTTCTGTATAAATATTATATTAGCTATCATAAATATATTGTGAAGCAGCCGTTAATACACCTATTTCTTCAAATTTTTCGCGTAATTATGTCCTAGAGCTAATATTGTAAATAATTCGGATAGCTCTTTACTGCAGAATAAATACTATTTAAATATCTGCTGCATTACCCCATAACAACATTCCATAAGACATAGGACTGTGAAAATTACTAAAATAAACTAGCTAGACTAGTACTTATGTCCGTGAGTTTTCTTATTGTTTTTATTGCATAAATGGCACTACTTAGTTTCCCTGCTAGGGCATACAAATGGGTGCCCCACTGAAGTTTGGAGTCAAGGGTTATCCCTAGAAAGGCCGTCGACTCAACAAACTCAAGCCTTTCATAATTCAAAATGACGGCAGAAGAATTTGATTTGACATTTGGCAGAGAAAACAAAATACATTTAGTCTTTTTTGCATTTAGTACCAAATTATTTATGTCAAACCAACCAAGAACCCGCGACAGAGCGCTGCTTACAACGTCATAGTTGTTTATTTTTCTGTCGAGTTTAAAAATAAGGGATATATCATCTGCAAACAGTACAATGTCGCAAGTCTTATTTACAAAATAAGGTAAATCATTTATATATATTAAGAACAGGAGAGGTCCTAAAATTGAACCCTGTGGTACACCCATTTGCGCCAGAGCGCCATTTGATTTTGCACCGTTAACAACAACCTTTCATTAAGGTAGGAGGAAATGAATTTCAATGCAGGGACCTTGATTCCATAATATTTATGTTTTTCTAGAAGAATATCATTCCTAACGCAATCAAAAGCTTTTGATAAGTCACAAAAAACACCAATAGCATTTTGTGACTTCTCCCACGCATCATAAATGTGTTCAACAAATGCTATACGCGCATCAGTAGTCGAGCGACCTTTAGTAAAACCGAACTGTTGAGAATGCAATAGCTTATTCGAGTTAAAGTATAACAGCAATTGATTAAGCATGATTTTTTTCAAAAATTTTACTTAATACTGGCAAAATAGACATCGGTCTATAATTGTTTGGGTCATTTTTATCACCTGACTTAAATAATGGGATTACTTTACTTAATTTTAATAGATCTGGAAAAATACCGGATAGTATACATTTATTAAAGATAATAGCTAAACAAGGAGCCAAGTCGACAATTACGTTGTTAATAATTGTAACTGATAGATCCCATAGATCACTGGTTTTTTTTAAGATTTAATGTTTTAAATTTTTTTAATACATCGTACGAAGTTATACTCTCAAAAGAAAATTCTTACTCATTCTGGGGAACGCAACACTTAAGTAAGTCTGAGGCGTCATTGGGTGACGCATTAAGTCCTTTAGTAGTATTCAAAGGAATATTAGAGAAATATTCTTCGAATTAGTTGGCCACATCTAAATCTTCACTTACAATATAGGGTTAATTGCCCTGCATCAAACTTCATTCTGCCTGTCTCTGAACTTATAATATCCCAAGTAGGTTTCATTTTATTTTTAGATTTTAAAATTCTATTTTTAATATGCAACGAACGAGCTGTTTGACAAACTTGTTGAAATAACTTGGAATATTTTTTAACAAAATTGAGAAATTTATAATTACGATTATATTTCTTAAGTTCATATAGCTCATATAATTTATTTCGACTTATATAGATACCGGTAGTGGCCCAATCTCAGAACTGTATTTGCAATGTATATATTGTTATATCATATGTGGATATTAAATTATTATAAAATGTGGATATTCGACAACTCTTTACTTTTCAATTGATAATGAAACCGAATAAATAATAAAAAAAGTCTGTAAAATACGTTACAACGTTGGCCAGTCAGTTCTATAACGCAGTGCATTCAAGATAAATAAGTTGCAGCCGATACACAGCTTATGGAACAGATAAGCGGGTGGCCGAGGGAGTGCGGTAGGGTGGGGTAGGGGACTGTTGTCATTGCATGCTAGAGGTGACATTGTGCGGTCATCGAACCCGTCGGCCTTAGCGCAAGCGTCATAATGGCTGACTGAACGTTTCTAGTGCATTCAATGTAATGATACTTATATAATTGGACCAACATGTTATTCGTTATCATATTATTAGCATCTTATTTTAATATTATTTTTTACATGTGCTGCATTTGACATATATATATATATGATTTATATGATTTATTTGATTGATTTATATGATTTATATGATATATATGATTTTATATGCTTTTATAGGATTGCAGCAATACTCCTGATTTTGTATGCATGAAGTGACAAATTCTGTTTAGAAATTATTAACATTAACTCCTGGAGACCAGACAGTGAGTTGACGGGACGGGCGACATGATGCAGTATCGTATATAGCATGTACATATACATACATATATCGTATATCTATAAATTTTGTATAGTCGGTTCACACCTATAACAATACTATTTATAATATATTTACATACATGTAATAATATTATAAAATGTAAAAATCGTCTATTTGGAGGCAAGAAGGATAATTTTGTAAAAGGCCAAAAGTTTACGAGTTAAAGGAAGACTCTCGGTTGAGCGGCGGCCGCATTAGTAAGACTAACTAACGTTCGCTACATGCTATAAAGTTGAAACGAATGGCAGTATTATATTATATCTTAATGTTAGCTCAAGCTGCCATATGCTCTGTTTCATTTCTAAGGACCATAATATAATTCCATATAGATAACGGTGAGTATCAAATGTACCAATGGATGTCCACGTTGGGAAGATCATGTGCTGAGTGCTCATATATCGTGTAAGTACCTATACAATCGCTGCAAACGCTTTGAAATCGAAGGCGAATGAATTGCGCGAATAGATCACTGATTCAACTATATTAAAAATGTTGTGAAGGTATACTAAGAGCAGATATTAAAAAAAATACATTTTCTGTTAATATTAATTTTTTTAATTACCCTTTTTGTAAAAGTATACAAAGTAAAAGTAAATATGAAATACGACGAATGTATAAAACAAAAATTATTAAAAACAAACCATAAGGAATTACTTATATGTAATATAAAAAAAATATAAAATTAATATCAACAATTTACTAAAAAAACGTAACGAGCAATAGCTACCTAATCCTTTAGAAACCTGTTTTCAACTCCTTTCTCCATAAGAGTTTGTAGCTTGAATCTTTTATTTTGAAGGCTTTTGTTTTCCAGAATGTTTTGTAGACATTTATATTTAAAGCCACATTTCCGTTGTTTTTTTTTTAAATTTCAATTACGATTTTATAATATTAGCGGGAACGACTTTGATTTATACTATTTAGTGATATATAACATTAATCATCAGCCAATCGTAATCCTCTGCTGCACATAGGCCTCTCCCAAGGTGCGCCAGAGCTCCCGGTTCCCCGCTTTCCCGATCGAGTCGAGTTCCGCCACTAGATTTAAATAAAAAAATATTAATTCTTATAGTATACGAATCAAATCAAATCAAATCAAAAATCTTTATTCAATATAGAAGTGTTTACACTTGCTTATTGATTGTCAAAAATCTACCACCGGTTCGGAATTCAGCACCTCGGACCTGAGAAGAACCGGCGAAAGAAACTCAGCGGGATATTTTTTTTTTTTTCCATTTTGCATGTACAATAATAATTATATTTTAGTTATTTGAAACAGCCTGGAGGCGATCATTTCATTCCCAAGGTGTGCAGTCAACTAAAAAGTCATTAGTGTTGTAATATCCTTTAGCACACAAACGCTCTTTAACGATTCTTTTGAATTTTATAATTGAATAATTTTGAACGTTTTCTGGGATCCTGTTGTAAAAACGTATACATTGCCCCAAAAAAGAGTTACTAACCCTGTGTAATCGGGTACTTGGAGTAACAAATTTATTCTTGTTCCTAGTGTTAATAGAATGTACGTCACAATTTCTGGGAAAATCGTTTATGTTTTTGCGTACATACATAACATTATCAAAAACAAATGGAGAAGCGACAGTCATTATTTTAATTTCTTTAAATTTATCTCTTAACGAATCTTTTGGGCCCAGGTTATAAATTGCACGAATAGCCCTCTTCTGCAGTATAAAAATAGTATTAATGTCAGCTGCATTACCCCAGAGTAGGATGCCATACGACATTATACTGTGGAAATAACTGAAGTACACAAGGCGAGCCGTATCCACATCAGTCAAAAGTCTAATTTTTTTTACCGCATAGGCTGCAGAGCTGAGTCTATTCGCCAACTTATTTATATGGGAGCCCCATTGGAGCTTAGAGTCTATTGTCATACCAAGGAACTCTGTTGATTCTAAAACATCTAATGCTTCCCCGTTTAAGCGTACACTCGTTTTGACACATCTTACATTGGGAGTAGTGAATTTAATACATTTAGTCTTTTTACTATTTAACATTAAATTATTAACACTAAACCAATTTACTATTTCAGAGAGAGTATTGTTCACATCGTCATATATTGAAAGACGTCTTTTTATTTTAAAAATTAAAGAAGTATCATCAGCAAACAATACTATCTCGAGTTTATCACCTAGGAGATGTGGCAGGTCATTTATATAAACAAGGAAGAGGAATGGTCCAAGAATTGATCCTTGAGGGACCCCCACAGTAACTGGTACAGTACAAAAAATTGGTACTATATAATATACTCTCAGCCTTGACGAATGGCAAATTAGTTACACTCAATGCATGTTTCATTGTTTATAACAATTAACATAATATAGTAAATACTTTCTAGGCATCAAATTATAAGAAAATAAAGTACATTTTTTTTTCAAAATTAACATAATTATATTACTTATATAATGAGCCGTGATTTTCCAGTCACTAGAATATGTCAATCCTAACCGCAAATCGGTTCAAGCCCAGACAAGAACCACCGAAATTTGTGCTTATTTTGTGTTTCTAATTTATTTAATTGACAGTTAGGGGCTGTGCTCTTTCTTTTAAGAACCTATTATTAAAAAAAAGAATGCAGAGTCAAGAGTAAAAACAGATTTAAGACGTTGTGCCACTCGATGTGGCTTTATGAAAATAATAATAACAAACCTTTTTGATAATCGATAGACCGAACATATTAATGTTTACAATATAGGTTTGAACAATTCAATTCCAATCAATAATGTGCAGTTCTTCTAGCTAGGTTGTAAAATAATGTTTATTGAGGACTAACAGTCCCGTTCTACTCTTTGTATGTTATATTGTATAGGTTTTATAAAATAATTATGTACAATTTGTTTTCCCTATTTGACTTTTAATTAAAGTATTGGATTATTTTATATAATGTAGTCTCTTTAACCATAAACAACATTGCACAGCGAAGAGAGTGCAAGAGGTGGGGCGTGGAGACGGGAGGAAATGCAGTAAGGGCATTACTTAATCTATCTGGGGTGGCCTTGCGCTCAGGACCGTTGCCAGGTAACGTAGGGAGACTTCACCGCCCATTAACCCCTACTATGAAAATAATAATATATCAATTTTCCAACATCATTTTGTTTATAAGTTCATAAAATCAGGATGCACGTGATAAGAAAAATATGTCATTCAAAATATTAATTGTGAAACTGGTACAGACAGTCGCCACACCAATTGACAATATTGATAAAAATCTTGTAAACAAATGAACAGAAAGTTGTTTCAGGTTTTGAAAAATCTTTACTGACGTTGCACTTTAGACGCCTAGATCCCTTATTTCCTTTTTAGTGAGTAATTGATCAAAGAAAATATAAGATATTGTAGCTCAAAGTTTTATTTTAATATTTAACAACAAAATTAATTTTACGCATGTAATATGTAGATACATTTAAGTCATGATATCAAAGAAACTGTTGATCTGTGGGGTTTTTACAAAGATTAATTAAATAATTTATGTAATAGCACGTAGCCTTCCAGCAATAATTATTAACTATGTTTGACTTGTTATATTTCCTGACATAATAAAACACAATAAAGTACTTCCGATATTTAAATCTGGTAGCTCTTTAGATGCCATTAAGTTTAGGTCAATTTCAAGACTACCAATCCTCGGAAATATGTTTTAAAAAAAATTTATATACTTTTTTAATTCCAGTATGAAGATGTAAACATACTATTTTCGGTATGTTTAATATGGCTTGCTATGTATTTCAGTTACGTGTACCTTCACAATATAATGTCATATCTAAAACCTAGAACCTCAAGAGTCTTAAGCAAGACCTTTTTAGAAATAAAAGTATTTTGTGTTGCTTCACAATGCTCAATATACTGTAGCGATAAATTTGTTCGGAAAAATAAAATCGAATATATGAGAATTTGTGATACTCATAACGTTAATACAAAGAACAATCTCATAGTTATATTACTTCTATTATTTGACTTCATGGCTCTACTCATTTGTGGGGCAATGTTTACGGTCTTACAACATGATTCCAGAAAACGTACAGCATCTTTTCTAAATTAAAAAAATAAGTGGTGAATGTACAACTTTTCTTTACACAATTTGATTTAAAATTTATTTATACAATTAGTGAGTTCATAGACGGCAATAGGAGACAATAATTTCAATTCCAAGGTATGATAGACATTGCGATCGAAATTATTTCCTTCTGGCTGTTTCTTTTTAATTTTGAGAATTTATTTTAACATAATACTTTATTATTTATTTAAACATAATACTTAAATATGCCCTTTTTTAGATTAGTATTTGTTTTTTTTTTTAAGTTTTTACTTTTTTAAATTCGATGATTCAGAGATGTTTGCGACTAAGAAATGGAAAACTTGTTACGAAAAAAACCATTTAATGTCAATAGCAATCAATCTTATTTGCTAACGCAGTTTTTTTTTTGTAGAAATAAGAAATGATTCTTACTTATTTACGTGTCCAATATTTAAGCTTCCATTTTAAATAAATTATATGGATTGTATGAAATAGTAGAAATAGTAAATAAATACCCTAGTTAGACCACAGTTCGTTAATTGGAAAATTTTGAGTTTAGGCAATTATTGTTATTTGTTCCTTATTTTTACTTTACTTTCATTCAATATCAGTTTCAATAAATAATAATAAAACGCTACTTGTATTTCATTTTCCTTGAGTGAGCCAATGGCACGTAAACATAAAACAGACAATTTTTACGCTATAAATAAAATATGTTGTTTTTAATGTATTGAGTATTGTTATGATTTCTGTGCATGTATAAATAAATAGCGCACGTTTTAAGGAATTTCAACTCACTTCAACCAATCACTAACAATTATGTTGGGCAACATTATAAAAAAAAAATAAAACATTGTCGGGAAAATTTAGGTTCTCCTCTGGATACCTATGCTGGAACCGGGAGCATTGTTATAAATTTAATTTACACTTAAATTTGTCAATAAATAGCAACTTAAAGAAAAAAAAATAAAGTACTTGTATAAAAGTTTTCTAACCAAGTTCATATTTACTATGTCTCTTATGTCTGTCTGTCAGTCAAATCTACCTGTAAATACTTATGACCATAAAAATATATCCATAGCATTAAGGTCCACTGCAATCCATCTATATTTGAATGCATTACAAAATACATGTATGTCGTAAATAATAAAAAGTATTATTTATATTACCTACCTATTTTGTTAAATAGTCTGTTATGTAATGAAAAAAAATTATTACTTACCTTCGTCTTGAGATATTTTTATCATCAAAATAAAAACTATTATTTTTCTTGTTCTATTAATATGAAATTAAGCTAATTTAATTCTACTTTATGATTTTATGAGTTTAAATAGTAAAGTCAGGCACGCGTTGTCGGTTGCTTAGGAAACTGCTATACGTATTGGTTGAATGTTTCAAATGAAGCGTTTGCCCAGGAACACCGAATATGCTAATATTCGAATAGAACTTGCTTAAAATATGTAATTATTGATTGCAATGGAATATTTTGGAATAAAATAAAAGAAATATTTTCCTTTTATTGAATTTAGTCAAAATTGGTAATTATGTTGGCGTAATAGAAGTATATTTATTTTGTACAAACATCTTTACAAACTTTTTTTAATATTATTCTACATAAAGTAGAAAATTTTCAAACATTTGTCTACGAAAATCTTCAATAATTTCCAAGTCACTTACTTCAAAATGGGTCCTCAATTTGTATTTTTCATTTGCAATATCAATTTCACAGAGCATTTTTTATTACAAACAGTTTGTGATAATGAAAATCTTCATGGCTTTGTACTAATTATAATTGTAATTTACATCATCATTTAAAAATAAATATCAAATACATTGTGACATAGGGGCGTCATGAGTGCAATGAGTGGAGTTACATGCCGTAAATGTGTATAACAAGTACATGTAGGCCCGCATCTAAAACTTACTTTAAAAACAAAAGGTTACATATCGCATATTGACATTCAAAAATAGACTATCGAACCGCATCTTTAGAATTTACTTTCGGCAAGCATCGAAAGGATGTAATTCGTTTTTAATGGATATAAACTGTATATAGAGTGTAATGCAATTGCCAGCTTTACGAGCGATATGGGAGCGGACGACGCCATAGTAATGCATTTAGGGCCGAAAGTTACACTCGTGCAGGCAGATATAGAAGTTATGAACTTATCCTTAGAGTTATTAATTGCTTTAAAAAAGTCTTGCGACGTAATCAAAAAGGCAGCTGCACTTAGATTAATGTTTGGTTACTATAGTAGTCGGTAGATACGGTATGTAAATGTTTCATATAGAAACAAAGGTTAAAGACAATGGGTTAATGTTATGATTTTATATAAAAATGTTGAAAATAAAGTGTTCTTTATTTTCTATAACCTATTTATTTGATTATTTATGTAATCGGTTATGCTATAATTATATAGTTATATTAAAACAGATAAGCATTTTAATATGAATATAGAAACAATGAAATGTTTATTTGGATTTTTTGATAAACAAGCTTTATGTGGTGTGACTAGTTTATTGTATTACTATTCTTTTTTACAAGGACGGCGAGGGATACTGAGGTTAATATGAATTAATTAAATATAAACAATTTAACATAAACATGATATATTATAAAAGCCAAATACAATATATTGAACAAGAAATGTTCTGTTTGCAAATACTTATCACCTTATATTTTGTGCTCTTCTGTAAAGGATAATAATGGAGTATAATCTGTATTTTCCACATAATTTTCGAGACATATTATTTTACTAATACGCAATGAGGTGAGAACAAGATTTATGTTTTCAACCCTACTCTTTTATACCAATACTTGACACAGCTGGGCGATATTTATTCGCTGTTACAGTACAATTTATTCTATTGAAAGAAGAAAGAAGATGAATAAATTGGCTTAGTGATTGTGAGATCTCCCCTTTGTCAAAAGAATACAATAAAATATCTGCTGTCAAATAAGAACATAGGTAATAAGATCGTAGTTTTTATGTAGAAATTGATATTTACATTTACAAGTTTCTAAAGTCTGATTGAATATAATCTTAATTATTCTTTAAATATTTTGAGCTACAAAATTAATACTAAATATTTATTACACAAATAAAAACAATAGTTACCAGAGTACATATAACCTCGCAAGTCGCAATAACTATTTAAAAAAAAACAGCCGATATTCTAAGAATTAAATTAAATTTTATTTAAAGAATTAATTCTAAGAATGTATTAAATTCGCCTTAAAAGTCGATTAGCGCGGCACAAGATTAATTTTTAGCCTATATTATTTAATTAACAATAAAGTAACTGTCGTTTTTTACATTAGTCGTGTTCTTTGAATATACGATTAGATTGATAAGATTTCCCGCTAGACAACTGTAACACAGAAATAAGGATTTGAATGGTGAGTGAGCCAGTGTAACTAAGAGCCCAGATGGCCCAGTGGTTAGAACGTTTGCATCTTAACCGATGATTTCGGGTTCAAACCCAGGCAGGCACCAGTGAATTTTCATGTTCTTAATTTGTGTTTATAATTCATCTCGTGCTCGGCGGTGAAGGAAAACATCGTGAGGAAACCTGCATGTGTCTAATTTCGACGAAATTCTGCTACATGTGTATTCCACCAACCCACATTGGAGCAGCGTGGTGGAATATGCTCCAAACCTTCTCCTCAAAAGGAGAGGAGACCTTTAGTCCAGTGTAACTATAGTTACAAAATACATAACATCTTAGTTCAGTAGTTGGCGGGGCATTGTTGAATTAAGGAAAGATTACAACTTACAATTACTTACGTACAGATTTAATTAAATAGTCAGTGGTGACCACTTACCATCCCACCGACCAATTATATAAAACAATTAAGAATAATAATCGATGCGAACATTATTTTTATTTATAATTCCTATATTTAGTTATCAAATATGAATACGCGATATTTTTCAACAAATACCTATCTATAATCCTATATAGCTAGCTATATAATGTCAATAGAACACAAATATTTATTAACATGATTATGATGGTCACGTTGCAATTCATGCACTATTGACTCGACAATCGACACTATAATTGCAGGTATAATTATGTATAATATAATATACTAGTTATAGGTAGGTATTGGGGATCAATGTATAACTGCGCAAATCAAAATTTATCATTAATATTTTATTAAAAACCAGACGGAATCGTTACACATCATTGAATTAATTTACAAGAAGATTACATCTTTATTCTTTGATTATTTAATTAAGTGAAATGTGATATTATGTCATAAATTATTCCAACTAATAATCTCTCTTTAGGTTTTTAATGTATTTTTTTTTTTAGAAAATTCATTGCCACTCTAGGGTCAATCTGATTTTAATGTTAGTCATAATGTGAACGTTTAATTCGTCTTGCGAATATGGAGTACGTATAACATACAAGTTCTCGCCCGCGGCTTTGCTCGCGGTCGGTCGTCAGGTATTATGCATAGAAGGTTAAAAGTTAAAGGCTGCGAAAGAATAACATAGATTGATTTCGTGAAAATATTTTATAAGTATAAGATATATCAGTATTTAAATATTATTTGTGGCGCGTCCAATAATATGTTGAATTGTTTTAACTTATAATATAGCTTTGAGTTGATTGACCTCACTAAACGTTTTATTTACCTAAAATTATGCTTTTAAGCCTAAGGCGCGGTCGGGTTTTAGTAATATTTTATTAAGTTCCCCTAATTGTGATTCATTTTATAAACTCATTTAGATTATTTGGGCATTTAAGAAATCACGTTTAGACCGTAAGTAAATATATAGGAATAAATAATAAGCATGGTTGAAAGATCAATCGAATCCAAATCAATCAATTTTTTGGAATTATTTAGTCCGGTCAAAATATACATTAAATCTAAATACCGTTATAATGAAATTGTGTAAATATTTCCATTCAAAAAAATTCTATCTGCAAAAAAAATTTTGGCTTGCGAAAGAAATTGTCCCTTATGTTCATATATAAAATAATTTTTCGGGACAACTTGATCGAACTATGATCATTAATTGTATTATCTACGGATTTCTATTAAGAAAAATGCAATTATATATTTTTAATGTATTAACCTATAAAAATATCTATATCTATCTATATCTTTTACATTCATGACATAAAACTAACTAAACTAGAAAAGAACAAAATATGTTCTATATTTCTTTGTCATATTCAGATTTTTTAAAACATAGAATATACTATTTACCTGTCTAGATAGATGTTGTTCGCCTTATATTCATTCTAGGGCTTGCAGATTTACACTTTATTACATTTTTTTATTTTGATTTTCGACCCTTATGAATCTATTGTGCTCGCCCCTTTCTGTCCTTCTTCCCCCAATCTTTTCATAAGCACGTAGTTCGACATGTCTGTCTGATTCGAGTGGCAGTAGTCTTGTTGAAATTCCAAATCCAGAACCCGCCACGTGTAGGTTATAATAGCCTCATTTTTTTCGCTTTAACTGAAGGATAATATTCTTTGAATGAAATGTAACTTTGTGAATTTCAGTGTTCGTGTCTAGATTTATTAGGAAACCCATATCGTTTAAAATTTATATTATATTAATTCATCAGTACTGTAAGCAGGCCCATGTTAACACCCTTTTGGCTCTAGATTGACTAAGTGCAGTATAAATCGTAGGAGATATTTTTTTATTCTTAATATTTTTTGCCTAGGGGCAACTTATAAAATATGTGAGGGCTTATCTTATCTCAGAGGGCTCTGATGCGCTATAGGTATAATAGACACACAGTAAAATACCAACAAAATTACAGTAGAATCGATTATATCGACTTTTCGGGGCCCTGTGAAAATGGGAGCCCTGGGCTCGGGCTCATAAAGTCAGCTTCTCTAATAGTAAATACGGTATTGATTCAAAGAGTACATATATGTCATACGTATTTATTATATGTAATTTAATTTTGTAGGATATAATGTAATAAAAGTAATAGCTAATATATTTATTATAAGTTATTATAATATCAACAAACACGAGGACAAAATACAGTAAACTTTGCGTGTTTTTTATGCAGAGATTGTGCCGGAGGGGATTGCAACAGAGTTGATAATGCATGCAAAATGTCGGCGGCCGAGACGCGGGCATTTGGCGCGGCGGGTCGCATTAACATGCAGAAATAAAGTAGAATATTGGAAATAGCACACTGATACAGTACTATGTTTACCGATGTCCTTTTTAAGTTGACATCACCTCACAGTGGCCTCAAGTGTAAATATCGTTCCGTAAAATCTGAAATAAGATTCCGTTACATCGAATTAGAACCAAACCGCTGCACTGTGTATTATAGAGCTCAATTTATAATGCCGCCATTTATCAATCGATTTTACATGAATATATATGAGACATTATGCATATTATAAAATATTCAATGATAAATTCAGCTATGCGTAACTATTAGCATTCAAGATTTTTTTTGTAGTTCGTAGTTAAAAGGAATTCTGCGACGGCTCGAGGTAATAAAATGTAGGGAATAATAGAATAATTTAAAGTGAAATATATTAAAGTTACTTTCAAGTGTACTATATTGACATTCATTATTCATGAAATGCATTATTTTCTGACCTCATTACAATAGAATTGTTTGATTAATTTATTTGTCATTTTAATTATTTTGTATAAATGTAATAGATACATTATATTACAAGGAAGTATACTTATATTATACGTTATTTATCTACTTGGTATGCAATAAAATCGCTTTCTTTTGTTTCTTAGTAGATTAATATAAAATGCACATGATTGTACATTGTGCAGCTTAAATTACATTACAATAGAGATCATATATTATATATTTGTTAGGAACTATCAGTCTGACAAACAAAATAACAATAACAGAGATGAGCTGAACTGCTTATAGAAGGATTAGTTTTGCATTGCAAAAAATAGGGAATTGTGGAAAGAGAGTACAGTTCCCTTTGCCCAGCTGTGTGATACCAGTTTAATAATAATATTTGAATTATAATTTAACATAACTACTAGTACCTTTTAAAAAGAGTCTATTATCATCATGATACCGCTTCACTTTTAGGGTACCTCATCCTATTTTTGCAAAGTTCATTCGCTTTTTCTTGACCAATATTTTATGAAAAACATATTACTTATCTTTTTGGAATGCTCGATATTTAAGTAGGTCTCGAGTGAAGATCCGTGAGTCTACATAGGAAGTCAAAAAGTGGTTTTTATCTAATCGACATGATCTTTATGTGAAATAAGATTATTAAAAGTATGAAAATTATTTTTAAAGTAATTTGAAAATAATATTTTAAAAATAAATTATGTATCAATGCAGAATTCCTATTTTTTAAACTCATTTAATTGTAATAAAATAATTTTCTTATGAAACAACTTAATTTATGGTTTGAAATTAATCACTGCTATGAAGATTTTCATTTCGACGTTAATTAGACGCGCAACATGATGTTTTTATAGCTTTGTAACTTACTTATTATTTTTTCTGGTCAAAATAAGTTTAATGTAAATCTTTATAATACAATAAAATATTTAGGTATATACTTTAGCCTATGCCATCAATAGAACATTAAACAAACTGAACATTTCAAGATTACATTGACACATATCTATATCGAAAAGACGCTATTTTCGATTTTAAATGTCCAATAAATTAAGTTTACATAAGGCTTTCGATCTCAAACTAATCACTAACGACTATAATACCGGTTTGCTACGATCTAGCATCGACGTCCTTGTGGATTATAATCAACGTCAGTTGTGTCTCGGCTTTCGCGCCTTATCGCTGACGGTAGCGACGGTACGCATTGTTGGCGATAACGTATGAACTCGTACAACAACGTGTTAATATGTGTGCGTGTGATAACTCAGCACACATTGTTACTATATACTAAAAAAACGAAGCTCTTGCAAGACTGCAGGCCACGAATTATCAAGTGACGTCATACGTGACTTGAACTATGCTCGTGTTAAGAGATAGTGGAATATAAAATTCCTTATCATATTTGAGTTGAACCTTTTTTGAAGTGCAGTGACCTTTGCACGAGAATGGCAAAATTGAATTTTATTTTAGTTATAAGTTATAAATCAATTTCATCAACCAAATGCAATGTATAAGAGCGTTGTAGTAGAATATCAGAGTATAATAATAAGAGTACCAGAATTTCTTTCGATTTAATCCAAATTGCTTATAATCATCTTGTGCTGAAAGGAAAAGTGTTGAAAGGAAACTTTGTGTGCATGTGTGGGATGAAAATCGGCCACGTGGTTATACACAATCCGCTTTGGAACAGCGTGATTTTGGTAGCTTTAGCCTAACAGCGGGAAATCTACAGGCTGTTGCTGAATAACAGTAATAAATAATTTATAAATGGAGATTTTTATAATTCTAAAAAATAATGTATTTTGATGTCGTCTACAAGAGTAGTTTACTTGCTGGTAGTGCAAGCCCGCCTGAGTCCATCCCATATCAGATATTTTACCGCCTAAAAGCAATACTTAGAATTGTTTGAACAGTAAATGAGCAAATTTAAGGCCAATTGCAGGCACAAGGGATATAACAACTTAGCTCCCAAGGTTGGTGTTGCATCGTAATGAATGGTTCATATTTTTTACAGCATCGGTATCTAGCGGCGGTGATGACCACTTACCAGCAGGCTCATAGCTCATTATCCGTCCGGCTACCAAGCGATCAGAAGTAAATAGTATCGTTGTGTTACATTTGGAAGCGTGAGTAAACCACTGTAACTACAGGCAAAAGCTAATTAGACAACACAATGTATTTACTTCTTAACTACCTTTAAGTGCATTATATTAATATTATATTTTTTGTGCTGTGTAATAAAATATTAAATAAATATATTGTATCAATATTAAAGAAATCTCGTTATTGGAATGAAGCTCTTATACGCGGATTACAGTATAGTGAATTGGCAGAAATCGTCACGTAAGGAAAAAGCTTTATACTCCAAGCAACCTTTCCCAATCTTTTTCTCTATATTATATACGGTTTTATATAATATCATTTGGACTTATTTTTGTTCTTTTTTAATTCACACGATATTTTTAGTAAACAATTAATTTCTTGACATTGAATTATTCCCAAGCGTTCGCGTTGTCCATTTATTTCATTAAAAATATAACGAAAGCAACTTCGTTCCAACCGGGTGTCCAACGATACCTCTCTTTTTTTTCTCAATAATGTACTCGTATATTTCGCTTGGTTCAGTTTGTAACTGGGACTAATTAAATCGTACGGATCGATATCATTCAAAAGCCAAGCCGAGCACAAAATTAATTACAATTAAAACAAAAGTTAAACACGTAGAAACTAAGTTATTCTTGGAATAGAATGGAACCTATAGCCTATATATTCCAATCGAGGAACGAATAAAGATAAACAATCTTGGTTAGTAGTTAGTGTTTTTATAAACCGGTGCTACTAACATAACTTTATTATGAAGCTAAAACGCCTTAACTGTGTTTAAATAATGAAAACAAATCTGATATCATTGTAGTCAATTAATATTTTGTATTCATAAATTGTATCTCTGTATTCCTATCGACTTGGATTAAAATATTCGTTTCTGTAGTTACTTACTTATGTTAGAGTTTATTTTTGTTAAAATTTGTATTTATTTAGTTAATTTAATTATATGTTTAATTGAAACTCACTTTTTAATTCTGTCGATAAATCATTAATTATTTTTAATGCAATGGGCTATACTATTGCATAGTTTGAGAATAGTTTTAGTTATTTGTATAAGTTCAACTGTAAGACTCTCTCGTTGGTCTAGTGGCTAGGTTATAAGACTACAGACATCGAGGTCATTGGTTAAAACCGGTCAGGCTGAAACAAACAAAGACAAAGTTATTGAGTTTGCTGACAAATTCTTAGTTAGACTCAAATTTTTCGGAAAACACGTAAAACCGTTTATCCTACATCTGAAATATCTGCGATGGTATCGATGGTATCGAGGTATTTGGAGTACCGATCGGTATCGAATGAGGACTATGTTGTGAGGAAGGTCTTAAGCATGGACATGGATGGATATAGAGGAAGATGACGACCAAAGAAACGGCAGATGGATTGTGTGAACTAATATCGTCTTTCGACTGGAACGAAAGTTACTTGTGAGAAGACGTCAGACAGAGAAGTATGGAAGAAGAAGACACGCTACGTCGACTCCAAATAAAATTGGGATAAGGGCAGGAGGAGGATGGTATCGAATTTGCATAGTAAGTGCAACAGTGCGGAAACTCCTTGCACTATATTATCTCGCAATAGGATAATTTCGTTAAGATTGTCTGTCGTGAACCATTTCGGAGAGGTTACCTTTATTTAAATATATTAATTTATAGCTGCGATGGTTCGCTGGATTTCCTTATTATAACAAATATATAAATTATTAAATAGTTATACTCTAATGCAAGACAATGATAAATAATTTAAAATATTATTTTCAAAAATTTTATTAATTTTTTTAACATATGTTTTTTTGTTTAGAGTTCATTTATACTAAAAAAACGGAGACATCTATTAAATTACATATAAAGTGTATGAACAATAGATTTAATTTATTTAAAAATCGCATAAAACCAAAACGAAGCCTTCTGCTACATTGACCTTTGTATGTTTCAAGAACATTAATAAATTCAAAGGGCATATTAAAATTGACAACGTACTCACCTCAGTTTTCAGGGTTATTAAATAGATACGACATTGTTGCTAGAGGGTTACGTAAGACAATAATAAACAATTAATTATTATGATAGTAAAATAAAAAAAAGGAAATATCAAATTTAAATTGAGATGCATCGTAGACTGCTTATGTCATTTAATATGGTCGATATTTATCAATTTTAAATAATTACCTATCTAATTTATGAGGGATGATTGAATGAGTTTTTTAAAATAGATTTATTTGACATGGATGTAGGTCATTTGTACCTAAGGCGTTGTTAAGAACGTACACATTAAAAATTAAAAACTGTTACAAAGATAATTTGTGAATTTAGGGTGAATTAATAATTATTTTATTTATTTTTGTATGTATTTTTGCTTTCTATTAAGCTTTCCCACAAGGTTATAGTCCCATCCCATTTACACGTGGAATAAGGATGGTGGTAAAGCAGGCAATTAGGGAAAATTCCCTTCATTTCCAAGATTTAATAGTCAAGGCAAATATTTAATCACTTTGTAATATTATGAAAATGATCCTTGTAATTTTTTTAGAAAATTAAAGAAAATTTTTGTTTTTAAGTTAACCTGGTTTAATTAATCTAAAGCAAAAAACAATTACATAACAATTATACCGCTGTATTTTTTTGGACTTTTACTGGCAAAAGGTAGTTACTAAAAAAACGCGTCATCATAGGCAGGGCTGGATTATCCAAGTCAGCTCATTTAGGAAATTATCGGGTCCCTTTTGGCTATTAAGAAATTAGATTTACGTGTATTAGTAATTTATTAATTCATATTACTACTTCTAGTGGTAGTGCCACACTGCATACCTTCGGGTTGCAGCCGAATGGGCCGGCACGCCCGGGGAATTACCACTCTCTCACTCAAAATAGGCGTAAAGTGGTAGCTACGCTACCGCGTTTCGTCTGGTATGTGAGAGTCCCGGAGGCCCGACCCCCTCCCCCCAAAACATAATGGTTGTGCAGAATTTGGTTTTTACCACCCAGGAGAGTACCATCAGCGACTGTGGTGGAGAATATCTCTCTGGGCATCCATGCTCAGGACGTACACCACCTGAGCAGGGATGCCCAGGCTACCCTCCGAATTCTGGGGGGGGGGGGGGCAATTTTGCGTTCGCCACTGTTCGGGGCAAGCCGAGCAGGCGTCATAAGGCAACCCCTACCACCCTTACTGTGGACTTCTGCAACATAAGGGGACTCAACACCAACTTGAACGATGTTCACTGACACCTTGAGACGGCGAAGCCGGCCTTGCTCTTTCTTACCGAGACCCAGATATCCTCTCCTGCCGATACGACTTTTCTCTCTTACCCCGGGTACAAATTGGAACATTCCTTTGAACCACGAGCTGGGGTGTGCGTTTACGTCAGAGATGATATCAGCTCTCGACGCCTCGGCAGCCTTGAAGGGCAGGACCTATCGATTATCTGGTTGCGTGTAGACTGCGACGACCATCCGCGAATCTAAGCGTGCCTTTATTGGTCCCATAGCGGTAATGCCGAAACTGACCGACTGGTTGAGCACGTCCAAATGGCTACAGATTCCTTGCTGCAGCAGTTCCCATCCGCAGAGATAGTAATTCTTGGCGATTTTAATGCTTACCATGCCGAATGGCTTGGATCACGCACTACCGATCATGCGGGTAGATCTGTTCTCGACTTCGCTTTAGCATATGATTTGACACAACTGGTCACCTCGCCAACGCGAATACAAGACGTGGATCATACACCTTCCCTGTTGTACCTTCTGCTGACTTTCCATCCGGATGGCTACTAGGTTATCGTCGATCCCCCTCTGGGCTCGTCGGACCATTATCTCGTCCGGAGTACAGTGCCGGTTGCGCGGTACTCACGACCTCGTTTCGTGGGCTGCCACCGAGTGTTGCACTACAAGTCAGCAGATTGGGATGGGATGCGGTCCTTCTTTGCATCCTACCCATTGGGGCAGATTTGTTTCTCGCCGGATGATCCGAGCATTGTTGCTGACTCTGTCGCCGATGTGGTACTTCAGGGCATGGAACTGTTCATTCCGTATTTTGCGGTCCCCATCGGTGGCAAGTCCCAGCCCTGGTTTGGCCGAGAATGGGAACGCTACCAAGACTGAGCTAACGCATCGGCGTCTCGTGATGTAAATACCAGCGCATTCAGAAAGAAATATAAATCTGCCTCTAGGTCCTTCAAAAACGTGATTGCTAAGGCGAAGACGGAGTACATTGGCAGAATTGGCGAGAGACTGGTGTGCCTCCCTTCAGGAACACGTGCGTTCTGGTCTCTCGCTAAGGCTGTCTTAGGGAATTTCTGTCAGCCCTCTTTTCCATCTTTGCACAGAGACGGTGAGTCATTGGCCCATACCGCGAGGGAAAAAGCTGATCTTTTAGGCTCTCTCTTCGCGGCGAACTCGACTCTGGATGACCAAGGAAAGTCACCATCAACAATCCCGCGGTGTGATATCACGATGCCGGAGTTTAAATTCCGGCAAAGTGCAGTTCGTAAAGCACTTCTTTACTTGGATATTCATAAGTCGAATGGAACCGATGGCATCCCTCCGATCGTGCTACGGATTTGTGCTCCCGAGTTGGCGCCGGTCTTAACGCGTCTTTTCCGTCCCGAATTCCTGGAAGACTGCTTTGGTGCATCCGATCCCTAAAAAGGGCAATCGCTCAGACCCGTCCATTGGTCTATATGATGGTTATAGGCCAGATTATAGGCCTATAGCCATCACCTCCTTGTTCTTCTTCCATTATAAACTGCCAGCTCCTGCGGTACCTGGAGGAGTACCAGCTGATTAGCAATCAGTCAGCCAGTACGGTTTCCTTCGGGGTCGCTCAACCGATGATCTTCTAATTTACCTTACTCACAGATAGGCGGAAGCAGTTGAGAGGAAGGGGGAGGCATTAGGAGCCAGTCTGGACATAGCGAAGGCCTTCGATCGCGTGTGGCACAAAGCGCTTCTTTCGAAGCTTCCTTCCTTTGCTTCCCGGGAAATTATGCAATTGGATTACCAGTTTTTTGGCAGATCGGAGCATCAAGGTCGTTGTCGACGGTGCATGCTCCGACTTAAAATTCGTCCATGCTGGTGTTCCACAAGGCTGCGTTCTATCACCCACTCTGTTTCTTCTGCATATCAATGACTTGTTGCAAATAAGTAACATTCACTGCTATGCAGACGACAACACCGTAAACACCTCATACACCGGCCGTGCTAATATTTCTCGGGAAAACGTCGAAAAAAACCGGAACAAACTTGTGTCTGAAATCGAGTCTTCGTTAAACAAAGTCTCGAACTGGGGTCGGCTAAACCTAGTCCATTTCAACCCCAAAAAGACGAAAGTTTACGCGTTAACTGCTAAAAAAACACCATTTGTCGTATCTCCACGATTCGAGAACATTCCGTTAGCTGCCACAGCTAGTATCGGAATACTTGGCGTCGATTTTTCGTGCCTCGTTCAGTTCCGCGGTCAATTGGAAGGCAAAGCCAAACTGGCATCAAAAAAGCTCGGTGTGCTCAGCAAAGCAAGACAGTATTTCACGTCGGCCCATCGTCTAAGACTATACAAAGCGCAAATTCGGCCTCACATGGAATACTGCTCTCACCTCTGGGCGGGTGCTCCCCAGTACCAGCTTCTTCCATTTGACGGTATCCAACGTAGAGCGGCTCGAATTATCGACGATCAAGCCCTTTCCGATCTGCTTGATCCTTTGGCTTTGCGTAGAGATGTTGGATCGCTCTGCATCTTCTACAGAATTTTTCCCGGGAATGTTCCGAGGAATTGTTCGGATTAATCCCGGGTGCTGAATTTCACCTTCGGACATCTCGTCAAAATTCCAAATATCACCCGCACCACCTAGATGTCCGAAAATCCACAACAGCGCGATTTTTAAGACATATTCTGCCTCGCACAACCACTCTGTGGAACCAGCTTTCGCCGGCGGTTTTTTCGAACCGATACGACTTGGGAACCTTAAAGAAAAGAACATACTCCTTCCTGAAAGGCCGGCAACGCACCTGCAAGCCCCCCGGTGTTGCAGATGTCCATGGGCGGTGGTAGTCACTTTCCATCAGGTGAGCCTCCTGCTCGTTTGCCACATATAACATAAAAAAAATAATACTAATTAGTATATATTCTTTTTATATTGAATACTTATCGAATAGTTTTATAAACCGAAAATTTAATAATACATAAAAGAATGTAATACAAAAGATTTGAGTCGTGAAAATAATATTTAAACGTCAAAGGAACGTTTATAATCTGCGTAGATTATGTTTCAATTAGTTCTTTCAAAGCGAATCACATCAACCGTGCAGTGTGGCTTGTTAAAGTTTCCGACAATATTGCAAACTTAGAATCGTTATACATTTTCATATTATACCGTAGTTTAATAAGCTGTCGCTCGTGGAAATGTTATATTGTACATTTGTATTGTTTGAGTTAGAAAATAAATCCTTTTTCAAATAAATTCACGTTGTTTCAAATAAATCCGAAGTTTATATAATGAATAGTTAGACAAAAAAGGAATCGTTTTATTTTAATTTTAAAAGGCAACATTTATACTAGCAAATATATATTTAGAATATTATTAAAACGTAAATTGACTAATAACTATCGGACTGCCTAATTGTTTGAATGATAAGAATTAAACAATATAATACAGTTAAGTAGTACTAAACATAGTAAACCTCGCGTCTTGTATTGAAAAATACACATCTCAAAGCAAGCCTTCCTTATAAGCGCTTAGATTAAAAAATATTGTAATTTTTCTAAAGTTCTGGGTCAAATTGGAAACAAAAAGTGGCAATTTGTATACTTAACTATTTTGAATAGGATTAATACAATTTGGTTTACCGAATGGTATTTATTACTACTTGTTTCGTTTTTAATTTTTCTTATAGGTATATTACTACTATGTTTAATATGTATACGGAATATTGCTATAAATAAATGTAAATTTCTCTAGAAGTTTTGGAGATCTAGGAATAGCTTACATATAAAGTATTTTGGTCTCCAATGGTTTCGGCACTTGGAAAGCACCACAACCAACAATTTACCCTTGGACTCTCGGTCTATGTTCATTTAATAACTACATTTAAATAAATATACAATATAAATATATTTATGATAATATAATGTTTATACAGAAGAATATACAAAAGTATTCCATAAAAGCTGATATACATACTATTAATACAAGAAATAAGAATAAACTTGTAACCCCTACTTTCCGTTTGCATACGGTAATGAGAACGTTTTTGGGCAATGGTATACGCATATATAATAAGATACTGGGAAATGTAACCAATTTACCATTTACGAAATTTAAAAAGTTTATTAAGATTAAATTAATAAATAAGTCTTATTATTCATTAAAAGAGCACTTTTTAGAAAAAAAGCCTGGATTTAGGCTCGGGTTCCATTACAGGACACTAATTATTGTAAAAAAATAGCATTGTTGATCTGTTTATTTGAAAAGAGCAACTATGCGAGTTTCTTTCCGTTTCTTCTCGCTGGAGGCTGCTTTCCGAAACGGTGGTAGTATTTTAATATTGACGATTCAAAAACGCTTCGTTGTGAAGTTTACTTGAATAAACTTGATTTGATTTGATTAAACAGACAGTTACTTTCACATTAATAATATTAGTATAGATTAAATAATAATAAAAAAAATATATCCTAAGTTTAAAATAAATTTTGCGACCTCAAAATTATCTTTCCAATTTGTATAGCTGAGCACAATAAATAGAAAAAAAATATTCTATTTTTTTTTAGTTTCATAATCTTATAATTTTAATTAAAATTATCCTGGACCTGCAATACAAGTAAAATTGTTGTATTTATTTTATTTTTAAGCGATTTGTGTTTTGTATGTTATATTGTAACGCAATAGTATAATATTTGAATACTGGAAGACTTCCAAATTTCAGTGCAACATTTGCTGCGATTGGCAATATGTTCTGTATAATATATATGCCATTACAGAGCATAGCATTGAAGGCTATAGAATATACTCGTTCATAGTATAGTGGAAATGGAAATGTACCAACAGCAATAAAAAATAACTGCTCGGTTACAAGAGTTCTTGGAATTGCGATAAATTGATCTTTATAAAGTATAAATGAGATAAGTATCAATTTAAAAAAATATATTCTAAAGTTCTTTTTCATTTTGAAGTCCGTTAAGGACTTTATTGTAAATATAATTTCGTTAAGTCTCATAAAAAAAATGAATCAAAAAAAAACCACTCAATTTTTTAACATTATGTACTTCTAATGTAGAGTAAAATACATCTTTTGTGTATTTAATATTAAATAATAAAATTGATTATTTTTTTTCATATTTTTTTTAGGAAATGAGCCGAGATGACCCTGTGTGTTGAACATCTGCATGTTAGCCGTAGATTGTGAGTTCAGACCCGGGTAAGCACCACTGAGTTTTCACTTGCTTAATTTGTATAATTGATCTCGTACATATTCAATGGTAAAGCAAAATATTGTGAGGCAATCTGGATGTACTAGATGGAAACCTATAACACGTATGTATTCCACCAATTCGCATTAGAGCTGTATTGTGGATCAAGCTCTTAACCTCCTAAAATGGAGTGCATGCCTTAGCCCAGAAGTGGAGTATTAACAGACTCTTACTCTACCTTTTTAGTTAACACAAAAAAGCGAAAATTAATAGCACGCGCACTTAGTTACAACGAATAGTTAAAGTACAAGCATATTGAATTACATTATATTCAATTTTTACATTTTTCAACACAATATTTTGTATGCAAGGCTTGCAAGTCCATAATGACGCTCGTACGAGTCACACGTGTATTCAAATGCGTCTACTCTTATCAGGTGCAACTAAGTTGATTAAGAGGAATAGGATGAATGACGTTTGTTCAAATGTGGTGAATTGATAACATTCACATCTATAGACATGCGACCTTTAGACAGCACTACAAAGTACTGTTGTGTTCCGGTTTGAAGGGTGAGTGAGCCAGTGTAACTACAGAAACTTGGGTACAACATCTTACTCTCAGTTAGAAATTGGCGGCGTATTGGTTATGTAAGGAGTGATTACTGTTTCTTACGGCGCCAGTGGCTATGGGTGTCGGTGACCAGTTACCATCAGGTAGCTGATCTTCCAAACCGGAACATTCGCGTTAGAATATGTGATGAGTACCACGATGAGGTACCTCGAGGGCTCATGTATTTGTGAATATATATATTTTGCGTTAGGTTTTCGTAGTTATGATGTTTTTGATAAACATTACAAATAAAAACCAAGTGTTAGCGAACCTCTAATTAATTTTAACACATATATTAATTCAATATCATTAAGATATATAGAAACACGATGATATAAATTGATTTTTACTAAAAAGTCCTTTTTATCGAATATTATATTTTTCTTGAAAAGAACTATTTACTTGATTATGTTTTTATATTCATGTGCTACAAACGACAGTTTTAAATATATTCGATCTTGCCTAAGGTAATTCCGAGTATCAAGTAATTAATAATTGCTATTTGTAATTTAGTAAATTTTATTTGATAAAACTTTTAAAATGTTATCAAGGTTAAATGAGCTGAATAATTTGAACGCGATAAACCTAATAAAAATCGAATACAATAATAGATAACAATTATAAAGTACCCATATGTTGCAGGAGTGTATTTCATTTCAATAATAAAATTCCACAGACATATTAAATATGCCATTTATTTCATAAATTCAAATCATTTGTCAAAAATACAAATATATTGGTAAAGAAGGCTTATTATTCAATACAAGGTTATACAGATGATAAAAAAGTTAATACTTGTTGACTTCCATGCAGGATTTATTACATACACTTATAATTGTATTTAACTCACATGACTGTATCTTTGCAAAAAAATAGTAACTACTGAGTTTCTTGTCGGTTCTTCTCGGTACAGTCTACATTTGGAACCAGTGGTAGCTTCACTTAATATAGTTGTTAAATGACGATTCAAAAGTGCTGGTAAAAGCCTACTTGTATAAAGTATATTATGATTTTGATTGAAATACTATGAATATGTTATATTTTAAAATTTAAATAAATTCAGAAAAAAATAAATTTACCGGATGTTAGAAGATAATGGCTTTGAATTTTAGTAATCAATTGTTATTCATTCAACTTTAAAACATTTTCATAAAAAAAGATTATCCTTAAGATTATCCTTGTCCTGAATTTCCTTACGATCTTATTACAACCGTATAAATAGGGTTTTTTTTTTATTGAAACGGGTTTATTGAAAATAAAAAAGAATAATGATGTTGATAATGTACAAAAAGCTAAAAGTATTTCCATAGTCGTTACACCTCTTTCCGCATCAATCTAGGCCATTGATCAGACTCAAAATTAAAAACGTGAGGCGTATCGAATCCGATAAACTTTTGTAAAACCGTTTAAATTAAAATTAAAATTTGACTTTGTTTTTCTCATTCTATTTAGTTCATTTAGTGTCTCATTATAAAAAAGGTTACTTTTAATAACAATATTAATAATATTTAGGTTATATGAAATCCACCATTTAGTGCCACATGGCAGCCATCTTAGATTTGTAATTATTTTGTGGTTAGCCATCTTGGCTTTACAATTATACTGAATAATGCATAGGTACATTAAATTTGATTGGCATCAGATGTAAATTACCAAGTATTAGATAAATCAGAAGTTAATATTAAAATTATTAAATTTGACCCAAACAACAAACACGGCAAGCTAAATAAAACCGCTCAAAAACGATAAAGTCAAATAAATATTAATTAGTCACATAGAACATCGCGCTTTTATTTTATAATCTGATGCTTTATCTATAAATATTTAAGAGAGTGATTAGTTAAACAATGTTGTGTCTTTTTCATTCTAATGTCAAATGAATTGTGACAGAAAGAGATAATTGTGTGTTCAACCAAACCCATTAAAAAGTCCCGTATAGGTTTTAGTTCTAAGAAAACATGTATTTGACATGTCTTAACATTATTTATATACTTTATAGTATAGATACAATAAAGATAATTCCAAAATCCGAAGGTCTAATTAAAACTTGCGTTATACAAGTGGCAGTCCTATCGCTAATTAGCCATCTCTTTTAGATAACTCAATTTGAATGAGGTTTAATTACATAATCTGTGTGGGTGGTACAGCTTACATAAAAATATTTACAAAGTAATACATAAACAAAAAAATTAAATACACACTATTAAGATTTAAGTAAAATAATTATTGTGATTAAAAAAAATATACAGAGTGAGTCATTGAGTACGCAATATCAGAACTGTCAAGAAAACTTTAAGCAAGAGCTTAATGCTTAGTTCCCAAAGATCGGAGGGATAATTAACAGCTCGATTGCACACCAATGACTGCTGAGTTCTTGGAATGAAATAAATATCAATAAAATTTTCATTGATTTAGTCATTGGTGGCTAAAATAAAAACATACGCGTCATCATGTACATACTTTCGGGTACGTGAAGTAAATTGGCCAATTTATTGAAAACCCTTAATCTTTATAATTTAAGCAGTGTCATGGACAATTAAGAAATTTACATGTAAATTTATTTATTTATTAAACTGCTAATAAGACTCAGCAGCTATCAACATATCATTACTTTTGTCTCAAGACCAATTTATAGCTCACTAGCATATTGGCAAAGTTTAGTTATGTATAATAGAATCACCATATTAATATTCTATTCAGGGTATTCACAAATCATAAATTTTTGATCTCATCTTTAAATTAATATATAATACTTTAATTAATTCCATACTTATATATATTATTATTTATATATATATTTATTTATATATATAGCATAGTTAAGATACTAAAATGTTATCTGTTTGTGTGATTTACGATTTAATAAACTATTTTATTAATGCGTAAATCAAATAGTTTATGTAGTAATCAACAGTTAATGAAATATAATTTATGTAGGTCTGTTTAATAGCTATTATAATTGTATTGCAGATTTTCGATTTTAAGGACGAGTCATTGAAATTATAGGCAAAAAGAAAGTAATAGCTATAGGAGGTTGCGGAGTATTGTATGTGTCAAGAGTGATTGGTATTTCTTTAACTGCGAGTGTACAGACACTGGACGAAGAAATTGTAATTGTTATCAACACTCAAATTATACAGCTGGCAACACCATATTGAAATAATAATAAAAGTATTGGATTTTATATCATAGCGGAACTTTCTTTTAGGTGATTTATTTCGTCTTATCTAAATATTTGGTCACCTCTTGTCAATGTCAGCTTTCTCTGATCCCTACGACGCTAATCTAAAAAGAGGAAAACTTTTTGCTTAATTATATATTTATTAGTCAACAATATATGGTTGACTAATAAATATATGGTTAAATTGAAATGTATGAATTAAATTGATCAACTGCAAATGATTACCGATTAAATTTATTTTCATTGTCAGTATTTGTATGCTTTATATTTGGCTTAACCATTCGATACTGTACATTTTACCTACGAGAAGACTTAATTATTTTATTTTTAGACTTATATAGGTATAGGTTATATTTGGGGTACATGTCAGTCACCTCCTCGTGGTGTACCCTGGGCAACGGGGCCGGCTTGAGCTTGCTCCTCGGCCGCGGCTAAGACTGGCGGGAGGGATGCCGCGGGGTCGCTCCTGGTACGTCCCTGATCGGCGTCAGGGCGGACCATGCGAGTGGCCTCGTTGGCTAGGAGGGAGTGGGAGGGCTCGCTACTCGAGCCTCCCAGGTGTTTTATACCGGCGGTCAGCGGCGGAGCCTACCATCTTATCCGCCGCAGGGCGTCAGCTTCGTTGACGCCCAGCCTCCAGTGGCGGACTCGGGGGAGTTCGCCACATTCCCACGTGGAGGATGAGGGGGAAGGCGCGCACTAGGCGCGCTTTCCATGAATATTCAGCCGCCTTACGGCGGCTGCCGCTGGTGGGGTCGCGGTTGCATGCCCTTGGCGATCCCGTTGCCTCACCACTCGGCGGCATGGTGGAAACCCGAGGATGGTTTTAGTGGGTAGGACAGGGCATTAGCATCAGCGTGCCCTGGCACGGGGCATTAGGCCCCGGTTGAGTCCCACATACCCGTCCCGGTCCCCCGACCGGGCGGCATGCGTAAATGCATTTCCTCCTCGTTAAACAAAAAAAAAAAAAGGTATAGGTTATATTTACAACATGATACACAAAATGTGGTAAGTTTATTCACCGGTCAAACACAAATAAGTTTTCCTTTTTAATCTGTGGTAAGTGGTAGTTCGGAACGTAAGCAAGGCGAAGAAATTTTACGTTACTAATGAACGATGTATATGTATAGTTATAGATTTATTAACTCACGAAGGCGCGCTCCTCCCGTGTGCTTTGTCCTCGTCTTTCAAATTTCGAATTACTAATGACAGAAAGAGAGAAATCGGTGAGTATCTATTCATCCACTAAAGTAGTTTATTAATACGACCGTTAGTACATCAATGTTATTTAACAACTAATGGTAATATTTCCTGAATTCCTCGAAATGTTTTAACGAACGAGGTCTAACAATAGGTAATGTTTATTTACCATGCAGGTTATTTAAACATAGAAGCTAGTTATAATAATAATGATTTATCTTTCAATGATTCATTCACTTTGTACGAGATCTATACCTACTAATATTATGAATGCAAAAGTAATTATTACTTCCGTCTATTTTGTTAAATGATAAAATCTTAACAACTGAAATCTTAATAGTGAAATTCTATATAGAAGTAGCTTTGTTATTTCTGATCATTCTTGAAACGCTTCCCTGTATTTACGTAGAGTGGGACAGTATTTGGAACTCACCGCACTGACTGTACCGGATCACCGCCGCCTATCCCGTGCTGATACTTACCAAAACAGCAATGTAAGCAGCAGTAAGCAGACCGGCCTGTACGTGAGTGGCCACTTCTTCTCGCTACCCAGTGACGGATATTGAGATAGCCTGGGATATAAATTAGTAGCCATAGGCATATAAACTAGTAGATTTAAGGGAAAATATGTGCGGGGAACACATAGTTTGAAAATCATATACAATAGTATATGATTTTCATTATAACAAGGCTTTAAGTGACCTAAAAGTCAAAGGATTATTATATTTTGAAGGGTACCAGAGTAAGTACCATACATAACTGGACGTTAATGTCCAGCTGCTGGATAAAGGTCTTCTCACTTCTTGAGGAGAAGGCTTGGAGCTTATTCCACATTTGTGGAAACACACAGGTGACCGAATCAAAATCCAAAGAGGCAATCTCGACTATGTAGTGTAGTGAGTAGAATTTTATGTTAGTCGAGTTTTTTTATAGTTAGTAGTTTTTTAATCACTTGGCACTTCAGCTCTCTAGTGATAAAAAATCTTTAATTAAATTATCTAACTACTGCTTCGGAATTATTAGTCGCAAATGTGTTCATCTTAATTATTTGGCTCTACAACAAGTATGCTATTTGCGCTCCCATTAAGTGCTATTTAAATTTTAAATACGTCTCCATCTAATAGTTGAAAGAGTATATATAGGTCAAGACGAAATAAGAGTATATTATTTTGTTATTTCAACATTTTTTTTCTACTAGAAAAATATCAACCAAATAATACTTCTGTTTATAAAACATTATTACCACTTGGCCTATTCGTTTATACCTACTCGGTACATTTATACATACTTCTTGAGTTCTTCTTTTGAGTTTAAAAATAATTTACTGTTCTATTAATTAATCGAAACCCTAAAAGTGTCTTTAAAAGTAAATATTTTAAACTTAATTCAAATGAAAAAATAATCCGTTTATATGTTACTAGTTGTCGTTCACGGTTTAGGTTTTGGTTGTCAGGTGTTAAGCATAAAAAATAGCCTATATCCTTCTATGGAGTTCAAGCTTGCTTCATACCAAGTGTCATCAAATTCGATCGAATGGTTTGGCCGTGAACGAACAACTGACAAACACAGACAGAATTACTTCCACATTTATAGACTATATAACATCAGCACTGCAATAGCCCTTGAATCTGAAAATTATCTAATTCAACTTTGGTTTGTTATACGACACTCTCAAAACAGAGCCACCATTTTTTATTTGAAAAATACAATCAATAAGGTTGGCTCAATTATAGTAAGTTGTTAAAAAATAAGCAAACTATTAATTATTATTTTTATATAAGTGTGTGTGGAAAATTTAAGCATAAATTTGCGACTTAGAATTTTGTCATAAAATTCGTCCACATACTAACAGGTATACGTTATGCTACGTGCATTACGATAGGTATTATTATTAGGTAATGTTACGAAATAACCTAAAAATAAAACTCGAGATGTATAAATTAAATAGTCGTATTCTACATTTTATGAAGCCACCCATTTTTTTTGTAGCTTTTTCTTTTGAACAAGTTTTTAATCAACGTTCATTTTTAAGGGCTTTCGAGATTACAGCACAAATTTAAATTAAACGATTGCGTCCAGACTCTTTAAATTAAAAACTAATTGTGAACAAGCTTCAAGCGTGTTTGATAATGAATAAATGAAATGAAATAAAAAATTAAAGAAATATATCTCAACACTTATAAAACAACATAGTATTATTGAATAACAAATAAACATATAATTATAAATCAAAATAATAACAGACATAACTTAAGTAATAACCAACCATCCATATAATAACCACTAACAACATACATATATACCTAACTAATAACTAATCTTGCAATTTGCAAACTATTAAAAATTGCGCACATTCATAGCTAGTTGATGTTTGAAATATATTCAAGGACATAAAACCATTCATAGACTACCTGCAGGATAATTGGTACCGAATGCATGTGTTTGTTATTTATTTAATTCATAATAATATTTGATAATCATGTTGATTTAATATTTCGAACAATTTCACCGACGAACATTCGACGGAAAATATCCAACTGCGTTGGATGTAATATGCTCTAGTGTGTGGGCACACACAGGCGTACCAATATTTTTCTCTTTATCTCATAATTCGATTATAGATATAAACAAATACAAGACATATATAATGTAAAGTATTATCCATACTTTAATAACTAAGAGTGTTCTTAACATTGTCATGTTATGTGAATGAGTGCTTTAATTAAACGTAGAATAATTATATATATCGCGCTCATAGATAATAGCAGCTGTTTCAACGAACATATCGGTTTATATAAATAAATAAACTACTGACCTGTCCTAACGTTGTTCATGATGTAATGATAGCAAGCTTGCATGGTTTCCTCGTCACGGTCATAGCAGTGGATAATTCAGTTTTATATTGTTATAGCTGGTAACGACAAGCGTTAATGACTGTTATGTTTTTATACATATAAGCGATATAATGATGTGTGCGATTTATAAAGATTTATTCTCGTCGAATGATATTGTAACGCTAGGCATATTAGTGAAATGTGTAAATCCACTGGTATTCAATTATTTTTAGTATCAAATACATAATTGTCGTTTGTTGCATATCTGCCTCATTTGTTATTTACTGATCCGGAATTCGAGTTCAATTTGCGGAGACCGTACAGTATCGTCTCTATTCCTAAGACGTGATCCGCCTTATGTAATGGCTTAATCAGGTTTGAGTCAAAGGTTAGTGGAATATCTGGGGGTCCTTGCCAATAACCTGGTGACGGTAAAGGCAACATATCCACAATTTGATCGGATGAATAGGTGACACAACACTGTCACTTTTAGGCAAGCAAGCAGATAGGTTTGAATTGATTGGTAGGTTCGTCTCGGAGATCCTGTACGGCCTACAATGTCTGGATAAGACCAACGCATTGAGTCACTTCCCGGCTTACACATATAATGACTGGTCATGGTTTCTTTAAAGAATATCTGTTTAAGATCTGATGTGAAGCGACGACAATGCGTTACCGGTGTGGCGCAAACCGTGAACCTCACATCATACGCTTAAGGGGTATGCCGTGTGGAACGCAGAGAGGCAGATCATGGTCTGCGAAATCGAAAAACCTCTCTTTGAGAGTAATCGTTTCAATGGCTTCAAAGGATAGGTCCGACAGCGCATTGCGCGCGTACTGATTCTTGAAACCTCGAATCTTATCGCTTCAATGTCTCGATTAAACTCGGAGAGGGCGGAAGACGCATAACTGCTAATAGATTTTTAAATCCATATCCATCAGAATGCTTAATGGCGGAAAGTGCGTTAGGACCTTATAGGATACAATGGGATATCTTCGCATTATGCGGATAGCCACTCTCCGCTACGGACTTATGTTTCTAGTTCTGCAGCGGCGGATGCCTCTGTGACCAAATGGTACTTTAATCACCATCGATGGCACAACACCGTCATAGAGACTTCCTCCCTCGGTCCCCTGAGATTAGTCAGCAATCTATGAATGTCACCCGACAATTTCTCGATCCGTGGGACTAGGCGCTCGTATTGCTTTTCGAAGCCCCAGCGACCATCCAGGACGAGGCCCAGGTATATCATGTACCTGATCACGTGGCCGTTTGAGTCACGACGATTGCCTAAGCCAAGTTATCAATAGAACCTGCGAAAATCGTATCGTTAAGCAGTCCAAATAATATTGACTTATTAGGCCATGCTCTATGATAAACAAGAAAATATGTTTTAATTCGATTCATATTTCCTTCGTAATCTTTTCAATGCACGTGTCACAAGTCAATCTTGGAAATATAACATAATGTCAAAGTAATTGTGAACTACATTGGTTCGACTTACGCATGCCGCAGATCTAATTTGAGAGAGCGTATATCTGTATGTTTTTAGTATCACGAAATTGGTCCAATTTAACCAGTATTGTGTATTTTGAGGTACGATCAATTACGTCTAATATCAATTCGATCTATTCTTTATGTATTTAAAAATATTTAATATTAAGCAAAGTAAACAGAGCGCAGAATGTGTATCTCAATACAAAAATATTTTCATTTGTGATTATTCATAAAATATACTATTTTAAATATGTAGGCTTTGATTAGTTTTAAACGATAAAAATAGGTACTCCAAATTAAAAACAAAAAATACTACTGGCCAGTAACAAATGGAAACTATGTTATGAATGATTTTCACGTTACAACAGGCATGCTTCATAAACAATTGTTAATGTTTCTCAAATATTCAGAGTGTTAGGCACACTACAAGCCAAATAATTAAAAAAAAACTTTTTTTTAATTTATTTTGTTTATAATATTTGGCTTACTAACATTATTTTATTTTAATTAATATAAAGTACAATTATCTACTGGGTATAAATAAATTGAGATGTAGATAGTGAAAAATTTATTTCCTTGTCGCATTCAAGTCTTAATAAATAGTATTTATATAATACTCAGTAAATGCGGAAAAAATATCTAAGACGTTTCACATTTTAAATCGTTAAAAATTGTAAATGATCGAAAGAGTGTAATACTGTTCCGTCTTCTTAACATCGGCCTACTAGACAGATATTTTTGTCTGAAAAATCCAACAACATTTTACTGACACGGGATTTGAACCCGGGACTCTTTTCCGCTGCTTTAGAAACGAGACTAGAACTACTAGACATATTTTGAAGATCGCAGTGACAGCACACGCCTAGCAGTTTAATGAATACATTTTTTATTGTTTGCGAAAGTACATGGGCTTTTGTTTTATTTACAATGTCAACTCATGTCTATTTGTAACTCGAACAATATGTCATAAAGTGTAAAAAAAAACCACATTTATGATAGTATTTTAGATATTGATAATATGATATCATTTGATTCGTTTTCTTTCTTAAATAATCTCAAGTTAAGATTAATCTATTTTATTTATTGGATAGTTTTATACAACAGGATTAGGTAAACGAATTACAGAGTAAAAATTAGGCTATTAAAATATTTTTATTTAAAATATTTGTAACACAATATCATAATGTAAAGCGTAGCACAGCCTGCTTCGGTTTGTATGACCTGTAATGAGAAACCAGTAAATAGTAATCTATGACATGGATTATTGCTATGACAAGGACAACAAACTAGTGTATAGTGTTTGCGGTTAGTAGGAAACAATAAACATTTACATAATCTTTACAATATATACATTTTTTATCTTTATCTTTATCTTTACATAGTATAAAACAAAGTCGCTTTCTCTGTCCCTATGTCCCTTTGTACGCTTAAATCTTTAAAACTACGCAACGGATTTTGATTCGGTTTTTTTAAATAGATAGAGTGATTCGAGAGGAAGGTTTTTGTATATAATAATACATAGACAATATAGTTAAGTAACACTAATAAATTTAAAAGTTTCTAATGTGATGTCGTAAATTTATAATTTTTTTGCGCTTACATTGTAAACGCTGACTGAACCCTACTAGATAGATCAAAATAATGTACTACAGAATTGTACACCTCAAAAATGTCTACAAAAAAGTCCGCGATGGTAGGTTAGGTTAGTCTATCTGTAAGTGATAACCCACAATAACATTTTTTTGTTATTTATTTTTTACCACAAATATTGGCTAATTTTCGAAGCGATTTTAACCTATACAGCATTAATCCTTATACAATGAAATACCTTAAATACATTGTTGATTTAATATTGATCTATATGACCCTTTACAGCATATGATTTAAATGAATATTTTCGAAGATATTACAGATTTAAAAATTGCGGAATATAGCGTTTGCGGTGGTACCGGCCGGCCGGGGCGGCGGGAGCGTGCTATAGGCTCGTCGGGGGCCGCGGTGCTCCCTGTAGCACTTTGAATTTAGCAGCGATCGGACGCGGTTATTATCGGAGCTCTCTAGCGATTGAAATAACAATCCAACCTTCTATACTAATATTATAAATGCGAAAGTAACTTTGTCTGTCTGTCTGTCTGTCTGTCTCGCTTCACGCCAAAACTACTGGACCGATTTAAATGAAATTTGGTACACAAATAGTCTAGAGCCTGAGAAAGGACACAGGCTTTTTATTTGGAAAAAAAGTTCTGTAAAGGGTTGAAAAGGGGGATGAAAGGTTGTAAGTTGTTGAAAGTATTGTCATGTTTAGAATTTTTAGAACTAGAAGCATAAAACTTATATTTTAGGCTGTACATTTATAAAATAACATGTCATGACACCCACTCGGGAGGGAATTTTGGATATTCTACCCCTAAATGGGTGAAATAGGGGTTGAACGTTCGTATGGATTTTTTTAAGTTAGAAACATGAAACTTTATTTTTGGGATACTGATTAAAAAGGAGTAGATACTTATTTAAGCGTTTCTAGATAATCTACCATTAAGGGGGTAAAATAAGGGTTGAAAGTTTTTATGGGAGTCAGCCATTTTTTAAGTAACAAACATGAAACTTTATTTTTGGGATACTGATTAAAAATGAGTAAATACGTATTTAAGTGTTTTTTGATATTCTACCTCTAAGGGGTTTAATAGGGGTAGGACATTTTTTATATAGGTTAGTCTGGAAATCCGTCATTTTTTAAGTTAGAAGCATGAAACTTTATTTATGGGCTACTGATTAAAAATGAATAGATACGTATTTAAGCGTTTCTTGATATTCTACCTCTGAGGGGAGAAATAGGGTTAACATTCCGTATACAGGTTAGTCTGGAAGTCTGTAATTTTTGAAGTTAGAAGCATGAAACTTTATTTTTGCGCCACTGATTAAAAATGAGTTGATACGTATTTAAGCGTTTCTGGATATTTTACGCCTAAGGGGAGAAATAGAGTTTGACATTTCTTATACAGGTTAGTCTGGAAGTCCGTCATTTTGAAGTTAGAAGCATGAAATTTTATTTTTGAGCTACCAATTAAAAATGATTTGATACGTATTTAAGCGTTTCTGGATATTTTACGCCAAAGGGGACAAATAGAGTTTGACATTTCGTATATAGGATAGTTTGGAAGACCGTCATTTTTGAAGTTAGAAGCATGAAACTTTATTTTTGAGCTACTGATTAAAAATGAGTAGATACTTATTTAAGCGTTTCTTGATATTTTAGGCCTAAAGGGCAAAATAGTTGTTAACATTTCGTATTCAGATTAGTCTGGAAGTCTGTCATTTTGTAGAATGTCGAAATTTAATTTTTGGGCTACCAGTTAAATATGAGTTGATTTGCATTTAAGCGTTTCTGGACATTCTACCCTAAGGGCTGAAATACACACCAATGTGGTATACAAAGAGGTATTACATTAACGTAACATTTTAAGTTAATTTGTAAATATATTCATATTCTACGCGGGCGAAGCCGCGGTTAACAGCTAATATCTTATAAATACGAACAATGGACCATCTGATTTAAGTACGTAACAAGTCGCCTCTGTCCCATGGTCCAACCTTACATGTTTTATTTTTGTCCTAAAATTGATATAAGGTCAGTTCGGCAATGACCGGCATACTTTATTAAAATTTTAATTTTTTGATCATATTAAGCCACCTTTACAATATTTGAGACAAATTTTACTTCGGGATGATTAAACATTTAGTTGACAATTAAACACAACTGAAAAAATTAATAAACAATCATTCGTTTATGAAAAAATCATTACTTTTGAAAAACCCCCAAGTGATGGATTTTTCTGTCACATCGGGTAAGTCCGGCTACTGGAAAAAAAATGTATAAACAGACAGTTTACATGATTGTACATATTGGCTATGTGTGTGTTTTTAAATATCAGTTTAAAATATCCCGCCAAATTTTAAATAAATGGTTCCTGGCGGCTTTTACGTCAAAAAAAGTATTTGTCGGATAAGTCCGGTATGCATCATCATTCAGAGTTAAAAAACAATTTTATTACTCAAATATTTTTATTTTTTCTACAATATCAATCTTTATTATTTCTTAAGTAGGTAATTAAATAGAAATAAAAAAAACAGCACACTCAAAAATATTATGACTTTAAAAGATATTATAAAAACTCAAAAGTAGATCGAATTTTCATCACAATTTACAAAAAAATAGGTTAATGTTTCAAGATTTTGTATTAAATCAACTTTTTTTACTATAGATAAGGCAGGAACATCATCACGATCGATTTTTTTTGTCATTTTAAATGTTAGCTTAGGTTTTTTTATTGTTTTATAAAATATTATAGAATACAATGGTTCTTCATTTTCATCCATCGTTTTAATAATATTTTCTATGCGCCCCACGTAGTATGTCCATTTTTGTCTAGTGTAGTATCTCACTAAAACGTCGTCCCCAGTACGGTATGTTGAGACTTCTTCGTCATCATGGTTCGATATTAAATCCATTAGGTCTGAATCGCTATAGCAGCTGATTGAACCAGAAACACTGGTAGTCGTAGAAGATCGTCGTTTACGTATGCTTTTACAGAGTCCCGATGGACCTGGTTTGGGGTTGGAAAAAATTGTGTCTTTAACATTTTTTTTATTATTTATTGATTCTTTATGTGACTGTTGAATAACATTATTGAAATATTTATTTTCTTTCTCTGATAATTTGGCATTCTTATGTTTTTGTTTTCTTTCTTTGACTTTCTCTTTTTCAATATCAGGTTTTTTTATTTGTACATTCGAAATAATATTAATTGGTGTCCGTAAACAAAAAGGGAGGTCACTTAGATTTTTTGCTATAAATGGTTGCAATTGACAATTACTTTTAGACATATTTGATATATTAATAACATCATCTGTAATTGGGGTTTTTGAGCTTGCATCCGTTTTTAACTTCTTATCGATTATTATTTTTTCGTATTTTGTTTGTTCTTCCCTTTTCTTCTGCAAAACATCCTTGTGAGTTATTACTTCAGCACCTGGTGCTACCTTTCGGCGTCGTGGTTTTGGTGAGCTGTCACCACGTTTTAGCTTTTGTAGTAGTAGTTCTTCGAATGTTATATTAAGATTCATTGAAATATTTGTTTTCTCTAAAATAGTCGGTATCTGACGTATTGCAATATCGTTGAAAAATTTTAGTGTTAATGTCAACAAGCTTTTTGGGTTTTTCTTTATATCTTGGTCCATATGCGAAACATCCCGAGTACTTTCATATGCTCTCCAATGTTTTAGTTTTAAGCTATCAAACTGATTTTCATTTATTTCTTCGCGATTTACAGGATTTATACCCGCTTTTCTAAATCCATTACGAAGCATCTGAGAATCTATCCCAGCCCATACTTGTCCAATCAATCTCGCAAACTCAGTTTTTGGCATAACGCTTCCGATGTTCAACCTCTGCCACTGAACCAATAAAGCATCCCACCGATCTTTAAATGGTTTCATTACTGCAATGTCTAAAGGTTGTAAAACGTGACTGGTGTGTGGTGGCAATTTTAAAATTGTTATATTTGCCTTACGGGCCTCTTCAATAATATTCAATCCAACATGTGTGGAGTGTCCATCGTATATAAGAAGCACAGGGCATTTATCTTTGACAATGGGTAAGAAAGTTTTTTTAAAAAATGATTCAAAAACCTCTGTCTCCATCCATCCATTTTTTGTTGCAGCATAAGACGTACCTGGATAGGCTTCAGCAGAGGTCCAAGTGTCCCACACATTTTTGCCTTTATATACTATAAGAGGTGGTAATTTTTCACCCGAAGCGCTGGCACCAAGTAATACAGTCGTGTTGTCTTTTCCAGCAGTTGAGATAACCCTAGTCGCCGCATGGCCTTTAGCACCAACTATCTTCGTTTTCGCAGGGTCCTTAGAGAAGCTCGTTTCATCGACGTTCCATATGGACGACGGTTTGTACTTTAAGTTTAAATCATTTATAGTCTTCTCTAATAGGTCAAAATATGAATATATTATAAAGGGATCTACAGCTTTTTTTCGTGAGTATTCAACTGCTTGTGGTTTTTTAATGGATAGCCCATGGCGTTCTTTAAATGCCAAAAACCAGTCTTTTCCGGGTATACCATTTTTAAATGGTGTAATCAGATTGTTTTTGTTGATATAATCTCCAACTAATTGCAAAACTTCTTTTCTGCTAAGCCCAAAGCCATATTTCTCCATAAAATGGAGATTTGTCGCCAATCTAAATTCATTCTCCGCAGACAGAGCTGTGTTTCGTCCAAGTGTTGTTGATTTAGTTCTTCTTTTATTTACATGATCCATAACAGTCATACGAGGTATTTGGTATATTTTTGAAGCCTTGTAGCCACTCATCCTGCCACTTTCAACCTCTTGTACAGCTTCTCTTAATTTCTCCTTAGAGTATAATCCTCTGTTAGATTTTCTGTTATACTTTCCCATTGTGTATTATCTAAATTACCTGAAAAAAATATTTACGATATTTACACTCTGTGAAGTTATATACGTTTGCAAACAAATAAGGTGAGGCATTAAGTCAGCTTAAGCCTACGTCAAATAAAAACACTCATATTATACAACAGATATTAGTTAGTACAAAAAAAATTGCTTAGGCAGAAAATGTTTACAAAATCTGGAAACGGCGAAGATCGGCGTAAGCCGGTCTTTGCCCTAAACGACTAGACGGACTTCGCCTCTAAACTATTTTAAGGTTATAATGGTTTCATTACAAGTAATTTCTTAAAATATGAGTTTTATTCAATTCTGATATCATAATTAGGTAAATAAATAGATCATTAATGTACTTACTTGCACAGATCCGTATATCACTACATTTAAACACTCACAAAATATTTTTTTTAACAATACGATGTCCTCTCGATGAACGTTGTGAGATAGACTAAATTTAAAATTAAGTTTTTTCTCTCTGGATCGTAACTAATGCCATCTATTTTAATTTTTTAATATTAAAACAGTAAACCATTTTTGTAAATCATGCTGCTATCTGTAGGGCTATTAAGAATTGGTAGTATTCCTGACTATACGGCCTTACCCGCCGGACGGTCTTCCCCGAATTGACCTTACTAATATTATAAATGCAAAAATATCTTCGTCTTAGCAGACGAAAGTTCGTTACCTCGTCATGACTTCTGACCGATCGTAATTGTTATCTATCTATACTTCTATAATGTTCTATATATATAAAAGTGAAATACCACTCACGGATTCATTACGAAATCTCAGAACCTATAACACCTACAAACTTGAAATTTGGCAGGTAGGCTCCTTATAGCGGGTGTACACATCCGCTAAGAATGGATTTTAAGAAATTCTACCCCTCAACGGGTAAAACGGGGTTGGAAGTTCTTCAGTTTGTTGCTCTTTCACGGCCAAACCATTGAACTCAATTTGATGAAATATTAGTAAGAAGCAAGCTTGAGCTCCAAGGAAAAGAAGCCGCGGTTGATTATAGTTAAATATATATTTTACATATATTTTTTTGAAATATAAATATCACTTTATATATACTTACTAACCTGCCCATTACGACTTGGTGTGGGTAAAATTCATATAAAGTTATTTAACATACGGAAAAGAGACCAATTTAATATTTTTTCAATTAAGTGTACAGCGAGCTTATACTTTATTAATATACATTGCAAATCTCTGGAATGTCTAATACAATGTTGCTGGGCGATGGAACATACTCATATGCCGTTATTATTAATAAACTTATTGATTCATATGATTTATTACAATAAGGACATAAATAATATGTATATATAAATTAAAATCGATGAGTCGAGATGGTCCAGTGGTTAAAACACGTGAATCCTAACCGACGCGCGACGTTTTCGTTTTATACCGAGGTAAGCTAAAAGCGATTTAATGTACTTAATTTGTGCTTATAATAATTCAGTCTTACTCGGTGGTGGTAAACATCCTGACGAAACTAGTCCCATACGTTGCATGATGAAATAAGTTCGAAACCTTCCCTTCAAATAGAGAGCATTAGTCCAGTGGGACTAACTATAATCAAAATTATTTTAAAACAACTGCTTCAAGAAGAATGAATTATACCTTCTGTTAACAGTAGATACCACTCATTGCAAGAGTAAAGCCAAATAAACAATTATGACAATGAATTGAAATTATATCTTGGGTAATATTCTATGGTATAAATTGTAGATTCGTGAATAAATGGCGCTTTGAATGTTGGCGTAACTGTTATCGATACTTTTAAAAATAATGTAAATAAATATATATTATTCAAGTACTGTTTTATGTGCATAATAAAGCAAATGTATAATTAGCAAAACGCTTGGAATATGTAAATTTAAAGATTATATATATGATATTTTCTTTGCTCCTTTTGCGATTTTAAGGTCTTTGCGTTTCATCGATCTTTTGCAATGTCCTAGTGCAAATGTTTTTAATATAGAAAAAGCTATTAAGTACTTAATGTAATGAATTTTCATGTAGCGGGTTCAAATTAATCAATCACGCCGGAACGGATGAATGAATCTGGATTCAAATTGGCACAGATACTTGTGAAATTCACCATCTTCATGGCGTCTGATGAACTGAATAATACGTCTGAAGAAGAAGAATAGTTTAATATTTTTTTACTATTATAGGACATTTTTTAATATTACAGGACTTTTCTTTTTATCCGGACGATAACAAATAAAATGACTGGTATTACAATGTTTACGCGGCCGCCTACGTACCACACTACTAGTGTCAGTAGATATGAGTCTTTCGCGGGTTGTTTTTTAAATATAAAATAAATTCAATGTTAACGGTAATTTTGAATCGAACAGCATTTTGGTGCTACTTTTGGAGTGACTAATGAGCGGGAAAAAAAGAAACAGTATAGACGGTGAATTGAGACGTAAAAGGGGCTTCTTGGAAAAAATTGGATTTGTCAAAAAAAATTTAAAAATATTTTTTTATACTATTTAATTAAAATCATAGGATAGATCCTAGGATAGATTTTTTGGTAAATTATTTGACACGTTCTATAACTGCTGGCTATGCTTTTTTTTATATAATCCCTACAGATTACGTCCGGCTCTTGTTTAACTATAATGGATTGCTGGATTTTGTTTTTTGTTTTGTTTGCTTATAATTTATATTTAATTATAAAAATAACATGAATTTTTCCTTTTATTTTATATTGTTGAGTGAAAATAAATACCTCCTTTTTGTGAAGGTAAATCAGAGAAACCTCTAGCTTAATTCCCGCTTCAACCCTCTTACGTTCCTTTTGAAATATCACCCCTGTTAACGGTCTCACGTCTAACTTTAATAACAATAGACAAATATATGTGAACTTTATTTAATTCCAATAATAATTTTAAATTCAATAAAGTTAAAAGGAAATTACATGTTTTATAGATTGAAAATTTTAAATTCGCCGTTAATCACCATAGCTCCCCAATACGGTTTGGTAGATATACATGTTACATGCGGATTTACATCCGATTCCTACAGGTAGTTCCATCATCGTCGAGCACAATTATAAAGTCAAATTTAACATATGAAAATTGAGATTATGAGAACAATATGATATTTGAACCACTGGCTAATTTTCATAAGAAAGTTTTGTATGGGTATTTTAATCTTTATTTTCCCGATTCTGATATGATAGGGTAGATGTACTATAGCTTACACCAGTATGGATTCCACGTGACGTCTGCAACGCTGCACGGACGAATCACATTAGATTAAAATAATTATCCTATTTATAGTAAAAAGATTATGTTTAGATGATATGTACAATAATCTAATTAGGTAGAACAGCTAAATGTACAAGCATGATGTGGATTCACATAGATAAAATTCAACGATAAATAAAATAAGCATAGGATGTGGATTCGCTACCGTCGTCTCGTATTGAAAAAAAAAGTTACAGTTTAATAATTATATATCTAATAAATGAAATACCTTTACCTGAAATACTTTATCTTATTCGTTGTGGACAATATTTGATAGTATGAGCGTTGTCACCTGTGGCGCCACAACGGCGACAGGAGAAGGCCCGCAAAATGGGACATCGCACCCGACCTTTTCCGTCTTTTAAGGCGTGGGTTGTATACCAGACTTCTGGTTGTCCATTATTCTTGCAGAACCCACACTCCTAAAAAAACAAGTTTAACAAAAAAAAATGTAATGATCTCAAGCATTCTTAATAAGTCTTCTATTAAACGTAAATTTAACTTAATTCATTCGGTATCGACGTGATGGTTTTTCGCTTCCATTAAAATACTTTAACATACAAGTTATGTATATGTATATAGGTTGAACTAACGCAGGATAGGTCATAAAGGCCAAAACTCATAAGCAAGGCGTTAAATTAAGTATCATAGTGTTAATTTAAAGAAATTTCCATTTTAAAAATGAGGCTCAATTTTTTGTTGTATTCATAATTTTCAAGACTATGAATTTAGATACAACATCGGTGAACAGTTGCGAACGATAGTTATTGATTTTACAATACAACCGTGACATTGTTAACTGTATAAAGAGGAGACTGAGCAAAATCTATATTAACATTATAAATGTGAAAGTAACTCTGTCTCTCTGTCTGTCTGTCACTCTTTTACTGCCAAACCAATGAACCAAATTTGATGAAATTTGGTATGAAGCAAACTTGAAATCCAAGGAAGGACATAAGCTTTTTTTGCCCGACTCATTACAACCAAGCACCTTATAGTAATAAATAAATAAATATATTTGACAAAACTTAGATATTAAATACGAAATACTTTGTAATTTTGAAAATTAACCTTTATATATATGATATACTAGCTATAAATGCTCGGCATGCGTCGGAATGCCTTTTTAAGGTTTGTAAACTATTATCCGATATGACTTGCGGTAAGTTAATCTACGTGTTTAAATGTACCTACTACTTTACTACTTGTCATGGCCATCGGTTGAGCTATGTTGAACATAACAACTTCTATTTATATGACCATTGAGCGAATACTTGTATCGTTAAGTGGTCAAATTTCAAACATAATTAATATTGATAATATTTAAGGAAAACATAGGTACATCAGTACATGTGGTCGAACATATTTTTTTACTCTATTTATGTTTCCAGCATTTTTAATAACATTATAAAAGCTAAAAATACATAAAAAGCGCTGGATTAATTATTGTCTTTATCTATTTATATATAGATATTAGGTATATATATATTTATTATATAGGTAAGTAGACGAGTAAAAGATGGAAGGTGGTCACCACCGCCCATTGACTTTAAGCGCTGTAAGATATGTAACCCTTTCCAACATCGCCAATACTCTACCAATCTTGGGAGCTAAGACATTATGTATCTTGTGCCTGTAGTTATACTCAAACCGGATTGCTGTTTGGCGGTAGAATATCTAATAAGTGGGTAGTACCTACCCAGACATACTTGCACAAAGCCCTACCACCAATTAAATATATACAATTGTCTGACTATGTTTCTTCTACCTTCAAATATCCTCACCAAATATTTTTGTAATGAAACCCGTTGCTGGCGGAGTGTGTCGGCGTATTTCATTAAAAGATTGAATTGGTTTGACGACAAGGAGAATAGAGCAGCTCGTTGCAAGCACATGGCCTTTTCAAATTCCGATTGATGCTTGGACTCTGCAATTTAAATAATAATTATAACAATAAAACATATGACAATTGTAAGCCGACTTTTATTTAATGTTTTAAATTATTATTTTTCAATTGATTTTTATATTTTTATTAACAATAAAATATTATTGACTGCCGGTAATTATATTTTGTGAATGGCAACAAAATGTGTGCGGGGAAGGAGGATACGGTAATTTGATTCGTTCGGTTTTGAGCGTTGAAGGAAAAACAAAAGAAATGAAAAAAAGAGAAAAATGTAAAGTCAAGGGAAAGATAAAGTAAGTGATTGTGATCATTACGGAGTTTCATTTTGGACATATTTTATTAAGATTACACATTTTTATTCTGTTTCAATGTGTAATTTTAAAACATCAAATTACAAGAGATGTAGAGCTCTTTTGAATATATTTAAGCCCTCTGTCACATCCACGTTATAGTATTAGCAAAAAGATTTTATGTACACAATACGTTTTATTTATCATCTATTTCATGAAGGCTCATTGTTAATACGTTTGAAGACCTTTGTTTAAAAAAGAATATAGAGTCATCAAAAATGTAAATAAAACATTCCACTGAGTTTCTGTTGCCGGTTCTTCTCAGTTCTGAGGTAGTAGAGTAACAGGTAGTAGATAAAAATGAATAAGCAAGTGAAACACTCCTATGAAGTATAAATATTTTAACTTGATTTTTTGTCAAGTTACTTGACAATACATGAACAAGTCAACACTATTCTCACCATTGAGTAGATATTTGATTCGAATTTTATATGGATTTATTACACAGATTTTTTTCCCATACTTTCCTAGTTAAAAATGTGATAAGTTAAAACCATCTTATATTTTTTTTATTTGTTCCTCTTGAAAAGTCGTATCTTGTTCCTACGCTCTGTGTAATCAAAGGTATCGATATTACATATTCTGGTGATATTCACACCGGATCGTGAAAAGGAGAAATAGTGCCTTTATTATCTTCAGATTTTATTTAATGTCAATATTTTGGTAATCGAAGCTAGATATCTCCGCGAGGAGTCAATAAAATGACGTCAAATAACGATAATACATTATATAAGAGTAACATTAATTACATAAGAAAGAAAATCAAGTTCAATGAACGGAGCAAAATAAAACAAAAAGAAAGACAACAAACAAACACTCGAAAAATGGTATGGACACCAAAGAAAGAAGATATAAATTAAAAAAAGATAGTTATATCTCTTGTGAAGCTACTAAAAGCTCAATTCGTTTCGCCGCTTCGATGTAGATTGGATGAAAAAAAAAAATTGTGTACGTATGTATATAACGTTCTCCTCCTGTTTGCTTTAATCAATTTAAAAAGAGGAAGTTTATCATCTGTATGTACTTCACTATATAAAACAATAAAATTATAAATAAATAAGCCTAAAATTACGACTAGAGTCACAGCGCTTAATTTGTTTTATTACTATATTTCCCTCACTACTGGTACGAGTTGAATTATAATCAGTAGGATTTAGGACAGTCGTGGTGCCTACCTAGATTTAATAATGGGATATAGCTAGGTATTCTATTCCCATAGTTATCATAGGTTTTAAACAATATTTTTTTACAATATAGGTTTATTTTTAATTTGACATCTGTAGGTAGACGGGTGAAAGACCCCCTGATGGTAATTAGTCAGCACAGATTATAGATATTGGTTCATTAAGATATATTAACTATACATAAAATTTCGAAATCTCCACGTTCTTTGTAGCCAGTGTAAGTACAGCCTGTACTTACATTGTCTCACTCACCCTTCAAATTGGAACATAATATTACTATCTATTGCTGTTAGGCGGTAGAATATGTTGGTGGTAATGGTGGCACCTACTCGGACGGGCTTGCACAAAGGCCTACCACTAAGTTTAACATTAACATACCGTCTTTCTTATTCATATTCTGCATCTTGTCAGTATAATTTCGTTCATAACCAACATTTTCACCGTTATCAATAGTCACTTGAGCTTCTAATATTGCAGGATCCAATTTAACAGCCAATAAAACATCTGCAAGAAGGCACGTAATTATAAAAGCTAAAAAATGTTCTTATTTCTTTAATCACCTTTTGTTCTCTTGATACTTATTCCTCTTTGTTATAAATAAATTGAATACCGATTATTTACTTGAAGGGTGCTGTAGCTCCACCAGTGGAGTCTGCGCGTAGTATGTCAGTCCGTCAATTTTAAATTTTTATTACGTGTAACGAGAAGGGAATAACATTACGAAAGATTATTGTAGTCATGAAATAAATGAATGCGTGTATTTCAAGAAGCGTTCCTAAGCAAGTAGAAATAAATAAGTCAAAGAACAATAACCATTATATTATTTCCAAGTTCGAATTGCAATATAGAGTGAATAATAAATAATTGTTACTATTGCAATTATTATTGTCCTTGTTGTATATCTAAGGAAAAATCTTGATTCAAAAGTGATTAGAGAATTTCTTTTAATATAATTATTTATAATTGATTGCAGGATAAATACATTTAATTGTAAATAATTAGATATTATGTAAGGGGGTATGTTCTTTAATTAGTAGAGTAAAAAAGTATCACGCAAGCTACTGAATTTCTTTCCGGTTCTCTTTGGGTGAATGTGGTGATTTGAATGTTTGATTTTTTAATTAAGACTCCATTTGAATAACGTATCATATATATATAATGTATTTTGTTAAATTCGTATATCGGCTGATATAAATTCGTTAAATTTTATTTATCAATAATAAATTGTGAGAGGAAAGCAGGATTACGACGGGAATTGAAACCTTGGCCCAGTTTACATATATAATATAATAGTACGTGGATAGAATTTGTTTGAAAGAAAGCTTATTTAACACAAAAACAAATCGCATAATAATTATATTACAGAGTAATTATAATTGATGTTCAAATGCAATTTTTTTATACCAACTTTATGATTGTTGAAATTGAATTGTATTCCGATCCATTTAAAAATAGGTATTAAAAATAGATTATGCACATAAAGTAAAAAAATACTATATTAAATGGCTTGCTAAACTATATGTAAATATGACTTCAAACAGTTGAACTTAGAAGGGTAAAAACGTATAGCACAGAACAATATACACAGAGATGTGCTAATCCTTTCTCTTTTATTTCTTATAAATTTAATAAGCATGCAATATCAATTATACGTATAATTCAGTTATAAAATACTGTCTACAATATTTAAGACTATTTTATTTTTAGGTAGTTATTAATAAGCGGCAATGTAAAGAGTATGTTAAATTGAATTGGCCCATTTGTTAAAAGAGCTTATAATTACTCTTTTAAAACCATCACTGAAAGTAAAAAAATATTAAGTCGTAATCTTACCGGAATGAAGGTTAGATTTCTCTCGAACTAAAGCAATATTGGGAATAGAGGTCTGAAATATAAAAATGACAAATATTCATTATATTTTATACTTTGTTATATTTATTTTACAGGAGGATTATAACAGACCCGAGGAACAGATGGCTCACACATTGTTTAAACACATTAGCTTGTATCTCCGTATCGATAATGTCCGGCAGAGTTAATTCAATTATTGTTGCGCGGACGCTTTTTACAGTGAATAAATTATTAATGATACTTTTACACTTAGAATCGCCTCTAAATCTGTCATACCAAGACTATTTCTATTATTAACTGGTTTTTCTAAAATCAATAATTGTATTTTACAAATTAAATTAAAAAAAGCAGTTAATTTAATCATATCTTGAAATACGTATACAAATCAAGGAACGTTATTATTTTAAGTACATACATAATATGATATCAATATTTGAAAATCATGAAACACTTGTCCAAATAATATTTAAAACATACCTTATAGGATATTGGCAATATTTCTTTATATATACGTCCTTCTTTGAGAGATTCGTTGCAAATTGTTGTAACATCCATTATTATATAGGTTTTTTTTTAAAGCAAGTTGTAACGAAAGGTAACAATATGAAGAAAATGATTGGTAACTACTTATACATATTATGTATATAATATAAATATTAATTACAACCGTATTCGTTACAATATGTCTACCCTCTTTTTTAACATTTTAACCACGTAATAATAATAAACTAGTTTCTTCAAAGATTATTCAAAAATGTGCTAAGTGTGAATTAATTTATAATTATGTAAATCAAAATTACTACTAGGCGAATTAAGTCTTATTATAATTTTGTCATTTGTTATTAAACAAAGATGAACGTTAACGCCATCTATAAAATTGAAATCACACTATCTATGTGTTTCATTTGGTTTCAGTTAACCTATAACAGTTGTTGTTAGGATATAACAGATGGCGTTGTTAGGATATAGCAGATTTAAACAAATAATTATGAATATTATTTTATATGATAAAATTGGTTTTTTATTAATAATAACTATTTAGATAGTTATATATATTTTGGTAACAATTATATTTGTTTTTGACCAAAGCTATATAAAGAAATAAAAGTATTAAAACATTTGTTAGGAAAATTTGGAAACATTTTAATTCTACTAAACTTTTCTTTTATACACACTTAACATTTTAAAATGAAAATAAAAATGGGCAAAACAAAGCATTTTCGTGTTTATTAAGTATGGTTTAATGGCTAGCGTAGATACTAGAGTCGTGCGCTTGCGATCACGACATTTCCGAGCGCGCTACACGGTTAATGTAATCGTCACTTCGATGTAACCAAGTGCGGTCGTGTCTCTACAGGGCTCATTGTAGTTCGCACGAAAGCCCTTTAATAGTGCCTATTCAAATGTAGTCCCCTTGCTGTGACCTAAGTCAAAGGCTACCAGAATTTCGAGAGGAAAATCGATGCAAACGTAAGTTTCATTTTTATAATTTTTCATTAGTCATAGTGGACATATTGCACAACTTTCAATACAAAGGTTTTAATGGAAATAGGTCAAATAGAGTACTAAACTCGTATTATTTTACGGTTTGTCATTATTCAAATTTCACAACATTCTCGTTCATTACTTACCTACACTTTCTCCGCGGCATCCGTTACATCCACGGATATTAACTTGTGGTCTTTATAGAGCTTCTAAGCAAGACTTTTCCTCGTAAATCGTGCTAAATAATCTGTGTTAAACTATAAATTGATCATTACTTCACAGCCAAGTATTCAGGGGGTGTCTTTAAGATTTCAAACCAATGGTCATTTTTCGATGGGTTACTACCGTCTAGACTCTAGACGTGAGGCACTTGACCCCAATCGGATGGAATCGGGTTCCGAACAATGTCCCCACGTACTATTAAGAACACGTGGTGTTATATTTAGAACGCGTTGCGAAGCAAACCTACCTACTCATATAGTACATATATATTTATTTAAAAAAATCCTTTAATAAAAAAATACTTTATGCTTATATAACGGGACAAACTTGGTCCAGCCGCTACAAAAAACAATTGCTTATTTCAAGAAATTGTTATCTTTGTAGTCTACCTTGAAATATTGGAATTTTCACAACTGACGTAGTTCTAGTTGTTACCTGTAATTCTCATGTACGTAATAATTGCACTAACAAATAACTTGCCAAGGCTTAATCATTATCAATGGGTTTTGTTAACGTTATCTGTGGTAAAACTGTGTGCGTAAGATAAGACTTCATGGCTATATAAAGTTATGGAAATGTGTACCTACCTATTGTATTTTTCCATAGTTTAATATAGCAACCATTTAAATGTTATAATGATACTAATATATAATATGAAATTGTTATATATTATTTTATTTACCAAACTTTACAATTATATTATATGCTTACAAAAAAATTAAAAAATATGATGTAACAATAAACAAATTGACAAAAACATTATTTCAATAATTCCACACGGTATGTTGGAGACCGGTTTTTAAAAATTGCTCCTGAACTTGATAATATTTTTAGTCACTGGCAATATTGGCAATTCATTTTTTAAGAATATTACAATTCAACGCCAAGGCATAATAAATTAGGTACATGTTACGTTACAAAATAATGGAAAGTCTTCACTATTATGCTAGGTGTCACTCTCAGAAAACAATAAGATTTCACTGCTCTACAAATCTTAGACATATGATATTGTCCGAACTTTCGCTGGAAAATATGTAATTGTATAAAAACCCTTGAACTAATTTTAACGAAGCTGCTAAAATGATGACGTTTAACTAGACGCGTATATATAATTCATACCAAATAGAAATATTTTCTGTTTTAAGAAGTAAGTAAAAATGCATCCAATAAGTAAACAAGTAAAAAATGGCATACGTACTTTTTAGTTTTTAAAATGTAATCATACTAATTCATTAGAAATTAAGTATTGAGTATATTCTTAATAAATAGAATGCAAAAATTCTGTGTTCAGAAAGTAAAAGTAAAGAAAAAACATTTATACGTACATATACTCGTGCATACTAGAAATCAATATTTAATTTTGCTCTACATATCAAATTCCGGAAATTACTTTTCTGTTTTGAGTATTTTATCAACCTATAGAATACCGCTATTACACGATTCAATAATCTTTCCTTGAATCACAACCTATTTATATTTTTTTTTCTTATTTGTATCCAATATGATACTGACTACAAAACTGTTTACAATTCTGTCGACATTAAATGCAATTATTTACAAGGAAAACAGCTAGATGTAGTTTATGTTTTAGAACATATTTATGTTTAATTATCGTTACAGCAGTAAGTTTCCTGATTTCTTTACAAATAGTAAAGAAATTAATATTGCTGTACTAAAAATTGTGTATATATAACGATAATCGATAATTAGTTCACTCTTTTAATATTTATTATCAATTATTTGAAAGGAATTAATTAAAATTCCTTTTAAGGAAGATCATATTTTATTTATGTCCTTGTTGCATTTTTTTTCTCAGTTAGTGCGACCGTTATTATATACAAATTATGTTTGCTATAAGGCGACACGATGTTTTTATAAGATAGACATCACTAAGTATAGTCTAAATTCATCTCTGGCATGAGACGTACAAAGATTTTGCCACGTAGTCAATTAAATATCATTTTTCTTAAACAAATTTTCTCAGCAGTACGTCTGCTGTACCCTGTTCAAGTTAGCTTAATCTTTTTGACAAGCGGGCTAGTGATGAGAAACAGAAAATATAACATATATAACAGTCGATGTAATGATGGAATGCGTAATTCAAATTAGAATTCAATTTTTTTCAACTTATTTTTCTAAAAAGAGTTATAACAGCTAAAGAGATCCCAACCAAAAGGACCCCCGTTCGTAACAATAACTTAACAATGATCTTTAATAAGGATTTTTGTAATCGATATTTGTAGCAGTTCCTGCCTGTTATTCGCGTACCTACCGTCCGACCGATGTAACATTGTACAAGCGTCTATTATTTTCAGTGTTTCTATTGAAATTTTATTTTGAAGCAATAATATATAATAGAAAAAGTCTTAAAATTTTCGATTAACGCTTGAATCTTTAGGAACTTTTGTATCATATGAATTTTTTAAAAATATTTTTACAATTTTTAAAATCATTAAATTAAGAAAATAATATGTCATTGCAAAGTTATGTCGATCAGAAAAATTTACATCTGTCAAAAAGATCAAGCTATCTTGTACAGGGTATAGCACTGAATTTATTTCAAGTGTAATAATTATTTTCGGGCCTTAAAATACATAATATAAAAAGCTCGTTACAGTGATTTATATAGACACAATAAATACTTACTACAATACTAGGTGCCACTAATTATCTAATTAGTACGGTTAATTCTTATGCGTACACAAAAATATTGCGATAGGTACGCTTTATTCAAATATTATTTATATAAATATAATTTTTTTTTCCATTGTTTATCTTTTATAATGAATATACTCAACAATCAGTTATGCTTTACTTTTTGCATATAAAGAGGTTTCAGAAATGAGTTGTCCATTACAGAAGAAACCTCCGGTATTCACTGGTAATTACTTATATTTATTATAATTATAATATTCATTAGAATTCATTGTTAAATTTAAAAATACTATTACTCATCACTTTTCTGCTTTTGATATGTTGACGCTCAATTTATAAAAAAATCCTGGTAATTATTTCCCACAAATAATTTATTTTATCTGAATAATTATTTGCTTGGTTAAAATTTTTAAATAATTTAATAGGTAATTTCTTAAAATAACTATTTTATTTTTAAATATGTTAGTGTGAATCATTATTTCGATAACTCTATAAATACATAAAAACTTTTTTAATCTGTCACTACCAACTTTTAGATTTTAGTTAATGTTTGATGGATAACGAATGAATAATATAAGTATACTTAGTTCCTATATGTTGGCAGGGGGAAATCATTATTTTATTACTTTTTTTTTGCTATTTTAATTGCTCATGTTGTTGTTGTATCTAGTTTTTTTTTATAATTTAAAATTATTGTATCTTTTAAAAAAAGAGTATCTTTTTTTATACTTCCTGTTTAGTTATACATTGCTCGTTTAAAAAAAAACCGCTGTTCATCCTGCGTTTCCTTTTAAATTCATATAAAATTATTTAGTTATCTTAGTGGCATATTATATGTTGTATGGTATATATATTGTAGATTTTTAACTTAATAAATGTTAGCACAATATTTATTATTTTAATTGATCTTGATTGACTATAGAGTCTTTATATACAATATGACGTTACTGTAGGTATTCAGTATTTAAATTTCACAAAATTTCGCTGAGTTACGAATTTGTTAGGGATTTTGGGCTTTATTGACTGGATTAATTGTTTTAAGATAATTCTTATTCAAAAGTGTGTTGAGTTACACGTTATGATTCACGTCAGAGCCGAAGATAGTTGTTGTCCGAATCAATCAATTTTGAGACTTATGGCGTTAAGTAGTACTATCACATGAGATGGAGAAAACACGAAAAGCAGTTTTGCAAAATCATAGAAGTTATGACAACTGACAAGTCACACAAATTTAATTTGTACAATCCTTTTTATTTCGATATGTCTCCAAATCCTGCTAAGGTTTCATATCGAAATATTTTTATACAAAGTAATATCATATAATATTTAATAAAATAATGATTATCTTTGTCCTACACCGCATTCTCACAAGTTTTTTTCTATAGTAGTATTTATATTGGTAGCTTACCTATTTGCCAAGAAAAAATGTATGAGTAAACTTTTAATGTGCATTAATTATAACTAGTGAGTCACACGCGAGACTTCGCATTTTATCAATCGATTCAATCAAAATCCATCTTTAATTTGAAGCTATCGTCCCATAATCACTGGGACAAAACGTTTTTTGTCTCAGTGAGGCGTAAGGCGATCGTAAGAGCGTAAGGCGATCCTTACGCTATTAATATATAAGATTATTATTATATTCATTGCAATACAAAATATGATACAGATAATAAATAAAATAAAATTACCTCTACAGATAATTTACATATTTTTAAAATATTAATTTACGTATAGACCAAAGGCATTAAAGACTATGTTTTTGTTTACAAAACTAAATTGAAACTGATTGCCGATCTTAAGGTGAAACTAGGGTATGCAAGGCCGGGGTACATGTCAGTCACCTCCTCGTGGTGTACCCTGGGCAACGGGGCCGGCTTGAGCTTGCTCGTCGGCCACGGCTAAGACTGGCGGGAGGGAAGCCGCGGGGCCGCTCCTGGTACGTCCCTGATCGGCGTCGGGGCGGACCATGTGAGTGGCCTCGTTGGCTAGGAGGGAGTGGGAGGGCTCGCTACTCGAGCCTCCCAGGTGTTTTACACCGGCGGTCAGCGGCGGAGCCTACCATCTTATCCGCCGCAGGGCGTCAGCTTCGTTGACGCCCAGCCTCCAGTGGCGGACTCGGGGGAGTTCGTCACATTCACACGTGGAGGATGAGGGGGAAGGCGCGCACTAGGCGCGCTTTCCATGTATATTCAGCCGCCTTACGGCGGCTGCCGCTGGTGGGGTCGCGGTTGCATGCCCTTGGCGATCCCGTTGCCTCACCACTCGGCGGCATGGTGGAAACCCGAGGATGGTTTTAGTGGGTAGGACAGGGCATTAGCATCAGCGTGCCCTGGCACGGGGCATTAGGCCCCGGTTGAGTCCCACATACCCGTCCCGGTCCCCCGACCGGGCGGCATGCGTAAATGCATTTCCTCCTCGTTAAACAAAAAAAAAAAAAAAAAGGGTATGCAAGGCCAAGATATTGCAAAATGCTTTTGGCATTGTTATCATTTCGGTAGATACACGTGAAAAACGTAAAAAATATATAATCTTGTAGTCGTTGTTCCATCAAAACAATTGAAAATTCCGCTGTAGATGTGAGACGTGTAAGAAATTTTAAACAGTAAGACCCAACAATTCTAAAAGTTTTTTCAGAGAGAACCTTGGCCTTCATTTGAAAATCTTTATTTAATAAATGTAGAATCGTTACAATTATCTATACGATTCCCTATTATTTACCTTATCAATTAAACAAAAAGCTTATACTAGGACGACAATAACCCACAGGGACAGTATGAGAAACTTGGCCCACTGGTGCGCTACTAACGCTTAAGTTTTTAACATATGTATAATAACACTCTTCAAGTGTTCTTTTTCATTTCTCTACAAATTATAATATTGTTTTCTAATAGTTTGAAAACATTTAGAATTTCCAAAGTAAATTCTTATCATAGATACAAGGATGACATCTATTCATACGAATCGATTTTAGTTAAACATTCGTTTTGTTACTAATAAACGAATATAAATATATATTTTTTTAATTGAAAAATATTCTACAATAGTTGAAAGATGACAATCTTATTTGCTATGTTCATATTTGTTGTTTCGAATTGATTACAAGTTCACATAAATTGTTTCTGATTTAATTTAATTGATCATTACATTACACTTTTAATCTTAAAAAATTTCTCACTGATGCAATGTCATTATATGTTTTTCTCTATATTTAAAAAAAGTATATTGTGGTTCTAAAATTTCATTAACTCAATTAAAAAATATGTATAAACATGGTCTTGTTTTAATTTTATTCTAATGACCAAAATACTGACCTTTGTTATTTTGTTTGTATTACCTGCTGATTTGATAGAATATACGAGAACTAAGACCATATCGTTTAAAAGACGACCACCTTGGCGCGGGCCGAAAATCGACCACCTTATCGCTCAGTCTAAATGCTTGCAGGCGATCATATTGTTCATTAAATTATAAGGTTACGAATTACCGCCCAGTTTTAAAGTACTCACATAATACCTAATTTCTTGAATCTATATTAATTTTAATGGATAGCGCCAACGAATTTCTTATAGTACAAGAAAATAAAGCGTATTAAGACGCAATTAAAAATAAGACGAATTTCGGCGTTGGAAATATGAAAACTTGCAATACAGTAAAGTTCAGATATCCGCAACAATTCAATGGTAAATAATATAAGATTTATTTTGTTATTAGACTGGTAATACCTTAATAATATCTCATTTAGATGAATCATTTAGAAAAATCCAGGTAGAAACTAGTGGATTTGTTACTTTTGTGTATAACCTATCCTAGTGTAATTGATTTTAATGATTCTATTTTATTGACAAGATGTTTTTATTAAATAACTTTTTAAATAAAACAACACAATTAACACACACACACAAGTTATCCGTCTTTGTTTTAATTTATATATTGTTTAATTATATTAATTCGCGAAGTATTTATTCCCATTACGGTTGCTATAGTGCTCAAAATATATGAAATAACAGTTTGTTGCTAAGATGTACCTATTATTAATATAGAAACACTAAAATAATATGATAAAACGGATTCTTTAGTATATTTTATTTGTTGGTGAGCAGAGGTCTTCTTATTAAGTGCTTTTTTATTGGATGTCACACTTTAGCTTAGTTTGGTCCAAACATCTTGAATAAGCAATACCGTGTACTTACTTGTCATCAACACGTATAAACCAACTATCAAAGTAAGGTCTTTAGATACAATGTTATATATAAGTTAGAAATAAAATAATTAAAATGTATACTATTTGAAATACATACATTTCAAATACATTTAGGTAACTTTCGAATTTAATATGATTTGTCGATCATAAGTAGATTAATTAAGACTACCTAATTTAAATTACTTTTTATTTTTATCAAATAAAATCAATTTTATTCAAGCAAACTTCACAATGAAGCGTTTAAAAATTGTCAATATTTAAATACTACCATCGTTCAGAGATCGGCTGTAGGGCTGAAAAATGATCGTTTACTTGTTTCGCACAAATTTCTAAATTAATACATTCCCCATTTATATTATGATTTATATATTTGCTAAGTGTTTCGACGTAATTAATATATTTTATCTTTTTACAGATCAGTAGCGGTCTAAGTCTATTATCGATCGCCACTGTCATCAGCAGTTTCATTCCGATGGGTTGAGAACGCCTATATTCTGTGTTTGTGGGCTCACCACTGACGCTGTAAGTATCAATTAAATGATGTACCTATAATAGTTTAAAGAAACATAAATATTAATAAAGATGGAAGTAGTACATAGTAGAACTTTTTAATAGATAATTGTATGTGTGTTTATTTAATATTTAACATTATTACATTTGAACAATGTAAAAACAAGCAATGAGTCGGAAATTAAAAAAAACACCCAGAGCTGAGAACATAAGATAACTAAAGTATACAGATATAAAATTTGTTTGTAGAAATATTCATAGTTGACTGACTATGTATTTCATTTAAAAAAAGCAAAAATTCTGACCCGGTAATACCTTTTATATTAAATGTGTTCCTGTAACTTGACGATTCAAAAGTGCTCATAAGAGCCTACTTGTATAAAGAATATTATAATCAGTGAAAAGGAAGAAAGGCTAAAGCGCCAAAATGGTACTTTAGAGAAAGGACTTTTAAAATTGAGATGGTAAACCTGATTTCCGTTTTCGATTTCGTGTAAATGTAGGGTTTTAGGTTTTAAAATAGTACTAATCCTTCAATGTAATCACTAGACAAAACCCGGCTTCGCTCGGGTAAAAGAAATAAAACTAAACAAATACGGTTTATCATTTACTTTTCATATAACATATAACTTTTGAATAAAGGTTGATCTATATAATTGTTTGTGGATACAAACTGCACGAAATTATTATTTGGAACACACTTTCTGAACACACCGTAAACTTCAATCATGGCCGCCCGATGAACTTCATGTCATTGAATTTTATGGATTAAAAAATCGGAATATCTCGATTTTACGAATTTTGCGAATAAATGTTATTGACTAAAAATTAATTATTCTTTAACGATTTATAATTGTGGATAGTTTTCGATCGTGTCTATCGTAGACCTGCACGAAATTCTTAATATAGATGTGTTCGTGGAAAATAAATATCTTAGTAACATTACATATTAATCAATCGGATCGTATGAACGTGACAAATTTGAAATGCTTCTTCTGTTGATCTGTATAAAATATACTTTTATAACATGTTTTTAATATGTACTATGACTATATATATGTATCTATATAATATGTATTTTGATTAGAATCAGTTGGAATATGTTTAAGCAATCAGCATCCAAACACATGTAGTATCGTATTTATAATATTCGTAATATTACCTAAAACTAAATACAATTGAAACGATTGAGGTTAACTTAAAAGTAATTGATTGCTAATTCGAAGCAATTACGTTTTCCTGTAACAGACACAAAATGTTATCTAGTCTTGTCAAGGTTCAAGTCAATATCCGTTTTATAGTCACAGTAGCACAGTGTTTTGAAAAAAAAGCACCTTTATTACACGGCTATTATATTACACAGACTATATAAAAATAATTGTAGATACATATAATAAAAATACATTTTCCCGATTAAATATTAATAGACGATCTTAATAAAAAGAAACAAACGACGAAGGGACTCGAAGATGTTTGTGAATATCACACATGATGATTGGTTGTTTTTAATTTGACGGTGTATGTGACACAAATATGTATGTGCATACAGTGAATTTGTTCGGTATTGGGCAACGTTCTTCAAATCCTTATATAGGCCGTACGTACGAACGCGTATACTCAAAAGCTTTCAACCAATGCAAGATGCATCTGTTGACATTTCTACTACATCTAATAAAATTTCATTAAAACTAAAGTAGCTAGTCAATCTCCTATGTAGGGCTTATTCCGCCTATTCAATTGTCACTTTCACCACTATAATAATAATTAAGAGTGAGATCGGAGATTCAGTAGCTAGGTCAATGAACTTTGATGGTGTTTCGTTCACCGTTGGGGGCATTCACTACATGCATGCATTTAAGTGCATTCACCCATGCAACTTTTTAAAACGACGTCTATTTTAAGCCTGAATGATGTCCTTAATACAATTTTTGCAGAATTATACATTATCTGAATACTACTTCAAAGTTTAATGATGCATATTTAATTAGTAGTACTAAGAAGAGTATATCCATAGGTTTGAAACATTCTTTACTAAATTGAAATTATACAAGCAAAGGTTATATTTAAATCTTATTCATTTAAATTATCAAAAAATATTCAAAATGGAATAACTATTAATTTTTTAATGAAAATATTTGTAACTTGTAATAATAATTTTGTCTTGTCTCACAGTCTTTGAGATATCTCATTAGTAAAGTAGTAACTGGCATGGGTCTGGTTTATACTAATTATTATTTGGCCAATACGGTAAATGATAATTATTATTTGTACTAACCAGAATAAATAGATTAAAGCGAAACCGAGGTATACTATAAAAAATAGACCGTGTCAGACGAACAGACAGACACAAGAGCGATATGAGCCTTCTGTTTTTTAATCGGATGTGCGAAGCCATAAAAACGAAAGTATAAAATCTATTTTTACTTAGTTCCAATATCACGGTCGCCTGCCATTGACCACTATTTTTTTGTTTAAAAATATGCGGCTTAAGCTATGTCGATCCAGTCGGCCGAGATTACAACTCGTCGCGCTTGAAATGTCCGAACAACCTCATTCGTAAACGGTTATTCGCTCCGTCTTCGCGCAGAAGCAATAAGGATTTTTATACATTCAATTAGACATACATACAATTAGAATCAGTAATCGTATAGCGTCATATGGTCAGTGACATATTTAAATTAGACAACGTTCTAGGTTAATACGGAACGCATTTATATTATGGCACCATCCTTGACACATTATTATTCACTACCTCATTCCTTCATCCATATATTGATGATGATTTTCCTTAAGGATTTTGCACACATCCCTTATCTCTTTCTCTCATAATCCGATGTAGCGGCAATCCAACACGAGCTCTCAGAGTCACGGGAGTGTTAATACTGCCATTTAAAAAACACAATAGCATCTAATTGGCCTTACCTGGGGTTTCAATAAATCTCAGTGGTTGGCATATAAATATCAGCTTTTGTGTATGGTCTATTGGTACCCAAGTTTGTATCTTCGATTGCCTTATTTTCCATGTCATATGAAAATTTTTCGACACAAATAATTAAGATCTTATAAAATATATGTACGTCCATATAGAGACTCGGGTATTGTATTTTTGTTTTTGAATGAATTCTTAAAAAGGACACGAAAATGAACGTGTGTACATATTATATTCATTTGATAATATTAATAATATTGAAAATATTATTAATAATACTCAAGTTTAATACTTTACTTTATTTTAAAGTAAATTCCTCGACTTATGTATAGTACCAGTTTTTTGAGTACTCAATCTAAGCAGTTCTAACAGAAGTAACTTTAAAATGTGTTCATATTAGCTACTAACATTGGTTTAATCATTTCCTCTTCCTCTTTACTTTTAGCTAGAGGAAAAAAAACTTGTTTATTTGAAACTGCACTTAATATTTATCTCTCAAGTTTAAATACTTAATTTATGTTTATTATTAATCTTGTGCTGAGCATTGAAGGCAACATGCAAAGTATACATGGTGCGGTAACCTGCACTGTGTCGGCTAAAAAACATGTATTGTGGCACATGAATATCCCGCAAATCGCACTGAATATACTCTAAGCCTTATTTTTCTGAGGCCACTTTGCCCTATTGTAGGACATGTACGGGCTGTTGTTATTTGTTATATAAAACTAACAATAAATTGTTTGACATCATATAATGCCGTTAATTACACTTCTTGACTTGACTGTTAATAATCTGATAAATGATAATTAATTTAAAGGTAAACTTAGTATATTCATACTTTTGTAGATCATAAACTTATAATATTTATACTAAACTTTGATTTTAAATTTTAATTACTATTGAACACTTAGTACATTTGAAATATAAATTGCAAGGTGTTATAAAATACGCATTTCAAAAATGAGGAATATAGTTATTGTAAAATATCTCAAATATGAACACACTTTTAAAAATGTCGGTATGCATCTACCTGCGTCCTTCGTTGAATTCACTTCAGAAAAACCGTTGAAATGCTCCAGATTTTTTTGCTTACAAATTATCTCGGCTTATACGTTGATCCATTCAGCCTAAAATTAATTTTGAAAGGATTTTTGTTAATTTTGTTATGAAATGGCGTCAACTCATTGTCATGATACTAGATGGTTCTTCATAAGGCTTTTATTTCCTGCTTTATAACTAGTGGAATAAGAATTTCTATTGAATATGTGTAAGCAAACATGAAGTATATCTTGAAAAATTATGTGCACATAGATATCAATGTAAATATTTAATTAAATAGTGAATAATTCGTATCAGACAAATATATATCCGTAACTTTAAAATAATAATAATAGAAAATAAAAATGATTTTTGAAACCATGTACATATGTATGTAAATATTATTCTTTTGATAATTTATTTCAAAAATAATAAATCAAAATATAATTGTTTGAAGTTAGCTCTTAGTAATCGATATTTTAAACGAGAGTTAAACAAAGTTAACATAATGTTTAATATTAAAATTGTAATGAGAATTTTCTGTATTTAACAATTAAATAAATAGGTGTATTAATTATTTTTCGCACTTTTATATTAGAAGCACTTTTATTTTATATTGGATGCTTTATTTATTTTATCTCGGTAGACGGCGCCAAAGCAATAAGCATACTTAACATACTAAGATCCTATGTGTTACTGAAATAACACGCAATATCACGCCTGCGCACTTCATTGATCCATTGATCCCGACACTTATTCAATATTATTGACTAGATCACACGATTTATGTTTTCTGTTGAAGTAATAACTGTTATATATTACAAAAATGTATCGTCAGTATACATCACATTGAAGTTTTAAAACAAAAAGTTTAGCTCCTGCAAATATTTGCGCGAATAAATATTTAAACAATCCACAGTGACGTCTTTATCTTAATTCCAATTTTAATCTGTATTTGTTTAGTTTTTCTCTTAAATAATTTGTTGCTATCTCCAATGTTGATGAATAGCTTAAAGCGAGAAGTAGCTGATATATTAATTATTCTTTATTAATAGCATCATTTCATATTTTGTATCGACTAGTTTAGACACCACTGATCCTCTGTATTTACAATTAGATCCTAATATTTGTTCTTATTTAAATTTTTCACTTTATTCGTTTTATCTATGAAATGTTATTTTATTTTGATATATTATTACACGTGAATGTCAATAATATCTTTGCTCGTTAAACATCGTACGCCAGCTCTCAGAAATACATCCTACTAAGAGAACATCATCGTAAAATTTATAAAACTAAATGTATGTTCTGGCTTCGGTCAGTATTGATTTACTTCAGATATGTTTACGTATTCGATGGACGTCCTTTGAAATTTCTTTTGATATTAATATATTTTAATATAAAAGTGTTTACGTCGTATACGTTGCCGGCGAACTATTGGCAAGTCTTATTTATGTTAACTTTAAACGTAACAAACAATTCTTAATATAAATCGTCTATGGTCGATATTCGCCTTTTTCATGCACATCTATGGCGCAAAACCGAAATAATAATCGGCGTTCTTGTATAGATATACCGTAGTATAGACCATAAATAGATATAAATTCATTGATAATTTAAAGTTAAATATTTTTATTACATATATCAAAAAAGTTATTCTTATTAAGATCAAGAATCGTATAATATAATTTACAATTAATCGCTATAAAAAAAATTTAGTTTTTTTTTCCATATTATATATATCATCCTATTTTTTATATATAATATAATAATTAGATACTCATTTTTGGGTAAATAAAAAATCTAACTCTCTTAGCAAGAAAAAAAGATTTCTCTAACCTGGAAAGAAAAAAAACCCAATCTAAAGATAATTGTATTATAAATTGTAAGATATATTATATTATTATTGTTTCAAGTTATAATGCCGTTATGGCCCGTGCACTAAGTAACCTCAAAAGAAAATCTTAATTTTAGAACTCTATGTCAAATTTGTATGCAAGCTCTTAAATAACAGTTGAAGTTCAAAATTAATATTTGAACAATTTCATATTTTTATTTCTGAGCAAACGTTAGCACATTAGATCTTTATAAGTTAGAGTCGCTACCCCGGACAAAAGTACTAGCCAATATTAAATTTATAGATAAAATATGATATTGTTGCAAAAATGTATGTATTAAGTTGATGTGTGTATCTGGCTCAGTGGGAATGATACGATATTCTTTAATAAAGGAAGTGTTATATTATTATAATTTGCAACGCGGCCTTGTTGCCATGGCGCCTAGAGGCGGCTAACTATAGGCGACGGATCAGATTACAGATACCGTATGTCAAAGTAGAGAAGCACCGTACTTGTACTTTGTTCGAACTAACTTTCACATTTATATATCTTTTTATAAGTAAATATTGTATACTATTGAAATTAAAAAGCTTTTTTATGTTGAAATTGAAATAAAAATAAAAAGTAACGTCTCTAATTGCGTAATCTAACCTAACAGAAGTTTATTTATTTAGAAGTTCCTTAAAATTCAATAGTTACCATACATATGTTGTTGCGAGGAAAGCGATTATTACACTTTTAATAAAATAATACACTTATATAAATAATATTATTTTATATTATAGAAAGGTATGTTGTATATATTATTGGTATGGCTACATTTACCTAGTTTTGTTTGTAACTATTAGTGAATAGGTTTTATGATGTAATCTACATGAAGCGACTATAAACGACTCCAAATATTGCGATCATGTGGTATACATCATGCAGATAATGATTTAAAATAAATGGTAATGTGAGGAAAAATAGAACGTAGTGACTTGCAAAAAGGTTTGGATAGATTCTATATTGAAACTAGTCATAATACGAGATATTCACTTATTTAATACGATTACAGTAATACATATAATAATAATATATATATTTTTTAAATAATAAAATATTCAAATTAATATAATATCAAAATAAAAACCAATACGACTCCCCTAATTACTTCTCTTTATTAATAATTACTACTACTAATTACTAATAATTTAATAAATTATCATATTTAAATGACTTAAATTGAATTTAAAGTATTCGAGATTAAGTTTGCCTTAAACATATACTTTCTAAAAATTTTACTATTTAGTTGATGTTAAAATAAATCGATCAATAATGTTTACAAATAAACAAGTATGCTAAAAATTGTTAGTTACGTCGTTTAAATTTTTATACGTATAATAAACGAGCTTGTAGTGACACAGCACTTGCTCCTATTTATTACGTCAAATCAGTAAATTACAAAGTCAACAAAATATAATTACACAATTATAACATTGTTTACAAAGATCTTTATAAAATATTGTCGAATTTAATAACAAAATAATTTTCGTATTGACTCTAAACTTAAAATTATTTTATAATCATGCTATTTGACTAAGTAGTTGATACATACCCAATGTAATGTGTACATTGCATTATCGTCTTTATAAGTGTAGAAACCGACATAAAACCGCAAATATTACATTTCTGACCAATAGTGCTTGGCCATATTCCAAGGCTTCGTGTATCTGCTTATATTATAAATAAAGGCATAATCTTCTTAATTTATTTTAAATTAAATTGATTTATTCTTTAATAAGTTCTTAAGTAATATAATTGATTTCTGAACGACGATGAAGCTACAACATAATTATTCGATTTATATCCTTGTGCTTTATTAATTGAAAATTGGTTTTAGATCACTTTGCACAGTGCAAATAGAAATGAAATAAACAAACTTTGATTTTTTGAAAATAAAATAATAATTTCTATAATTTACCACAAATACAATATTGTATTCAAATTTTTTTTAAACACTTTTAGATAGCTCAGCTAATTCATGTCTAAGGTCTCAATATTTTTGTAGTAGATAAAAGATCATATTATTGTTAGAGATAGTAGAAATAGGGTATATATTATTAGGCGATTGTTTAAGCTACACGTGTAAAATCGTAGGTACAGTGTACGATTTCAGCTACGGGCTTTGCTTCTAGTGTTAGTTAGGACCAGACTAGGCTGGCCGCTTTCGTGCCGTCCAGTACAGTTACCTCACGTTAGGAGTGAAGTGATAATGAAAAACCAACTTTGTTATTAAATACTCTATTGAGTAGAAAATAATAATAAATATAAGCAAAAAAATATATTAACTAGCAAAAAAATTATTCGAGCAGGTAGGCTCATTTATTTTTTTTTTAAATACAAGTTTATAGCCAAACTTTAAAAAAATAATTAATAATTTTAAATACGAGTGCTACCTACTTATTTAATTTAATTATAATATTTAAATTACATATTATAAAACTTTAGAATCTAAATCTAAGGATACTGAGTAAGAATCGTAGCTAATATAATAATATTTAATTCCTGTTTTAGTTACGTTCAATAGATAACATAGAAAGCGCAATCCCAAGACTATCTTTTATTGATACTATGATAACAAAATATCAACCGACTACTGATGTACAATAAAATTGTTAGTTGTATTTGTGAGAACATACGAACAAAACATACGAACTATTTCATCATCGTGTATTGTTATTATTAATAAATTAATTCAAAATCCTAATATATGTTTAAAACAAGTTCAAATAAATATAAAGTAAGTATATGAAGTTCTGGGAATTACAAATAATATAATTATTACAAAAAAAAAACAATTGTGTTTTACGATAAAACGTAATGAAAATTCCTATTGACACTGAATATTCACTTTGTTACATTATTTCCTTATTTGAGCTGCTTGATCGAGTCAAATAGAATGACTATTTTTAATTCGGAATTTGACCTAACTAGCTTAATTTCGGATATACCTTAATTTAAGGTTTCCAAAATGTATTCGCCGAAAAATAAAATTACCTATTTAAAAAATATATAATATATATTTTAAAATTATTTTCGGTTTTTATTTTCTTGCTATTTATATATTATATACTTATTTATATGACAGTAAATGATAAATATATTAAGCTTCGTCTTAAAATAAAACCTTTGTTGTTATCTTATAAAATATTAAAATAAATAATTTCAACGTCAAACGATTAAACGATTTAATCGCTGACAGACAAGAAAACTTTTAAATAATAAGATTTGCCTACGCATTCTAATAAATTTAACAATGGTTTAAAATTTTCCTATTGCTTATTAAGATACATTGTATGATGAATAAGATAATAAAAAAATTTTTTCGTTGTTCCAGGGTTTAAAGATAATAAATATAATATCGGGTGTGAAAGTTCACCTCAACGTTACAGCGGAATCCAATGTCGACTCCGAGCGCATCAGTCGGAGCGATATAGGAACCTTGAACGCCGTGTAAAACAACAAATTTGATGGTCGTTCTCCTATTGGAAAACATCATCTACACGCACTGTCACTTCATTATTATTAAATTTCTAAATATTTTCTTCATATTATAACTTATTTACACTTCATTCTTTATTTAATAGAGCAAAATGAGTAAAATTTTAAAAGTCGTAGGCGCGTCTTGGATGCAGACAAAAATAAGCTCTTACATTTTGGGATTTCTCGGAGTACTCGCAATCTTAGCGCTATTCGTTGGACAAATAGAAAGGTAAGTTATCTTATAATTCACTTATAAACTTAAAATTTATTTAGAGAGTCAGGTTTTTTGATGTATTTTGTTTTCAGTTAAGCTAAAGCTTGTATTGGGACGTAACCATCTTAACTTGTCAGGATCAAACGTGTTCGTTTCGCATCACTAGGCATTTATCACGTTTAATTTACTGTCAATTATTGCAATATATATTGCATAAACACATCGAATACATTTTACTGTGCTGTTAAAATAGCTTTACAAATAAACCGTAGATCATATTTTATATCCGTATTGACGCAAACTGCGCCTCGTATTCGTGTAGGTAATAATAATTTATTTTTAACTTTAAAATAAATATAAAAATATCAGATCTATTTAATAATATTTTTAGATTTTATAATGGACTACGATGACGGAGTATTATGATTTATACTTTTGCGTCAAACCGAATTGTTTACACAAATATACCATAAATTTTTTGTTAATAAATCAGTTGCAGTTCAGATCCAGTTTAATTTCGGAAATGACGAAATATGTTTTAGGCCTCTTAATGTTTAAATGTAGCCTGAAGATTTGAAGTTTTTAACATATATTTATAAGGAGTCATTGCTTTGATGGAACACCTACCTAGTTGAGCCTGGTAGACAAAAAACATAGTTTTGCTGTTTGGTCGTAGAATGATAATTATGATATTCTCCGGACCAATATCGGCCACTGTCAATATAGTCAAAGGAGACTAGTAATAACACATGAGTGCATCGATATTTTGTTTGGTTTCGTATTTTCATATCATAATCCGATGGGACTGAAAATTCGCCACGGCCGAAAAGATTTCAGGCGCAGAATCAACGCCTTTACGTGTTTTCCTGGGCAAGGGAGTGTAAACACATCAAGACTCCAAATAGCTACTTTTTTAATAGCCTGACTTGTATTTTGAAACCAGGATATTGGGGTTTGCGGCCTTATAATCCACTAGACTACGACCAGACGTGCTGGTCTTTACCTACCTACGCTGTATAATTGTTCATATCATACTTGTGTTTTAATAGCAAAACGACATAACTGCGCATATTATAATTAATACGTTGTCTTATTTATTATTGTTATTTTAGAATTCAGGAAGACGGAAATTATGCAGCAACCGTGTTCTATTCAGAAAAAACCGGATATCGCATTGAGTACTGGGGTCAGAGCAACGATTTAAAGGATATCGCGAGAGGAGTGGCTCGAGCGTACTTCAGAGCGGACATTGAGACAACGGGGTCAGTACAACTTCAAAATGCCTTCTCCATATTACGAGTATTTTTTAATGATTAAAGACTAAGATACGATGAGACTAAAAAGTCTTTACAACTTCAATAATTCAGAATGTCTTTCAGTCGTGTATTAATGACTTATATAGTTTATTTAATGGACTTATGGGATACTTTATGGAAGTTTCGATGAAACGTCAAACCGGCGACTGAATTTACTAGGATTTATTGTTGTAAAAGTCTCTTTTTTACTATTAATACAATATTTAAAAAAAGAAAACTCTTTCTCTTTTAAGTTTTTCAAACAATTTGACATCCATTTAATGTCTTTTTCAATTTTTTGTGAAGATGGTCGCTCTTAGAAGTGGAAACAGATGGTTCATATCCTGACGAAATACAAGCTTACGCGGCTGGCATAGTAGAAGGAGCTCTAACTTGGTACTTAATCCACATGCATCTGGAAAACACAATAAGAGCTAAATGTGAAGACCAACCATTAGAAAAACAATGTGATAAACTTAGAGATGCTTTAGATAAATCAGCAAATATATGGAAAACTCAGGCCGCAGAACGCAGTTCGTCTGATCCTTTCTGGCACCACGTAAGTTTTTATACGAATAAAATTGTTTCAGATTTTGTTGGCCACATGAATATGATCATATTATTAAGTCGATTTTAGTATAGATTTTAGAAAATTGTAATATTAAAAATATATTGTAAATTTGAATTTAAGATAAGTACGTAGGTATATCATTAAACTTTTCCTATTTAATCGTATATACTAAAATAAATTAAGTACTTTGCATTGTAATAGAGAACAACAACACTTACAGTAACATAAATTTATTTTTTTAAACAATTTCTGTGTTATTATATTTAATACAAGTATTATCGGTTTTAAATTCGTGTAAAATACCTACGAGTATGACATTAATTTTCATTGATGATTCCTTTAAGCGCGTTGTTATGTTTTACTGATTGTATAGTATTGTTAATACCACGTAAGTTCATTGTAACGATTCCATGTTTTTATACTAGAACGGTCTGAGATTTAAACATTGTTTTATCAGTTACAACCGGAATGAATCACATCGTAAACTCAAAGAAACAAAGATTTTTTCAAGGAATTTTATTCTGTTGCTTTTTAGTCGTTGTTCACGTCAAAGTATGTAAACATATACTTAGTATCTTATGTATCTACCAAGTTCCATTAACCTAGTAGGTAATATGTGTTCTTAATTTATTGTTATACATATTAGTAGTATGCGCTATTTATTAGGTTTACTTTTTAATGTTTCATATATAATTTCCTTTACTATATATATATTTAGGCATTTTAGCTGAATACGTACGTGGCTTACCACTGGATAAAGATTAATTACTTTAATGTGTCTAAATCTAAATGATGGTTTATATTTAAAATTAGAATTTATTTATTGATACGTTTTGCAGGTATCGCTGTACTACACGCAAATCGGAGGTATATATACTGGTTGGAAACATGGAGTAGAACGCAGCATGAATGAATATGACACCGATATATCCGACCTATATTGGCTAAACTCCATTGCAGAAGTGAATGAATTACAGCACAAATTGAACATTTCCATAGAAGATCCTGAAATAAGCGCTATGCCTGGATTGTCAAGTGCATTTTTAAGAATTGTCAATGAAACATCAGAGGATGGGACAGCTATGAGGAAGCTGTTTGTAGCACAGGATGTCGCTGGCAGGTAAGACAAAGTAACAATAGAACAATAGCAGGCATGGTGCACGCATGTCTGTTTCGGTATGTTATGAGTTTCGTGTTATGATTGCATCGTGTACTTTATTCGTTTTATTGAAAAACGTGACTTTGATTTTTATCGGAAAACTTTTGACAATATATTAACTGTGGACAGATACTATATGAAACCTTGAAAAGGCACAAATTCAGGCCAAGACCATCCCAATGGTACTAATTTAACAACAAAAAACAATTTTACCATATAAACATGGTCGAGACAAAATTTTCCTTAATCTCGTAACGACATAATTAGTAGTTTTTAAATTTGGTAGATTTTAGGTTGGTGTACTGGTGACTGGAAATTAAGATCAAAATAAAAAATATATGTATATATAATTTATATAATCTTGTATAAAAGATTTCTTGAAAAAATACATTTATTTTTTACAATGACGTACAAAATTATATATTTCTCTTTTTATTTTATATCTTTATAATAAGTTCTATTATTCTCAAATACCGTCAGTTTTTGAAACGATAATTAAAACCACTGATCTTTTAATACGTCCTCGTGAATCCATGAACATTAATTAATTAATCTGGCCTTAACCTACTACTTTTATTTTCAGCTATTCATCAATGACCAGAATCATGAAGAGGTACAAATTAAATTATCATCGTACGTCGAAGGATTCTGTTTTAGCGCCTGGGTCATCAGTGGATTTCGCAGGTTACCCGGGTTCCGTCACCAGTCAGGATGAACTGTATGTCATCAAGGGGGTGGATCATCGCTTAGCTATTACCGGAACAGCATTGAAAAATTACAATAATAAACTGTGGAAAAATGTTAATATTACCGAACAAGTAAGTGTTATTACAATTATTTAGTTTGAATAGAAAGTATAGTCATAATTGTAAGTTTGTACATCGTAAATAGCGTTGTTAGTGTTCTTTATCTTGACGTGTACGACGTGTCATTTTGTATAACGTATGACTACGATAAACTTGATTGTGTCGTCTCGATGTTAATAATATCTGGAAATTATTGTTTCATAATACGATTAATTTCTGTTGTTGGTCTAATTGCTAGTTTATACGGGTGCGGGTTAATGAGATTCTAGGTTATATATTTGGGTTCAGGTAAATAAAAGTTTGAATTCAATTTTGCTGTCACGAAATTTTAGTATTTTTGTAGTGTTACTTTCTCTTGCCTCAGACAGTCTGTAAAGTCGTTTATTTTGCGCCTTATAAATCTTTAATCGGTTGTCTTCACGTAGATTAACTCCCTCACTATAGTAAAAGTAGAAATTGCACGATTGTTTGTGCAAATCTCCCTACATTATAATATCCACAGCGTGGCTTGGAGGTATCTATTAGGGCCAGCATTATTAATTTATTTTGATTATTATTATAATTAGTATAATTACATAAAATATAAAATAATCGTATTTTTAACGTAAATAAATAAATTGACAAATTACTTTTACTTTTGCTTTGTCTATTATATCTGGACGAGTAAATATATTTTCTACGAACAACTGTTATTAACTGTATTCATATTTCAGGTTCCTATCGGTCCTCGCATAACAGCCGCTAATCATCTCGCTTCGAACGTCAGTTCCTGGGGCCGCACTCTCGCTCGCAGTAACTCCGGTACAGGCTGCAAACAATGGCTCGTAGTCGACTTCAACAAGTTCAACCAAATCATGAACACGAGCGAAGAAATTAATGTACCGAATTCTGAGAAGAAGGAAATGATTACGGAAAGCAAGGTTAATAAGTAAGTTTTTCTATTGAATACCTTCAACATATTATATTATTTAAACTTAATTAATCAACAGATTTTCATTCGCAGACTGGACCTTCAATTGTGCAGGTTAAATTGTACAGTATGTTTAAAAGTCAACGTAGCCTGCAATTAACAATTTTTTTGAACTTGTTAATATAATTCGTAGTGTATAATGTGATACATTTAATCATGCATTCATATATTATTTGAATTATTTCTTTCGTGAATTATATTTTATTATTTAGACACAACGATATGTATATAGGCTGTCTCGCAGTGTGAAAGCTACTATCTAATCTTCGACCTAGACCCCTTTAACAAAAGCATATTTAAACAGAAAATAAAAAATAAGTTGAATTATTATTTTAAAAATAAAATATAAGTTAAAGTTGTGATAGAATCAATTCTAAAAACAATCACAAGCTTAATTTTTAAATGAACGTGGTTAAAATAATTATTTGGAAAATAACAAACATTTTTTATTTTTTTATATTTCGCAGAGACATAAAGCATACAATTGTCCACCGTGCCGGCAGCGGGCGAGCTAAAGGTCTTCTGTGGCTGATAGAACAAGTGCCTGGAAGGACCCACTCTGCTGATCTTTCTGACGCCTTCCTGGAAAAAACCTATTGGGCTACTTATGGATTACCATTCTTTATGGTAAGACTATAAATTAATAGCACTTGTTAGCGAGTTACTACTACTGGTGAAATAAGATAATAATTCTAAAATGATGACGATTGTTTTTAACGATGTACCTATATTGTTTACAGGACATAGCAAACGACACTCACATCCCAAAAATGGAAGAAGCTTACGGAAACATATTTTCTGAATCTGAATCACCGAAAGCTATTATATTCCACAAAGGCTTTAAAAATGCGTCAACTTTAGATAGCATATTAAAACTAATGCGTACTAACAATGTATCCGCAATCAACGACATTAGTACTATCAACTGTAAAGATAACAAAAACTGTATATTTAAAGAAGCAGAGTATTGGTCAGTACTTGGAGTTCGCGGAGACATCGCAAAACAATATAAGGAGGCATATGGCATTATTGATACTAAAGTCGTTATTGGTAAGTTGAAAACCAAAAGAAATAATTAAGACCACAAATATTATTATCATTATAACATTTGCAAATGTTTCATATATATATAGCCTATTTCAATCGAAGAAGATCTTATATCCACTGTAATTTTACTTCCAAAATTCCGATAACAGTTTCGTCGACGTTAAAAACACTATTTTTCGCAAAACCATAGTTAAATTGCTGTCAAATGTTGTTTATAAATTCGGATCTTTTTCCTGTTATGGTTGGTAGAGTATATATATATGTAGTTCGCTTGCCTCAGATAATATATATTTACTAATTCGATCGAATGAATGAGATAATAAGAAAACGCATGAAGCATAAGTTATATTGAATTCTTATTTGTATATAGTTAAGGTCTTAATGTAGATAATGATATGAATTAAAATATAAATAATATTAAACTTATTTTTCAGGAGAAGCCAACAAAAAATCATTAGAATTCATCGCAATATCAAGTCCACCGTTTACAGAAGTTATGAAATCCAATAAGACCGATGTTCCTATAAATAAAGGCAATGTTGCTTCCATATACACAGATCAGTTTGATGATGTGCCAATGATAAATGGTTTAGAAATCAGAGACCTTGTGAAACATCAACAAGAAGAAGCTGAAAAGGAGTCACTAGAAATGCTTAAAAAAAATGAATTAAAACCATTTCAATGGTCCGAAAGTGATTTTAATGATGAAGCACATGAAGGTCTTCCGGATATATGGAATTTTGGTCCCTTCAGTCCTAATTGGTCGTGGTAAAACTAGCGATTCTCAAATGATTACCATAATAACTAGATATATTCATAAACATTAAACCGACCAAATACGTGTTTATAATCAAATTATTATAATAATATCCGTCCTCATTTCATTTGTGTACGTAGACTGTAGAATTATTTTATTTTGGAAACATGTAAAAATATACGATGCCTATTGCAAGTGACATTAGTTTGATAATTATTTTAACTCATCATCTTCGTTTTCATTGATTTTATATTGATGATAATATAGTATTTATTGAATTTATGTTTGTATTGGTCCTATATTGTTTCAAATCTGTGTTTTTTTCTTGAATGTTTTATTTTTAAAGTAATCATTATCGAATAATTGTTTTGTTTTAATTAATTGACGAATATTTAAAAATCCATTATTGGCTGATAATACTTTCATAAAAAATATTTCTATTGTTTTTTTTGCAATGTTTACACATTATTTATCAATAAGAATTAAAATATATAATATAGATATCTAATAAAATGAAGTGACGTAAAATATTTAAAAAAACATTTCGATTTTTCTCTTGAAAATAAAATGTTTTTTGAATAATAGTTGTTTTATTTCGTTTCAATTAGTTATATGGGAATATTCCCATATGGGAATATTTATTTTGTGTTTAATATTTAAATAAAAATACAATGCTTAAAATTCTTAACAGTGACCGAAATGAACTATTACTATGAGTAACGAAAATGCAATTCTAAGTATAATTTTGATTGGTCTTAAAATTAATTACTATATTTTACTACTTTAATTAATATTTTTAGTCGAAGCTAATTTTATTATTCTATATTTAATCTTAAGCAATTCAACTGTTCTTCAGCATCATTGGGAATCACACAAATTTTAATAAATAACCATCTTTGAAAAAGATTACAATGCCCATTGAAAAAGGGACATCATTTATTATTTTTATAGAACACAAGAAAAACTATTTATTCATAATCGATAGTTTCAAAATAAATAAAAATCTTACATGTAGATCATGAGGTCATGAATTAAAGTTTTTCTGCAATTATTGTAACTAAAATACTCAATTTTAATTTCAACCAATTGCAATAGCCGAGCAAGCAGGCCCAATTTACAGGTATCAGATAATTTTCAAATAAAAAAATCTACCAATTAAATCGTTACTTTAACCTAACAACAATACTAAATATGTGACTGTATAGTACAATATGTTTGCCTCATCTAAAATATGAGAATAAAAAATCAAAACTAAATAGTAGACACAGTTAGTCTATAAAATTCAAAATTGTCGTACACCTATACGTCAGAACGGAGGGATTCGATGTTTTAATATTTTTTTCATTCTCTACAAATTTTACTTTAGCTTGTCAATAGTTTTATATATAAAGTATTTCTATTATATAGTTTGTGTTTTTTTTAACAAACTAATGTCATAAATCATTCAATTATTGAGGTAAGTTATTTTAGTTCTATATGTGTATGTATTCTTTTTTTTTTCAAATTGCATAAAGCTTAACTCTTGATGCTGGTGATGACGTTATTATTCGCCCATAAATTATAACAAGGAAGCAACGCGAAGATATTCAGATGAAAACGCTTCATATTATTTTTTGTAAAAATAATCTATAATTGATCCTGTCATTTTCTAATCCACTCAAGCTATCTTCATTAATTCTGTGGTAATTATATTGTTATATTTTTGATAATTATTTGATTTTTATGCCAATGTTTTATTCAATGTTTCATTCGAATGAGGGTTCATACCCTTCAGTTGATACATCAATAAGGCCATTAAATTTGGTTCATTTAAACATCTATAATCAATAATTATCGTTATTGAACTGTTTCAGATATCTTCTGATATATCCATAATAATAAGTTATTATTGGAACTAATCTTCTCGTACGTGTCTTCTATCTTATTCGTAGCATTGGCAGAATATTTTGCACCAAACTAGAGCAAAAACTTCAAAAGAAAAAAGAAGAAAAAAATTGTTATGGGTAATCCACTGATCCCTACTGTTTTAAGTTTCTGAATTTATTATACTCTATAATTATATAATCTTAACAACCTTATATTTACATATTCCATACAATTTGCTTATTTATACTAGTACTACCTACTAATCTATATATTTTCTTTATTAATATTATAAATGTGAAAATGACCCTGTGTCTCTGTCTATCTGCCTGTTACTCTTTCATAGCTAAATCACTGAACCGAAATTGATGAAATTTGGTATGATGGTATGTTATTATGCCTTACACCTGACGCCCACCCCTTAAAACGCCAATGAAACCGTAGGCGACAACTAGTTAGCTATATTATGCAATGTTAGGAATATAGCAATTAATAAAAAGTAGTAAAATTGTCTATGTCTAACTATTGTTTAAGTCGCAGTCTCTGTAGTAATAATCAGAATATAGTATAAATTGTAACTGAACAAGACTCGATGGCTCATTAGTAATAATTACACATGCATTTCAAACGCTTTCGATATAGTTAACAGTTATAGTACAGACGTCAACGTAATTTCTCTTATAATATAATAATAATATATATGAATTACTCTTACATACATTTTGCATTGATATTTTTGCAAAACGAATGAAATGTAATGACTTTAATAGTTAAGAACCGAATTTATTACAACACTACATTTGTTATCGGAATTTTGGAAGTAAAATTAAAGTGGAAATGAGTACTAAGTGTAATAGAGTTGTATATATAATAAATATATATTAATCATGGCCTATTCCAATGGAAGTTGGAATAAAGATAAATAAACCTTAGATTTACGTATCATATTACTCGTATTCATACGATTTGCTAATACTCGGCTATATTGTGCACTACTAAGACTTTATGATTATTATATATTTATTTATAATTCAACACTATTACACTTAATTACTTATATCCTCTATAATTTTACTTCCGAAATTCCGATAACAGTTTCGTCGACGTTTAAAATCCAAAGTTAAGACCATAGATTAATCAAACTCTTGACCATTAGGCTATTTGATAATGCGAAAAATAAAGTGTCAATTATTGTTATCAGTATACAGGTTATTGGTAATTCGTATTCTCGTTAGAAGGTGATAGGGGTGATTATTTGCGATAATTTGAACGCCCATATGCATGATACGAAAGTGAACTATTTTTGAGTTATCGCGTTTTTTAGATTTTTTCAAAATAAGTCAAAAATGCAACTTCAAAAATGTATTTAAAATAAGTATCAATTAAAATCTATTTTTTTCTTCTGATTTATAAAAACGAATAAACACTGGTTATTTGTCAATATTAAACAATAATTATCGCTCCAAATTTTAAAATGCGAGACGGAAAAAGATATTATTTCAATTATTTTTATTTTTTTTCCACAAAAATGCCTTCAAAACAAAAAAAACCGTTATGAAACTTGTTCTGCAGATTATTTTAAAAACATAACCGTTTTATCAGCTCTCCAAAAATATATAATAGCTAGGAACTTATTTAAAAAAAAACGAAATAAAATGACCACAAAGGACGCTGGTGGAAATTCGTATTAGCAAATATGTACTAGAATTAAAAAACACAACTTTTACTGGGTTCCTTAACCTCTACTAAATAATATAAAATGGATTTTAAAAACCAGTCAAATAGCCTATTATATTGCGGCAATTTGCTGTCAAATCTTCAATTCAATTCAATTCTTAGTTAAAGACTGTCAAATGTTCAAATCAATTCAATTCTTAGTTTAATGTATGACTGTCAAATCTTGTTTATTTGGCTTTTCTCCTGTTATGGTTAGAATCGAGTATACATCTATAAACATATTAAGCGTAATGTTAAATGTCAATCTGACATGTGTCACTGTCATCTAAACAATTCATCAGATTGATTGTATGATCACAAGTTACAGCTAATTTTTTAAGCCATTAGTCATAACATTATTAATGAATATTATTTTGTTTTATAATATATCTTTGAACCTATTTTACGAAAAAAGTGTTAAATCTTAAAATGAATTTCTTTAGAAAGGCGCCTACTGTTAAGGGTAAGTGTTGTAATGTAATCTACAGACAGTTGTGAAATGGTATACAATTTATCCAAAAAGTAAGAAATCGTAAATTTATAAAACATTTTACAAATTAAATTTAAGAACAACAAAGGCAAAATGATCGTGAGCTACGCAAAGCAGGCAGAGATTTGGAGCGAGATAAATTAGCCTTAGAAAGAGAAGAAAAAAAATTGGTATGATAGTTTTCCCTCTTTATTATTACAGTTCTTTCGTACATATTTAAACACGTAATTAAAAAGTTTAAAATAGATTGTTAGGAAGTTTCTTCATGATCTATTTAATAGTAAATTAATTATTGACTCAGATTAAATTGAAAAACTTGACTTAAAAAATAATATTAAGATATAAACTATTTCAAAAGTGACCCTAGATAATAGTCAGTCTTATATATTTATTATTGTAGGAAATGGAGATTAAAAAAATGGCAAAAGAAGGAGACAATGAGGGATGTAAAATACTTGCTAAACAATTAGTTCAACTCCGGAAACAGAAGACTAGAATATATACAGCAAATAGTAAGGTAATCATTTAGACTTCATCAAGTGTAACAAAATATGTTGCTATTCATTAATGTGTGGATAGCTTATTCCAATTGTACCTTACATACTTAGATTTACATTTTCAATGCAAATTGCTAATTATTGTGCTATAGTGTCCACTACAAATAGATCTTGATTAATATATCTTTATTTATTATACACCACTTTTCCATTTAACTATATATGTATATAAATGTACTTTATTTTCAAAGTTCTGAAAAACAACTGTAATGACAACTGATTTTTGTAAATCTGTTTTGATTAACATATATTATTCAAATTCTAGTTGAATGATTTCCAGTCTTTGAATGTCAAATGATTTTTATTAGTCTTTATTCCTCTTGTGGTTTATCTATATATTTAGGTTTCTTAGGTCTTATTATACAAATGACTGACTAAGCAATAATCCTAAAATTAAATAAAAAGAAAGCACAAAGACAAAGACACAAAAAAAGTATTCATAGAGGTCAAGGTTAAGAAATCTTTTTCCTTTTATTCTGAATGTGTATAAAAAAGCACAGAGATTAAACAATTTTTACCATCACACGTGTTTGTGTTTTGTTTGTTATTATTAAACATTTAGTAATTGTTGTATGTTAATATTACAGATAGCTAGTGTACAGATTCATAACAAGGCAATGGGTGCTAATGTTGCAATAGCTGGAGCGATGGGTACCACAGCTAAAACCATGGGCAGTATCAATAAGATCCTAAATCCACACCAAGTTGCGAAAGACATGGAAGCATTTAAATATGCTAGTGCTAAAATGGATATGACAGATGACATGAGTAAGAGAATTATAATATTTCTTATAGTTTTTATGTGCATAATGTGCACTATAATATAAGAAAAAACTGACTATTGAATGAGGTTTATACTTATACATAAATCATAATGGAAATATAATACAAAGACAACATTTTATCTTACACAAACGGTTTTATTAAGTAGAAAATTATTCTAAGAGAAAATTAGTTAGTAAGTAAAAGTTTAATAGATGTACTTGTTGGTCGTTTAGTCAGCATCATACAGCTATACTCTTCAGCCCGAAGATATTTTTAATCTCTATCTAATATATATATTTTAATGTTGCTTGTACATAGCATGCTTAATGTAAAAAAATTAAAACTTTACTTATTTTTGTTTAAATTTTAATAAATATTTTAGTTTCTGACACATTGGACGATATTATGACTGAATCTGGAGATGAAGAAGAAACTGAAGGCATTGTGAACCAAGTGCTTGATGAAATAGGCATCGAAATTACTGGAAAGGTACGAAGATTAATACTGAAATTTACCCTAATGATTTCGAACCTAAATTTCCTATTTCCTTTAAATGGTTATCTTTTTAATTTTTATTGTTTTCATTTTAAGAATATATTCAAGTTATTATAAGTTAAACTAGTCAATCAATCATGCCTTTTTTATGGGTACATGTAAAGCATACACAAAAGTAATATAATGTTGAAAGTTATGGTATGTTGTTTTTAACACATCATATACATAAGTGTCATAATTTGTGTTTCATAGGTTTGATATAGTTGTAATCAGTCCATTTATTAACGTGAAAAGTATTGCTGAATTCCTTAAAAAAAACTCATGGTCAGTAATTACCATAAAACAAAAACAAAGAGTCAGAGAAGAGAGACGATAAACATCAACTAAGCCATGTATATTATTACAATCACATATGTATCTTAACACCCTATGTATGTACATAATATTTATATATAAAACTATTAAAAGCGAATATTTAAGTTATGTAGTATATAATATAGGTAATTTTATAATACATTTGTATTGTTTTAAAATTTCAGGTCGCAAATGCACCTTCTGTATCCCGTAATAAGGTTGGCGAATCTACATCAGACATCGACAAGGAACTGATGGCTCAGTTAACAAAACTAAAGTCATAGAGCTTATTCATTTAAATATAAGTACCTCAAATAAAAAACAAAAGTTACACTGTCCAAAAGACTTTAAGCAACAATACACTGCAACAACTCTAAGAAATATGTTTTGGCAGTTAAGGCCAACCTTAACCACCAGTGTTTTGTTTAATATAACCAATATAACTTATTAAAATATAAAAATCATTATTTTTATAAGTATTTATTTAAATTATCATATTTTTGAAACAATGTAAGACAAGAAAGTTTCTGGTTAATTTTGGAATTCAAATGAGTGTTTAAAAATAAATATTACAAGGAAACGAAAAAAGATTCACCTTTCAGATTTCAAAAAATTATGGTAATTGTAGTGTTGGAAATGTTACTTTTGTTTTGAATGTCAGTTATATATAAAAAAATATATATTTTAATATTGATAATGTATTTAAGATTTGAGGTTATCAGACACAGTGTGTCTACTAAATATGAAGGATAAAAAATTACAATGAATTCTCATGAATTAAATATATATTTTCTAAATTAAAATCAAATATTGTCAGAAAATATCTCGAACTCTGATAAATAAAGGATTATATGATTGTCTTTAGTGTTAATTTGTTTATACTAAACATACAAATGCTTTTATTAAGGTAAATCAATTTATGCACATTATCATTAACCCTTTTCTAGGATAAATTAACTTAAAACAATAATTTATTCATCATTTGTTTTATTAACTTTAGTAAGATTTGTTTGTATATATAAGTGTTTTATATGAGAAAACTGTGATATCTTTGTATTTTGATTAAATGGTATCAGGAATGTTATACTTATTGTTTTTTATTAACCGACTTCAAAAAATGAGGTTCTCCATTCGTCATGTATGTGTTATTGTTTGTATGTCCGCGATTTTCCCAAAAAATACTGTTTCGATATCCGATGGATTCCGATGGTTGGGGTTTTTGGTAATGATCTGACACATATAAGATATTCCATTGCTCTTAAATAATTGTAAGCATATTCGCAATTAAAAAAACGAACATATTTAAATAAATATATTTCGTATTTAAATAGTATATTGAATAGAAACGAAATTACACATATGAGACAATAACTTGGTAGATCTTTTTTTGGGCTTTATTTTTACAACAATATCTCCCGATAACTCAGCCTCAAAGACCGCAGATATGAGGAAATTATTCAGTACCTTTGAAAGTAACGTAAAAACCAAGCGATGTAGGAATCTACTGAATTAAATCGGTCAGTATTGATTTTAAAATACTATCGATTTTTTTTTTTTCAAATAGGCAAATGGGCAACCAGAGAGAAAGTGGTAACCACCTCTTAAGACATTGACACTAAAAATATATTTGTTATCCCATATGTCAACATCGAAGCGCCACCAATCTTTCGATCTAAGATATTTTTATATCATTTGTGTCTGTAGTTACACCAGCTCAATCATATTTAAAATGAACACAAAAATACGTAAGAATATTATTTATTTTCGCCAGAATAGTTACATATATGATGAGTGGATGGTACCTATACAGAAGGTCTTGCACAAAGGTCTACCAAGAACATTAAAAATATCAAATTATAGACTTCAATGCTCTTTCTATAGGAAAAAATCGATCTACTACAAATTGTTTATATTAAAACTCTTTTGATCAATCATCAATTTGTTAGTACCTACTCGTAGTTCAAGGTTTTTAAAACAACTACTACGTACAGTAATTATTAAAACGAGTTCATATAACTTTTAAGTACTGTGAGATGTTTCGGGGCTTAACTTACTTGATGATAAGCCTTTGTGCGAACTATTTCGGGTAGGTTTCGGTTTTGTTTCGGTTTCATGAATAAGTGAAGCTATGAATTTCAAGAAATTTAACGTATGTATTTAATTATATCATCTTAAATTCGAATTCGTTATAATGTCTTGCAATGATAATATTTTTTTTGCATCGGCTACAGCTGAATCCTTTCCTATTTATTTATTATTATTGTTTATGATTGACTTGTTTAGTAAAAACGTTAAGGACTTTAATTAAACTATCGAAAGTATATAGTAAGGGCTGTATTATAATAAGTTGACCTAGAAAAAATCTTACCTATAAATTATTAATAATTTAAATAAAAAAATGTTTTTATATTTTGTCCTCTATGGTTTTCTAATCCGATATATCCTTAGGCGTTTGTCCGTCGATAAAAAAAATCTACAGAAACTCTTATTCTACTAGTGCGATGGCGAGATTGGGTAGATAAATAGAAAAACCAAATACAACAATTTAGGGAACATAAAATAAAATTTGTTGGGAATACAAAATGTTTAATAGGAATTAAGTAAGTAATACGTCCAGAATATAAAATCGACAAAACACAACTTGGTAATGACTTTTGCCTACAGTCGTTAACTATAGGACATTAAAATTCAGAAGCTTCCGCCGTTGTTTGCTTTCAAATTTAATGTAAATATGCCGCGATATTTCACGCCTTGTTTACTTATTCGATAATGTCACCTTGCCTATATAAGGGACGCCCATTTATTAGCCTCTGACATTTCATTTGCGCTTTTCAGAGATAATTTTTACTCAAACATGATACCTGACCACTTATTTGATGAGGGAATAAACAATTCTCTTTTATGTAACGACATGAGACACGTCCAACTGAATAAAGTAATTTATGAAAAATCTCAAAAGGATTACGTAAGTGAAAATTGTATTTTTTATCCTTTTTAAGTATCGATACGGGTAATATAATAGACGATTAAATGTAAAAATGTTCAAGTATATTATTAAGTATTACTATTGACTTTATTGACTAATTATTGGTATTTTTATGGCTCTACATATTCTCGTACAGAATTTTTAAGCGTCTAAACATCACAAAAAACCTTATGCCCAAAGAAGTGGTAGATTTGATGTCTTGACTACCCCAAACCTGTTAAATATTGAATGTTGTATAAGATTTAAGAATTAAATTAAGTCATTTAATTTTGAGAAGCGCTGTTGACATATACCTAGATTATTAAATTTATAAGTGTGGATTCCCATGAGGATACGATTTAGGCACTCCCCTAAATTTTGCCACCCTAGAACTCAAGGACCTAAGTAAATCCATCACGGGTTGTGCCGTGACTGAGTTGACGACGAGATAACGGGTTGGCTGTTAGAAGGTTAGCTTTAGCAAAAGTGGCACTCGAAATAGAAGAATCGATAGCATGTATTTACCATTTGGTAGATGCTGCTAAAGCCTGAATATTCGGCGTGCTATTATTTTGAAAGTAACATTCAGAGAAGAATATGGGATCGTATCGTTAAATACTCTTCTTTTGTATGATATATATCATAAACGGCGTAAACGGCGGTTACCTTTTCTATTTTTAATAGCATAGGTTGCAAACGGGCTGATGGACCACCTGATAAGAGGCCATCACAGGCCGCACATATAGGTGCATTAAGAAATATTAACTATTCCCTACGTCATCGTCTCGTATTGATCGCCTATGACCCGCGCGTTCAACAACGTAACTATTAGAAGAAGAAATATAGTAGATTGTAGATGTCCTATCGAAGAGAGAACTTTAGGAGGTCAAATACAAAAAAAAGAGAGATCATTTACGATCGTAAAAAAAAAATATGAAGATGTTACAAGTCATATAATTATTACATTCGAATAGAACTTTTTCAATTCGTATCAAAGTTCTCGACCGCTGGCTAGGTACTATAACCATGGAACGGCAATGATCGGCCGATCCGTAGAACGTGTCAGAATTAACGTAATCCGCCCTGTAACATAAATAAAAATGTCTTATGTATATGTATTTAATAAAAAATAATATGTATTAAGAAACCCTAGAATATTGTTTTGTAATTCTATCTGCCCTAAAAATCAAAATCTAAATCTAAATATTTTTTATTCAAGAAATCTTCTACAAGCACTTTTGAATCGTCATTTAAAAAACTATTTTAAATAAAGCTACCACTGGCTCGGAATGTGGATGCTACTGAGAAGAACCGGCAAGAAACTCTTTAGAAGTAGTTACTCTTTTTCGACATCTAAAAATTCAATCATGTTAGTTAAATACAATTATATATTTACATATATAATTGTATTTAACTAACATGTCTCCTGCTCTACCAAGACTGGGCTAACGCATCGGAGTCTCGTGATGTAAATACCAGCGCATTCAGAAAGGAATATAACTCTGCCTCTAGGTCCTTCAAAAACGTGATTGCTAAGGCGAAGACGGAGTACATAATCAGCCTGTAAATTTCCCACTGCTGGGCTAAGGCCTCCTCTCTCGTTGAGGAGAAGGTATGGAGCATATTCCACCACGCTGCTCCAATGCGGGTTGGTGGAATACACATGTGGCAGAATTTCGTTGAAATTAGACACATGTAGGTTTCCTCACGATGTTTTCCTTCACCGCCGAGCACGAGATGAATTATAAACACAAATTAAGCACATGAAAATTCATTGGTGCCTGCCTGGGTATGAACCCGAAATCATCGGTTAAGATGCACGCGTTCTAACCACTGGGCCATCTCGGCAAGACGGAGTACATTGGCAGAATTGGCGAGAGACTGGTGCGCCTCCCTTCAGGAACACGTGCGTTCTGATCTCTCGCTAAGGCTGTCTTAGGGAATTTCTGTCAGCCCTCTTTTCCATCTTTGCACAGAGACGGTGAGTCATTGGCCCATACCGCGAAGGAGAAAGCTGATCTTTTAGGCTCTCTCTTCGGGGCGAACTCGACTCTAGATGACCGAGGAAAGTCACCACCAACAATCCCGCGGTGTGAGACCACGATGCCGGAGCTTACATTCCGGCAAAGTGCAGTTCGTAAAGCACTTCTTTCCTTGGATATTCATAAGTCGAGTGGACCCGATGGCATCCCTCCAATCGTGCTACGGACTTGTGCTCCCGAGTTGGCACCGGTCTTAACGCGTCTTTTCCGGCAATCCTATGCATTCGGCGTCGTCCCGAACTCCTGGAAGACTGCTTTGGTGCATCCGATCCCTAAAAAGGGCAACCGCTCAGACCCGTCCAATTATAGGCCTATAGCCATCACCTCCTTGTTCTCCAAGGTAATGGAGTCCATTATTAACTGCCAGCTCCTGCGGTACCTAGAGGAGTACCAGCTGATTCGCGACCACCAGTATGGTTTCCGTCGGGGTCGCTCAGCCGGTGATCTTCTAGTTTACCTGACTCATAAATGGGCAGAAGCAGTTGAGAGCAAGGGGGAGGCATTAGCAGCCAGTCTGGACATAGCGAAGGATTCGGATTTCTCGCCAAAATTCAAAATATCACCCACACCACCTAGATGTCCGAAAATCCACAACAGCGCGATTTTTAAGACATTTTCTGCCTCGCACAACCACTCTGTGGAATCAGCTTTCGCCGGCGGTTTTTCCGAACCGATATGACTTGGGAACCTTCAAGAAAAGAGCGTACTCTTTCCTGAAAGGCCGGCAACGCACCTGCAAACCCCCGGTGTTGCAGATGTCCATGGGCGGTGGTAGTCACTACCATCAGAAGAGCCTCCTGCTCGTTTGACACAAAAAAAAAAATGTTTACCTGAACAATGTCAACGAATAAACATAATTTGCTGTATCTAAAACTATTGAACTTTACAGGAACGAGAACAACGTAACCTGCTCTCGTCACAAGATGGCGATACTTGTGAGATACACGATCAATTTTACAGGGATCACAAATTGCTTTTAGTGCTATTCAGAGCTTTAGCTGTGATGCCCATTACTCGATCCAGGCCTGGTATGAATTTTAATAATACATATTTATTTTTCTTTTATAATATATTAGTTTAAATTCCGGCTCAGTGGAGTTGATACTAATTGATATACAATTAAAAATGTTATAATTACTTTCAGGTACAATAACATTTAGCTGGAAATCTCGAGCGACCGCTTATGCTATATTTTTTTACATAGTAACGACTGTTATTGTTCTTATAGTTGGTTACGAACGAATTACGATTCTACGTTCTATTAAAAAATTCGATGACTACATTTATTCCATTCTATTTGTCGCATTTCTGGTCCCTCACTTTTGGATTCCTTTCGTCGGCTGGGGCGTCGCACATCAAGTAGCCATTTATAAAACGAATTGGGGAAAGTTCCAAGTAAGGGCCGTATTTTTTAACTTAGTTACGATTCTTGTCAACTAAACTTACATATGGAAGAGTAAACGTGACTTCAATTTATCTCGTATACAACTTAGATATTTTTCTGGTATAAAGTTAGCAGTTGCTAATAATAATATTTAATCAACTTAAAAAAGACAGGAGGTTCACAATTTAGATGTATACGTATTTATTTTTGTATATTCGAGTAAACCTCCATCATAAAGAGTCGGATTTGAAAATTATTTATTGGTTCGAAAAATGTTTTTGCCGTAATGGTCCCAAATAAATTTTGTCAAGATCTGATGATCAGTTTCAAAAATAGACAACGGAATTCCAATAAATGCCAGTAATTCAACCGCGTTTGCTGCTATATTATTGCTATATGCTATTTGAATCATTTTTTGTTAAAATTTTATACTTATTTTCATATTATTTTTAGGTGAGATATTATCGGGTTACTGGCGAAAACCTTAAATTTCCAAACTTGAAAACGATTATAATCCTCATTAGTGTTGGCTGTTTGCTTTTGGCTATTTGCTTTCTTCTAAGTTTATGCGCTCTACTGGATGGGTTCCTGCTTCAACATACTACGGCATATTATCATATTATAACCATGATAAATATGAACTGTGCTTTATGGTACATCAACTGCAAGGGAATTAAAATCGCATCTCAAAGCCTTTCAGAGTGTTTCCGAAGGGTAATAAATTCATTTAAACGAAATTTAATGCTTATATTACTATATTTTCTTGAATAGAACTTGAGATCAAAAAATTAAAACAGAAATGGAGTCAATAATATCTTTTAAAACCTAAAACTACCACGTACATACAGTCTGTACCAATGTTACTTATTACATTGTAACCAAGTACTTATTATGGATGAAGTATATTACAGAATAAATAACACAAAAAGAGAAAACTTTTAAATGCTACTCCAATTTATTTCTTTAAATTCAATTTTACATATAAATAAAAAAATATAGAATTAAAAATGTATGTTTTAAAATGTTTTAAAAAAGTCGTGTTATTAAAATAAAATATATCAAAATATTAAGTAAAAAATCTTTAAGCTAACTAAATTGCTGTTTGATCACCAGGACGTGCACGTTGAATGCACGGCGAATCTTATATCAAGTTACCGTTATCTCTGGCTAAATCTATCAGAGCTTCTGCAATCACTTGGAAACGCATATGCTCGTACCTACTCTACGTACTGCCTATTCATGTGAGTATTTGTTTGGATTGAATATTGCATATTTATTATTTATGAAACATATACATATTGTATATACATACATATGTATTTCAACCCAAACTAAAGTCTGAACATTTAATTAAATTAATAAATATATATATATGTATTACTTGTAATAGAGATTGATAGTAATGTGCTAGGTAGAGCAACGAATATGTTAAAATCGATGAATCGATCATGATAATATATTACAGTAGGCTCTAAATCAAGATTATCTGTTAATGGGGAGGAAAATAGAAATACTAGCTCCTTATGCGCAAAACATGAAAATATATGCAAAGATAAAGAGTAACACATTAACAGAATAACTTAAAATTAATGTTGGTTTATATAAGTTTAAAATATTTTATCTTAATATGTAGTGCGGTAGTGCAAATATCAAAGAAGTTTTGAGAAGGAGGCTAAAAGATCAATACGTTTGGGCTTGGTGGCATTCGGGAGGTTAAGTCATATTTTTGAATCGATCCCACAGCCCTGTAATGTCTTACGGTGCCGATAAATGGACACTCTCCGTAGAAGGATTGGTCCACAAATCCAAGGTCGCTCAGCGAGCAATGGAACGCGCAATACTTGGCGTTTCTCTGGCCAATAGAATCCGAAATGAGGGCATTCGCCAGAGAACTAAAGTCACCGACATCGCGCATAGTTTTTGCTCGCTAAAGTAGCAGTGAGCTGGTCATGTCTCCAGGCGCCTTGATTACCGATGGAGCCGACACGTGATAGAATGAAGATCACGCTTAGGCAAACGTAGTGGTATTACGCCCTGTGGCGAGGTGGACGGACGATTTAAAAAATATGGCAGGTACGAGATGGATACCCAAGATCGGGTTGCCGATCTATGAGGAATCTTTCGTCCAACAGTGCGTTCGTTCGTTTGTCAACAGATAAAGTATCTAATAAAATGGTCGTAAATAGTTTTGGTATAAAGGTAGCCTGGGGCATGGATATAAGTATTTAAGAAAATGAATTTACGAAAAAAAATAAAATTGACGCGAATGGAATTGAGAAAGGTATATTATATTTTATTTTTCTGTAAATATGTATCTCAAGTGGGCAGAGGCCAAGTCTGCGAAGATACAAATGAGATCTCAGTAAAATGGTAACGCAAAATTCTGTTGTAAATAATCTCTAAAATAAGCTAATTTTACATCACTATAATTCCTATGTCTTTAATCCCAAACTTATGAAAGAGCATTATTTCTTGTCTTGTTAAATAAGTTTTGTTTAGAGACTGCGTAGGTACAAGAATGATTGTAGTCTGTATGTTTCCTTTTCTAGTCGCACAGCTAAAACTGTACGACATGGAGACTTGAAATTTGGAGGAGACATATTAGTATTTTATTGTAGACGTACTTTGAAACTTATCATACATTTTTAACTGGAATTCGAAGCTTCTAACGGTAATGATTTAATATTATTGACTGAATTTATTCAGGTTTTTCAATATAACGATTGCGGTGTACGGCGCGCTGTCAGAGATTGTGGATCACGGCTTTGGATTCAGTTTCAAGGAGATGGGCCTTTTTGTTGATGCCCTTTACTGCTCTACCTTGCTGTTTATTTTTGCTGATTGCTCTCATAAATCGACGCTTAAGGTAAATAATTAAATACAGTACAGTCTCTAACCCACACAGTGTCACATAACTGGACTAAAACCCTCGCTTTTCTTGAGGAGAAGGCTTGGAGCTTATTTTACTATGCTGCTTCAATGCTAATTGGTGGATTCCTTTGTTATTTTCAAAATTTTTATCATACACGTGTAGTTTTCCTCACTATTTCGACGCAAATAATAAATGAATAATATAGAAAGTGAGAATTTATATTGATAAATATTTTCTAGTCCAAATGAGAAGACATGTTTACAGAAACGCCAGATGTTTTAGCAATCTCTTAACGCTTAAACTGATACTCTTTTATAAAAACAAGTTTAAAGTGTAAGTGTATTTGTTTGTTTAAAAGTACTACTAAATTTATTTTATCGAAAATAATTACCATGTCAACCATACCATTGTATCATTATTATAGTCTGTGTCCATCTTATGCCTGTCTAGCTATTGACTATTGCCTTTAGAGTTATTTTAATTAAAAAAAAGAAACAAAAGTACAAAAAGCATTCAAAACATGCAAATACATACGTTTTTCCCAAATTATCAATATTGATAATGTTCTAATTTTGGCGCTTAGCGAACAATAGTACAAATATTTTTTCTATTAAAAGGTAGCAGCTGGAGTCCAAGATACCTTACTGTCAATAGATGTCTTATCAGTGGATAGACCAACTCAAAAAGAGGTAAATAATTGCAAAATTTAGTATTGCAATTTTTGTATGATAAATTAATTCTTATTTTCTTTTGGTAGATCGATCATTTTATTCAAGCGATAGAAATGAATCCAGCTGTTGTTAGCCTTAAGGGATATGCACATGTTAATAGAGAACTTTTAACATCGGTAAGTTATTCATGTACTATAGTTTAGTTCAATAGTTTGTATTTATACGAGTAACAAGAAACAAAATAATAAACAATGTATTACAATATTGTTTTATGTTCCCGAAATATAACACAAAATTAAACAAATGCATGACCAAAAACAATACGTTAAGTTAATAAAATATATTCAATAAAATCTTAACATTTTATTTTGAACTATATATAATAAGTAGTAAAATAGTTTTTAAAATATATTTTTATCTTACGGTATGAATAATAATAATTACAAAATCATAACATTATCCGAGAAATTATTACTCTTGACATTATTATAAAAGGTAAATTATACACTAAGGCGACATCAACTGTAATGGAGTCCGGTAATGAAGCTGAAACTGAAAGCCACGCAGTACTGTGACACTCGACACCGACCTCGACTCGTCAGGATTGAATTAAGAATTATTTCGACAGATCAGTCTTACAGCATACTTAAATAAAGTATTAATTGTAATCAAACACTCATCAAGTTAAATATAATATAACTTTTTTAAAAGTACAAAATAAAAAAAAACGGTTTAAATATAGTAAAAGGGATGACTATTATTTATATGACGTACCTAAATTATTCCAACTTAAATCATAAAAAGCCGTATGTGGATTTGAGACGTCCCGTAACATACTACTACTAATATAAATACTCGCTGTATTGCTGATTCTTGCATAGTAGTTGGTACTGTGGACTAAATCTAGAAACCATTGAAAAAAAGGTTTTTCGCATTACAGAGATCTACAGTTCAAACAATTTAACCATATTTGTTTATCTAGACACGCGGTAGCGTGTCAGCCAAGTTTAAGTAACAGAACTAGCGAGCAGCACCGTGTGTAATATTACATATCTTTTACATTTATATATTCCTCTCTACACACAGCTAACCTCAAACAGATCGATGTCAATGTACACAAAAAAATAGTTGTCTTTCTTCCAAATTCAATAAACTTATTAAATTTATTAAGCTTTTCTATTTTATGTCTATTTAGTATATTATCTGTTTCAGGCCATAAGCATGATTGCTATTTATCTCATTGTTTTGCTACAATTCAAGATTTCACTACCGAAGGATCTGTCTACGAGTGGTTAGTTGGAAGGAAATTTAAATATGGAAAATCTCTTTCAGACCACCGACAATATAGTTAAACAATAGCATAAATCACACTTTACTCCCGGGAAAGAAAAACGGTTATTGGAATTATATTTTATTTGAAAAATTATGATAATTATTATTAATTAATATCAATAGTACTTCACTACAGACTACATACTATATAAATATAAACTGTTTTGTATTTTAAGTTATATTATAAACAATATATTATGATAATATGATATATTTATTGAAAGATAGTTTAAGAGCACATACGTACAATTCAACAAATTTTATAAATAAACATAACACAGGATTTATCCCGTGAACATTAATTATTTTTAAATTACTTTTTGTTGGAAAGGAGCTTTTAATAAATCAAGTAAGCACCACTGAGTTTTCAAGGTGCTGAGATTGTGTTTACAATTAATTTAATATTCTAGAGTAAAGAAAAAAGTTTATCTATTTATTTTATCTATCAGAATATATTCAGAACAGCGTGGTTTATTAGAAGAAGCTCTGACTAATTTTTATTTTCTTTCGATATGAAGAAGCTGTGTCAATCATTGAGCAATGCATTTGATTTTACTTTACTATACACAATATAACTAAGTATACGACTATAATTCTACAGTTTAAATATTATAAATTTGTAATATAATACTGCAAAATAAATACATCTGAATTTTATGCTTTTATAGTTACCACAGAGACTGCTTTTGCACATCTGTAAAATAAGTATTTTTTATATAGGACCTTTCACAATAACAGTAGCAGTATAGGGTATATTAAAAGTTATGCATAATAATATTAACGTGCGCCGTATTAGCTTACGCGTAGTCGTTACATACTCATCCTAATATTAACACGATCACTTCAAATGGAATTATATTTTCTGTATTAACTTTTATGCCTACGAATAATTATAAGTACAAAAAAAACTTTTATTAATAAAATACTTTAAAGTTACTGTAATGAAAATAATTTCCTTAGTTTAAATGATGATTTGTGATCCAGACAATGGACCAACACGCGGTCAAGCAATGTAATGTTACTTTATTACAAAGAAGGCTACATTCATACAGCGGTCTGTTTTAGAGGTTCGTTTTATATTACACGTTTTATTTTGATTATTACAAAAGAGCTCAAACAACAACGGTTCGTTTAACAGCTCAGTAATTGTTAAAAGTGGTCCTACAAAAACGGTGTAAACATATCCTCCAGTAGCGACGGTTCCGTTAAAAACGATCCTGAAAATACGCAGGCCCGTCTTTATCAAGAGTGCACGGTGTGCAAAAAAACCCAGATAGCTGTAAATACGGACCTTCTGTGTGAATGTGCATTAAGAGGTCTTTACCCATTAGAGAGTTGTTAACAGAGTTTTACACTTGTTAACAACTCTCTAATGAGTAAAGTTAAAGTTCGCAAACTTGAACATTACAACTAATTAAAACATAATTGTACTTCAATTTATATTACTTCGATTTTTATATCTAAGCACTGTATCCTTCGTCCAGTTAGTAAAATAATAAAGTGACTAGCCCACCCATGAAATTAAAACAATAATATAAAAATAGATGTCGTTTTATTTTTCATCAGCAACCCGCCCCATCTTCACTCGGGTGCAATTTTTTCAATAAAGAATATGTACTCAGGAACAATGTAGCTTTCTAACAGTAAAAACATTTTTAGAATTGGATATTTAGTTCCATACTAATATTATCCATATTTAGTTATATACTAGTGTAGAAGTATACATTATTGTATAATCGTTATAATTTAATAGAAAATAAAAGAACATATTTTAAAATTTGCATAAATTAATTTCTAAATACTTTTAGCAACTGTGTGAAAATATTCTGAAAACTTGAGTCTGAACTAAGGATATCTGAATTATTTAGTTCTGTTCGATGAGAATCTTAAGTAATTACATATTTATAATTTAACAAAAATTTAATACTTTAAGATTTTCACAATTGTTAACCATTTATTTATAATATAATTATCATTTAGCTTATTAATTTTAAAAAAATATGGACTTTTACGGTTGGATTTCTTGATGGCAAAATCCCTTTTCTTATAAATTAATTGGCACACTGGCAAATATAGGCTGTTATTCTCGATTCATAGATGCGCTTATCTAAAATTATAATTTGGATGTTTACGTAATCTACCTAATTTTGGAGCAAACCGGAATTGTGGAATTTCGGACACCATGGTTGTTTAAATTAACAACTTAATGTGCATTTGTTTATTTAATTTTTAACATACACTTTCTTTTCACTCGTTCTACCATTGTTATAAATCGTTAATTTCTTATTATTACTAAAGAGAATAATCCAAGAGAACAAATTATATACAAATAAATGGCTATTCCATTTATTACGAGGAATCTAAACATATTCTTTAACATAAAATCTTGAATCCACCCTGCCTCGATATCTGTCGCCCACAATCAATCCGAGGATCGTCTGTCACAATAGGAATTCATTAATCAACTTTTCCAATTTTCAACAAACTTATTCTTATCTGCGAATTAATAATGTTTGGACCTCTCTGGAAATGTTTTAATTTAACGCATATCTGCACTTAAGGAAATATGGATGACGTTTAAAATTGTAGTTCTCGGTTCAATATTATTGATTATTTCGATAAAATATACTAAATTTAAAAATGTTAATGTATGTGCTAATTTATGGTTCTTAATATTCTAAGGTGTTCATTTTTATTCTTATATACTTTCGCTCATTTTTTTTGTGTTTTTTTATAGTTTTTATTTTTTTGAATTTAAGTGAGTGAAGAACATCATTAGTTGTAACAGTGATTAATGCAACAAATCAAGGTTAGATCAATTCCAAAGAACATCATATTATGATTCTAATATTATTCGTAATGTTTACGTATGCTCTTATTTTACAATTTCTTATAATATCGTAAGCAACCCCGTTTTACGGGCGCTCAAAATACAAACGTAGCAAATACTAAACACGTGACTGCGTCATAATAAAGTTTATTCAATATGTTCACTTACAATGTACATATTAAAACATTTTGATAATATAAATTAAATTATACCTTGATTTAATCCAACATACAAATCTATATAACAAACGTTCGTACATAACTTGCGTTAATGAAGTTAAACTATTAATATTATACTTAAGATATTTCGAGCTTAATGTCATTATTACTATTATATTGTGAATATAACTCGCTGTCATCAGCGGTAACAACGAAACGGGGAATTTAATATTTCATTTTATAAGTTCTATCTCTATACTCTATGATTCAAAATGATATAGTAAATATAGAAGTTAAAACGCTGCGTTATCGCCGTAGTACATACGCTGTGAGTTACAGCCAAGAGTATAATATGAAATTGTTCTTATGATTTGATGAGAACATGTAGTGGCCAATATTCATGGTTATCGGTCAAACTTCCTTTTTATATGCACATAGATTTTCTGTATTCTTATTTCGAATGTCTTTGAAATAAATGTTTATTATATACACTACGATATAATTTATTTTCTCAAAGACAATGTACATACATTACAACCCCAGCAATAAATCCTCAAAGTGGCATCCGCACACGTTTAATGAGATTGCGGAAAGTTATATTTAACGTGAATCCAATGCCATCTACATTCAGCAGGTTACTTTGCTAAAATTTGATGCATAAACTTTATCTAAGAATACGAAGTTTTAAATGTTCAACTTACTAACTTTAAATCGCCTTGATAAAAATATGCACGAATAAGTTTAAATTACACGAGATTATATTATAAAGAATAAATTTCTGAAATAATGTGTTTTTAAAAGTTATAAACAGTATATTTTTTATATTAAAGTAGTATTGATACCATATAATATATGGTATATATGTATATGTATGGCATGTATTTATAAGCATTTGATTTAATTTGCCAACAACAGCGTGCGAACAAATCTAAAACGTTGTGTATTAAAATTATACAACATATATCACGGTTAAATTAATAGTGGCAATATGATTATGTCAATATGCTTTAAAGTACGCTAAAAAAACAGGCTATATTTTAAACGGATTATTTAATATGAGTCCTAAATATATGATTAATGACCATTAAAAAGGATATATATATTTTTAATTCGATTTATTTTTTCTTCCACATACATTTAGAAATTATCTATAATTTGTTAACTCACCTACACTACAACTATATACTTTTAAATGTAGTATACAATTAGAGGTTAAAAGATTAAATAAGATTATAATCCCTTTATTTGTCTACTATTAAAATATGGTATGTTTACCAATGAACTAAAAGATACATATTTAAGCTTCAACAAATTAAAACGTTACTCTCAGCCGGCTTTTGGGTCTAGGTAGGCTGCAGATCCCAAGGTCCTGATAATCGGTTTTTCGGACAAATTCCCAGTAGCAGCAAGCTAGGACGTGGGTAGTGTAGTTCGAATTTGATCCGATTATGCGGGGTTGGAGTTCTATTAGATTATGAGGGCTAGGCAATAGAGAGGCACCTGTGCTTGCAAACACATGTATATATCCTGCGAAATTCGCCGGTCGGTCTGATTATCCACTGTAGCCAAAATTGAAAAAGTAATTTTCCTCTATACCTACCTTATTTTTTATATGAGTATAATTGAAATACATACCTACATGGCATAAATACTTTTAAAAATAAAAATAAAATTCGTTCAAATCATTATTGCACGAAATGGTGTCAAGGGTGCTCTCTCCGTTTAATTGTAACTCTAATTTTCTGGGCGAAAACGAACAAGCTTTCTTGTCAACGGTCGCCAATAAGACGGGGTATTATATCTTTTAAGAATTTATTTGCACTATTAGTACAAGGTCGAACGTGTTTCAACTACAATTAGCAAAAGCATTATTTAGAAAGAAAAAACTATTTTATATAAAAACAAAACTTTCCAATAGAAAACGATCAGGTACTATTATTTATTTGAAATATATTGTTTCGCATTAAACTATTAATATTTAAAAGAAATTTATCTGTGACCATATTTTATTCATTCAAAAAACTAATTAATATCAGTGTCGTATTTCAAGTATTTTAATCTGCAATGGAAAAAGTTTCAGCGCATTTTTACTAATGCTATTTTTAGATAATATCCGCGTAACATATTGGACAATTACAATTGGTAGAAACTCTTTCTCCCTTCAACGCTCTATCTATTGACGCAATGTCCATGACATCATTCGGCAGCATATAGCTTTCGAATAGAATACAGATTTGTATCGCACTCCGTGTCAAGTGCGGTTATTAAATCTCAAGAGCACTCTAGATAATAGAACTGACTCAAACAACGTAAAAAGCGGCAAATTCGTATAAGCGGCGCGGCAAAAGTTTTTTTCCTTTCGCATTTCCACTTTTTAATTGTATTATATGAATACAATGAGCACAAATAATAATTAGTAACAGTCAAAGTGTATTATTTTTATATATTGGATTGTATTTCGGGTTACATGCATTGATACGGTTTTACGTCGAACCGATATACTTTAGAAATATATCTTACAGTATTAGACTATAATTAAATCGACGGATAATCTGATAAATATTAACGAAATTAATATATTTGAATGTTCTTATGCTTTTTAAATATTTTGTATCCGAAAATAAGCAATAAAGCTTTTTTCATTTTATGGTATTAATATTATATACAATGAGAGTGTTAAAATTTATCTGTGGAATCATAAAATAAGATTTAAATAAGCATTTATAATAGCTAATTATTTAATTTTGGAATCGGTGTTCATATAAGTATCTAAATAGATTTGCCTTGCTTTACTTTGGCTAACATTGATACACAAGATACTTTTTACCTTAGATTTCAATCTTAAAATCACTCTGAGAGTATAAAGATCAGTTTATATTAATTATTACAATACTTTTTGTCTTTGGGCAGAGTTGACCAGTAATTGGTCAGGCCGTTAGAGTTACAATCGTAATCGATACTGTGTGATCAGGCTCAGTTTAGGCCGCAAACAATTGTTGAGTTTTTCTGCTAAATAATTTTAATAGACCTGGAAACCTCCACCTAAAATCCTGCGCCTAATCTCTCTCGGTTGGTGTCTAACATGTGTTTGTTTTTATCTATGAATTTGGTAGGAAATGCATGCTCTATTGTCTGTTCTCTATATAGATCTTCTACATATATGGCCTTCTGCCAGTATTTCAAATTGGTCAACATTCGGTCAAAATGACTCTACTATTATTGCTTCTAGATCCTTCTTTTTCATTTTATGTAACTTTCAATTTATAAACAAATCATGCATGACTTAGAAACGATTTATACTTGTGTGGCGACGAACTATAAAAATACTTTATAATTCATTGAATTGGAAATTACATTTGAAAGTGAAATTTGTTCTTCACCATATATGAATGTATGCATATACATTATAACTTTGTATCTAAAACAACTAAAAAAATCTGTCTGCTATGTATATTATTTTATTAATATTATAAATTCATCATTTTCATGATATTAAAATAGTATTTGATTTTTTATTTAATGACGCTTTGACATCTTTTAGGCTACCCTGTAACAAGAAACTCGATTCGCACCGCAGAAAATGAGCTTGAATTAACAGAATGTGATATATGAATTTGACTATAATAGTTATAAAATGTATAGGATAAACGTATCAAAATGGCATATCACAGTAAGTCGGTTGTCACTATTTCACGAGTGCGTTACAAATTGCTTTTTTACAGAATCGCAAAGCTGAACAGATTCGATAAATCGTGGCATTTAAGTAATTTCGCAGAAAAGGTCATAGGGCATTTTAATTATTTATTAACAGACAGTTCTCTGAATCAATTTTCAAACACAATTGATAGAACATGAGGACCATGATTAAAGGTGTTGGGTTCAAATCAACAATAACATCACTATTTTTATAGTTTTTATTTCATAGTTTATTTCATACTTGGTGGTAAACCAGAACATGTGTGCAGCAGACTGACAAATGCGCTACATGATGTTAAAAGGTCGTCACCGCTCATTGCATAGGACCTGTAAGAAATATAAAACCACCCCTTTACATTGTTAATACGCCTTCAACCTTTGGAACTAAGAAATTGTACCTTGTATTTTGCTTGTATCTTTATAGCTCTGGATTACATACTGCTGTTTGACATCTGGTGTAATATATGAGAATATACCCAGCGGGCTTGAACAAAGCCCTACCATCCAGTAATCTGCTTGTGTCGTATGCAATCATTCCACATGTGCGTAGGTATATTTATGAAGTAAATAAGCTTCAAACTTTATTCTTAAGATAAGTGGCCATTGGCCATCCTCGAGATACAATTACATTACAAGCTTGTCTTTTTTGTACAGTCACCCCTATCACCTCTTAACGGGAATACCTCGAATTACCAATAATCCTGTATATATGCCGTTATTTTATGATGAAGGTAAGTAAAAGGGGCACCTGACGGAAAGTGATCACCACCGCCCATTAACATTAGCACTGTAAGAAACATTAACCATTCCTTACATCGTCAATGCGCGACCAACCTTAGGAACTAAGATATTATGTCTCTTATCTGCCTGTAGTTACACTAGAAACTGGCACTGGAGCTACAATATTAAATATTGCTATGATGAATGGTTGGTACCTACCTAGACGGTCTTGTACAAATCCCTGCCACCAAGTAGGGTAGTACATTAGAATAGAACATTTAGACCATGAACGTAGATAATTTTTTTATTTTTATTTTTAAGTAATCTTCTATCTACAATACTTGTCTTCAACGACATAATGGAAGTTTGATTTATTTTTACTACATAGCAGATCAAGGACCTGATATCTAACGTCGTTCACTACTTCTGCTTTCATGGATATCACTTTGTGATTATAACCCTCTTTTATGTCAAACAGCAATAATTACAGAGAAATTAATGATTCATTTTAATTTTTCTATAGATAAAAGCAATAAAAAATAATTCCCTCTAATTAGCTAACTTTTTCACTTACTTAACAGTAGAAGTTTATCAGTTAATGTTATATTATATATTATTTTTCCGTCCCGACTTCGTACAGGTAAAATTTATTTCATCTAGAAGTTGATATTTCCAAAATTATTCTTCATGAGCGTCTATGTCGCGAAATAGTACTACATAACATATGTTACATAAACAGCCTGTAAATTTCCCACTGCTGCCCTAAGGCCTCCTCTCCCTTTGAGGAGAAGGTATGGAGCATAATCCACCACGCTGCTCCAATGCGGGTTGGTGGAATACACATGTGGCAGAATTTCGTTGAAATTAGACACATGCAGGTTTCCTCACGATGTTTTCCTTCACCGCCGAGCACGAGATGAATTATAAACACAAATTAAGCACATGAAAATTCAGTGGTGCCTGCCTGGGTTTGAACCCGAAATCATCGGTTAAGATGCACGCGTTCTAACCACTGGGCCATCTCGGCCCAGTACTAATACTATACTAAATTTCAAGTCGATCGAACTTTAGTTTCGGAGATTTCGCAATGAGTCAATCAGTGGTATTTCGCTTATTATTATGTTAGTAACAACGTTAGTGGACTTTACACCCTATGTGATAGTAATCATTCCGTGGGATATTTTATTATCCAGCTAAAATGATTTAGAATAGTGTGATGTCTCTCTCAATTTTAAGGCGAGGTGTTATACTTTTGATGAAGCTTTTTCCACCATTACTCCAAGGGCCAAGTGTTTCGACAGCAAAAAGTTAAGTTTTGCTGTCAAAACACGTAGCCCTTGGAGTAATGGTGAAAAAAGCTTCATCAAAATTATAACACCTCGTCTTATTGCCTTCACTGGTGGCAGGAGGGCTGGTTCATTTTTTGCCCAGAGGATCGGAATTGCGATTCAACGGGGAAATGCTGCTAGCATTCTTGCCACTATTACGTGGTCAAGATTTATACAGTAACTATTTTTAATTCATATTTGTATATATATTTAAGCACTTAATGTTATCAATTCTTATGTTAATAAATATAATGTTAATTTTAAGGGGTTTATTATCATATTTAAATAATAATCTTTAATACAACAAAAATTTACATAGAAGCACTATATCCATTGTATAATCTTCAAGTCCTTTGGACTGCTGCAAAGAAATTTAAGTAAATGTCGAAAAAAATTTACAAGAAATAAGAAAAAAAGTAAGGAATGAATTCGCGAAGTATGTCAGTCCCTGTTCCTACCTACTTTTATGATATACATATTCATATAATAAAGCTATCTAATATATGAATTAAGAATACTTTAACTAATACAAACGAACGAATATTTTAACGAATAAAATATAATCTTTGTTATCTGTTTCAACATCTTTCAATTAATATTTGGATTACACACAAAAAACTCTTTTTTATTATTGTATTTGATTGGATCAAAAATAAGCAGGAATTAAAAATAAGATGGATGTTATGCTTTTTATTTCAATTAAAAGAAAAGAAAATAAACATTAACAGATACTTTCAATCCATAACATACTCGTGGATGTTTTTTTAAATTAAATAATTAGTTTAAAAAATACGTATTATTTTATACCACATTAAACAATTTCTCAAATTTTCATTGCCAACCGTAGCACGCCCAATCATAATATTACATATCCCTCATAAATAACAAGAAGACACCAGTTCGGTCTAAACAATATGTAATTAGGTGCTCAATAAATTAAAACGTTTTTTTATTTTTGGTAATTTACACCATGGCTTAAAATATTTACGTCGGCCGTATCAAATATGGTATATTAATTAGTTGTATAAGCGTAATATCAATATAAAACTTATTATAAGCTTTCTTTTTTTTTGATGAGATGGGCCAGTGCTTAGAACACGTGAATCCCAAGCGATCATTGCAGGGTCATACCGAAGTGAACAAATTTTGATATGCTTTGAATAATAATGTTGAAATCTATGTCTATGAATAAGAATCTATATATGGCTTTTACTAAAAATACTTGAGAAATAGTATTTAAAATATATTTATTATTGAAAATAAACTGAGCTAGTAGTACTAAAGTATTAGGAGTAAGACTGTAGACTTACTTATTCGAACTAGGTACGTGAACAATATTTAATAATATAATATAAAAACTTTATTGTTCAAACCTCTTTTTACATACTTTAATAAAGCTATATTACTTCTGAACTGGTGTGAACCTAAAAAATAAAATGTAAAAGTTGTGAAATAAAAGAAAGCGAAATTTTCCATCAGATTTAAACTCTAATTAAGGATCATTATTCCTAACCTTGTCTGTTTGTTTGTATACATGCGTGAGTGTGCATTCTAAGTCTGTACATAATCGGATTTTCAACGGTCTTAGAAGGTTAATTTGAAATTACGCTGCTACAAATACACGCACATACACACACACATACACATCCTTAATCTGAACAGACCTTTGTATTATGTAGCAAAGGTGTTATGACTTGCCTTATGACTACTTTATAATTCCGTGTGATTATACTCTCCAGTTTGTTGAACAATATATTTGTAAAATTATAATAAAACATTTTTGTGATAATTTGTAGTAAATGTTGATAAAGACACTATTAACATTTAACAATAATTAACTGTCAAAACTGTACAAGAGAAGACGGATTTAAATTCCATTATCTCTTTTTAAATTTGTATAAAACTATTAAGTTTTAATTTACTAACTATTAATAAAGTCATAAACTAAAATATATGAATAAAGTATATTCGAATAAGGTTCTACAACTCATTTTAAAGGATTAGGTATATTAAATGTATAGTTACACTGAATTAGCACTGAATCGGAATGTAGATTCTACTGAGAAGAACCGATAAGAAACTCAGTAGATACATTTTCCAATATTTCAAATCAAATACAATCAATACTAATGTTATAAATGCGAAAATAAATCTGTCTGTGAGTCTGTCTGTCTGTCGGCTGTGGACCAACCGCTAAAACGCGAGCAAAGCCGCAGGCGACAACAAGTTTTTATATATATCCGGCCTGAAAGTCAACAAATACTAAATCTACGTTTTCGTATCATCAATATAATTTTGTGTTGAGTAGTGCCTTATTTATTAATGTATTTTTTAACAATAAGATTTAAGTTTATTCAGTGGAAAACTTTATTCGTGGAACACTGATTCTGTGGAAAATGTTTTTTTTTTATGGTATAGTTTAGCGGACTAGCCATCTGATAGTAAGTGGTCACCACCGCCCATAGACAATGGCGCTTTAAAATAAATTAATAATTCCTTACATCGCCAATGCGCCACCAACCATGGGAACTAAGATGAGAAGAGTCCCTTGTGCATGTAGTTATACTCAAACCGGAACACAACAATACCAAATATTGCTGTTTGGCGGTAGAATATCTAACAAGTGGGTAGATACTACATATGTACAAAAGTATATAAAGTGTGCATAAAGTCCGACCACCAACTCATATCTATGGAGGTAGGGAACGAATGCCCGGGACAGCAGATCTCGGAACGTACCTCGGACATATTCGATATACAATTCATGCAGTGAATATTAGGTAGAATAATAAATATAATCTCCACGTACTAAATACATCTTCAAAATTGAAACAAAAAAGAGAGTCTAGAACAAAAGTTCAAATTAACCTCTCAATTATTTAAGCGTGTAATTAAGCAAGTTTCATAAACGTAGTAATAGTTTCTTCAATCGACAGTCATCAACGCCGGAGCAATAATTAAGACCACCGTGACACAAATATTAAAATTTTCCATTAATTAATAAATAAATGCCGTTTTCGTGGTTAGAATTGATATTTGCATAAACATGAAATCCTTATAAATAGCCAACGACTGATGAATGCCAAGAAACAAATGAAAATATATTTATTTATAAAATAATCTTTTAGCACACTTTGATGACATTTTATAAGTTACAAGCACCTTATTCGTTTATTTACCAAAAGTAACGATTTAAGAATACAGCTCATTAAATAAGTTAAAATTAATATTAATGATATAAATGAATTGTCAGATAAACAGAAATTCGACTTTAGATAATTAGGTTACTTCAAACGCCAAAATTGCTAGAATATAAATTTACTAAAATATGAACTTTTATACATTTTTATTTTTAAGCCATAATTAACCTCGTATATTTTCTTACAAAAATATTCCTTCAGGATAGTGTTTTTTTTTCTTAAATTTGCTTATATGATATATTAAACGTAATAAATAAATTAAACGAACGGTAAATTAGTGGTATGAATGCAATATGGAGCACAATAACGCACGTAGGAACGTGGAGCTTAAAGGAGCACGCATAACTTTAGTATGAAAATGTTTCCGTCTTTATCTACTTTTATTCATATTAACACAATATCTGCCTTGTAAGACGCGAAAATAAATTTTCGTAATAACTTTTTATTAAATAAGTATAATACTTGCGCACCAAATTTCGACGCTATACAATTATTATCTTATACTTCTAAATAATATTATTAATGCGAAAGTGAATCTGTCTGTCTGTAGTTATCTCATCAGCTTCTCTCTCAGAAGCAACTAAGTAAGCAGGAATTTCAAAGAAGGACATTTTTTATACGGAACATCTGACGACCAACCCCTAAAACACTATAGACTGAGAGCCAGTGTTCCGCCGACTTACAGTATAGTAGCAAACTCCATACAAATACCAGGAAAATGGAGGTTCACTATTCCCATCGAGGCTTCCTTTGAGCGTGCCAAGGAAGCGTTATATAATCAATTGATTTTCATTATGACAAAGCTTTAATAACAATTTTAAGCTCTAAAAATATATATATATATAACTTTTACGAGAAATACTACATTGGATTTTTTTTTAACATAAATAATTATATACATACATATATTTTAACTAAATAGGTAATATAGATCGAAATGGTTATTATTTTGATAGCAAAACGTTTAAAAAAATCATAAACCTATTTCATATAGAAAGGCACGGAAATGGCACTACTAATCGTAAGTTAATAAAGTAGTATTGTTTCCAAAATATATGACGATGTAAGAACAGGGCTGTCTTATCGTGGCCGTACCATCAGTAAAAAACATTTGAATGTTACTGGTTGGTATCTGCTACTTATCTAAGGGAATCTATCTTGAATGTTATCATCGATATTATTTTCAATTTTCATTTTGAGTAAGTGGACACTACGGCCCACAGCTATTAACAATTTAAGTAATATTCACTATTTGTAGTAGTAGACTCCGTGGACTCTAAGATAAATATATCCATATGCTTGTAATAATACTGATCCTTCATACCGAAATACAATAACATAAAGCATGCTTGTTTGGATGTATAGTTACTAATAATTGAATTGTTAAAGCCTATACATCTGAGAGCCGAAATAGCCCAGTTGTTAGAACACGTGCATATTAACCAATGTTTGCGGGTTCAAACTCAGGCAATCACCACTGAATTTTCATATGCTTAGTTTGTGTTTATAATTATAATAATTCATCTTATGTTCGGCGGTGAAGAAAATATCGTGAGGAAATACGCTTCAAAACTTCTCCTCTAAAGGAGAGAAGGAATTGGCCCAGCAGTGGGATATTTACAGGCTGTTACTTTACTTTTCAATTTACAATTTACTCAGCTGAGTTTGCATATACACCTAGCATATTAAAAGTTATTTAAGAAAACGGTTATTTCATTATACAAAATGGTGTTGCGTAGAGGAAATCTATTCATTATGTATGTTAATTTTGTAACCCACGTTGTCATTGATGCTTGCTTCGCGTAGCTAATGAAAAGTCGTAGACACATTTTATCTTTTGCGTTAACGTAAACAAGCTATTTACTAAATATATGCACATACATTATTATAAGCTACAGAATGTGTGCTACGAGCTACGAAGGTATCTACGAAATAAAATACTTACTTTTAAAAATATTAATTATATATTAAAAAAAATTGTATATAAATTCTATACTTAAGGTCATAATGTCGACTAGTGGCCCTAGCGGAATCTATTTGGAATAAGAATTTTATTCATTTTAGGACCGACGACAAAATATACACAAACAATATCCGATCATGCATATGTGACTTATGTGCTACTCAGTTACTTAAATACTTAATAGAATATGTACTAACCATTATTTTCAATTTCTTTACATTCAATCAACGGGATCGGCTTAAAAAAAATTTATGATTTAACTCTTAAATATTTTATAGTTTGTTTTCCAATAAAATAAAATTATACATATTCGAGTAATCAGTGCTCGTTGCCTATATTATTATCTCATTAATTAATTGTTTATATTGAGTAATTTTCAGGCTTATAATTTATCAAAATTATTTAAATAACCTCTAATATATTTATAACGAAAAGTTATTTCGCAAATATACAGTAGCGTAGCTACCATAGGGTAAAACATTGCGATGCATAGGAGATATAGGTAGTAAGAACCTCATCGTCTACCATTTCTACAATTTTGAGACTCAACTTTTTTTCTAAACGGACCACCGCACCGGGTCCTTTATTGGTCTAGGTATGCCACAGCTCATAGTTTTATTTAACACACACATTGAATTTGGCTGAGCTGAAATAGTTAACATATAATTAAAACATTAAATTTCAATTACTTTGCATTTAGTAATAATATAATAAATAACATTGGCATCACTGTATGATAATGAAACAATAAAATATATTTATAAATATACTATATATTTATAATAATATATAAATATATTTATATTATAATACATTAAATTGTATCAACATGTTTAAACAAAATATCGCATCACGCGCGATTTTGTTGCGAGCGCTGGTAAAACCTTTACGTTCAAGCTTATATGAGAAATAATTTTAAAATTGAACTGAGGTTACAGAGTGGATAAAACTCAGATGTTAACCAAAGTTTGCAGGTTCCAATCCAGCTACTTTTATTTGGTAAATTCATGTTTTTAATCAATCTTAAGCTCGATGAATAATCGTAAGAAATATGCTTATTTAATATTTATTATATATAATCCGCCAATGCCGGGATTTTCAGACAGGTATCCAAGTCTTTATTATAAACAACTTAAAATGATTTATGGTCATATCAACTTCAATAAAAATGCATTCCAATTAAATATGAATGAAAATAGACAACAAATTTCAAACAACTAAAAACTTCCAATCTTAAGCACAGAAACTATTTCTTTGATAAAAAAATCATTGTGATATCTTTCTAGAAAATTTACTTGAACGCATACCGAAATTGGCGTATAGTCACAAGGTATTAGCGCCGGATAGAAATACCTTGGTACGAGAAGTTTCTAAAAATATTTTACCATAAAGGTACATATTATAATAAGAGTATTATAATATGTACCTACATACCTCACTGTAGACGAAGAAAATCCACAGAATATTAAATACTATTAATTTTTTAAAATGTTTTTAGAATAAAAGATCATTTATAAGTTACGTTATACACAATCCTTTAAAAATAATTTCAGAGGTAGTCCGAATTATTGCATAATGAAAAAATACATATACTCGGAATTGTTTGTAAAGTTTATTTGTTTTATAAACAATAGTTGATATAGGATGACAAAAGTTATCATTGTATATGTATGATGCAGACTAACAAGGCGGAGGGCGGGACCCGCCTCCGACCAGCGCGTATATAAGCGTGAAAACCTTCGATACACCGCATTCCAACAACTGACTCAACCGCCCAAGCACTACCGCCCTACGACACCCGTACAACAGGTGAGTAAATATTCTTCTCTATTATTCTATATATGTATCAGCCAGAAACATTATATAAAAAAAAACTTTTGTTTATCGAATTCGTATTATATTTTCTACTACAATTTTTATTAAAGAAAATATTATTAACAAAAATTATGGTTAACCACGTTATTAATATTTTAAAACTTTTTGTAAAGCTCATCAACAATTTATTTAAAATATATCTATTCTGGAAGTTTAATTAAATACATGTTTCTTGTGTAAATTAATCAAATAAACTTTAAAGGTAATTAAAAAGAAGCAAAGTAAAAAAGTAGTTTCATATCTATTAATATTATGTAAAATATAGTTTTTATGATCGGGAGGGGTGATTTTATTTATTTTTAAAATAAAAATATATAATTGATCCAAATAATACTTGAAACAATTTAATATGTTTTATTTCGTAATCGTAAAAAAATATTAAAAGAGACAAATATGCATTATTCTTTATTTCATTTCATTTTAACGAGAGATATTACAAATCAGTGAAAAAGTTTTGGACTTGTGGAAACGACAGCTTGTAAGAAGCGTAGACGTTTCGTTATCAAAATGAAAATATATATACTACGTATATCAGTTTTACGTAACGCTGAATTAGTCTATAAAACTGTTCACACATATTATTTTAATTTCTGATTTTCGTTACTTACCGAAAGTTCAATCAAAAAAGCAATAGCACACAAATATATTTAGTCTTTTTAATAAATTCATTAAGCTGCTCTCGTTTTAATAGGCTTAATTTTACTTTACAATATATATTATTATATTGTGTATATAATTTCTTCATCAAATCTTGAAGATCTACTTGAACAAAATCGAAGCAAAGTTATTTAATTTATAAGGCGTAAGACAAAACAATTTTCAGGACGTAATCCTTTTCTAACATCTTATAGTTAACAAATACCTGTTTTATAAATACTTGTTCTTAATTAATATAAACACAATAGTTTAATCGATTACAGTTAAAATATACATACATTACTTCAACTCTGTTTTGTATTTTATATAATGCCTTTTAAAGTATAAGATGAATTATTATTACCGAGCGTTACAATAAATTTATATTTATATTTATATTACATTATTATTATATTATATTGCCTTTATGTAGCAAACTGTTCTATAATTCAATTTGTCACATTACACGAATAATAAGTTTATCTTCTTTTATACACCCTTATATCAAATATGTTTTAATAATTAATTATATTTATAATTATTTACTGATGAGTATTGTTAAATATGACTTATTGATAAAATACTAAAGGCTATTTTTACCTGTACATTGCTTTGACATAATAAAACAAGTCACGACAGAAAGTACTCAAATCGAACATTCTCAAATCGTAAAATGTTATGACATATTTTCTTCTATATTTAGATTAAAAATGGCTTGTAATCAAATGATTGCTTGCACGTGTAACATTTCAATAAAACATAAGTAATTTAATCGAGGCATCTTCAAATGAAATAGATTGAAATTAAACGTAATTTACATGTTCCTTCCGAACTTTTCTAACTTTTTTGATAGTAATCACAAAATTAATTAACAACTATTCAAACTCTACGAACAAGATTCGAGTTTATTCCCTTTTTTATTTATTTACCATAAAATTCAATTTTATATTTTGTTTTTAGTTTTAAAGTAGAGTAATAAAAAATATTTTCGTTGTCTTTATAAAAGAGAGGCATAATCTATATAAATTAAAGTAATATTTAATATTACTATATTTTTTATACTAAAGACAATATTTTCTTCAGATTTAATGAATGATTAATGTCCAACTATGTGTGAACAAAGGTTGAGGGAGAGTGTAGGAACCCCTATCCGTGTCGTCTGATAGCTTTTATGCCGATAACTGGTTAATATTTTATCACAACCAATTGAAAGGTTTTGATGCGAAGAAAAAGCACTTAAAATATATAAATATACGATAACATTTAAAATATACCCTTGATATGTTATATAAGGGATATATGGAATAAAAATAAAAATTATATCTTTATAGTGAACTAATTGGATGTTCAATTATCTTCCGCCGACGCAATACAGAGATCGGCAATACCCCATTTTTCTTAATAAACCTTTTGAAAGTTTATACTTATCATAAAAATAATTACATTATTTTCATAAAATATGAAGTCGATATTTGGAGCAAAATAGTATGCGTTTTAAGTTTAGTGTTTTAATTAAAGTAAACGCGCGTGTATTTATTTGTTCGAAAACAATTAAGAGGCAAAATAAAGGCCGTAGGAACGATTCAATAATACAAAACGAGCAATAATGATAAACGAGATGCAACAGGTATATGACTGGCTTTGTAAAACGACTCCCTGTGAAGCTAGTTGCAAAGATTCCTGAGAGCATCATTATATACTCTTGTGAATACATATGTTTTTCTTTCATTTATATGTAAATTTTAATTAGAGTACAACCTGATACATCTTTCTCTTTAAATTAAACATTTCACAGTACATAAAATTGAAAAACTTATTTTAATAAAATATAAAATAAAAAAAATATATCTTTACGTTTTTTATTCAGTGGGTGTACATTTTTTATTATTATTATGCTTTTGCCTATCCATTATAACAAAAAATATTTAACGCATGAACATTTCAAATAACGAAGACAACCATTTTAACATAACGTATGCGGAGCGTTTAATTTAATAATACATGCAAATTTTTAACGTCAATTCTCATTTCACATTTCTATGCAATGAGCTATTTCCGGCTGGAATTAATTCACATCAAACGTTACAAATTCTATTATACATGAACATCAAATAAATCAATATAAAAATATGTAGAAAAAATGATAGTATCTACTATTGAAAATATTTATAAATACAATATTATTCTAAGAACAAAGACTTTTTTTACAGATAAACTTTTTTACATGTAAATGTATTTATATAACAATAAATTTACTTTATATTAAAATAATGTGATATATTTAAAGTAATTATTAAAGTAAATATCTTATTGCTACTGCCAATAGAATCTGAGATTAAATAAAGCTCCAACCAGTAATAAGATCCTTTCAGGCTAATATTCTTTCTCATATCTGATATCGGCTCTAGTGACCTATCTTCACAATTAAGCCGTTCACTTTGATAATTATTAACTTTTCGTAATATACAGTTTTCTCTAAAATTATGGATTTAATTTATTTTTTCTGTCACAGAAATTATATTCACTGTAACTATTAAATAGGACGTGTTTTCGTGCAAGGTTGCAATAAAAGAGTATGAATAATATTTATTTCAATATTATTACCGACAAGGACGCTAAAAATACAATTTTCGAAATTATGTATTTCGAAATCGTTCGAATTTCATATTAATAAATAACTTAATTAAATATGAACTGTAATAACGAAAGTGCATAACGTGAAAACATTGTAAACATGTTCCGTACGTCGGACAACATTCCGTATTGAACAATGTTGCCGTGATACGTACAAAATAAAGTACTGTTGTTGCTATTATAAAAATAAAAATACTCGAAAGATTGATAGTTCGTTTCCATTTATCGCTATGTTTTATTATTTACAGCACTTTGTCGAATGAAAAGTTTTTCGTTATTTTAAATGCTTTTATACATAAGCTTCTCTTTGGAATGTAGATTCTAACCGGCAAGAAATTCAGTAGATATTATTTTCCACCAATTTTATTACATTTGTCGTTTACTAAGGATCTTTATAATATTTTACAAGGTAAAATGATGCGAGCAGCGGGTGCAGTGGCTTTGGCTGTGGCCACACTGCTGGTCTGTTGCAGCGCCGATCTTCATCAGGTATATTCTTCATTAAAATTTTCATAAATTCCGATTTTCAAAATTGTAACTGTAAGCTAAACGATTTTTGACTTATTGAACTATAGTTTAAGTCGAAGTAGATAGTTAAAATATAATGATTGAACTTTAAAAAAAAACAAAATTAAAGATATTTTTATTCCTCAAAATCAATTTCTATCGTCATTCTAGACTCAAAAGTATATTAACAGATTTTAGATGATCAAAAGTATTTTAATAAAAGTCTCCTCCAAAAAGTGCTATCATAAAATTAGAAAATGATACATTTTCTACTTCTGCGTACAACACAAGGCAAAATAATGTCTTAAACGAGGGTACTATTTTATTATATTTGTAGAATATTATTTATATTTCTAATTAAAAACTGGGATGTGTACAGTAGAATGAGTGTCGTGTTCTGTCATAATTTCTATTATTATTTAATATACTTCTTACCAAAAGTGTTTTGACAAAAACTGCAAAAAAATTCACCAATATATATATAGTGAAAATATTATGGATATCTTAAAATTATCCCGATTACATTTAATAAATATTGTCACAACTCGAACCTTACAAGTGCCTGATTGGCATACATCGTTAATTAAAATCTAAAATAATTACATTTGCGTTCTCCTCGAAGCGTTGATCTATGGAAATTTAATAACAATTTAAGCTTTTCCAATCAGATACTAATCATTGTTCACGACGAAAGGAAATTCCTGTGTAAATAACGAAATGTTAGAAAGATATTTCATAAAGCCCTCAAGCTTATTTAAGATTTGTTCCTATTTTAATGTGCCCCCTAAATAAACCAAATTTCTCCAATAATAATTCAAATGAAACAAATTACTCTACGAAACGAAGGCTTAAATAACTTAATTAGATTTTGTTTACAAATTTTATCTACTCCATTCCATTTTATAGTCAACCATTATTATTTCTTTACTAATTATAAGCTATATATTGACAGGATCAAGATATGGGTGTCGGTGAACACCGCACTGGAGACTACGATAACAATGGTGAGAAAAATATAAGATCCATTAATCAATTTCGATTCAAGCGCACAAAATCCCGGTTATGCTATTGCACTTCGGAATGTTTAAACAAAACCCTTTTGCACTTTTATTCAAATCAATCATTTACACGTTTTTAAATAATGAATTATACAGAGTCAGTCTAAATATACACTCGCAAAGTTTGTCAGCCTTGTCAAAATATTATCCAAAATAAATATAATTTATATAAACCCTGGCACAATATTTGCACTAATATTTTTATATTTAATAATATACTGCACTATTATTACTAACTAAATTTTCCTTTCACGTTTTATTCATGGTGATGGATTCTCGCACTTCACAGAGTTTTTCCTCTGCACAAAATAACAACTAATAGCACTACGTAACGCAATTTGCGCACTAACCCAGTCCTACGGTAAGTACATTATATTATTTAATTACACTTACGAATGAACTATTTTCATTTGATAATATTAACTTGTTACAGACTCTAGGCAAAAAGAAGAAGTGGAGAACTTTTTGAGATTTCTTATGCAATACGAAAACCAATATGGAGATAAAAAAAATAATTATGGACGTATTGGAGGCAGTACTTTACTTGGAAGAAATATAAACTCTTATGATAGCGGTTCTCTTGGGAGGGTATCCGGTGGATTAGGTGGATCTACACTTCTCGGAAGAAGCATTGAATCTGATACAAGACATTTCAATAGAATCGGAGGATCCACTCTTTTAGGAAGAAATGTTGACTACAAAATGCCATACGCTAGATTTCTCGATCCCCTTGGAGGTGGTAACTTCGTTCGCAATCTTGATCCTATTGGAGGAGGAAATTTAGTAAGGAACTTGGACTCTATCGGAGGTAGTAACTTTGTCAAGAAGAACCTTGATCAAATTGGAGGACCCAATCTAGTCAAAAGAACCCTAGATTCCTTGGGAGGCGGAAATTTCGTCCGAAACTTAGACTCAATCGGCGGAAGCAATTTTGTCCGACAAGTAGACCCCCTCGGAGGCGGAAACTTTGTTTAAACTACATGCATATAACGATTCCAGATTCTTTAATTCTATTCAAATAAATCCCCATAATCCTACAACGTAATATATGTGATGTATTTAAGTAAATTAAATATTTTTGGTGTTGTTTATTGCGTGTCGAATGTTTGTTAAAAATACAATTTCAGAGTAAAATAAATATCATGCATATTAAAAAGGTTATGGAAGTTATTATTTATTCAAACCTTATCCTTGCATTACTCAAGCAAATCATTAAAGACATCTTTCGCTAAGTAATAAGGCGCTTCTCACATAATCTAGCTTTCATAGATAATTTAGATAAGACGGTCCTTGTACCTAGAGATCGTGCCGTGTATTGAATAGGTAAATCCAAATATACTATAAGAGGTAAGATTTTCAAGGCATAACAATTAATTTATAATTTGAATGTTTGTTTGTTAATTTATTATCCAATTTATTTGTTATGGTTTAGGAAACAAGCCACGTAATTTGGACGCTCTCGGCGGCGGACATTTAACCCGCGAAGTTAGAGAGTTACGCCGATTCCCTTATTTCATGGGTAGGAGGTTCGAATATGGAAGGTAAGACATTTCAAATATTATTTTATATATAAAATCGTCATTAAAATATCAGTTCCTTCAAAATATATAAAAATATTTAGATTTCTTTTTTGTATCACTTAGACACTTCTTCTTAAGTCAATATTTCAAAAAGGTCTTCGTACTAAAGGCGGACATAGTAAAAACTTCAAAACCGGCTTAACTGGAGTTAAATTAATTATTCAACAAAGATAGACTTGCCTTTGGCTGTGCAAAAGAACGCAATTCTTTTTTTGTTTCATAACAATAATCCATTGAGAACTGTCTTTGCAGCTCGTATCGTTTTATATATTCAGTATTTCTAATTTTCTCTTACTTTGATTATTCAAATATGAAATTCGAAATGTATTTGAAATAAGGCGTTATACTTAAGAATTCATTTTGTGATGAAAGACAAGTCTAAATACACGTATTTCTTTTAAATTATTTTAAATTTCTGTTTTAAAATAATGAAGCTGTTTTCGTTAAATTAAATTCGGTCGACAAGAATATTTCGTCCATGTTAAATGTTAATATTTAATCAAATCTTTTTCTACAATGAAACGCATTGAAATATAAAATTAAAATAGTATTCATTTTCAAAGTATTTATTTTGTATACATTATTATATTTTTAACGTAACAGTGAAGCATGTAAATGACATACTGCTGGATAGACGATTCATATCCTCTTGAGAAGGTTTGGAGCATATTTTTGAACATGTGAAATAATTTCATCGAACACATGCATTTTTTCTCACAGCTTTGTACTTCACCACCGAACACGAGATAAATTATAAACACATTTCATGTAATTATGATTTTAACAAGTTTTTGCTTATAGTCCTTATGGGGGTAAGCGCGATCCGTGGCCCCTTGCATCTCCAATCGAGTACGGATATTACGGAGAGGGACTTCCCAAGCGCAATTTCGACGAGATTGACCGGTAAGTGATGCATATGAGACTTCCATTTCATATTTATAGAGACAAAACTTGAAAAGAAAGCGTAGACCAATTTAAATATGATTTTTATATTTTGATACGTTTAATAACTTTTTTGTGGAGCAATGTATACGGTTCTACAACAGGATCCCAGAAAGCGTTCAAAATGCTTCTGTTGCATTTAAACACAGATTTTTTTTTTTTTGTTAAAGTACGCTCGTGTACGAAAGGTTTACGATTAGTAAGTTTATGATTGATAGCACACCTTGGGAATGAAACGATTATCTCCTGGTTATTCCTTTTCATATTGAATATTTGTAAATAATAGAATTGACAAAAACAAAGACCCGCTGAGTTTCTTTCGCCGGTTCTTCTCAAGTCAGGGTATTTTCTTTTCCAAACCGGTGTTAGTGTTTAATTTAACAATCAATAAGTAAGTGTAATGCTTCTATATTGAATAAATTAATTTAAGTTTGAGTTTGAGTTTTTGGATCTGTTTGCAATTTCATATTTCAATAGGTTTACGAAACGTATATTGTGTAATAATATGTACACATTTCGTTCGTATGATTTTGAGAACTGTTTAAGGTTAATAGCATGCTAATAAATGTGGTGACTTTTTTGTAATGCCTTACTGAAAAACCTTATGTGCCAATACACACAAAACTTGTACCAAAAGATGAAGCACGCTTCGGAAAGGTTTTTGAACATAATACTTATTTTAGACTATTGACATGAGAAAGGTGAAATTCGTGTTGTTGTACATAAAATGTAGCTTTTTCGCCAATATTAGGTTGATTTGTTATTCCTTCTGTCTAACAAGAATATAATATATATATATACTAAGGATTATTGTTGTACCTAATGAGCACGGATGTGCTGTCAACGTAACTAGGGATTATTTAATTATTTAAAACTATCGTTTTGTTTTAAATACCGAACATTTTTTTTTTCGGATTTGAGTGAAAGCAATTTAAATGTTGATGTAATTTGATCGAAAACAATTTTACGTCTTATTATATTATATAATATTTTTTAATCTTATTTCTTCTTATATTCGTTTTAGATATAAATGCGTAAAGATAGTTGCTAATCTGTGAATTTTAAAAACTCTTCTGTACAGAATATACGAGCAACAAGGGAAATTAACCTTTACTCGTTTTGTTTACAACGAGCCTTAATAATGCATAAACTTAAAAAACAAACTTTAAGAAATAAAAATTCTGTTAAAGTTGTATGACGTTACTAGAATTTCTGTCCCGAAGTAAATGTCCCGACACAAACAATATTGCAATATCTCTATTGAAAACAAAACCGCAACTATACGAAGTTTTATTTCAATCGGTTGAATATAACGCATACCGAGCAAAAAATAAAGAAACGTACACTTTATATCTATAGAAGAAGTATAAAAACATACATATTAATAAAAAATCAGATAGCGAATTTCAATACACATATGTATATATAATTACAAACTAGACACATGACTATCGCTTGTTAATATAAATAAGGAGTAATTAGAAAAAAAAAACTTATTCACGATAAAGACGTCGTGAATGAGTTTATTATAATAGAAAAGACATGCCCCCGATGTTACCTTGTTTCAAAATTACGAAATTACTCTCTAGATTTAAATGTTAGTTATTCGAGTACTCCAAGGCATAATGTACTTTCAAGGATAACATTTTCTCAGCGTGTTTATTCCGAGTTGCCATGTGTATGTAACTTTCATATTCTGCCAGAGGGAGTTGTATTTTGAAGAAAGTTTCACATTTAGTTGATCTAAGCTGCGCTGTCTATGGATAAGACGAAATGGTTTTGTTTGCTTATGGAAATGCTTTATAATAACGGAGCTATTTACATCAAACACTACTAATATATTCTGTTGAATATATAACTTCTATAAAATAATAATTAATAATAAAAATATATTTAATTGTTTCCTTAAACAATGCTTAGATTATTTACGTAAATACAATATATTAATAATCCAATACATCATTTAAAAAACAGGCATTTTTTAATTAATTATAAATAACTTATACAAATTAGAACAAGATACTGATACTTATATTTTAACTTTTATTTCTTATTCCTTAACACCATACGTTTATAAATAAATATTATAACTCACTAAATTTTTTCTCAGGTCTAACTTGGATAATTTCGTGAAGAAGCGCAACTTCGACGAAATCGACCATACTTCAATGCCCTTCCCATTCAAGCGCTTCTATCATCTCTATGGACCCAACAACTTGGATACACCAGTGTAAGTATCAAATGCTATTAAGTACACATATAATGTTTATTCATTCTATATTCCTAATTGACTTAAATGTGGATTTACGATACAGTGTCTCGTTAATTATATAAATTTGAACTTCATTCAACTAAAAATGTTCTCCGCAGATCCAGTTTCGACAAGAAGAGATACAGACCAGACTACCCCATGGATGAGATCGACCTCTCCCAATTCCCCATCGGATCAAAGCGCGCCTACGAATTCCCCGACGCGCACCCTCTACGATAAATTGTAAATCCAGCAATACCCAAACTTTCAAAGTATCGACAATTCATATTTTTCCTTTATCTGTCACGTGTCTTGTATATTTTAGTAAAACCAGTTGTTATAAGTTCAATGTAAAATTTTATCCCCACTTAGAGTTCCCATACGTGACTGAACTTCGTAATTATGAAAAATTCGTAATCCAAAGATATCTCCAAATATTCGGAAAGTAGCTCTTAATAAATAACGATATTAAATAGTGTAAATGTGTCAGTATTATTAAAATATATCGTAGACATTATTGATCTTAATATTTGTTTAAATATAAGTGTTTATATAGATAAAATATTTAATGTTATATCAACTGGAAATAAATTATCAAAGAATAAAATTGTTATATTTATAACTTCAAGCTATTTATTCCGAAATGTTACCATACAAAATACATTAAAATATGTTTATTAAAATGATATTATTTTTAATATAAATAAATTAATTTTAAAGTGATGAAATCTCTTATTTATAAATCCTACCTCACCTTTTTAAGAACCTCCTTAACTTACACTGAAAAGTTGTATTAACTATTATAGAATTTCAATGAAGTGTAATTTATATACAACATAAAAATATACGAGTAATTGAAATGAATGACCGAGATAGCCAAGTGGTTAGAACACGTGAACCGAACCCGAAAATTGCGAGCTAAAATTTTAATTTGTTTAATTTTTTGTATGGTTCATCTCTCAGCGGTAAAGTAAATAACAACGTTAATAAAAATGCATGTGGCATAGGAAAACCAGTTACTTTACTTTTTACAGAAATTAGTGAGTACATTGTACTTTTCTGTCAATAATACTAAGCTTAGACGAATATATATGTATATATCTCATATGTACATTTCTCTAAATTGAACCATGTAAACTAATATTGTCTGCTAAATACATAATCATCTACTTGGATTACCATTATTAGAGTTAACTATGCGTGCACTATTTGTGCTGTGTGAAGCTATTGTGTAGATACAATTTGAATATGAAAAATTGAAATTAAATAGTTAATTTCCCTTCAATTTTTTTATCTTATCTTATTTTCTATTTTTAAAATTTCAGTTAAAATAATTATTTAATAAAATAATGTCATGTCATGTTAATGTATTAACTATAAGTAATTTCTCCTTATGCGTTGCATGAAGTGACCTTAATAGGTGATACGTGGAGTTCTAAATTATAAATGCATTAATTCCATTTAGTTCAGATGTTAATTAAATTAATAGTAAGTATACACCTGACAAGCGAACCCCTACTTAAATAGAAATTCCTAATTCATTAAATAGTATTAAATAAAACTCGTATAAAAATATAATCAAATACGTATCAAAAGTGAACCATTTTCAATGTTATAAATCTTTAATAAATAAAATACTCATGTATAAATAAAAACTATTTAATTATCTATAAAAACATGTAGCATTCAAACAAACGCGAACGTGTAATTAAACTTTGTTTGTCCCACACAGCTCTTCCCGTTCCTGTGACAACCGTCTAAGTTTACCAAACACTATTTTCACTAGTCACGGTAAATTCAATTCGATATAATTTAATCATTTATGTATTACTAGTTTCCGCCCGCGTTTGGAGAGTTGCAGGTGTTAAATATAAAAGCCTATGTGATTTTCCATACTATAATCTATCTCTGTGACAAATTCCATTTAGATTCAAAAAAACATCCATCTATCCAAACTTATACTCTATTTCAACCATAAGAGGAAAAAGTAAACAACATTTGACAGCAATTTTACGCGATGTCATTGGTTAAGAGCTTGATTAATCGACAAAACTATTATTCGAATTTAAGTTTTAAGAAAGTGTAATAGTGTTGTATTATAAATAAAAATATATTAATTAAGTAAATGTAAGGTTTGTTTATCTTTATTCCTACTTCGATTGGAATAGGCTATACGTATTTATAACATTATTAAGATGTCAACTATTGATGTAGGCTCAAAACATAGTAATGCTGCGTAAATATGTTATAAAATAATGTTTTCTAAAGAATATTCATTTTTTAATTAGTCTCGAAAATAAACCATTGCCATTGATATTATTTTTATACTATGCCTTTAATTATATATATGAACTAAACATAACAATTTAAAAAATATTTTCTTATATACGCTTCTATTTTAGATTTTATTTCAACAAAAAAGTAATCAGGTTACATTTCAATTAGCATTGGCATTTCAATAAAGATCAAATTATATGAGTAGATTAGCATATGTAATAGGTACTATATCGTATATACATACATACTTCGAGACTACTCAATAAGACTTTTAAGAAACGTACCGAATTAATTTAAATTCACATACGATTATGTCTCATTCAAGTAGTATTTACTCATTCATCTATTTATCTATTCATTCATGTTGTAGTAGTATACTCAAAAAAAGTCCCGCAAGAATAAGAATATTTATTCGTTTAACAAAATTAGTAGTTGTAGTACATATATGTTTTCATATACAGGTTATTATTGGTAATTCGACGTATTCCCGTTAGGAGGTGATAGGGATGATTATTTGCAATAATTTTAACCCCGATATGCATAATGCAAAAGTGAACCATTTTTGAGTTATAACGTTTTTTAGATTTTTTCAAAATAAGTCAAAAATTCAACTTCAAAAATTTATTTAAAAAAAAGTATCAACAAAAATATATTTTTTTCTTCTGATTTATAAAAATGAATAAACACTGGTTATTTGAGAATATTAAAACAATAATTATCGGTCCAAATTTATAAATGCGAGACGGAAAAAGATATTATTTCAATATTTTTTTGTTTTTTTTTTTTCACAAAAATGCCTTAAAAACAAAAAAATACTTTATGAAACTTGTCCTGCAGATTATTTTAAAAACATAACCGCTTTCTTAGCTCTCCAAAAATGTATAACAACTAGGATCTTATTTCAAAACAACCGAAATAAATTGACCACAAAGGACGCTGGTGGAAATTCGTATTCGTAGACTTTTATTCCAACCTCGTGGATCAGGATCTACTTCTGTGACGATCCATCATCAACGTCTGGAATGCACACAAAGGGGACACGCTTTCGCCTGTAAATGGAATATATATAAAGATAAAAAAATGTAAGGCGAGATGAATGCAGGCCATTGTTTGGTAACCTCCATCTTAGATAGCCACGAACCCATTTAAAACGAAACCTTATGCAATTTTATATTGAGACTACATTGATAATACATATTTATACATTCAACATCTGTATATATATAGTATCAATTGATATTAAATCGTGATAGTATTATTAAAGTTATTAATAATGAAACTTATATCACATTTAACTGAAAGCATGAAACGGTAATCAAATTCTGAAGAAGGAGTGAACTAGCACTTCTGAAATATGTAAATGTTGCCATTTGATGAGGTTTATTGCGAAACTAAAGGAAACAAGAATCAATAACGCTTACTGTTGTTATAGTTCCGACGTATCCGCTTGTTTAAACATTAACATTGAAATGTTAAATACATTCAAGCTAATAACTGTTCTCACTTTCAATAATTAAATAATAATCTTTAATTATATTAGTTAAATCTATATAAATTATTTAACTTAATAACTACCCTTTCCTAAAATTTAAATGTATTAATTCTCGTACCAAGTCAACATTACCTACTCTTGTGTTTATTCAATAAACCTTTGTTTAACCTCTGATGAAGCGGAACATCTTTGTATTGTTAATTATATCTATTTCAAAATGTGAATAATATTTATACTTCTATTTAGATTACAAAAATATCGAGATGGCGCAGTGGTTAGAATGCTTGATCCCATCATCTTAAATTATGATTGCGGGTTCTACCTCGGGCGAGCACCGCTGCTTTTTCATGTGCTTGTTTTTTTTTCACTAGTTGTTTTTTATTTGTTTCTTATTTCGTCTCTCGGGTCGATGTACAAGGAAAATGTCATGAGAAAAGTATTGAATGCGAGTGTCTAATTTCAGTAAAATTCTGCCACTTGTTTATTCATCAACCCGAATTCGAGCAGTCTGGTCGAATAATCTTCAAACCTTCTCCTCAAAAGGAAGAGGTTTTAATCAGTAAAAGACCAGTTCCTAAGTGCTATTTTTCATTTAGAAATTGGAAACTCTGAAATATGTATTTAATCTTAATCAATGTGGACACATTTAACATAATATCAATAAATATAATTTTATCTCTGGTCATATCAATTTTATCGTAAAAATACAAGATATAGTTTTTAATCACAATGTGTATGTTTATATTATTTAACTTCTATACCAATAAAACTAGTATCCAATTAAATTAAACAAATAACTAATTAGTATAATAATAATTTATAAATAAACGTAGTAATAACATACATAATCGGTATTACTTTAAATATTATAAAACTTAGATTGTAATTCAATGTTAAATAATTACATAGACACACTCATCAACATCTAGTATTACAGTAAAAAATACGGTACCTAAAAAACGTAATGATAAATGAACGTATTGTTTTCGATCCCATTCATTAGATAAAACATCATTCAACTGTCTTTTCGTACATGTAGTACATTGTGGTTACTATCATGTAGATTCATCATAATATATGTTCATGATTATTGTTCTGCATTTGGATTTAAACAAAAAATGGGATTTCATATGAATTTGTAAACATACTCTCGAAAATTCCTAAGAATATGACTTAAGATGTATTATTAACATTTCCATTCTGTACATTAATGACGTAACATTGAGAGCCGATGTGGCCTAGTGGCTAAATAAGTAAATCTTAACTGAAAAGTCCAAGTTCAAGCTCGAGCAAGCAATACTGATTTACGTGCATAATTTGTGTTTATTATTTATCTCGTAAGCACTAGTGAAGTGAAACATCACAATTAAACTTGTATGAAATTTTGTTACATGTGTAACCTAACCTAACCCACATTAGAGAAACGTGGCGCTGGGATACACGCCGCAAAAATTATATGAATGTAACATTGTTGAGTATATTTCTAATAAAAAGGCCACGACTGTGTATGTTTATTAAAGGTTATCTTCCATCAGCTGTAATTATCTAATTTAAAAATACAGGTAATAAAACAATATTTTATGGGCACGGTATTCGTTTCTATAATAAAATTCCACAGTTATTTTTAATTTGGTCTATTAAAAATTCAAAGGTCATGTTAATTTTTTTTTTAATAAATAAGGCATATTGCTCTGTACAGTATTAAATTAAAGATAATAAAGCGTTGACATAGTTTTTATTGATTTCTAGGCAGGAGATATCAAAATTTAATTGTTCTTTACTAATATACCTACTCTGTAATTAAAATGGTGGAAAAGAGTACTACTACTAGTTTCTTGCCGGTAGTACTAAGTTTCTTGCCGGTTCTTCTCAGTGGAATCTTCTTTCCGAACAGATGGTAGCTTTACATTGAATTCAATACTGTAACATGACGATTCAAGAATATTTTGATTTTGATTTTATAACATATCTATATATTATCATCAAAATAATTATAACTTTCTTGTATTATATTTTTATTTTAATTCTATTCTAAGCGTGTTGAACCTTTTGCGGTTGTTTTTATCCTATGAAATAGGAAATTGCCATTTTATATAATCATTTTTTTTTAACGAAAGCTATATATTTAATTAATCGAAATATGGGTCATTATTTCAATGAGATACTTTTGCCATTTTAATAAAAATTCATTGTTATTCCTGCTATTATACGACTCCAAGAGTGTATTTAAATTTCTTTAAAGTGAATTCCGTTTCATTGAATTTGAACATTTTTTCCCATGTAATAAGTTAGAGTATGTCTAATTGACCAAGCGCACTACCATCGCTTACAAAGCGAACTAGATGCGATAGTAGATACTTTCCGAACTTAGGTATACTTAGACTTTGAAAAACAGGTAACGTACGGACTTTAAAAGAAGGAGCGAGATATAAGACTTTGATATTCAGTACAGAACGACGAATTCTATATACCGGGCTCATCATTTTGCCTTAATTATGATTGATTATTTTTAAATCATAGCATGTCAAAACTTTTCGAATATTTTATAGGTTAATATTTTTTCAATTTACAATAAAATCTCATACACGTACACATTTTCGACGTAAAAAATAAATTAAATTATAATTTTTATTGAACGTGTTCAGTGCTAGCACGATCATTTCGGTTTTTTATTACATTACGTTTACAAAGAAACGATGGAAAATGTTTCAGCGTACCTAATGAAATATATTGATGAAATTACATCGTTCGTGAATTTTTCTATCGACTCTCCTTTAGGAGAACAATACGATTTAAATTAAATGAAATAAAGATGCTAAGTAACAGCTTTTCCGTTCTATTGCAGTTTAAATTAAATTCGAACTGACTATTATGTACCTATATATTTACAATTCGGGTTTTAAATTTAGTTTTTAGGGAGTATATATTGCTTATATTTATTTATTTGGTTAATGCATAGTCACAGCGACAATTCACTTATCGCTGTTTTATGGAAAAAAAAACAAACAACTAATTATAACATTATTTATTTGCTATGTAGGTACCTGCTATTTGTTTCTTTTATATTTTATTTTGTTATTATTGTATAGTTTTAAGTCTACAAGTATTGATAACGAATACCGATATACGGATAAATCCAATAAGGATTTGTTACATCGTTCTTAATACAGTACAATATGCATAAAATGTATATTCACTTAAAATAAAAAAATCACATCCGAGCATACAATACTAATTTCAAAAGGTAAATCTTAATCTAAAAGCGCATGTTTGCTTTAGTCACCCTGGGCTAAATAAAAATAAAAAGGGTATATTAGTAATAATTTTAAAACATGTTTAAACCGCAACAAGCACAACTGAGGCATGAGGTACTTAAAATTCATCTCGAGCAGCATGTGTCGTGTTCTCTCCTCCTTTTATCCTTCCTTTCAAAAGTAGAGGCGCCTTAGAACGGCTGTGAGACATTTACAGATTATTCACTTTGCTTTTAGAAGCTAATCCCAACAAATATATCTGTACAAAATTTTCACTTGTTTTATTTGTATAAATAATAAAACACTGATATACATTATGAAGTCCATTCCACATCTACGATATAAGATTCAAAGATCAACTATGGTACATTCCCAGAACGCATTGCTTCATTTAAATCATATTTAAATGTTTCATTTCCCGACTGAGATTTAGGGATGGAGGCAGGACAAAACACAAAACTATAAATAATAAACGCATTTAAGTTAATAAGTGATTCATGGAACATTGGCTATTTCTATGGAACGTAGTTGCAGTGATTATTATGCGATAAACGTACATGGAAATGCACAATACTTTATTAACTTCGTACAAAATCAAATTATATTTAATAAAAAAAATCCAATAATTGTGTTTATTTTTTACAGGAACGTTCGCAATAACGAACAAACGGTAATTAAGATAGCTTTGAGACAGAGTTGTATCGAATGAAAGCATTGAATTGCACTCGAATACTATCTCGCAAACGTAATTAAACTTTAAAGACCTTTGATAAACTTAGTAAAAAGTGACTACACGATTAATATATATAATACAACAACAAAAAATTTGCTACCTATTTAAATGTATGTTAATATTTATTTTATTCGTATTATTTAATAGATTTTATTCAGGATTAAACCGCGATCTTACCTTTTTTATTTTGCTCGTTTTATCGACAAAACTGACTATTAAATGGAGGGATTATAATATCGAAAGTATAATCGTTACTACCGAACACGAGATGGATTTGTACACAAATTAAACAGGTTATACCTCTTTTGTGATTTCTCGGTTATAAACCCACGTTTTTCGATTAACTCTTATGAAATAATAACACATCGGTACGTTCAATTTACTGCATTTAATTCAAATATTCTATATTATATTCCAACAACAAGCGCAATATACCAAAATAAACAACTTTGACATTGTATTGACGTAACATCATTGGTCAGGATCTTGAATAAATATATTATATTCAATAAGGTTTCGCAAAAGAATGACATTTTGGATGTCACAAAAGGTGTGTGTTTTCCGCGCGGCATATTTATCGGTAGAACACAATATAGCAAGGTCAACGACGTCTATCCGACTCTAACTGAACTATAATTAAAGCTTGAAATTATATATTTTGTATGGAGTTATCTATAGGTATATCTCATATTACAAATTCTAATATTAAGAAAGTAACTCTGTCTATCTGATACTTTTTTACGACTAAAACACTAAACCATTTAAAAAAAAGCTTTTGACTCCAAAGGAAAACATTGACTTCTTTTTTACGCCTAACACCGAACGACTGACTCCCTTAAACACGAGCAAAGCCACTGGCGACAACTAGTTATATTTAAATAGAGATTGGGAGAAAATATTGCAACGAGGTAAGTTATTATCTCTTCCTTATAAACCTATTACAACAACCACCCATTGGAGGAGCGTTGTGGATGTAAATTTCAAGAATTCTCCTTAAAAGAACCTCTATTGATATTAAAAGGCTGTCCCTATATGAATATACTACATAAGGGGGGTTAACCAATTATCTAAATGATAAATGGTAAGTTTTTTATTCTTACTATTATTTGTGTTTTAGTTCGACCTACACTTTTAAATAATATTAATAAATATTTCAATTTTGTTAAAATACACTTTCAAACGTAACAAGCAATAACGTCAACTATTCATCCTTATATCGCGATAAAAACTACATTTTAAAATGTCAGTCGCAGGTTAATCCGTGGTCTAACGTTGATATAAAAATATAGAAGTGCCATTGAAAATATCATCTTATTTTTATAATATCATCTTGTCTCCTAATTCTTCCATGCATAAGTACATTCTAGATTTTTATTCTAACAGGCGACAAGTATATAAAACGTATTAAAAATTGACATTACAACTAGTTTTTGATTACTTACTGAAGTAAAGAAGGAAAAAAATTGTAACATTATCAACACTTTACGTTTCTAGTCTTGCTACTTTCTTTGTTTAATTTAAAATCGTTTAACAATCCTACATAATGATATACGAAATAGTTTTCTAAACCTTATTTCAAATGATTGTTTATAATACTTACAATATTTTTAAATTATTTAAGTATTTTAAAAGAGGGCTTCAAGAATCGTTACCGCTGTTAATTTTAATTAAATTCCCAGGAAAAGACTCTTCTATATAATATTTGAAACTAAATCTCCAAATGTACTTGGCACTTGCTGTGCGCAAGACAAGTGCAGAATGCGAAGAGTTATCGATAACCGATGCGCATTGATTCTACACTTTTTCTATCTCTATTAAATAATTTTCAAATGTTTTGGATATTATGGATGATGAGAAAAAATAAATATTAGGCAAATATGAAATCTATACAATTAAAATTTCTAATAAAAATAAATTTAAAACGAATTTAAGCTGTTTACAATAATATCGATGACAACACTATGTAATAACAATAAAAGAATGGCGTCTATTAATTAAAGTGCCGGATTTATTAAATTTACAAAATGAACCTTTTAAAAGTATGTCTTTTAAAAAAAAAATTCATAACTAAAATATTACTTTAATGTAGATATCTCAATTATCTACTAACTTTTATAAAAAGGTTGGTGGATTACCATATGATTAAAGTGACTGAGGGAGTTGAAAGCAGGCTGATTAGATTCGTTAGCCTTTTCTCACTTATCCAACTCCTGATCCCTTTACTTCAACGTGAGAAGGATACATGAATAAAACAATTTACGAAAATAATATCCGAATAAAGTTTCACGGTTCCTTACAATTTAATTTTTTTATTATTATTATTATAATGAATTACAGATTACTCCTACTCGTACTTACCACACATACTATTTACTACTACTTATTCAAAATAGGAATCTAGACTTCAGGGACAATAATAAATAGGAAAATTACATTTGATTTGGTAATTTTTTAATTATGCAACAAGTATTTTATCCGAAGTCTACTATGTGGTACGGCTCTGTCCAAGCCCGTTTAGGTAGGCAACACCCATTCATCACATATTCTACCGCCAAACCGTATTATTGTTTTCCAGCTTGCAGGGTGAGGTACAAGGGACAATATCATAGTACCCAGGGTTAGCGGTGTATTAGTGTTTCAAAGAATGATTAATATTTTTACAGCGCCAATGTGACCACTTACCATCAAGTGGCTCATTTTTTCGACCGTCTACCTAATTCATTTTTATAAATAATTAAATTAATGTTGTTTTTTGTCATAATGGCAGGGCGCTTCCAGCTGACACTCATTTTTACATTTTTCGTATCTTAGGTCTGCACACTATCTAATATTTTTATTAGCAATGAATTACGATCGAAATTGAGCAGATTGACGACCCTACTGGGGTAGGTATATGGTAAAGGTAATGTTTTAATTGGTGCATGATTGTGGTAGTTACGGTAAAATACAAAACGCAGCATAAAAAAATAACAAACTTGATCTCCATAATAATTTAAAATTAGTTAAATACAACGAAATATATTATGTACAAATAATAACCGTTTTGCCAGTTTTACTAAGGAATCCTAGATCCTAAATCGTCAATACAGACTGCAACATTTTTCTTTTGTTTGAACTATTGCTTGAATAGTATAAAGCTTACGGACGTTACGTATTAAGGACGTGATGGTTTTGGTCTATGAATACGCATGATTCACTGGAAATGTGTAAACTTCGGTACGTACTTCTATGAAAGGATGTGAAAAATTCTACGACTATGCAATACCTATATTACTCATTCTATAGTATTTTTCATTTATACTTTATTTCTTAAATATAATATAAATAAAAATAAAATAAAACTTAACTTTAACATATTTTTAGCTTAATCTATTCCAAACTGCAGACAGTGAAAATATTTTTTTATCGAAACTTGATCGTATTTCCATGAGCACTGTTGCGTTCGTAACACGTTTTCCAATAGTTTTCACGGGTCATTCGAAGGTCATTAATTGCCGTCAAATTATAATCCATTCGTAGGTAACCATGAATGCTATCGCTATACTGTTATATAAATACCATGTTTATAACTTATGATACAAAATTTGTTTAAAAGATTTTACTAATATTTTAATAATTAAATCAATCAACAGGTAAAGTTATATTTGTGCAAAAATATGCATATAAGTTCTATATTACAAAAGGGGAAAAAATAATTAAGATTTAAATATGGATATTCTATAATCATATTTATAGAATATTCATATTTAAATCTTAATTATTTTGAATTAATATATGTTATTAAATTAAAAAAATATCTATTAAATTAATGTGATATATTTCCAAAGACAGATTAAAAATATAAACCAAGAAAGAGTCACATACAATTCATTTAAATTAAATTGTTTGTATCGCAGTCGTTAAATAAGATATAAAATAAAAGGATTGAATTTGAAACCGTAATATCTCTGCCTGAGATGCACTGTTTGTCATTAAATTTTCTAATAAAATACAAATTGCCTTTCTATTGAGAAAATAAAAAGATCATGATATCAGCTATCCTTTATTGATATAAATCTGTGTTTTATTGTTAAAAGTAAAAAATCATTTATTTTGTTTCTATTCCTTATATATCCAGTCCCGCGTCGAAAAAAGATACATTTGTTCCCGGTGTTTACCTCTCATGGCGGGAGTAATCGTCATGTTCCACTTTTGTTAATATTAAACTATATGGATTTAAAGATTGGATATAATTTTTCGAATCCGTCCCCTAAGAGAATTCGGGCTCTGGTTATATCAAGTTTCTGGAATAACAGTATCAAATGAGATTTTTATGTTTTAGTCGCTTCTAGAAAATAAATTCTGTGATACGTACTTGATAATTACGTTGTTATAAGGCCTAACGAGGCGGGTAGGCTCGATCTAGTCTATAATAAAATTATAACGAATTGATATCAGCACACATTATGACTGCGTGAATACATAAATATTTCGTAGTATTAATTGTCTATGAATCAAATTTATTAAAAATACACTATAATGGACTAAGCTCTTTGGAATTGTCATTATACAGGATTAATTAAACTTAGATCCGACCAGGGCCCCAATTCTGCTAACAAATTAACAGTTTATCGCAATCGAATCGAAACGTTAACGTTGCCGTTCAGCCTATATCATAAAAAAAAAGTTATCATCAACATACACACACCTCAAATTAATTCTTACTTAACAATAGCTTGCAAAGTGGAAAGATTTTCTCATCTTCGAGTCATGGCAAGAATGTTATCTAACGCTGTCCTTTACCAATTTTAATACGTATTATTGTGTTCCGTTGCAAAAATTTAATAAAATCAATTTAACATAATTAATTTAAAGCAACCAAAATGTAAGGAAAGTAAATTAGATCACGTGGATTATTTAAATTTTCTTAATTTGTTTAGTGACTAAAATTTTGGAAAATTACGTTAAACTACTAATAAAATAATTAAACTGAGAACAATTCACAAATAAGTCTTAATTCAAAAAATATCATGGGAAAAAAGCTCAGCAGAATTGTTTTTTCCAACTGACTTAAGTAATTATTGTGAAAAAGCTTTTTGGCAGTCATTTAATTTCCATGGTATGCTATAAATGACACCGAAAGTACACTAAACATTCGTTTTCGCAAAAAAAAACTCTTGATTTCTATTGTACTCATAAATGAGTTACTGACTTAATGAAGTCGTAGGCTTAACAGTAGGAGTAGTGTGAAGTAGTAGTAGTAGTAGTAGTAGTAGTAGTTGTTGTTGTAGTAGTAGTAGTAGTAGTGAAGTTCAGTTTTGAGTGTGTACCAAAATTTATCAAGATTTTTAGCAGAGGAAAAATATCCCTACAAAAGGAATACCTAAAAATTTAATTTTATTTCTTGTGTTTTTACAAAATTACAGAGCTAACATACAGGCTCGTCTGATTCATATCTAAATTTATTACAATCTACTTCCTTAAATTTTGTTTTCGAACGATCATTAGTTGGCATGAGCATCCTACGATAAATAGATAATTACAACACTGAAAAACTTTTTGAGATTTATATAAAGTCGGTTCCAGACAAGTGTTTTATTATTTGCAACCTTTTTTAACGATTAATTTAATAATAAAAATTATGTTGTTTTCTTTTCAAAAATCCATTAAGAAACCTACCAGGCGCATTAAAGTATAATACAGCTTGCTTGAACTTGCTTATTTATTTTTGCTCCAGTTTACCGGTTTGGAACTAAAAACGTTAACCCATATGTACAAACTTTAATGGACATCAAAACCAAAGTGATGTACAAAATACAGAATAATTGCAAATAATCTTCCAATTTAAAATTTACAGTTGACATTTGCAAATAAGTGATCTCATTACTATCAGGTCTAGCACAGCTTTCATATTTAAAGGAACACTAGCGCCTCCTATATAATAGTTACAATTCAATTTAGTCGGATAATAGCAAATGGCATCGCATTCACTTGAAATGACAATTTGACAGTTTGATTGCTCGAGCATAGCTAAAAGTGAAGTAAGATATTAGATATAAAAAATAACCATAAAAATCTAAACTAAATAATAAAAACTACTCAAAAAGAGCAATTTGAGTCTTGAATGAATAAATAAATCGTTATCTATAAAAAAAAACACTAATACTCAGAGGTAGCACTGCACGAGAACTTGTGTTATCAGTTTGTGTTTGTTGTTAAATTAGATAAAGTTTTGCAAGAATGACGGATAATAAAGCTTTAGTCATGGCTAATGCAAATGCAATGATGGATAAATCTAAAGAACTCCAAAAAGAAATTCTTATGGAAAAGCTAAGATCAAAAACGTCACAGTATAAAAATTTAAGTGAAACTTCTAAAGCTGTTCGCATGGCTATGCTGGTAAGTCAACATTAAATAGATTATCTTTAACACTATAAAAATATGAAACCTTGTCAGTATATGAAAATATTGTTGTGAAAAATCTTAAGAAAGCTTGTATTTTAGTATCTCTCATTCATAATTATATAGCAATAGAAAACTATGTTAAATCTGTGTTCATCAGGTCATTTGATTCCTAAATATATTCTATGTCTTTGATTACACTTAAGCTGACTTCCACTTAAGTTAGTCATTAGAAAATGTTACATCATAATTAATTCATTATAATATATTATTGTATTAACAGTTATTTTTAACATACAATTTTGACATGAAATTTACATGACTTTAACCTGAAATATTATAGGAAAAGAGGAATGTGAACAACTGCTTAACCAAAGAAATAGATATATATTTATTTCAAAGAAAAAGGTTCCGTTATTATTTAAACTGACTACTAATACATTGCCAACTGAAATAAAAATCTCTAACTGATATATTTTCATTTTTCTAGGATAAGAGATGGGCAGTCGACAGTGCTGATCGAATGATACTACAAAAGTGTCTCGACAGTTTACAGCATTGTATTAAAGTGAGCTCATTACAGAGCTTAATCGAAAGGCTAGAATGCTTATCAAGACAACTTGGGTATGTGATGCAACAAGATTGAACATTATTTTTTCATTGGTTTCATCTTTCAAGCCATTTTCTATAATCTTTAACTGATAAACAAGAACTAAATTAATTACATATTTATTACGTTTTTGTTCTTTATATTTTATTATAACTATATTTATTATGAAAATGAATAAAGTATAACTAAGAAGGATATATAGGATATAAGGATGTATAGGATTTATCATTGCTAAATTAAAACCAGTACTAACAACCTCAATGACCAACAAGCAAGGCATAGTATTTTTTTTTTAAATTGAGCCTGTTTGTTCTTTATTTAAAACTACCTTCATGTTAATGTACTGTGTAAAATACATTGTCACATTAAATTATTATTCTATATAAAATGTTTTCGAACAACCTTATAATTTTGTATCTATTTTTCAGCTTAAAATTTGTAGTTGGAACGTCAGGTGTTAATTTATTTATATCATCAGATATGTTTTATTTGGAAATACTAGTGGAATCTTCAGGGTCAGTAAAAGATGTCAAAATACATCATGAAGGAAAGGTCTGTATTCTTATCTTAAACAAAATTGTTAAAAAATAATAAACAATGTAAAAAGTTATAAATTTTAAGTGTTTATAAAAACATTATAAATGAATATTGATTTCAGAGTACAAGGGTTTATCGAATATCATAAATTGTTTTATCTTAATTTTTATTGAAAAATTAACAAATTTACCTATGAATGTTTAGATTAGTTAAACAATACTCGCTTCTACTTTTGAATGTCAAATGAATGATCAGGGAAAGATAGATACCAGTGTTTAACTAAACATCACCTAAATAATGTTTAAAAGTAGCATTAACAGTTCTATTGTTCGTATTTCCTATTATTATATTTTATACTGTTAACAATACCATGCTACAGATAGAGCAGCAAAGCTGTGAGGAATTGGTTCAATGTATATCCCGGGGAGACTTTGCTGATTTCACAGCTCAACTAGAAGGCCTCACAGCCGTGTATCAATTGAATGCTGAAAAGAAAGTAAGTATTAATTATAAATTATTTACTAATAAATTTGCACATATGTCAAATTGATTATTTAAATTAAGATCAGGTATTATAATTTGGATTTATTTAATTATTAAATAAATGTTTGTTTTAGGTGAAATGTAAAGCATTTAGTGCACTTCAAAGCTTAGAAGAAGATTTGTGTTCATTAAGACAATTACAGAGTTTTATTAAAGATCCTTGGGCGCAAGTACACAAAAGTCCAATAGGATTTTTACAAAAGAGAAGAGGAGGTAAGAAATTTATTTTAACACTACAATTTGCAATCAGCTAATTGAAATAAAGTTTGTTGTGATAAGTTAATTTTCAACTACATCTGTATGAAGAAGCATGAAATTTGGATTTAAACAGATAGTGCTAAGAAAGTATTGCAGAGTTTTTAGTTCGTAATATTCTTCCTGCAAAAATGTTTTAAATTATTGGTTTTCACTTAAAGTATCTAAATATTGTTTACTCAAATATTCAGATATCTTTTAGTTGTAGCATTTGCTGCATTTATTAAATATATTTAGAACATTTTAAAATGCAGTGGAATCCTGTTAAGCAAGAATTGATAAATTGGATACTGTCTGGATTTGTGAAAGAGATCTCAATTGACCCACAAATAATTTAGCCATTTTTCCTCATGAATAATGGCTAATCTTAAATGGCTTCATCTTTTTATATGTCTTGTTACAACAATACATAATATAATGTTTATTTATTTTTTTTGTACCTAAATAATAGTAATGTTAACAAAACAACAAACTTAAAAACTTAAAGTTTTTTTAATTCTTTATCATATGTTCATATGAATAACTTCAATTGAATAACTTATAATTATAATCTCAGGTCATGCAATGCGTCTTACATATTTCGTATCTCCGTACGAATTACTGGACAAGGATAAAGGGTTACAACCATTAACAGTAGAGTTGTTGACTTTGGGAAAGCCCTCAAATTCTAGCGGACTTGCATCCCTCATGGCTGTCTCACACACGCCAATCGGACAATCCGCAACCGTACTACTCGAGGGATCTGCGGCCAACAAACTTCAGCTTTCGCCAATAATATCTGGCGGACAGAGACCAGGGAAAGGGTAATGAAATCATTATAAATTTGATTATTTGGATAATAATGTCAACTAAATGTAAGAAGTGATTGAGTAAGTGTAACCTAACCAAGTTATTAGTCTATGGGTCAACAGTATACTGGTCGACTACCAATTTAGTAGACAGAGTTTCAATATTGACCCCTCTTCTTCTCTACTTCAAACTCACCTTGTCCATTCAAACTGTGGAATACTCTACAGACATAATGTGTTTCCCCATTAGTAAAAACTTATATATTTAGACCAAGATGCATCTGTAAAAACGCCATTTATTTTTATTAGCATCTTTAACTTAACCAGTTACTTACCACTAGGTATAAATGGGATCAATTGCAAGCCAATGTCACGATAGAACAATGTTACCTAATGACACATTGCAGAATACTTTAGCAGAATTTGTTTCGACTTAATTCAAATTGTTTGTGTTTAAAACTCATCTCGAGCTCGACTGTGAAAGAAGATATATCGAGAAAACCTACATGTTTTGGATGAACATCTATCACTAATCCTCATTAGAGTAGCGAGGTGGAATGAGCTCCTAATTTTCTTGAACAGAACAAAAGCAAATTACGTTTACGGACTGTAAATTTGGTTTCTGTTTCCTCAACATACTGCAACTATTGATTATTGTTCTAACGCATTGAGCCATCATGAAACAGTCTGTATAGAAATGTAATTGATTGTATTTACAGAAGTGGCCCAGTGTACGCCCCGCTAGTGCCGCAAAACAGTGCAATGCTGCCAGCTTGCTTCACCCTAAAGTTATCACAGCCGACGCCGTTATGCTCGGGCCTCGCTAAACTCATTCACGCAACAACAGAGGTAAACTTTTAATTTGAACAATTGTATATTTTAATAAGCATAATTGTGTAGTTTATTTTAGGTATTTGAATTAGCTCTCTGTATCGGTTTCGCATGAGAAAAGTTAGTTTATTTCTTTAATTATATTATTTTAATTGCCAATATATAAATATATTAAATAAGTACCGACGTTACAGTTGATATGCTATGTATGCATAAATATTATGTACATATGGGGACCAAGCGCGTCTCTCAAACGACTAGTCCAAATTGCAATTTAATTTATAGAAATCGTTAAAATAAATATGCTATTTATGTAAATAAAGTTTCTTATACTAAAAAAATTAAAACATTATTATCTTATTGATTATATTTAAAGTTAATAACAATTGTCTGTAATCAAAGTTTTCCGGATTATTTAAAGATTATTAAAGTAATTATATATACAATTATTTGTTCCAGGTTGAAGTTGCAGGAGATTGGGCAAATGCTAAGCCCATGTTAGGTTTAGTGGCCCAGCAGTCTTACAACAAGCTAGCACAAGGCAAGATAATAGAGTTGAATCTTAGCAAGGGTTTGTTCGTGGTAAGTTTTATTTATGTTCGCTTAAAAGATGTACAAAAATAATCTTGTATAAAATATGAATTTTGACCACTTATGCTACTTCAAAAATGATTCAAATTTCTTATCCAAAATGCATCAAATTTCTCGGTCCTACGCCTTCAGCGCCAAATCGCGTCCCACTCGTTCTCTGTAAAGTTTTGAAAGTTTCATGTTAAACTTATTATCAGTATAGAAATTAACTATACTCCTTTTGAAATTTACAATCATTTGTGTGCATTTAGTTTATCGCCCTTTTCGCCACACAGAAACAATGCCTTAGTTCTTACAACCCGGTTCACTACGATAGAGACTGGAGACGGAGCAAGAAATCTCCCCATGACATATAATACAAAGCAGCAAGGCATTACGTCCCTAACCGTGCTGCCGCAGAGCCTGCCGGAGCAGTGGCAGTGCTACTTCCTGTGCGAGACGCGCGCGCTGGAGGGCTGCGTGGTGAGCAGCGTGCCCTTCACGCACCCGTCGCACGTGCCGCCGCTGCTCGCCGCGCTGCGCCAGCAGGCGCTCTTCAACGCGCTCGTCGCCAGCTGCGTGCGCCTGCAGGCCAAGCAGGGTACGCGTCCCGAGCCCCGGGCTACATACATACGTAGACTGACTGCAGAAGAGGCAGACGTGAAATTAACCATTCAGAAATACTTTACATAATTAACTAACATCGTACCGACTATTGAGGACAGTATTTTTTACTTTTAATTAGTAGTCTACAAAAAGCTGCCATATAATCATTATTATTATTAACTAAGTATACTGCCATATCAAAAATGACATGAAAGGGGGCAATATATTTACACCTTAAGTAGTTAGGTAATTGACTGTCTCCTTCATTTATTATCAATACCTAGAAATCAAATGTTTATTACTAGCAGAAGAAAATTTATGTATAATTTATATTCATTAAATATCTATATATTGATGAACATTCCATAGAGTTGTAAAAGCAATCGGTGAAGGAAACGACGGAGCTGGGCTCGGTTAGTTGAGAACTTATAAAAAAGAAACCAGTAATCTTACCATACCATTGGTCTGAATACTTGCTTATACCGTACTTATACAAAAACTAAGAAACATACATTTGTTTGAGTACAACATTATCACACCATACGTGTATATATGTCATAATGACGAAATTCTATCACTAATTTATTTTTACTATATCGAATACTAAAATAATCTCCATTCTCATCTTTACAGTAATGGAACTCGAAAGTGTCCTAATGTTCGAGGTGAGCGCGCTGTCGTGGCAGCACATCTCCATCTCGCTGGAGCACCCGCTGGACGAGAGCATGGCCACGGTGGAGCTGGAGCTGGCGGACCCGGCCGCGCCGCGCGCCTCGGTCTACACGCTCAACTCGCCTCCGCGAGACCACATCGACGACTACATCACGAAAGTTCTCCAGAAGAGTCATTCGATTCCCATCACCCTCAGGTGACCCACCCGCTCGTTCGACGTTCAGTGACTCGTCGAAGATTTGTCTAACCGAAATCTGAAATATTTTAGATCGCTGATCAAAATCTGGGAGAGGGAGGCCGCGAGTTGTAGCAGCTACTCCGCTTTGGAGTCAAATTTTAGCTGTGGCCTGGGGGGCATCGATCCCGGGGGTGACGTAAAGCACGAGCCCGGGACCATGCATGGCCGCGCCCTCTACCCCACCAATGTGAGCCATCCCCACCAGGGAGGTGAGTGCTATACGCATCACACAATGTTACATTATAAATTCTTATACTGTACATGATTATAAATATAAAACATACATAACATAAACAGCCTGTAAATTTCCCACTGCTGGGTTAAGGCCTCCTCTCCCTTTGAGGAGAAGGTATGGACTATATTCCACCACGCTGCTCCAATGCGGGTTGGTGGAATACACATGTGGCAGAATTTCGTTGAAATTAGACACATGCAGGTTTCCTCACGATGTTTTCCTTCACCGCCGAGCACGAGATGAATTATAAACACAAATTAAGCACATGAAAATTCAGTGGTGCCTGCCTGGGTTTGAACCCGAAATCATCGGTTAAGATGCCCGCGTTCTAACCACTGGGCCATCTCGGCTCTTTTATAGGTTATACATACATTATAAATATATGTATAACCTATTCGAACCACAAGAGGAGTTTCTTGTATTTACTCCTCGTGGTTCGCAAAATAACTCTATATAATCTTGTTTAATATTAATGTCGAATTGACGTGCTATCTTGTGTAGAGATCTTGAATAATCTATGTTATCGATTCTCAAGAGAATGGCGTTTTGAGTAAAGTGTGGTGTTTTAATATAAATAAAGATACAGTTTTTGTTGTTTAATTGTTTGCAACAAATCGCAGGGAATATACAAATTTAAGCATTATTTTTAAAAGAATTTAAACTATTCAACTAAGTTATACGTGTATAAACCCTAGATGTACCAGATTGAGAGTCTAGAAAATAACCATTATAAGCACATATTTTGCGAATTTTCAGGTACTTATCTTTCTGAACAGCAACATCATCTATCTATGATGTGCCAGGATTCTAATACAAACGAATCAAAAACCCAAATAACAGAGGATCGTAAGTCCAAAAAGCGTAAATCGGATACGACCATTTGGCCTTCGAACCAAAAAAAGGGTAAACCGGGAATGAACGATATGATGGATTCCGATAGTGAAAGCGATAACTCTGAAGCTTTTGGTAATGATGATAACACAATGAATAGTAATTCAACGAACGACGACATAGAAGGTCGGGAATCGTCTGTGTCTCAAAACGAATTCGCATCAGACTTAGAGCTTTCCGGCATGGATGCGACAGACGCCCTCGGTGGGCAAGATAACAGAACATCATCTGATATGGATAATTCCAATGATGGAGACGTTGAGGACATAATCAGGTATGTTCGTTATTATATCAATCGGGTACAAAATTTGATATTAACTAATGAAATGAAACTGTTCCAGGAATTCTTTTCACAAGTCTGAGCACAAAAGGCAAAAGCTGAAAAACAAGGAGGACTCTCGAAGTGGTAGAAGCACATCATCATTACTTCTAGACCTCACAGACGGAAAGTCTTACATGCCTTCTTCCGTAAGCATAACGCCTATAGGGTCAAGCTCATCCAATCCACCGAGCTCGGGATCTGGATCAAACATCTCGTCGATGTTATGCCTGGACCGCAGACCGGGCATAGAAATTATACCAATAACTGCTGCTGCACCGGCCGCTCTACCCAGTTCCATAACAATAACACCTATTACATCTTCACAAGTAAAGTCACTCGATGATCGCATTCGGTCTGATAAAAAATCTAGCAAATCAGGCGAAGAACGTAGTAAAGAGAAAAAGAAAAAACGACGTAGGGATGATTCTATGGGTCCTCCAGAAAAAATACCACCTAAACAAGATCCTTTAACGAAACCTGTATCCGTAAGTATAAAACCAACTGACGGATCTCCAATGCGCCCAACTTCCCCAAACTCCATTTTACGTAAATTTAGTCCAAGTCCAACTCACGGTAGGTCAGTATCAATAACTAAATCGCCGAGTCCCAGTAGTGTCAAAGGTATAGGCAAACCGTCAGGTACATCTAGCCATCATAGTAGTCCTAGACATTCACCAGTACAAAACAGTCCCAAACACCTTCCTGGATACTCGAGTCCAAAAAACCACAGCATTTCTTCTCCTAAACATAGTTCATCGGGTTCCGGTAAACCCAGTATGTCAGCACTTAAGTCGGCAGCTAGTGGTTCCCCTTCCGGGAAATCTGGTACTACGGGATATGATTTAACAAAAAAACTTTCAAAAGAGAGTTATAGTTCGAGTTCAGTAACTTCGAGAGATAAAGAAAAGAAACATTCCAGTTTGTCTTTTTCTAGTTCTGATAGAAACAGTCCAAAATTAAAAAATCCGATGAAATTGAAACAATTAGAAATTACCCCAGTCACGTGTGACAGTCCCATGACTGAACCTCTAATATCCCCACCTAATATTGAAGTGAATAAATCTAATGCGCCCAGTCAAGCTCGTAACAGAAAAGGTTCACTCAGTGCTGTGATAGATAAATTAAAATCTGCTCAACATTGTGGCACCGAATCTGAAATTACCGTAAAATCTAGTTCGTCAAGTAGTAGTAGTAGCAAATTTTCTGATCCAAAAAATAGCGCTAATAGCAATTTAAAAGTCAATGAAAGTAAAAATCCAGAATATATGGTTAAGCCAAGTCTCGATGGTATGAAAATAACAATAAATAAAACTAGATCAAAAGAATCCTCCAGTAGTTCAAAGTTAAATTATTCTAGCTCCAGTTCTAGTAAACAATCTTCTCCTCAACTCACTCCACCCAGTCAAGGGTCCCCAAAAACTCATACTGGCTTAAAACCAGGTGTAATTAGCGGGCCTGCTTCAAAGAAAACACAAGTTATGCAATCCTCTAAGTCTGCTAGTTTGTCATCTAGTTCAACTCCTCCAAAAGCAAACATGAGCCCCTCAGAGCAATCCGGTTCCAGCAATAGCAGTAATAATCCAAAAGTGCCTTATTCCAAGTCATCCATAAGCAATTCTGCCGGTATTAACTTATCTAAATCAGGATCAAAGTCTAGCTCTGGATCCCCTAAAAGTAGTAGTGCAGATCTTGCAAAAATTATAAGAGATAGAGAAAGAGAAAAAGCTAGAACTAAGCTTATGAGTAACTCAGAAAAATCTATTTTCTCCTCAAAATCTGAGCGTCATTCAAGTCCCAGTAGCTCTAGGGATGACGTAGATGGTGATCGATTTAAAAATTCGTCTAAAGATGCAAACTTTTTGGTTGAAGGTCTAATCAAGCCACTAGATACAAGTAAATTTCAAATACCGAAATTAAAAAACCAAAATACTCCCGATAAAAGCAGTCCAGTCTCCCAATATGATAGTCGTTCTATGGTTAATGACTTTGCCCGATCTATGGACCAAGGTAAATATTCATTTTCTCATTTTGACAATTCTAGTAGAGGCGTAGACTCTATACAGAAGTCGGTATATCCCTTAAATGTACCAAAACCTCTACTGAATTTAGGTGGATTAAGTCCAAAAACTATTCCACCTGGCAAAAGTGACCAATCGGAATATTCTAAAGCGGTTTCAGATAGCATTTCAAAAGGAGGAAGCCCGCAACGAAGTAAAGACGACTCGAAAGAAGGTTACTCGGCGTCGTATCCGCTGATGCCTCTAGATTTTAAAACCGATATGGCCAAGGGGTTCCCAGCACCAAAGGGAAGTTCCGAAGATAGAAAAGGTGCTGATTCTTGCATGAAACCTCCCGCGAGCGGATCTGTTGCGCGGAGTGGAGCTACAACTCCTCAAGAAGCAGCTGAAATGTTGTTAGATTTTTCCTCTTCTTCTGGAAGTAAAGTTTCGGGAATGGTTGCTGTTAGACCTGTATATCCTGCATCTCCAGCCCTTTTGCAGTTGGCCAAGAGCCCTGCACCATCTCCTTTAGTAGCGCCCTCTCCTCATTCTAATTCACCATGTATTACGGACGATGAATTAATGGACGAAGCGCTCGTAGGTCCTGGTAAATGAAAAGACATCTTATTCAAGACTCGATGAATTAATAAGAAGCCAATTATTGTTATCTTAGTTACTTGTATATTACCCTAATAAAGGATTCTAATTTATGCATAAGCATTAATAACAAGTGAATCTCTTTATTCTATACATTTACTTTATTGACGAAAATGAACGAAGGTAATAAATAAAGTTAATTGCTTGGTCTCTATAAATGATGAAAATAACTATGAAAAACCAAATTGTATCAGGGTCTGCTTATTATTTTGTCAAGGTAATGAGTAACGTAGGTACGATAGAGATATATCTAATGTCTATGTTACCAGTAACAACATTTTGATTAAATATTTATTGGACTAATAAGGTGGTTTTGAATTTATCGAGTTAACCAAAAAAATGTGAATCATTTTGAATTGGATGTGAATTAGATGTATTATTTTCTCATTCTAATTATAAATATATCTCACTGTTTTAATTTATTTTATAACTGTAAGTAGCTTAAACGATTTATTTTTTTATTTTTTATGACTAACTCTATTATTAATTTTTATTTGTTCAAATAATGTACTTTACCATTTCTACTACTTCATTTAGAATTTCAGTGTTGTTAATTAAGTATAATTCACTATAACATTAAATAAGTTGTAATCGTTGATCGCACGCAACTTGGATTATAGACATTAATTAATGAGCTGAAAATTAAATGACGTATTTTTCACAAATTTTGATTAAAATGTTTACGTCATATGCATCTCTTTTTGTAAAGTTGAGATAGCAGTACATACCATGTTCTTCTAAACACTATTTTATATTGTATAATATAATAATGCCAGACGTATTGAACGTTCAGTTAACATGAATATTAATGAGTTAATAGTTATAAATAACATCAACGTTTATTATTATTCTTAGAAAAACATTCATGAGTAATATTTAATTTTCGTAAGTTTATATGTATATTAGGTTGTTGTCTATCAAGAACTAAATTATTATATATTTTTTAAACTATTCATTAAACATATTATTTTACTAGAAGATAAGACCTCTATAATAATATAGGTGTCATACTTTTAAGAGAAAAATATCCCATCAAAAACATAAATGTAAAAATGAGAGCCAAGTCCAATATTATGATATAACTTTAATGTACGTTAATTCTAACTAAGCAATACTGAGCTGTCCTCCATTGTTCTTAGATGTTCTGAGTTATAATTTGTTATTATAAATACAAACTACAATTTGTGTTTATGAACATATAAGAACTAGCCAAGTCGGTCTGACTTGGCTAGGCAACAATATATTATCCTAAGTTATAAGAAGAAATGATATTTTATGTAGTTATAAATAAATTTCAGGAAGGACCATTGAACTTGGCACCCATTTAGATCTCACTTCTTTTGTCGTTGAAGTCAACAACCAAGGTATATATCATAATATTGGACTTGGCTCTCATTTTTACATTTAAGTTTTTGATGAGATATCACTACTTTTTGTATATACATTATTAATAGGTACTTATTAATAACAACATTAATACTAAATGGTTTTTGTTAAACTATTCTATTTTCCTACGTTTACGGGGTATAATTGTCTTTTTTGTTATACGTTCTATATTTTCTTGTAACTCTGAAATGTTCGAGTGAATTGCCCATTCAATATCCGGATTTTTTTACGCGTTTTCTGTTTATACATAATTTGGCCAAGTCGGGGCGGTATAACGTGCGCAGACGGTTGTACTCTACAATAGAGCTCTCTTGTGCCTTGATTAGACTTGGACCTAAATTGATAAGATGTACTCCATCTAAGGATTTAACTCTGGAGAGGCCAACATAAGCCTGAAATCTTTACTAAATATAGAGGAGCCTATGTCGAGAAGAGCACTGTCAAGGCGAAGACCTTGTAATTTGTGGATAGTAGTAGAATATGCTATGCAAATAGAGAATTGTTTCCTTTGAACATATACATTACTTAACATTTGAAACTTAGTTTTGACTTCAGTTCGCCAATTAAATTATATTTAAATTGAATTGTTATTTTACATGCGCTATTGCTATTGTCGACGTCCCAATGTACCTTCTCTATTTTTTCATTGAACCCATTCACCAGTCCTTTGCAGACATCAGCATGCTTGCTCGATACTGTTCTTCCAAGCAATAGGGATCCCCGTTTATAGAGTACATACTTAAATCATCCCAGTTACGATATACATACTCTACTACAGTCCCACGAAACCTATTTTTTTGTTGTATACTAGTATACTCAAACAAAGAATATGCAATCGAATAGACTAAGCAGCTTCCATCGGAAAGTATTGGAATAATTTTTATGAGCGCGGTTGCCACTCGCTCGGACACGTCCGCGTCAAGGTTTTATCGCTACGCTCCTATCCCGCTGCACCGGCGTAGCGTGCCGCGCCGTGTACCGAAATGCCTATTATTATTATTTTTTAAAGTATAATGATTTTGCACCATGTATGTGCGCTAAATGCCAGTTAATAACGTAATAAATACGAAAGTCGACTATACTCATAAGTACTAAAACGGAAATATTTGGATTTAAATAAATTAAGGGTGGTATTCAACTCGTTGTAAATTTACGTGAAGACCTTAAAATCCACATTAAGACCGGCTGTCATAAGTTTTTATTGTTGGTTCTTACATATTTTTTTTTATATATATAGTTATAACAGGAACTAAGTATATAAGTGTTCCTAATAGACCCAATAAAATGAAAAATAATAATAAAATGATAAAAAATTACCAGTTTCAGGTTATCTACCTGTATGCCAAATTTGAACTTTCTAGGTTACCTGGAAGTAGGTTATAGTTTTGATCTATAATTCAGTCAGTGATAAAAATGACGATTTTTCGACGTTAATATCTAAATAACCGTTTGAGATGCGTTTATGAAATTTGGAACACATATGTATCTCGCGAGTCTCAATATATGAGCCATATTTGACACGTTTATGTCAAAATGTTTTTGAGTTATGAGGAGGTCAAAAGTGGCTCCAAATTGTTTCTTGTAATATTACACACGGTGCTGCTCGCCAGTTCTGTTACTTGAACTTGGCTGACACGCTACCGCGTGTCTAGATGACCAATTGCCATGTATTAAATATAAATTATATCAATAGTTGTTAAATACGTTTTGTGTTCTTGTAATTTAAAATAAATATCAAGCAAAATACTGTTAAAATTATTTTATAAGCTTGTAAATAAATTATATTTCTAGTAACAATTTCAAAATCAATAAACCGATAAAGCATTTACATGCTAATAGTTAAGAGGAAAGCATTAAATGTGGAGGAAAAAAAACACCTTTTATTTTTATATTATATTTATTAAATACCCTTAAATTTAAGTCTAAACTACATTCACATTATTACCGTTAATAATAAAACCTTAGAGAGCTTGGGCGGTAATAACTATAATAAGGATAATAATAATATCGTTGACGGTAAGGATAGGGTCTGAAACGTCTTCTAGCAGCAACTTGCTTACGCGGCTTTTGTCTTCTTTTAAATATAGGAATAGGCACAAAACCAGCCGCTGTATCCATAATTTCATCCGAGTCTCTATTAATAATATCACTGTATTTAAAATCGCTGTCTGCCACTGGAACCATTTCATCCAAATTAAAATCACTTGGATCTTGTAAATTTAATTCATTAAAACTTACTGATTCTTCTAAAACGACTTCATTAGTTGGATTTTCAATATTTTCCATAAATATATCTAATGGTTCTTCGTAATTCGTTTGGCTTTTATTTGAGTCAGTAAATCCATTGAATTCATTGCCCTTTTGTTCATTTTCACTGCTGTTGAATGAATTTTCGGCACTAGTTATCGATTCATTAATTTCTGCTTTTAACGTTTTTTCGGTTACTGTTCCTTTTAATAGAGAGATTGCATCAGCAATGCTTAATCCCATCACTAACAACAGAACTATGTGATACTTCATTTTATCTGAAAACAGACAAGAGTGAGCGTTAGGGTTGAAGTAGTAATCTTTTTCTAAAAATAAGGCCTTATATTGTGAAATTTCTAGGTCAAAGAAAGGTGACATATTGGTCTTGGCATAAATATTAAAGTTCATATTTACATACTAATCACAAAAGTAAACACAATAAGTAATTTTACTTATAAAATTCGTTTTACTAAGAACTTTTTAACTAATACAAATTATATTATTTTAGTCGAGATGGTGTAGTGGCTAGAAATGGTGATCGAAGTCGCGATGCCTGTATGTGTTTTTAAATTTAAAAAATCCTATCGCGGTGGACGGATTTATAAGGCAATCTGCTTGTATCGTGAGGCCTAGCTGTGGGACTTCTTTTTTAGTGATACTCCATCGTTTAATGTATACGTTTAGTAAAAAAATAATTTAGTACTACGTGTGAACAATATTATTTTCTGCAATAACATGTCAAAAATCCGCTCTGTTGATCTTACCACTATTTGATAAATTTAAAAAAAAACCTAGTCCGTTTATAGTCGGATTAAACCATTATTGCAAAGTTTCTGTACAACTACTTACATTAAACTAACACCTGACTTGATTTCGATCTGCTTGATATCTTCTTTGAGCTTGAAAATTTCTTCTCTGGGCCCTAGCCCTTTCCCTTCTTTCCCTTAAAGCTTTCATTGCAAAACGAGGAAGAAAAGGATTTTGCGATTCAGCTGTTTCCATCATTTCGTATTCGGTGGATTTTGATACCGAATTTTCATCTTCAGTTGGCTTTGCTCGGCACTGCACGAGGCAAATAAGTAAAATAAAAGTAATTACATTAATAAAATTAAAATATGAAACCATTCTAAAAACTATTTAAGAGAACTGGATACTGTGATGTCTAATCCCTATATAATCCGTTTGTTGTTAGTGTCTGGTTATATAGAATGATATAGCCCTGCTGACACACATAAAATGCATTTGTTTACAATATAAATGTGTTTTAGGAAATATAACGGATCATGAAGCCGCTTCCAATTATCGCGCCCTCGTTCAACGTTATAGACCTTTCCCTTTTTTGAAGTAAAAAAAAATGCATTGTAATTTGAAAAGTAAAAATTTGCAGTGTCTTCTTTAAAATACGTAGACATACATTACCGGGTAAAATTGCTAAGGTAAGAATATAGCAAACAATATATAAATTACCTGCTTATATTTAAAATTAACCAACATAATGTGCAAACAGCAAAGTCAAGTCAAGCAAGAACATTTACATAATTAAATACCTACTAATTTGTTTATATGTTTTGCAAATACTTTTATCCTATAAACAGTATTTTGATTATAATTTAAACACCAATAAACCTTTAGTAACGAGTTTATTCCCTACTGTTGCAACAAAATTATAAACAAAAAAATACCATCCAAATCCTTATTCGGAATTACTACAATAAATAATAAAATGAGTTCTTAACTATGAATTCGGCCGAAGTTCACACACATCTGTAACTGTTAAATAATAATGAGTCATGAATAAACAGCGATAAATCAGTAATGTGCCAAGAATAGCATAAACAATCCATATTTCTTTGAAAATAGCTTAATTCTCTTTAATCTACATTGACCATATTACGTTATTTAATGTACTTACCTAAATAAATACTATGCATAGTTTTATTTGAATTTATAATAAGTTACAAACTACCAAATGCCATCCAGACCAGCTGAGGAAGCCAGAAGCCCAAGAGGACTAATCAACAAAGACAAACTCCGAGTCAATGAAGAAGTCTTCGTATGTTCAATATAAATTTATCGTCAACAATTTGCAATCCAAAAATTGTGTTTGTGCGGCTGCCTGGCAATAAGATGCAGGGTCATTAGGTACAATAACATAATTCAAATTATAAAAATGTTTGTGTGTTTGTTTACTTTTTGCTCAATCGCGCTTAACAGCTGAACGTTTTTCTTTTTTCTAAAAATAAAAACATTGACGTGATTTTATCGTGCAATCAGGGCAAAAAATATATTTAATACAGAACAAAAATGTTGTGTTTGAAGACCTGCTAGCTATTCTATTTCTAAAATAAATAAATTTCTTGAATATTTTTATTACAAAATTTAGTTCTGACATTGAAAACAACCTTGTTTTTTAATTAAGTAGAAAAAGCTAAATTTAAAGGTCGTAGCGACACTTTATAGTATAGGCAAATATCACTGGTGTCCTCTTGTCCGATTACGGCAGTTTTCAACAGAGACTCATACAGGAAAGCACTTTCTATTCCAGTACTTAGATGAGAGGTTGAGATCACGATCGAGGAGAGATCAGGCGCAAGAGTCAGGAGCAAATCGATCAACCAGTTTTTATCTTCCAAAACCGGGCCGCTACTGACAATTTATTGACATGAACCCAATAAATAATTATAAGTCGGAATTTTGAACCCATGACCTCTACAAAGGATATACTATAAGGTATAACTAGAAGGCAGTTAAATAAAATATATATTTATATACTTAAGATGCAGTGTAAAAGTTGTAGAAAACCAGTAATATAAATGTTTAACTAATTCCTTGTACGATTTTAGCAACATTGTTCGACATTAAATCTTCCACGTTTAATTGTTTTGTGGTTTTTTTCTTTAACATTTTTTACTAAATTACGAGTAATGGGGTATTTTTTTTTAAATATTATAATGCTTGTAATGTATGGATGAACAGTTTTAAAAATCAATCTAATTGTTTTTTTAATGAACGCTTACCAATAGTGCACAAGGTACATCATTTGCAAACTTACTTGTAAAAAATCATTTAAAGGTTCTGAAGCCATTATAATTTTTTTTCTTATGTTAGTGGTGGCAAAGGAGCAGGAGGCTCACCTGATGGAAAGTGACTACCACCGCCCACGGACGTCTGCAACACCGGGAGGCTTGCAGGTGCGTTGCCGGCCTTTCAGGAAGGGGTACGCTCTTTTCTTGAAAGTTTGGAAAAACCGCCGGCGAAAGCTGGTTCCACAGAGTGGTTGTGCGAGGCAGAAAATGTCTTAAAAATCGCGCTGATGTGGATTTTAGGACATCTAGGTGGTGCGGGTGATATTTGGAATTTTGACGAGATGTCCGAAGGTGAAATTCAGCAGCCGAGATTAATCCGAACAATTCCTCGGAACATTCTCCGTAAAAAATTCTGTAGAAGATGCAGAGCGATCCAACATCTTTAAGCAAAGCCAAAGGATCAGGCAAATCAGAAAGGGCTTGATCGTCAATAATTCGAGCCGCTCTACGTTGGATACGGTCAAATGGAAGGAGCTGGTACTGGGGAGCACCCGCCCAGGGGTGAGAGCAGTATTCCATGTGAGGCCGAATTTGCGCCTTGTATAGTCTTAGACGATGGGCCGACGTGAAATACTGTCTTGCCTTGCTGAGCACACCGAGCTTTTTTGATGCCAATTTTGCTTTGCCTTCCAATTGACCGCGGAACTGAACGAGGCTCGAAACATCGACGCCAAGTATTCCGATACTAGCTGTGGCGGCTAACGGAATGTTCTCGAATCGTGGAGATACGACAAATGGTGTTTTTTTAGCAGTTAACACGCAAACTTGCGTCTTTTTGGGTTGAAATGGACTAGGTTTAGCCGACCCCAATTCGAGACTTTGTTTAACGCAAGTTTGGGACGACGTCGAATGCATAGGATTGCCGGAAAAGACGCGTTAAAACCGGCGCCAACTCGGGAGCACAAGTCCCTAGCACGATTGGAGGGATGCCATCGGGTCCATTCGACTTATGAATATATGAATATCCAAGGAAAGAAGTGCTTTACGAACTGCACTTTGCCGGAATTTAACCTCCGGCATCGTGGTATCACACCGCGGGATTGTTGGTGGTGACTTTCCTCGGTCATCCAGAGTCGAGTTCGCCGCGAAGAGAGAGCCTAAAAGATCAGCTTTTTCCTTTGCGAAGGTATGCAGTGTGGCACTACCACTAGTATTAATACCAATAATTATTAATCAATAGGAATTTTCAATCATAGGACAGAAAGGCATTACTTTTTACTGCAATCTTTCACCGTGCTTTATATTTATTTCTCTATAGAACTTTGACTATAATAATAAAGTTACGTTAATAAATACATAAAAATCGACCATGCGAAATACTTGAACTTAATTATTAACTTAAACGCCCTACCCTATCTCTATGATTAGATTATATGAATTTATATGACATATTCGTATTATTATTGAGCTACCTCAATAATAATACGTATGTGAAGTTCAAATCTGATTCCAGTTAGTAAAAGTTATTCGATTTCCTATTCAACAAAATCTTAAGTCCAGTCGGTGGTTGAGATCATGGCTCGTGTTTACATCTGGCCTGGATCACGAAAGGCACGTAAATCTGGTATTCCTGATCCTAATGTCTGAATTCTCTTCCGTTGGACTGTCGTTCCATAAGATTATTAGCGTGAGGGAATAAAGATTGGATAAGCATTTCCAAGCACCGTAATGCGTAAATTGGTCCTTAAGTTTCCGTGACCGAAATTCTAGACGACAATTTTATTTTATAAACTTAACATTATATGAACTTACACAACAAGTTAATAGTTTTCCAATATCGTCATGTAATATTTTTCAAATAGATGTAAACAAATAAATTTTGTATATAATTAATGTTATGAACATCAAAGTATTATTTTTATAAAACTCATATTATCATAGGATCGTAATTTTCTATTATAATAATTTCTTCGAGCCGAGATGGCCCAGTGGTTAGAACGCGTGCATCTAAACCGATAATTTCGCGTTCAAACCCATATCGTGCTCAGCGGTGAAGGAAAACATCGTGAGTAAACCTGCATGTGTCTAATTTCAACAAAATTCTGCAACATGTGTATTCCACCAACCCGCATTGGAGCAGCGTGGTGAAATATGCTCAAACCTTCTTCTCAAAGGGCCTGAACCCAGCAGTGGGAAATTTACAGACTGCTAATGTAATGTAAAATGTAATGTAATTTTCTATGCATTTGCAGTTTAAAATTATCACGCTTTCACGAGTATGCAAAAGAAAGTAAATCATGCTAATAATATAAAACGGTAAATTTCTTTCACAAAAACCTGTTGTCACTTTTAAGTTATTGTCTTATTAACTATTATTTACAGATTATCTACACTATTTATTAATTTTATTAAAGAGTCCTCCGGCATAAACCCAAAGACATAGCCTATCAAATATAGGTAAGATTTATAGACATAGACAATTTTACTCATTTGATATATTCCTAAAAAATATGAGATAAAATTACGTTATATTGTTGTGTTTTCATGTAATGGTTGTATATTTAATTGAGACTATTGAATGAATGAATATTACCGAAGTACTTTTTAAGTAAGTGTCTCTTTGGTATGGTGGCTAACTTGTAAGGAACTTCAGACCTTGGATTTATTAAATGTATATTATGAGAAATTTGGATTTTGAATTGAAATGAGGATTTTCTATCAAGGAATTTTTACCAGCAACCCGCCATTTTAAAGTTGGCAGAGACACAAACTCTCTTATACTTCGGAGTGCACGTAAAGGTTGATCCAGCACCTTAACTGTCTCCAGTTGTGTCGTAATGCCGTTCTATCGGATATGGAGAGTAGAAAATAGAAAATCTAACTGTAATCTAATTAAAATATACTTTATTCAAACAGACTCTTGCGAGCACCCTTGATGGGAATCAACGAGTACTAAACTTTTTTCCATGTAATCCTTAATCAAGTAATACGTCTTATTAATGTAAACATTATTGAGTGTTCAGTATTTTAGGAATTTATTATAAAAGCGACCATTGCTCAAGGAATGATGGTTTGACCTTGCTGAGACGGAAACAAGTTTTTCTTTACTTCTCGTGTTTATACAATGTTTGTCACTGTTCCATTGAAAATAATTAATAATATTATAGATATAATATTATTTTAAATATACTGTTATAACACCGTAATCATACCGAGTTAATTAAAAACATCCCGCTGAGAGTCACAATCCCTGCAATTGTAAAGCACTCTATATGAATATAGTTTCTATGTCAGCTACTTAATACGTATGACATATACATAGAACATACTATTGTGAAAATATCCTATGTATACTTATTGATCAGTATTAATATCAGTTTGTTGTCTAACTGTTTGAGAACTGTAAGTTACGGAGCTAAATCTCCGAGCAAGGGATGACAAATGAGAAATCAACTGCATTATTCAATTACAACGAAAAACTGGCAAACTATCGTAAACCAAACTAAAAAAATACGTCGCATTAATATACGCTCTACTAGATCTCAATTTTCGCATCAGGACGGAAAGTTGAGTTTATCTGTATATTTCAAGAAAGTTCTAAAATTCCTCTACACAATATCTAAAAATGAGTCCTCTCCTCTCCTCGGTTCACTTGCAATTTAAAATCTCCTGCAAATTCGCACCGTAGTCGAAATCGTACTATATCTATGTTCGAGACCAAAGATCTCAAAATTAAAACTTCAAGTTATAATACCTGAGTGGAATCATGTATTTATATGTACATACATGCTTCAATATTGCATCAATAAAAATATAATGACATTGGCCTATATAAATAGATGTATATACATTTGTACCCCAACGAACAGAAATCATTTTTTATTTTTTCAACATGTAATAGGTAAGTACTTCTTAATCACAAGGCTATATTTTAATCCAAACATTTGTTCAACTTATGTGATTGTTGTGTTTAATAGATAAGAAGCAAAATTTAGCCCTACATTTATATATTTGTCAAATGTTTGTTTTCGATGTATGTACTATGAATTATTAAAATTAATTATTCATAGCTATGTACATATTGAACTGTTTATTAAAACTTACCTGTAAACAAAACAGGCGTGTTGTTTCAACAAATATCATATAAGTAAACAAATGAGAAAAACGGATAAAGTTAACAATAACAATGTATAAAATATGAATACAATTAAATTGACATCGATTAGAATAAGTTGCGAACCTTTCCAAGTTCAGATCAGTATTTGTTTCTTAAAAATATATTTCTGAAATTAGTCTCTTAATGCAAAACCAACTTTACTTGTGATCGAGATTTGTAAAACATTTACTTTTTTTACTAACATAACATTATTCTGCTGACATTCGAATATTGGCAACAAATATAAAATAATTAATTATATTTTTTACAGATTAAATTAAATCTAAAACACCGATTAAAAATATAAATTCTGCCGGGAAGAATCAGTGCATTTGGCAAATGCAAAGTGTCTACTGGATAAACTACTATATAGTTTTCAAGGATCTTTGCCTTTACCTTTTTTCTCTACATCAAAATTTCGAACTATGGGTGGATAATGATACCTCAGAAAGTCAGGATCGATTTTGCAACTTTTTTACCACTAGTCAGAAAATACCATTGAGTCATTAAAGTTTTCGTTTGTTGGTCTGAACGTATAAAATAGAGGTCAATTATAACCTAACCTTTTAATAAAATCGATGAATATAATGTATTCAATGCTAGTTTCCCGTAGTAGGCCGCAGCTTCTTCGGTTTGTTATGGCCACCTCAATTCGATTCTTTCACTAACTCTAGCTAGAGTCGCATCGATAAAAATCTGGACTCATGGGAAATATTTTAGTTTATTAGTTCTTGCTGTTTTTGTTTCTCTTTTTTTTTATTTATTTTTAGGTAAGGCATTATTAATGTTAATAAATCTGGTAATTAAATTTTTAAATATGTAGGTGTAATGAGAAATAAAATAATAATTATAATAATATTGTAAATTTACCTTGTATATGAAATTATCGACTATACCAAAACCATATTATTTAAGATTAATTTATAATTTTTCCATGTGACCGAGCACGGGTCAGGCTCACGCATATTAAATTGTTCAGCCAAATGTAAATGAGCCGAACACACAAAACAATGATTATTATCATAGAAACAATGTCAAACATTGAATAAACACGAGAAATAAAGATAAATATTTTTATACCAAGTTTACAACTAAGTAAGGTCAAAAGTCCTTCTTGAGGCAGGTTATACCGGGCGCCGAGCGTTGGAGGGCGCCTCGCCGATATGGTAAAATCTTGGACCATCATCATCTTAAAAACCATTTCTATAGGAATGAATGATCGCCAGAACATTGTTAGCCCCCGGGCACTTGTTGTCATAAACTGCATAAAGGGGCTGCCATAAACTTTAGCTCTCTCACCTTTCAAACGGCAACAAAATTCTAAATATTGTAGAATTTAGTTGGTAGAATATATAATAAGAGAGTGGCATCTACCTCTTACACAAAACATTACCACCAGGTGAATAATTATTTAATATTTACCGATTTTTCTTGGTAGAATATAAATTCCAAAATTTAATAAATCGCAGATATATCAACATTTTAATGGTATTTAAGATAAATGTATGTATGTATTTTCCTACCAACTACCTAGTTAATTTAATCGTAAAATAAAAATAATATCCATGTATTTTTAATTTCAGTTTTTGCTTATTTTTTCTGAAAATTATAGAATAATCTCGTAACCCACTGACACACTTTATAGCTCACAAGTTATCTGAAAATGCCTAATGTCGTATATTGTTTAATTAGTTGAAGTATGCAAATTGATAAAAAAAATCCTTTATAATATACGGACAAGCAAAGTTTCGATGTAGATCTCCATCAGATATCGATTGATACAAACCTTAAAAATACTGCGCAAAGTTATTTTAATGTTAACTAAAATACTAGTTTTAAGGGTTCATCTCACTCGCTCTAATACACGAAACAAGTCTGCCTTGCCTAGTTTTTAAAACAAACATTTTATTTTCGTATTTTAAACTCAATTAAAACAGACCATAAAGGTATAGGATCTATGTTTTTAAATCACGTAAATCGTAAAATAAAATAGTTATGTATTGTTGTAAGTGAAGTGACGTCATGGTCACGTATCGGCTTGACTTTGTCCAAATGTGCAAACTCACGCACGCGACATTTAATTTTTCATGTATGATGTATGGTGACGTCACACAAACGCGATCGGACCGCGCTGAGCGCTCGTGATAGCTGCTGGCCATAGCTGAGACAGTCCTAAAACGATTTCTCTCGTCCGCAGTCGCTCGGCGCTTCGACCGCCACCAGTCGCCGTCGTCACCGGAACGCTTCTCTATTGATCGCTTTCATTCACAATGTTTTGACATTCCGGAGTGAATAATAAATAAAATAGTACTACGCACCACCACATTAGTACTTGGAAGTGTTACCGGTGTACGAGCTAATTTTAAGTTAGATCAATTTCAAATTAGCACTGCTTATATAGAACTTAAATCCTTTTAATAGGTAAAGCGGCAACTAAAGATGAGAGACACGAAGAAACGGTAAGTTTTATTGCACGAATTTATTAAGCAAAATTAAAATTCATTTTGAATTCTTATAATTCATAAATTCTTTGTTCATTTTTACTTAAAACTAATTGTCGTAGGTACAAACCTACTCGTCACGAAGTAGTTCCTTTTTAATTACATATACTTTAAGTGTAATAATAAAGTGTAATACAACAATATTTTTTTTAAATGTATAATCATGTTGAATAGTAAAAATAATTTAAAATTTTATTTGAATGTTAACCAATTTTAATTTTTAACATTAAAATTAATTGCTGCTTACGTTACAGTTTATTTTTAATTAAATTTCGTAAAAGTCCTACTTAAAGTTTTTTTTGTTTTTAATTAGTTTCCTACTATTTACATGATAGAATTTCTCACATATACAAAAACAAATAATTATTACATTTATATTTTTTTAATTTAAATTGTTCGATGATCTCAGCAAAAGTCTTATTGAAAGACTCAAACACTTATAGGATTGTTAATTTTTACTCTTTATTAGCTTAAACAATACCATACAGACCTTCAAACAAAAAAAAAATATTAAAGGTAATATGTAGATTGTTGGTTTATTCATTGGTTAATTTATTATAAAAAAAAGTTTTCAATCGACTTGATATGTTATTATAAAATCAAACTAAAAGTAAATGACTTTCTATGACTTATTACTCTATATTTTTAATGTCTTCAATATATTAACACATGGTACGCTTTACGTTTGATAAATTAATAATAATACCAAATTGTTATAAACAATTTCATTGCGATAGGAACATTTAGTATAATTTTAAAGGAGCCCAAATGAGACTCAATTTTTTTATATTTTATTTCTATTGTCCTTTTTGTAAAACTTGATACGCTAAGATATGGGCAGTCTGACTTGGCGAAGGCCATTCAATATCGAGGCCACATTGCGTCAAATTTCTCAAACACATACATAAAAGGTTTATTCTAATTTACACTAGATTATTTCAAAACGATTAAAAGCGACTTCCGTACTTGTTTAATAGCAATCTTATTTAATTTGAATAATAACCATTTCAATTTATAGAATAATAGTAGCTAGTTACCATATAATTGGAACATTCATCGAAAGTAGATGAAAACAAATTTGTACAATGTAGATTGATACATCTATAAATCTATAATAAAGGGTTGCCTTGACCAAAAATACATTAGCCAAACTCTACAGCCGGACATAACTAATCATTAAAACCAGTAATTAGTTTCCTTTTAAAAAATCTTAAACCTGGATATAGTTAATTTTAATAAAATCTGCGCCGACTCGTTCAATCTGCAAGGGTTGCATGTAACTGTAACATGCGTTAACTTACATTCAACCTAACTCTAATAAACACCTTATTAATTAGCCATTAAGTCAACTTAGTGTGAAAAAACTCACAAGTTGGTCTAGCTCGGCGAGTGACCGTAACTTATATCTTTTAAATATCTTGAATAAACCGGAGTTATTACGACATGAAATTAATACGTCAAAAATACGGGTTTACTGTCTGTATGTCAGTAACAATCAGCTGAGTGTAAAAATATTAACCTTAATAAAGGCCCGACTACACTTAAGCCGTGAGATTAATCTTAAATCGTTGTGTAAAAAATCCATGTGTTTCTCCTGGTATCCTAACATTATAACAAAAGTAGCAGGCGGGCGTACTTAATCTTTTTCAAATGTCGGAAGCTTTACTTTATGAATGTATCATTTATTAAAATCCTAAACACAGAACAAACACGGAATAAAAAAGATACATCCGGAAAAAACAAATATACCTTGATGTTATTAGGTTATAATAGTAAAACCTTGCCTTTATATTGTTTACAAAAAAATGTCTATATTTTGTTTGTATCTTAGATCAAATCATCTCTAGATTACATTATTTACTCTTTAATTATAAGTATATATATATCCCGCAGTTTTACACGCGTTAAATAGATAAAAAATTCTAAACACGTCGTAGAGCACGTATGTAAAACAGTGCTTCTTTTCCTTTTTACGGATAAATTTTACGTTATTAAAAATTTGAATAGACTCAACCGATTTTGATCAGAGAAAGATTAAAACGATAGGTACCTAAGAATTCAAAAACCCTATCCATTATTTACAAATTGAAAATAATTATTATGGTTATTTTGAAATCACAAATAGCCATTTAAATTATATTCATGTTTAGATTTTACATAGATAGATATTTTATAATTACAATATATTTTGTTATTTTTTTTCGAATCATCTCGTATAGATCTAGGATAGATCTGTTCAGTCAATATCTGTTCAATCAAGGCCACTCCACTCTAAATTATCGACATATGGCATCTTAGTTCATGCGTGAGGTGCCTAAAGTAAGAATAAAGACAGGAAAAGAGTAAATACAAAATAGACAGTAGTTGAACGCAGGAGGGGCGTGCCTTATTGAGTGAACAGATCTATCCTTGGCTTCGGAATTAAAAACAATAAAAATCTGACAGTTATTAAAATCAATGAACATACGTGCGATGTTATTATTTTTTTTTTTTTATATGTAAACATTTCATTCTAGAATCGCGTCATGTTTCTGAAGTCGTGAAAGAAACATCAAATGAATTAGTCGATAGAAAGTATTTTATTACTTTAGTAAAATAATAACTAACGGCCTTCTGATTAGATTCTGTATTTTAACTCTTTTTTGTAGTTACTACCTATGTATATGATATATAAGTACCTCGGTAGGTATATGTATATATAGGTAGGTAGGTATACAAAAAAAATATATAAATATTAATTAACGACTAGTTCAAATACCTACTACTTGACTGCCTCGTTGATTTACTAGCTAGTTTATTAGGTTGCAGACGCCAAGGTCCATACCCGAATATAAAGCATATCGAGGTTCTCTACCAAGTAATTCTCAGTAGAAACACGGTGTTCAGAAGTTAACATTGTTTACACTCCTGTGCCGTAAAGTAAGCATGATACTGGGTCTGTGTCTCTGCGGTCTTCATAACGGCCGTCGTAGCCAAAATCGTTCAATAGAACATCATTATAATATTTGAGGAAAAAGAATTACTACTGAATTTGCCTGTTTGCCTGTTCTTTTATACAATCTACATTCCTATTTACTTTCCGTGCTAGCTTTACAATAAATCAATTCAATTTTGTCATATGACGATTATAAGCACCTAGACTTATTGTTTATTTTTAATTTCCTAACAGCAATTTAGTGTTACGTGAATGATTGAACCTTTAAAGAATTACTCTCCGAAATCTCAACTTGTATATTATTATTATAGAATTGTCGACTGTGACATGGCATGCTTGGAAAAACATATATTTAATTATGAATTTTAATCTATAGCAGACAGGCAAATCGTGTTTTTTTTTTTATTGTAAAGCATCCATTTCTGTACTAATTATTATTATTTAGATAATACTGATACCACATAAAAGACACGTAATGATATACCTTGATAAGACTCTTCTTGAATTCGAATTTAGCTATCAAAATCCCATTTACTTAACAAAATTGATAAAATGTAACTATCATATCAACACTGATTTCATGAGCACTAAATAAAAATTTCATTATCGGTAGATTTTCAATGATTCAATAGAAATCTAGTATTTTTTATCTGTCACTTGTTAAATCTACAAATCGATTGTGAATTTGATAATACGTTTTACGTTTTGATAATTTATACATGTGCTTTATGAAATTAAATCGAATATTTCCTCATAATTTTCAATATCAATATTTAACAATTCACAATACATTAATTTATTGTTAGAGCTTAAAGTTAGTGTACATAATATTTATCTTCTACTAACATGAATAAAACAAAAATATCGCTATTTTTTAACGCGCATGACGTAAAAACCGTTGAATATGTAGACATGATATTTGTGCCATTGTATTTATCGTGTTCCAGAAAAGAGTTTTGGCACAACACTACCTTACCAATATAATAAAACGTATAATATATATAAATTTTATTTTGTATCTGCATAATATATATTAACAATAACAACATATTAAGAACAACATATATAAGATTTGTATCATTTTTTTGGCTGATTAAAGAATTTATTAAAAATTAAATATTTCATTTTAAACAGGCGACGTCTGGTAATAATGAATTATAATGTTTTAATGTCGTCAATAATTTTTCAACGCCAATTTTCGCTTGTGCCGCGAGAAGTTCTTAGAGAGAACTGTGAACATAATAGTACTTGGTATTTCCTGCGTCCAATGTTGACTTATTATTTAAGTACAGCCTTCGAGTATCGCCCTAATAACCAAATATTCGCGGCATCTGAACATTTTATTTTCTTACTTATAATTATAAGATAAGCAACACAGTAGAAACTTTGCAATCAATTTTTTTTTTTTCATATTTAAAACTTTACAACAAAAATAAATGTATTATAAAAAATGTACATAATATTTTATTCAAATATATCGTTTTATGGTTTATTTAAAGTATTCATTGAGAAAATTAAGGAATCGTGTTTTTCAATCATATAATACTAAGTATATACCTCCAACTTAGCTATATATTTTATATAAATAGATTAATTCACATATTTCATTGTTTTCCTCGACCAAATGAAGCCATTTGTGTTTATATCGACTTATTACTTACTTTTCGATATTTATGCTATGGCTAGTTAAGCACGCGCGGATGCTACTTCAACTTACTTAGCGTCGTATGCACTGATAACATCATGATACTGATCGTCACGTATCAATAGTAGTGTGCGCGTTATATACACAGAAATATTGCGATATATTCGCTTGTAAAAAAATAGGTATATTTTTTAATTATTTGCTATGGTTGGACTGTCAAAAATTAATACATTTTCCATTCCTTTTTTGTCAGTTTTTAAAATACGTTATATTAGTGTAATTGTATAGCAAATATAATTATACTTAAAACCAGACATATTTTGATACATTATTGCAATCCTTTGTTTTCGTTACTCAATTTTTTATCGTACCATAATGCATGGTGCAAAATGCTTAGTAAGCCTACATTAAATACAAATATCATATATTATATTGTGTAATAAACTAATAAACAAATCATGACATTTTAAACGTATTATGTAGGTATGTACGAATTTATGTTATTAATCTGATATTATTCTTAGAGAAGTTCATAAGGATTATAGGTGTGGACATTATAAACCGGTTAAGACTTTTCCTTCTTAAAAGTGGTTTCAAATATAACGAGTAAAATACTATGTAGATTGAAAAAACTTCTACCTCGATACTTTTTAGACATAATATTAATGTATCACTACAATCATCATCGATGATCATAATGACACTCTACATTGAAGGTCAACTCACATCTGATTGCTATTTATTGAACATTACGTAAGATAATTTGTACAATTTATCCTGTTATGATAAAATTTACCTTATAGCAAATTATGTCACAGAATTCGATTCATATTCTAATATTACAGAAATGTTTCGCTTGCGTAACAACGTGCGTTTCAAATTTCGACTCGTAAATATCATATCACAATAGTTCATAAAAATTTTGCAGTCGTCTTGGTATTCGATCTACAAATACCTACATTGCACACAATAGAGTGTACTTGTATAGTCTTTAAACATTAATCATGCAAATCACAATTTCAAACAGCGTTTAAATTTTTGTCGTTATTTCGTTTGTGATTTTCAAACGCATTAAATTTTTAATTAATATATATATAGTATAGAGAACCGAGATGGCCCAGTGGTTAGAACGCATGCATCTTAACCGATGATTTCGGGTTCAAACCCAGGCAAGCACCACTGAATTTTCATGTGCTTAATTTGTGTTTATAATTCATCTCGTGCTCGGCGGTGTAGGAAAACATCGTGAGGAAACCTGCATGTGTCTAATTTTAACGAAATTCTGCCACATGTATATTCCACCAAACCCGCATTGGAGCAGCGTGGTGGAATATGTTCCAAACCTTCTCCTACAAGGGAAAGGAGGCCTTAGCCCAGAAGTGAGAAATTTACAGGCAGCTAATGTAATATAGTATACAAATACATATTTGTTATACAAATAAATAAATAAATATCAAAATATTTAAGACAGTTTTACGCCACGAACACACAGATGTCCAACAGAGATACTACCCACAAAAAAGGCGTTATCGGTTGCCTCTTCCAAACAACATTACGGTGAATAATATAAATAAGGAAAATATAATTAGATACGTAGTAATATAAAAAAAATATTCTACGTTTATACTTAAAAGTATACATAATATATATGGATGTTTTAATATTTTTATTATAAAAAGAATAGTTTTTCTTATACACCTACTTGCATTTCTGAAGTACGCTTGACTGACATGAATAATAGTAACAGTGAGTACGCATTGTTAGCCGACGGTTTAAGTTTATTTGATGGAATTCGAATGGAGAAAACAAATTGTCAAATGAAAAAAAAAATGTTTTTCATATATCTTTTTTTTAATCTAATAAGTAAGCTGATGGGCAAATGTGCCGTCTGATGGTAAGTGGTCACCACCGCGCAAATATATTGGCGCTGTAAGAAATTATAGCCATTCCTTACATCACACGAATGCGCCTCCAGCCTTGGAGCTATGTCTCTTATGCCTGTAGTTAACCTGGCTCACTCACCATTAAAATAGGAACACATCAATACTAAATTTTGGTGTTTGGCGGTAGAATATCTGATGACTAAGAGGGTCTTGCACAAAGCCTACCACCAAGTAAAACTGTTTGGTATATAATTATGAAATTTAGATGGTTAATACTAAACACGAACGTATGTACATATGTATATATTCGTATTCATTTCATTCGTGCCAAATCGGCATAATATAATGGATCGTTGACCCGTTTCCATTAAATGTTGAGTCAAACAAAATATATATCCAAAGGAATTGCGAAATATGTCAAACAAAATTGTTTTTAACCTTGCGATTTTTTGAAATCCATTTAAGGAATAAAAGTTCAAGCATTCTTGTATAGTGACATGTCAATACATTTAAATGTGACCTATCTGAATAAGATGATGATATAAATAATAAAAACACAATGTATTTATTTAAAAAAAAAATGACATTTAAGTATTAAAATAGTATTTATGACCATTGAAATATAGTGTACATAATACATAACGTTTACGACAATAACACCGTTAAGTACTTGAATACTTATTTGATCACACATTTTTGGGTGGAACACCCATTTTTAACGTAGATCCAGAAGACTTTATTCCATTAATTAAACTTATTGGACTCTGACTTAAGTATGTAACCTCTTGTAAAACCGAATTGCTCTTGCTATGAAAAATAGTATTTGTACCGAAAGTTGAAATAAGAATTTTTTTTCGAATTAAATTATTTACTTAAAGATGGGAGTATTGAAATAGGCCTGTAATTACTGGGATCGCTTCTGTTTCCAGTCTTAAAAAGTGATAATACTTTACTACATTTTAACAAGTTAGGAAATGAACCCGAGTCCAAACTCTTGTTAAGAATTACTGCTATATAGCAATATCGTATATGATGTTATTAATAAATTTTACCGCCCCATATGTCGTTAGTTTTTTTAATATTGAGAGTTTTAAATACTTTTATGATATCTATTGCAGAGACTTTTTCAAATGAAAAATCAATAACGCATTTAGAAACATTATTATTTAATAATCTAGCTGTATCTAATGTAGATGGTTTTAAATGAAATGTTATTTTATTTGCAACTTCTAATTCAGAATTTGTATATCTACTACCTGTGTTCAATTTGATTGGTACCATATCCATTTTAGGTTTTCCACAAACACTACCAATAACATCCCATGTGTTTATTCTATCATCGATATTCAAGATTTTGTTCTTTATGTATAAAGATTTAGTATAAATGCATACTGTTTTAAAAATCTTGGACTCTGACCATTTTAGACATAAGCCTGCATATTTTATGTAACCAAAACTAAATTATATTTAAAAACGATATAAAAAATGTCAGATATTTATAAAAATAATTTTATATTTAACTCATAAACTTTTCTTCGTCATAATAATTAAAAATACGATATTTGAGTTTTTATTTTAAATAGAATACATTAGGGCTGGTTTGAAAAATGTTCTTAATATTTTTTAATATTTTTTTATGTTTTCGTAGTTTGTTGAAACTTGTCAATCAAAATATAATTTTCGGTCCAAACCAAAGGAGATATCCAGTAAATATGTACATTAAGGTGGCAAATACTTTTTTATGATATAGGTCGGCAGACGAGCAAATGGGCCACCTGACGGTAAGTGGTCACCATCGCCCATAGACAATGGCGCTGTGTGAAATATTAACCATTCCTTACATCGCCAATACGCCACCAACCTTGGGAACTAAGTCGTTATATCCCTTATGCCTATAGTTACACTGGCTCACTCACCCTTCAAACCGAAACGAAACAATATTGAGTAATTACTGCTATTTGGCGGTAGAATATCTGATGAGTTGTTTTTCTGTTTCAATTTGCAGCCAACCACGAGATATAACTTATTCAGTAAAAAATATATTACTAAAATTTATTTCCAATCGACAATGATATAACGAAACATAGAGAAAAACGTTTTTAAATAATTCTTCGCTATTTCTGGAATGTATTACAAAACGTCAATAATAATTATTTATTATTACGAACCATTGTCATTTTAAACTAAACATCGATATCGTATTCAAACCGCACCTAGTTAAAGGCATGCAAATTATTTGACAAAGGCGAAACGTCCACGGTCAAACGATGTAGACATGTAGGCGATCGCAACGCTTTCGTGTGTTGGATTTTAAGATGGAATTTGAAAAGTAAAGAATCTATATATTAATACGTGAAGCAATAATTTTGTACTCCTTTTTTACCAAAAAGATGTGTTGTTTGAAATTTGGCACTAAAGTTTGTGTGGAGAAGGAGTGCCGACGACTAATATTTTTATAAAATATGTATTAGAAATACAATAAAAAAAATACACACACTACGATACGTCAACACATACATACACGTTTATTCACATAATATTTAATATGAAACATTCATAGTTTACGTATATTCTGGTAATGACAAGTCATTTCAAAAATGTAAATCAATAACATTTATATTTGAATTTTTTTATTGTAGTAGTTGACGTATAATTTATGAAGAAATTATTATAGTATTCTATTATCTTGTCAAATGTTATATGTATTGTCACTTTATGATGTACAATTCTTAAAGTTAACTAAAGCCAAGTTCTCTTATAGTTTTGTCATATATGTATCAGTAGTGACAAGATATCATTCAGTTGAGCCTCATTTTTCCGACATATCTTTCGAATCAACGCATCTAATATTTTATTAACAATCAATTACGATCGAATTTCGACCAATGGGCGACCACTAGTATCCATAAATTTAGTAACATTATTCTAATAAAATCGATTAAACCACAGAGAATAAAGTATAAAGACTAGATAAGAGCTAGCAACCTTTTTAAATTTGAAAAAAGATTAGCTTAATATTTCTTACAGTGCCAATGTCTATGGGCGATAAGCATGTCCATCAGATGGCACATTGCAAGTCCTACTAAACAATTGAAATAAAAAAATATGTAATCACAATAGACATATTGTCTCTATGCCGTGAGTATCTGTAGAATCAAAATCACACGGAGCGCACGTACCATAAATATGTTTTGCTTAAAAACGAAACTATGTCATTAATTATTTTACTCCATATTTACTTATATGTGTTTTAATTATATATTTTAACTGCCCATATACATTAGTACTGTAAGAAATATAAATAGTTTCTCATATTGTGCCACCAAACTATGGAAATAATTGGTAAAGTACTAGTTACATTGGCTCACACACCCTTGCTCAAAAATCGGAGCACAATAATACGTAAATAACGTTAATACTACCGTAACGTAACGTAACGTACGAGTATTGCAGTTTGTCAGAAGAATATATGATTGTGGGTGGTACCTACCTAGACAGACTTGCATAAAGCCCTACCACCAAGTAAATAACTACTTATTAATCAAAAGAAATAAAGTCACAGAAATTGCTTAAACATTTTTAAGCTATTTTTATATCAACAACACACTTGAATTACACCCTCATGACACACATGTTTATACAAGATATTAAACAAACGTGAACGAGACTGATGGGCGTTTAATGAGTAGTGATATCAATGTATATACAAAGAATACCTTCCTCAACGTGCCAGTGATTAGCAATATTAACATTTAAACAACGTATCAGCAGAATTAACAGCCTTAATAACACACTTATTAAAAATATGATTACTTGCTGCACGTCCCGGCTTCTTACAAAGTCATAGAAAAGTCATTCATATTGCACATAATATCTATGTAGTAAAACGTTTATAGCAAGAGTACATTCTAATGATTATTTTCGTTTTGAAAAATATTCACACGGCATGTCATTTTATTTTATTCGCTTAATAAACTCAAATCAAAATAAACTCTTTTTATTTATCTGCCGGGACTTTCAGACGCATTACTGATTAAATATTTACATAAGATAATATTACATAGTTTATACATTACATTACATTAAACGGATATTTATAATGTCGGTTCCTTTTAAACGTAATGAATAAAATTGAATTAAAATTTATTTTTTAAAAATATATTTGTCTTGGAATTGAACTCCCGTCGGGTTTTTAAAAGAAGAAAATTTAGAGCCAAAATTTAATAAAGCAAAAATAAATCCTATATAATTGTATATGATAGTTGAAAGAAGAATTAATATATAAAGATCACCAAATATGTATGTAGGTGATTGCCTTAAACCACTTTATTATTTTTAAAAATAACAAAAGGTCATTTTTTTACATACAAATAAAATTTAACATCATTTACGCAACATCCCCTTTTTAATTTCAATGATCTAAAACACCTGTCCAGCAGAAGTGGGCATATATGTTTATTATATTTGTATACTTATCAATAATGAATACATGGTCGTATCACAGAAAAGTTAAAGGTTAAGTTGATCATTACTAAGTATCAGTCTCATTACTTGAGCCCAGGAACAGGACGTAGGCCTCAGTTACATCCTTGAATAACAAAAGTAAAATGGTGCTTTTATTATTTGGATACGCTTTATATTATAGACGAAGATTGCGTATTATAAAAATTCAAAGGTAAGAAAACTCTTTAATATCGATATATGTATATAACAGATTTTCAAGTTAATCAGTTTGTTACAATCTGTACCTTGTTCTTTAATGAATCGCAGATGATGTACACATGACCGTATCAAAGCTGTCTTTATTGAACCTTTGCTTTATGCCTTGATTGAATTAATTTCTAGAATTCGCATCAATAAACATTTATTTATTTTAATGATGCTTACGTCAAGTGTAAATAGATTATTAAACAACTTTAAAACTGTTTATTTTTACATGAGCCATAAACATATTCTTGCTTTTACTCTACGATATCTTTTGTTCTAATATTAACCTCAAAAGGAATCAATACAAGCTTTTCACACATATGACGAATTGACTGTACATTATTTTAAATATAATTTATAATGATGTTTTGCTTCCAATTGTAAGAAAACATATAAAACGAATTTAAATACAATTAATTTTAATATTATAAATAATATATTGAAATATAATAATTAAATATTAATTTTATTTTATATTTTATAAAAAACAAGGTAGAGATATCAGGGTTCGTTGACTTTATGCGTTGTAGTATACCAGAGCTTAATTCTAAAAACGAATAATGATTATATTTAAACTAGTATCAATTAGTACATTGTAATAAAAGTAAATAATACCAGAAGCGTAAAAAATGAAAACTATTTGGTTGACGACTTTAAAAACCAAAACTATCAAAAAGTCTTAATATCACAGTAAGCATGTTTTAATATTATACTAGCTGACCCGTACTGATTTGACACGGGTACAATAAGGGTCTAAATACAACTTTTAAATTGAAGAACAAACATTTAAAAAAATCTTATACTTCTTAGATTAGGAAAGTTTACATTTCCGTAGGTTCTGCTATAATATGCATGTATTATACATATAAACCTTCCTATTGAATTAGTCTACTTATTGATGAAAACCGCACTAAAATGCGTTGCATATTTTAAAAATCTAAGTGTACAGACAGTGGGAAGCGACTTGGTTGTATACTTTGTAGAGATCTTGAATCAAAATTACTTTTATAATAACTAACCTAATCTAACACTGAGAAAGTCACATTTGTTGAATTGATTGGTTCATCGGTAAAAATGCTGCCTTTATATATATATATATATCAAACATCGGTTAATATTTCTAATATGATAAGTAGGTTTCCGGAGTTCTAGTATAGTTAACACTGCAGTTTGGTTTGGATATACCAATGTGGCTTACACGTAATAATTATTTATATTTTGTTTTAGCTAGGTTATTACTTAGTTAGGTTATTACTAGGCTTTGATGAATTTAAATTAAAATATTCATTTCCTCAGCGAAATACACGTATTTGGTTCATATTTGGTAGTGGTACTTTTAATTGATTCAAAAAAAAAGAAGGAGGTCCTTATTTAGCATGATTTTGTATCATATTACGCAATATCTTCGACGGCTCTAAACAAATTTCAATGTTTGTTTTTTAATTGGATACCAGGCGAACATCCTGCATGTTCATCCTACACTGTGTTTTTAAAATTATGAAATTATATATTTTATAAAGAAAATTATACAATTAAATGTTGCTGTTTAAATATTTGCAATACCTATGCAACTATGGACGCGGGTATTTCATGAAATTGCTTTTTAATTATATTTAGTTTTTTTCATAACATTACTTCCTTATTTAGATCAAGAAACTGATATGAAATCACTAATGACTAGAAATATTCACTTAAGAAATTTATATCACTTCTCCCATTTATAAAAATTTATATATATTTAGTTTACATACACAAATCTTAATATTATATAATTAGATATATCTCTATTAGAGGTAAAAGAGATTACTTCATTGTTCAGTTATAGTAAACAAAACCTTAACAATATGATGTAAAACTATTTGTTATAGTAGACAAAAAAGTTATTTCTTCGCGTCATAGCATATTGTGCAGATAAGCTTCGAAACTATATTTATGGTGTATTTCACGTCGCTCACGATAAAATTCACATTTCACGACCTACTTACTCTGTAGTTTTATGTTTAGAGACAATGTTGAAAGTACTTATTAAATGATTTGACACGTTAGCGAGCGTCCGATGTCAGCCTTTATTGTTTTTTATCAATTTTTGTCGATACATAGTTTTTTTCAACGTCAAACACAAGCGTGAAATATCCAGTAATAGATAAACGTCTAATGCTCCACAAAAACATTTATGTAAAAAATATTTACTAGGCTAATTGCGGACATTAACCTTAACATGCAAATTATTTATTGGTGATTTAGTATATATCTAGTGTGTTTAAAGTATTAAAAATTGTTTCAACCATAATATAAAATACTTTCAAAACTATAACTTATTTGAATATTAATAGGCAGTTATAAAGGCTATATGCCTTCATGTCCTTAAATAAATCAATACTCACTGTGTATTGGTTTATTTAGGCGTGCTGTTGTAATATTAGTATGTAATACGAGACTTGGTTTTTCTTATAACACCGATGACAAAATTAATAATTACTGTTTATGTCATCTTTTACTTAATCCAATCTTGTTTCAACACCAGTTTTATTCTCTAATTTAAAAGATTATGTAATAATAGAATAAGACAAGAAAAAGACGTTATTTATAATCCAATGTTTGAATTATGTCTTTACCGATGGCAACACCTATAGACGCAAAGATCTAAATTATTTTAAATATTTTTTTTATAATTCAGAGGAAGAGGCAGTTTGCCATCAGAACATGAGGTACATATATTTTGATTGTAACACACTTTCGTTCGAACCCACTTTCGTAGATTGGAATCAATATTCTAACTCTTACCTACGTGTTTAATGAAAACTTTTATATTGTTAATATAATTCCACTCGCCTATATTGTAGATAACTATTCACTTTATTTAAATATCAGCCTTTATCTAAGTACTTCATAATCATTTGAGAATCAAGCATTGAAAAATATGATGAAATCATTTAAAATAATAATAATATTTAATATTAGTTTCGCCGTCTTAAAAGGCCTTAAAAGGTTTTTTAAAACACCAAACATTAATATTCCAATGCTATTTACGCCTGTAATAAATACCATTGAAATATTAATGTTTGTATATACGAATATAACATGTGACAACAACGATTAACAAGGAGTGGTTAAAATTTCATACAACCTAGTGTTACAACCGATAATAATAAGTAATTTCTTGATTGAAAAAAATATATATTGTAAAATAAAATAAATGTAGACTAGAAAAAAAATTAAAATGAGTTTCAATTAAAATTATATGAAAAACGTTTTTAGTGATGGCGCACATGAAGTCATGTTGGCCAAGGGCAAAAAGCCGCAAGTTGCCAACAAAGAAGCCCAAAGTGCGGAAGAATATGAAGCTCTTCAAAGTTTTCTCCGCAGCATCAGTTCAACGGCAACTCTACCTCCTTACGTGAAAGGAGAAACCTATTCATCAGTTCGAGGTGTTTTTAATCAGGTATTAATCTGATGAATGCTAACGCAGCTAGTTAGTCTCGGTTGCGATTTGCCAACTTAATCGAAATCGGTTGTATTTATCATTGGGTTAACAAGGAAAGATACAGTATTTTTTTTTAAAGTTTGGACAATTCAATGATCTGCTTACTAAATATTTATTCGCAAATCTTTAATCCTAAACTTGTCTGCAAGAAATAAACATTAAGCGTTATCGTTAACATTAAGCATTGTTTTATAAACTTGTATTGTTGTTTGCATTATACAAGCACTTCTGAATTTTTTATGTGTGTGTTTACAGGTGTATATGTATGACAAATATGTCGTATTACTTTAAACATAAAACGCGTGGTAAAATCTATGATTGCAGTTTGTGAAATACAATTACTTAATACTATAGACAGCCTTACTTTGCGCGTGTAACATTTACTGACTTGTTACTATTAAGAGAAGAAACGTGTGATCCACGGTCTTCGGTCTTTATTAAATTGTTGTTGATGTAAGGCGGTTACAGTAAGGGCGCAAACACCATTTGATCCCAATTAAGTATATTGCTAGCTCAAATTACCAGATAAGAGGTAACGATTAATTTAATATGACGGTATTTTCCGATATCACATGTAAAGATAAATCGAGGTACTTACGACCTAATGTCAAGTTCATGACGTAAGAGATAATGTCAATAATTTTCTATACAAAGCAATTGATATAAGATGCCATGGTATATGATTATGCTACGATTACGTATTTATCTAGTCATGACAACTTGTATTATTACTTTGTCATGGCAAACAAAATACTACAGTCATTTTTGAATTATTTATTGATGTCTAAAATAAAATGTTCTATTGTTAGAATGTTTCTGAAATATATTTCAGTAATGATTCGTCGATAAACATGTGGTGGATTATCCTCCGACGAAGAGGTGGGTTTCCTCGTGATGGTTTCGTTAAAAAATAATGTTGTTTATCCGGGTTTGAACCGTGATGTTTCATATTAAATCATCTGAAAATCAAAAATCATTCTCGATTTATTGTATTATAAATTCATTGGTGATTTTTTAATCAGTTCACATGAAATGTATAAGAAGTTTAAGAAGCTTATTCTATTTATTATTTTTTAGTGTTTAATAACCTGCGCAGTACTCATCTTGGCGGCGGGCGCAGGACACCCTATTGGATTTTCAGCAGTCGCTCTGCCACAACTTCGCACGGAAAATTCCTCAATGAGAATTGACGATGAGATGGGATCGTGGATAGGTAAGTAAATAAGTAATTTAAAAAGGGTCCAAAATTAATCTAATCTAAAAATATGTTATTTTGGTTTTTATTGAAAAGGTGCGAAGTAAATATTTTATTGAACACTATATCTACTATATATTTTATTATTATACGCGAATATGCTCTCAAAAAGAAGGTTGCGAACCCTGCTTTTTTTAAATAGTACTGTACCTATATTATTGTATTTTATTTTTATAATAATCATAAAGTCAAGTAATTTAGGTCATTGAAAATTAGATCATAGGTACTGTAACCTTGTCGTACTTCAATTTGTCAGCTTTTATGGTTACATGGTACAATACTATCAGTGATATATTGAATATGCTTTTTTTAATGTTGAACATTACTACTATTACGTACTATTCGACTTCGATACAAAAAATATTTGATGATAAATAAATAGATTTTCTTAATTTTCAAAGCTAGTAGACACGATGATTCGTCTAGACAATGATTTTAATGAAGAACTATTATGCAATAAACTATGAAAGGAGCAAAAATGATTGAATACAGTTTAATTTCCTAATACAATAACACGCTAGCTTATTGAAAGTTACGTAATATTTGTGGAAATATTCGTAAATAAATGTCAATAAACCAAAAATTAATAAAAATACAAAAAAACGAGGCGGTGTCTAAAAACGAGGGTTGTGTCTATTAATTCGTTATCAATTAGCGTAGCCATTGTAGGTACAGAATACAAGGCCAAGGAAGTTTATATAACTGCTCCATACCAGAAAGAAGTAAATGGAAACAAGTGGATATTATTATGAAATTAAGGCTGTTCATATTTTGTTAAATTATTTTGCATGAAGACGTCTACATAATGAACACATTAAATTAGAATGCAATTATAACAGAGCTATGAAAAATTAAAGATACGATAGAAAAAAATAAACTGAGAAAGTCTGGCATGCGTGTAGAGACAAAAAAATCAACAACCAAATTTTGTTTTAACATACTGAAATTTAGTAAGTATTTTTTGACTAGGTACGAACTGAGATTAAAAAAAATGTGATAAGAGCTTATCAATGACTATAAATAAGTATATTACGATTACATAAATTATATGACTGTGTCAAAACTCCATCGCGCTTCCGGGTAATACCCTACTTATCGATCCAAATAGACGAATATACTTTTTTGCCGCCATTATGTCATTCTCTATCGGGTCTGCTGGTGGTATTGATGGTATCACTCCACAACATCTTAAAGATCTTGTGAGTGCCTCGGCCGGTGACGCTGGCAGAGCCCTATTGAGTGATATAACTAATCTTTGCAATTTTATGCTATCTGGTAAGGTGATTTCATCCTTTTTACCACATCTTTATGGTACAAGACTCTGTGCCTTTAATAAAAAAGACGGGAGTATCCGTCCAATAGCAATCGGGACCACTTTTCGCCGTTTGGCATCTAAATTAGCATGTAGGCACATAGTTTCCACCCTAAAAACCAAATTTCAACTCGGTTTTGGAAGCAGAGGTGGTTGTGAAGCAGCAGTACACTCTACCCGTACCTTTATAAAAGGAAACGAGGCCGAGATGCTTCTGAAAGTTGATGTAATGAATGCTTTTAACTCCTTAGATAGGGCAGCCTTGCTTAACGAAGTCTTCTCTAATTTACCTGAAATTTAGCCTTACGTTTGGCAATGTTATAGTTCACCTACGAAATTATTTTTTGGCAAAAATATAATTCATTCTAATGTAGGCGTTCAGCAAGGAGATCCATTGGGTTCTGTTCTTTTTAGCTTAGGTATCCATAACTGCATTTCAAATTTAAAATCTAAATTAAATATTTGGTACCTAGATGATGGAACTATAGGAGGTAAAGTAGATGATGTTATTGAAGATTTAATTAAAATTAAATAACAATTTGATAAAGTCGGTCTTAAATTGAATTTTTCAAAATGTGTTTTTTTTTTTACGGACAATTTAAGTCCCAAATATATTAGTTCGGCAACGGATATATTTGCCCTAGGAGTTCAGGCAGGCTTTTCCGCCACGGTTCTCTTAATGATACAATAAAAAGGACTCTTGCCATCGACGTTCCTGCTCTTACAGAGCCGAGAGACCTGATGGATTAACATTGGTTCCCTGAGAACGAGGACGGGCCCTTGTGTGGGAAGCTACATGCGTTGACACGTTGGCCCCGTCTCATATCCGAGAAACAATGTTAAGAGCCGGTGCCGCTGCGAAAAAAGCTGAAGCAAAAAAAAAAATCTAAATATTCGTGTCTTATGTCAAATTACTTTTTTGTCCCATTTGCTGTCGAAACACTTGGCTCTTGGAGTAATGGTGCAAAAAGCTTCATCAAAGTATAACACCTCGCCTTATTCCCTCCACTGGTGACAGGAGGGCTGGTTCGTTTTTAGCCCAAAGGATCGGAATTGCGATTCAACGGGGAAATGCTGCTAGCATTCTTGCCACCATTAAACGCGGTCAAGATTTATACAGTAACTATTTTTAATTAATATTTTTAATTATATTTAAGTACTTAATCTTATCAATTCTTATAATAAATAGTATTGGTACAGTTAACTATAGTATAGTAGTTAATATATTATGTAAAAAAATAAAATTAAAATTAAAAACAGGAAACAGTTTGACATAGAAATTTTATGAATAATATTAAAGTCATACATAAATGCTTACGTATGTAAGATTCATTTAATGTAAAATAAATTAGATGTCTCGCAACTCGTGAACATGTGAATGATTAAAATAGATATATTTGAATTGATGAAGAATAAATTAAGATATACAGGAAGTATCGAATGAACAAAAACAAACTTTAATTTTACAAAATTAACCTCTGTCACATGTTGGAAAATTATTGTGTTGGCAATTTATAATAATAAATACTGGCTAGAAATATTTTGTCTGCTTTATTGTTGTGTATTTGATTAGTGTTGGCAGTGCACCTTCGGCTTAAATGTATTCATATTAAAATGGACACTCGCATCTTAACCAAAGATTCCGGGTTCAAACTATAATACGGGTTATAATTCGCCTCATGCCCGGCGGTGAAGGAAATCATCGTGACCATTTGTTGGATGAAAATCTGTCAAACACATACCCAGCAATCCTCGTTGGAGCACCGTGATGGATAAGCTCCCAACCTTTTCCTCAAACGGAGAGATGAGCACTGGGATATTTACCGGCTGCTACTTTAATCGGTAGATTATGTCTTCCTTATATTTATTATGTTACTCTATATCACCTTAACTTTAATATCGAACATTATATTAAATACAATAGTTAATAAAGTATCGTGAATATGTTTAAGGTTATCTATTATGTTAACACTACAGTATGTATTTAATCAATTGTTAATGTCGACAGCAAGCATCCATTCAGCAGCAACACCATTAGGGTCGATGTTGTCCGGTCCTATAATGGAAGCTATAGGGCGACGGAAAACGCTACAAGCGTCTACTCTGCCGCTGATTGTAGGATGGATACTCATAGGAACAGCGTCCCACCATGCTCTTTTACTTTTGGGAAGAATTGTATGCGGTTTCGCAGTTGGTATTCTTGCGGCACCCTCACAAGTACGTATATGATACTTCTTTTACTATCCTCTGTGATATATAATCGTTCAAACTTTTATGCAACCATAACTAATAGAACATATTAAGTGGAACTATCAACTATGTAGGCCCTGATTGTGTCATAGAGAATAAGTGCCCAGTTGACTGATTAATTATTAAATCGTTCTAGAAACGTATTCAATATCTTACCATCTTCAGAACAAATGCTTAATAGCAACTGATCACATAATTCGGTTGACTATAAAATATGCAATTTGATATTGTATTGTTTTGTAAAAGTAATGTCATTTATGCCAATTAAGCATTTTTTTTAAATTACTATTAATTAAACATATAAAACAGAGCGACAGAATCCCCCAGATACGTTTAGGAGAAACTTAATGGCTTTAAAAAACGCATATTTTCCAGGTGTACTTAGGAGAGATCTCAGAACCTCGGTTAAGGGGCTTGCTCATAGGGACGCCTTTTGTAGCATACTCGCTAGGTGTACTCTATGTATACGCTCTGGGAGGGGCTCTGACATGGCGTTCGGTGGCTCATTTATCAATAGTTCTACCTGCGCTAGCATTTGCTGCGTTATGCTTCTCACCAGAAAGCCCAACATGGCTTGCACGGCAAGGACGTTTCCATGACGCCATGGCAGCTATGTCGAGATTACGAGGAGATTCAGATACAGTAAGTTCAGCATTAATTTAATTTTATGTTATATAAGTACATAATAAATCACTAGAGCTAAGTATATTTTTTTAATAACCTAAATTATAATTTGAGACAATACTTATTTAGACAAAAGACAAAACTCTAATGCTACGCAATATACATGATTGTATTATGAAAGTTCAGCACGTTCCATTGAAACAATACCACGTAACAGATCCAAAGTATTTTGTTTTTATTAAACTGCTGGAACATTCGTGTTTATTCCACCAATCGCCGTTAATGAGCTCAATAAGATCGTACTGAACAATTGATATGATGTTTCTCGAATATATTCATAACACTAACAAAGTCAATAGGTGTTATCCTCTTTGCAATTGCGCTAAGTTTTAGTTATGTTGATTTTAATGGAACTTTTTGTTCATTCATTGGACTGAGTGGATATAATTTAACTAATTAGTTAAAGTCACGAAGGCATTTTGCGTGACTAGCAAATTGGCTCGGTTAACTATTTAAAAGGACACTGGATACGAATACACTTATTATTAGAATTGAAAATGTTTCGAAATAATATTTATAACTTTATCCGTATATTTAATAAATAAATTGATATTAGATGAAACATAAAATTAAAGGCTATAAAGCCAAGGGTTAGTATCGTACAATATATATTTGTTTAACAATTATAGGCATTTTAAGTCGATTTTATTTCATTTATTTTTTCACTTTTATTGATGAACATTATTTAGGTTTTTATACTCCACTCTTATTTCATCATGGTTTTATCCAATATATTCGACTAGTTAGAAATATATTTACTAGTTATAAATACCGATTAACAATAGCTGAAGATATCGAGTATTATATTTAAAACAAATGACATAGCACTGGTAATTAAACTTAATTCATATCATAAGGGTATCTTTTACAAAACTCAATGTAAAGTTAGCATCGAGGAAAATAGACACAAAAAACCATACATACATCTCCCATTTCTTCGACCTTCAAGTTGAAATTTCCACAAATTATTTCTACGTCGCGAAAGGAGTAGGTAGCTGCACAAGTCGATCGGACCTATGCTTTCGCTTATCTCACGATATCAGTGTTATTTCGTTTATACATATATGATCTAAAAACGCTACTTGCATGAGCACATTGATATAAAATATATTATAATTTTCTTACAATTACTAAACTACAAATAATATATATACTATTAATTATCTTCTTAAGGCATCGTCATAGTGTCTTTGGTTAGTAATTAATAGGTATATAATTTAAGAGGTAAAAAAAGACTAAAGACTATTAGCGCTACTGTTATATGTATTGAATATATAATACGAAATAAATAATAATATTATGTTCTAAGTTATTTGAATTTTATGAAAACAGGCGCAACGGGAACTTCACGAATTAATATCGGCTCGCGAAAAGGAAAAGGCGCGAGGCGAAGAGAGCGTCCGTTTTCTCGCTACGGTTCTACGGCCGCCTGTACTGAAACCGCTTTTGTTGATCAATGCGTTCAACATGCTACAAATCTTATCCGGAAGTTATGTCGTCATATTCTACGCTGTTGACATTGTTAAGGATGCTGGAGGTTCTCTTAGTCCTCACGTAAGTACGGTAAAAAATAATGCACTCAAAGGAAATATGACGATCGCCGTGGTCGAGTAGTGTGTACACCGGTTTTCATGGGTACGCCACTCCGAGGTCCCGGGTTCGATTCCCGGCCGAGTCGATGTAGAAAAAGTTTACAAGTTTTCTATGTTGTCTTGGGTCTGGGTGTTTGTGGTACCGTCGTTACTTCTGATTTTCCATAACACAAGTGCTTTAGCTACTTACATTGGGATCAGAGTAATGTATGTGATGTTGTCAAATATTTAAAAAAAAAAAATATATATATATTTATCTTGGTATCGTTACCTCATCTTGTAATGCCATTGGACTACTGAGCTTCTGTAACCAAACCTTTCTTCATTTATGTTTTTACATTAAACTATTACAATTGCACGTATTATATAAAAATGTAATTACTCAATATAAGATACATTTTTATCCAAATTCATCCTTGACATTTATGGAAATAATCTTAATGATACGTTATGTCTCTGTGATATCTATCGCTATTTTTGATAACCCTAATGGCAAAGGTCAATCAAAACAAGCATGAGTTTCTTTAATAGTTCAATCTAGGATTTGATTAAAACTAAAGCATGACGGTGACTCTAGTTTAACATTAATTCCGAAGATCTAGACCTATTAATCATGTTACTTTAAATTATTCAAAATTATTTAAAGTAAATAATAATATATAATAAAACATATTATAAAACATGTAAATAATTCCAGATGGCAGCGAACGCGAGCGCCTGTGTTAGGCTTGCCGTCACAGTTATCGCTTGTGTACTCCTGCTAAGAGTAACCCGACGATTCCTCGTGCTCCTCTCAGGTATCGGCACGGCGGTCTGCACTTTGGCTCTCGCCTTCCTCCTGAGCCAAGGACCCGGAACAGGCGTGACTCCACCGGCCCTTATCCTTGGTTACGTCGCCTTTAACACCCTTGGCTTTTTCCTTCTACCGGGCCTCATGATTGGCGAACTTCTCCCTACAAAAGTACGCGGTCTTTGTGGAGGTTACATTTTCTGTCTCTTTAACGCTGTTCTCTTCGGATTTACAAAACTATACCCTATCATGAAAAATAGTATCGGCATGGCTGGAGTTTTTGGACTTTTCGGCGCTGCAGCATCGCTCGCTACCATCGTCCTATTCCTGTTACTTCCGGAAACTAAAGGCAAATCTCTCATCCAAATAGAACAGTATTACCAAAAGCCTAATATACTTTGGGTAACACGTAAAAGAACGGCAGACACTCAGAACGTTTGAAATGCTGGAAAAGTATTATGATATTACTTAAATAATAATAGACACTTATGATAATGAAACTTGAGCGCCAACGATTTGCCCTATTGCGCAACATTATCGGTAATCGGCAGCACTAGGCTTGCACCAAGTATTAGCATGTTCCTAATATTAACGTGGCACATTCAGTGAGCCTGTATTAACTTGAGAATATGATGCTTAAAATGGAACGTCTAAACGTTTACGACATCGTAATTAAAGATTTACTGAATGAAACGATCTTAAAATAGCTGAGACATAACACAAATGGATATGTTTAATTATATTATATTCCAAAGCTAAGAATATTAGCCTTACTGAATCCAAAGGATTATTTAAAAAATGTTAAAATTTAGTTATAAATAAATATCAACTTGAGTCTTTTATTTAATTGTATAAGTAATGTGTAAATGTTAATATAAGCTTGATGTTTTAAATTTACCATCTTGCCTGGTTTAGAAGTGTATATAATAATAAAAATATTTTTATAATGCATTTTAACAGTGATAAATTTTTAAAATATTTATTTTATTGTACAAGTTTACGATTTTGAAATCTATTCTTTTAATCTATTTTATGAAGCCATTTAAAATAAAATGTGTGGTTACATGTGGATGACAAAGTGTACCTACATAAACTAAAATTGAGATTTGGCAAAATTTAATTTTTTTAAAAACCTTTCCAATGCTTATGATAAAAACTATTCAATATTTTGATTTGAAATTAGAATAGTGTTGCAAATTAATTCTTCCAAACATTTTATGCTCGCACAAAAAATAATAAATGATATATACATATATCGAAACTCATTACGTATAATTGACAATACATATAATTACGTATAATTGTATGTCCTCTTTTAAATAATGTTTGTAATATGTTTAGTTCATAGAAGAGAAATGTATTTAATTATTTATAAAAATATAAATACATACATATATTTATTAAGATTTCACAACATTATTAGTAATTTAATTTCTCATGTTAACATAATCAGTGTAATGTAACGAGTAGATACCGCATCGTATGTGATATGAGATTTTTATCTGTGATTTATACAGTGTCCATAATAAACACAACCTAGGTGCTTTTTAAACGATGTATTTATGTAAGTAGTTATTTTATATGCCTAGGAAGTTTAATGTGATACAAATAAATAAAACTCGAATTATAATATAAATATATTTTTTATTTTATTACTCCTAATATGATATATTTACAGAAACGGTCGATCATACAAACTAATCGTAGGATCAAAACAAAGCCTAATGTGTAGTAACAACAAAGTATCAATCCATCCTTAGTTTCTATAATTTATAGTTAAACCAATATCAAGGCAATTATAAAATTAATTTCCAGAACATCCTCATAATTGCTATTGATTTTATCAATTGTTATTTTAAATTTATAAATTACTAGCTGTTACCCGCGGCTTTACCCGCGGTTAATATGAATATATTTACAAATTACCTTAAAAAATTACGTTAATGTAAGACCTCTTTGTATATCACATTGTGTGTATTTCAGCCCTCAGGGTACAATATTCAGAAACACTTAAATACGGATCAAATCATTTTTAATCAGTAGCCCAAAAATAAAGTTTCCTGCTTCTAACTTCAAAAATGACGATCTTCCAGACTATCCTATATACAAAATGTCAAACCCTATTTCCCTCCTTAGGCGTAAAATATCCAGGAAGGTTTAAATACATATCAAGTCATATTTAAATCGGTAGCCCAAAAATAAAGTTTCATGCTGCTAACTTCAAAAATGACGGTCTTCCAGAGTATGCTCTATACGAAATGTCAACCCAATTTCTCTCCTTAGGCGTAAAATATCCAGCAACGTTAAAATACGTATCAACTCATTTTTAATCGGTATCCCAAAAATAAAATTTCTAGCTTCTACCTTAAAAAATGACGGACTCCCATAAAAACTTTCAACCCTTATTTCACCCCTTTAGGGGTAGAATTTCCAAAATTCCCTTCTTAGTGGGTGTCATGATATGTTATATATAGCCTAAAATATAAGTTTTATGCTTTTAGTTCTAAAAATTACAATATTTTCAACAACTTACAACCTTTCACCCCCTTTCAAAACTTTACAGCACTTTTTCCAATTAAAAAGTAGCCTATGTCCTTTCTCAGGCTCTAGAATATTTGTGTACCGAATTTCATTTAAATCGGTCCAGTCGTTTTGGTGTGAAAGCGAGACAGACAGACAGAGTTACTTTCGCATTTATAATATTAGTATGGAAGTATGGATTAAGACTTGTACAATGGCATTTTTCATTAAATATTTGCAACACTTGGAATTAATTCTGATATGTCAAAACGTTCATAAAACCACCTGCTCATAAAAGAATTGAAGAAAAACTACAAGTATAGTTTGAATCGATGCGATCTCGCCTACTCACGCGTTAATTGGCTGATTTTGTACAAAATTACATAAGTATTTTATAAAGGTTTTTTCACACGTTTGTCGAAACCATCATATTTTGGAAACGTGCATTGTTCTCGTCTCAAAAAATAACCTTTGCAGAAGTATTTTTTTGCAATTTATATTCGTGATCAGCGAAATAACTATAAGTTCTAACCAATTTACTAATATTACAGGCGCAATCAGCCACCGATCCTATTTTTTATCCTCAACTATAGAGGAGTCTGACCACAATAAGGTCTATTATGTGATAATCCTCACTAGTACGTATCAACAGCGTATCACCCCGTGCATAACAGTTTTAATAATCGTGTGGTTCCCGTTCTCCAATTAATAATAGTTCATCTGTGTTTTTCACAGTACTGTGTAGTGACTTATATGTATACTACTAGACGTGCTGTCCAGTACAGAGATTTTACGCACTAAGTTACGCTCAATTGACCACAACTCATGTAGTCCAATGCGAGCGACCGAGAGGAACCGACAGTTGTTGAAAGCAGCTAAACATTCCTAATAAATTCTGTCATTTTTGGTTTAGGTGAGTCATAAAAAGGCATTGTTATTTAAATACGTACTCTGTTTACATGATTTAATAATTATTTGTGTTTGGCAAATGATTTAATTCGTATTTTCTTGTAAACATATTATTTCACGAAAATTACATGCATTACAGATATATTGATTGTATGCTATTTCGCTTACTCTTTACTAGATTTACCTAAGAATAAGCAGTACAACCGATATGCCGACAAAGATTATCCAATATATTCAAACATGTAAACCAATAGAGGAAAAGATAAAAAATAAACTGTGCTAGAAACGTGTCAGATATAAACATGCATTGAGAAGTATTAGACTAGACCCAATAGACCGTTCGGTCACTAACAAACGCGCAGTGCTCCCTGACGACGGAGCGGACTAAACCTTCCGACAATTGACAGAATAGATATTTTTTTACCAAATAAAAGCGACCCGCCCCGGCATCGCACGGGTGTAATGCTGATACTAAATATACTACAGTATGTATAGTATACACAACGTTCACAGTTTCCCCGTCATTCGACAATACTAACCGCTATGTCCCTGCATTTTGAAACTGTAATATCTTCGAAAATATTCATTTAAGTTACATGCTATAATGGGCCATATTGATCTATATTAAATGCACAATGTACTTAATTGGATAAGGATTATGCTGGATTGCTTAAAATCGCTTCGAAAATAAGCCTATATATATATATTTCTCGTAAAAAGTAAATGAAAAAAAATGGTTATTGTGGGTTATTCCTGTACCTATACTATATATATACCATCGCGGAGTTTTTTGAAGACTTTTTTAAGGTGTACTATGCTGTAGTACATTATTTTGATCTATCTCGTAGGGTTCAGCCAGCGTTTCAATTCAATCTATCATCAACCGCATCAAAATACGTTGCGTAATTTAAAAGATCAAAGCATACACAGGAACAGACAGACAGCGTTAAGCGAATTTGTTTCATACCATGTAATGCTATCGGAAAAAAAAACCCAAAATAGCTTGATGACATTAATTTCAAATCACTTATATTTGAGATTTCCTGCCGAACAGGGTGTACTTTAGGAGTTCATCATCGACATTGAGCCTCATTCAGACGAATTTGAAGTTAGCCTGCGGTCAGTCGGCGCTGGGCAGCCGCTGGTAGAGGTGCGGGCGGGACGCGCAGCCCGCGCACACGTGCAGCGAGCTGGACACCACGTGCTCGCACTCCCAGCAGTAGTGCTCGAGGCAGCGCGCGCAGCGGAACAGCTGCGACAGTTTAGATTCCGATTCGATCAGAATTCAATTAAGCGCTAGATTATAACAGTAGTAACTATATATTGACACTATGTAGTTTTAATCCGCCGGCATATAAACGGTAATTATTATCTGTATCGGATCTGTCAGGAACGCATTCTCAAAGCGGCAGAACATAATAAGATTAATTATATTTTTAGGAATATATCTAACTAGTTAAAAAGTAGTAAGTATTTATTAAGGGGGAAATCTAAATGTCTTTGATTAGTTTAGTCACGATCGATTAGTGTATATAATATTTGAAAGTATGCAAGAAAGCTATGTTTGTAATATATAGAACTTATTGTGATAATAATAGAGATACGTATAATTTAAAACCCCATAACCTTCAGCAGAAACAGCTAGAGACTAACGAGATAATTTATGTCTAAATATTGTACAGTTTTATTTACTAACCTGTTTGTCGAGATCTGTAAAAGATCTTAAGCATGAGAAACAGAACTGTGCTTGTCCTTCGTTTTTTATCTCTTCATACGGCTCTACAGGAAAAAGGTGATGGTACGATCTGTAAATACAATAAATAGTTATTCGATATATTTTTGCTCCTAAATCTTAGATACACGAAATTTTTAGGATTAAGCTCAACAGCCAATAGGCTATTTGACTGGTTTTTAATATCCATTTTATATTATTTAATAGAGGTTAAGGAACCCAGTAAAAGTTTTTATTTTAATTCTTGTACATATTTACTAAAAAATATAAAATTAAAAATGTCAAAAAATAGCGCGCGAAAACGCTACTTAGACAATATGGCGCTGCAACGGTGTCGGTAACGTCACTTGCCTGTATTGTAATCTGTGCCACATATAATCCACAAACAGTAGGCAAACGAAACAAGCAAGTGACGTCATCATCCGGCCAATCAGGAGCGTTTTGTGTCACGTGACAAGCGTTTAAAAAAATGCATTTTTATTTATGGATTTTTGAATAAGTGAATTATTATTTTCAACTTTCGTTAATAAATAACCATTTTTAAACTCTTAATATATACTGATTACAATAATTGACACTTTATTTTTCGCATTGTCAAATAGCCTATTGCGGAAAAGTGTCTAAGCGAAGGATACCGCGCGACCGTATGGGTCTGATTGCCTTAAACCCTTCGGAAAGAACAAAATATGTTAAATCTGTAACGGACCAACGTTACGTTAAATTTCAAATAACTCTTAGTCACCGCGTCTTTCGTTGCGAGGAATACGAATCGAGAAAAGAGGGTCGACAGTCAGCCTGTGAACACGTCGGTGAGTTGGCTGTGCGGTCGGAGTGCGGATCACCTGGCGAGATGCGGCGCGGAGGCGAGCGTGAGGCCGCACGTGCGACACTGCGCCGGCAGCGCGCAGTACTTGCTGCGGCACTGCGGACACACGTGACCCTCGCCGCCCTCGCCCTCGCCGTCGCCCTCCTCCAGGTGGCTGGCGTAGCACACGATTTCTCATTATACATAAACAGCCTATCGCTTCTTATTGTCGCGTTAATGAGACAAAAACTGTGGAATGCAATGTTGTATGGTATAGTTTATAGTGACGGATGATTGAGACAATCGATCTGTCGCCCATTTCATTTCATTGGTGATGCACGCGGCTAGGGAGCGAGCCGGATCCGGCATGTAAGACAATCCTAAGAATTTATTTGGCTAAAGAAGGTCACGTGCATGAACTAAGGTGCGCACAGGGGCAATTTCCTTTGAGAGCTCGTTGAGTGGAACGGACATTAATAGTGTTGGAAGTTCGAAACGTAAGTGTCTGCTTCTTCATTTTATTACGGACTAGATGTTGACAGCGGTTTTGCTCGCGTGGAAGTTGAATATACTTACAGATAAACCTAAAATACTACGATGATATTACGATGACCTCTTTGTATACCACATTGGTGTGTATTTCATAACAATATCAGTCAATATCAATATCCAGAAACGCTTAAATACGTATCTTTTCATTTGTAAACAGGATCCCAAAAATAAAGGTTCATGTTTCAAAAAATGACGGACTTCCATACAAACTTTCAATCCCTATTTCACCCCCTTAGGTGTAGAATTTCCAAAATCCCTTCCTTAGTGGCTGTCTACCCAATAAAACGATCCTACTCACCAAATTTTCATTGCCCTAACTTTAATAGTTTACGTTTGGCGATAATGAATCAGTCAATCAGGGCAGGTTATTTTTATAAGTATAGATTATGACGTGTACACTGTACATGTAATTTTGTAATTTGAATTATGTACTATAAAATGTTTCATCGAGTCAAACAACTTACCACATGCATACAGTAATTGGAGGATCAGCATCAGGCTGAGCTACTGGTGGTGTGTACGGGAAACCCATCTTTACAAGTCCAGCATCTAAGGCCCGAGCTCTTGCGGGAGGTGAAGTCTGTTCTAGCAAGAGAGACCTGTAGTGCACGTCATCTAACACCACCTGCACAACATTGCTTACTGTATAAATCATATAGATTTTTTTCATATAGAAATTATAAATTAACGTTGACTAGTTCTTTAGAGCCGAGATTGCTTAGTAACTATTACATTTAGATCTTGATAGAGGATTGGAGGGTTAAAGCCGACCTTTTAAGGAAGATCGAATTAGCCATGAATATTTCAATATCCAGAGTCGAGTTGCTACAAGCCCTCTCCTTAATAATAGAGGAAATATATTATAATAAATACTAGTGACTCGACCCGGCTTCGCGCGGGTGCAATGCTGATACTAAATATACTACAGAATGTCTTACACCGCCTTACAGTTTTTCAGTCATTAGACAATACAAATCGCGATGTCCCTGCGTTTTAAATCTGTAATATATTCGAAAATATTCATTTAAATTACACGCTGTAGAGGGCCATATTGATCTATATTAAATGCACAATATATTTAAGGTACTTAATTGGATAAGGATTAATGCTGTATTGCTTAAAATCGCTTCGAAAATAGGCCACTATTTCTCGTAAAAAGTAAAGGATAAAAAATGGTTATTGTGGGTTATCCCTAAGAGATAAAGATAGACATAAACCATCGCGGACTTTTTTGAAGACCTTTTTAAGGTGTACTAGAATACTGTAGTACATTATTTTAATCTTCCTCGTAGAGTTAGCCAGCGTTTGCTATGTAAGCGCAAAAGTGTTTATTTACATTACTTTAGAAACCTGTAAAATTATCAGTATGTCTCTACTATATTGTACATGTATTATACATATAAACCTTCCTCTTGAATCAATCTATCTATTAAAAAAACTGCATCAAAATCCGTTGTTTAATTTTAGCGATCTAAGCATACACAGGGGCAGACAGCGGTAAGCGACTTTGTTTTATAGTATGCAAAGTTTACATACCCCATATTCTCCACCAGTATCTTGACATAATTTTTTACAAATTCTTATTTCTGCTGCCAACCCAATGACAGAACACCGTATTCCATCAGTTTTGAGAGTCTAAAAACATAACTTACCAATATTAGTAAAATCAATAGTTCTTTTGTCACTTTATTATCCTATGCAGGTTTCCTCACTATGTTTTCCTTCACCACCAAGCATGAGATGAATGACTGCATGGATCAAGATTGCTTATGTCTTATGTTAATTAAGAAATACAATAATTTTGTTGAAATTGTATACAAATATTATATAATTGTACTAAGCTTTAAAGGAATTAAAAACAATAATTCGAAAATACAATACACTTTTTTATAATTCAGGCACAACATTTGTATAAAAGTGTAAAGTGTTCTACATATATTTATACCTGTATGGTACCACTTATGTCACCGGGATCACATGTTGTCAAAGAACCAAATAACACGAGAAGTTCTCTAGATGCATGGCCGGGAAGAGGTCTTAATGTCCTACCAGCAACTTCCAGAGTATTTTGTAATGATGGCTCACCTGTTAAAGCTAAATTAGATAACCTGCAAGTTGATTTAAAGAATGAATAATCCATTATTATAACAAAAAAAACTCAGTATATATCAATGCGAGATTTATTTTTAAATGATTTAAGATTTTGTATTATAGTACAAACTGTGTTCATACATACCCTTGAACAGCTTTAATGTGTTTTCTAACATTTCCTGATAATTCTGTAATTTTTTCAGCCCTTTTGTTTTTCAATGCTATAATACCAAGTTGACTTAATGGATTCTGATCAAAGAATTCTTCTACAAAATTTTCTAACAACTGAAATATTATATAAATGTCGTATATACAAGTTTAGATGGGTACAATTGTAGTTTAACATAATAAAGTATGTATAGATTTTTCAACCTTTAAATTTAATTAAATCTCTTACATATTATACAAGTTATGTATAAAACAATTATTATTTTTAGACTATAGAAAATTAACTTACTTTAAGAGTACACAAAAACCTAGTGGGTTTTAGATCCTGTGAATTCATTGCCTCTGAACAATCAATTGCTACAAGTAAATGGCGCATCATGCCAAGTCTAACAGGACCGCGACGTGGAGTCGCTGCTTTTCGAGCCGCTTTTTGTGCAAACTCCGCCACCAAACCCTCGACCAAACCGTCTTCATCTTCTTTAATAGCCTCCCTAAATTTAAAAAGAACATACTTAAAAATGAACTATTTTTAGGCCTTTAATATGTTTGGTCGAGTTATCAGCTAAATATAAATAAAACAACAATATTAAAAATAGTTCTCCATTCAATGAGAACGAATGTTAAATCTTACCAAGTTTTTTCATAGCCCGTTTCCCATCGATATTCTTTTGGGTCTTGTTCATCATCTGCCATGGTATTTATTTTATTCAAATAAGATATTTAAAAAGAATAAGCCTTAATGAAAACACCGGGTATTGATTAACTGGTTATGAGTTGTAATATATAAGCAGCAGAGTTTTTAATAGATTGATATTAAATTTAATTTAAATTTTTTGGCAATTTATATTAGACACACAAACATAAAAAACATTTTGTGATAAAACGAAAATTATTACTATTACTAACTATAAATAGTAATTGTTTTTGACATTGACAAGAGACAAGAAAAAACAATTTATCTTTTTGTCAAATTTGTTAGAAATTACAAAATGTCAATATAATGTTGCCCGTAACACATTTCTGATTGTCGTCAGCCGATAAAATAAAGGCGTTAACTCTGATCTCAAGCAGTTTTGTTGTCGCTGCCTGCATAAGTAAGTAATAGTAGTTTTTCACTTCAATGAACATATAATAAATGATAGAAAACTAAAATGTAGAGAGAGGAAACGGAGTTTCATTAAGATTTTTTATATTTTAAGGGTTGTACTTATGCTACAGCTGTGTTGCAGAACTATCGATAGTTTGACTATCGATAATGTTGTTGCTATGATTTTTGAAGCGGGCAACATTAAAAAAAGAAAACATTTGCGGGAAAGTTAAGCTCAATTCTGGATACACTGGAACCGGAAACATTGTTAAAACATTATCTTACATTACAGTATTGTTTTACATTCACTGCTGAACTTAACCAATAAAGAAAAACGTTATTAATTAATTTGGAGAGTGATACCTACAACTCATATAAATACGCTGTACAAATAACAATCAGAAATTAATTAACAAATAACTTTCTTTTACAATAGTTGACCTCAAAAACTATTCAGGATATCGATAGTACTATTGATAGCTCTCCGTGAGCAATACTATTAATTACCATTGATAGTATCGATAGTTTTGGACTATCGATAGTCTTTGAATGAATTTTGAGAAAAGGATAATGACGAAGTCAAAGCTTTCCTTAATGTTTTTTGAATCGAGGACCTGATTTATCATTGAATATTGTTATTTCTTTGAAGTGCGTCTTTGGACATCGATGGTCGTATGTAATTATGTAAATTTTACACTTCTACAAGAAAACACACTATTTTTAAACTAGAGATTTATGCAAAAAACATTAATGTGTACCCTACATTAATATTTTTTTCATAAATCCAAGAAAGAGTTCTAAATTTATTAATTCTCTTTACTGGCGCAAATTTAATTAAAATTATTAAAATATAATATCGTTAGCTGGCCTACTAAATAATTTATCTTGAGAAAGTATTACTTTCGAAAAATTATTGGATATCGATAGTTAAGGTTAAAAGTAACGGTTTTTGCAATACTATCGATAGTATCAATAGTATTGCTCATAGGCAGCTATCGATACTATCGCTAAAACTTTAACTATCGATAGACTGTCGATCGATATGCAACACTTATCTGCAGGCTACAGCCTATAAGTACAAAGTACTATTTTAATTTTATAGTATGTGTTCGATGAATCGAAACACATAAAAGATCGTATGTAGAACCAGAACAATAAACATATTTGTTTTAGATGTGGTGAAAACGGTTACCCATCAACATCAAATCGATATCAAATAATCTGATATTCCGATCTCATCAGATTTTAGATGTGTTTCGATACGTCAAACTCATGCCTATTATTTTATCCTCAGTGCCAAGAGTATTTACTCATTACGTTCTACTGAACCTGAGTCTTCAAATGTCATGCGAATGCAAAAAAATATTTATATATATTTATATATTTTACGTATTATAAAACAACTGACAAACAAGTGCTGGTTTCATCAAATACACTAGGATAAATATAAATTGTATAACAAAACATATAGCACAGTAAAGTTATTAATCTACGAATATGAATATAGATATCAATAAAAGTCTTAATCAATTTATTCATTGTTTATTAAATCTAACGTAAAGATACAAAAATAGTTTAAAATTAAATGTAGATTCTTTTGCAAGAGATGATACATACATATTACAAGTTTACAAAGCAAACTTCATAAGAATTTTAATGATTTACAGCAATGTTAATACCGGCATACATGCTTACAATTTACTTATTGAATAATGTTCATAGTATGTCAGAGTTCAAATGATATTTCCCTGAATAAATTAAAACACTTAAAAATTACTAATAATGCTAGATTGTTTTCAGCGAGCAGTACTTACAAATGGTTTTCAAAACATTTACACAAATGTTTATATTTATTTTATATATTTATTACATATTGTTAAAATATTTACTGAATACTTTGATATAACAGTAATTACTTTAACACTACTTATAACTAATTTCCTCCAAAAACCAGCTTTGTAGCAGACAATTGAATTTTTTATTCTTGTATATAATTAAACTTGCCAATGAGACTGCATTTCTATGATATACAGGAATGTTACTAGGTTCCTGCTACCTAGATGGTCTCTCCAAACCACTGCTGTAAGGAATGTGTTTTCTTCACTCCGTAGCAGCCATAGCGCGGGCCTGTGCTCTAACTCTCTTGTCATACTCTAGTCGATTTTGACTATAAATAAAGAAAATTTTGATTATTTTATTTTAAAAAATTGTTTTCAATAAACCAAAGTTTATATCACTACAATAAACTTCAAAAAAACTTATGTCTATATAACTCATGTTTTCTAAACACAATTATTATAAATTAAAAAATACAAGGTAGTCTACTGCAACAGAGACAATTATTATGACTTTGATCTAATTTACTCTATATAATCAGTAAAGATCTTGATAATCTGTGATATAATAATAAATATATGTATAATAATGAATAATAAATTTAAAAAAAAAGTGTTTATATTTATTTTATATATTTATTACATATTGTTAAAATATTTACTGAATACTTTAATATAACAGTAATTACTTTAACACTACTTGTAACTAATTTCCTCAAAACAAAGCTGTAATCAGAACTTTGGAAGTGATATCACAGTTGATATTAGTAGTATAGTTTTGTTTGCTTTATTTGGAGTTGCTCAAGTCACAAGACATAATATAGTAAAATTTACAAATCTGCAAACACTGAGCTAAATATGTAGCAGAAGTTTAGGATTAGGTGTAGTGTATAAATTTTTTTTTTTATAAAATTTTACCTAAAAAAATCTTTGCTTATTTTTTAAATATAATATTTCTAGCTTGGTATAAACAAAAAATAAACTGAATTGATTCCAATTGATGGATTAATTTTTATACAGGACATATATATTAAGTTTTTCTAAATTATAAAATATTTATAAATACAAACCAATAGATTGTATAAGCTTCTGCCTGAGCGGGGTCTTTCACATTGGGTTCATTAAGCAGATCTTGAATTCCAAGAAGGATTTGTTTTATTGTTATTGCTGGACGCCAATCCTTTTCTTCATCAAGAAGTGACAAACAAACTGTGCCTGAAGGGTACACATTGGGATGAAACAGTGGTGGTTCAAATTTGCATTTTGGTGGACTGGATGGATAATCATCTTTAAAAATCATACGCAATTTATACAATCCACCTTCCCATGGTGTCTGCAAAGCAAAAGTAATGAATAAATTATATTATGAAACATATTCATATTAAAAGTAACATTATACACAATTATTACTACATGTTAAACTGTACACAGTAAAAACACATAAACAATAATCAGTAAACAATATTAGTAATTTTATTTGGAAATAAATAAATTGAATAACATTACATAGAAATTTGTTGCTCTATATCTAAATTATACTATATCTAATAGAGATAACTTTGTATAAGAATAAACTTATCTAGAAACCTTAAAAAAGGCACTTCTTAAAGCTCAAAGATAAATAAATTAAATTAAAAAAAACATTGTCCAGAAATCTTTAACATACTAACCCCTTTTTTACCAGGAATTGCACATTCCCAAGTCATAAGATTTAAAGATCCATCAGGATTTTTCATCGGTCTCGCAACGAAGCCCTAAAACAACAACAAATCTATTAAAAATGAGAAGTCAAACGTAAGTAATATTCAGCAAAGGACATGACTTACAAAGGGATGGTCCTTGCGCCAAGCTTTTCTCTCTTCGGCTAAACGTGCGCTGGCTATGCCCGACATTATCTGTAAAAACGATATATTATAGAATAAAATTTTATACAAAATATATTTTACGATATAACAATTTCATATTATACACGTACAAATTCTAGGAAACAAATATGAAAAATAAATTATACAGCGCGAATAAAAGCGTCCCACGATGCGTCAAGTACTACTCCACAGATAAAAAATATTTATTTAGCAAAAGAAAAAGCTAACATCAGAATCAGTGACAATGAATCAATTTTATTTAAAATAAAAATTAAAATAACAAGAACTAAATATACAATAGTAACATATATATATATATATATATCGAATAAATTGACCTTCAACACCTTATTTTGAAATTGAATCTACTTTTAAATGTAAAATAATGTATAAACTAATTAAGCACTATTTTAAGCGAAAATTCTACTTGGTAAAAATCAATCAAAGAAATACCTGCTTTATTCTAAAAAAAATAGATTGCTGTTTAATCCTCCACGTGGCTACACGCTGGGCAAGATCCCTTTTGCTTCTTCACTGAACCACTTCGCCTATAAAAGTATTTACGATGCTTAAAGTCAATTTATATAAAAATGCAAAAAAGAAATCCAGGAAAGATTGCTGATATTACAAATTCGTGGCATTTTGTTTAAAAATATATGTCATATTTATAGTCTTCGCATCTAGTCTACGCAACTTAACATATATGTATAATATGTTGTACATATACTTGTACATTATGACAAGACAGACTGACAGTAACAAAAGTAATTATTGTTTTGGTTTAAGAAAATGCAAATAGTCGTGTTAACTTTAAATATTATTTAGAAACGCCTCATAGACACTTTAATTTTTGTTTATTATTATAAATTATATAGAACATTTTTTAAATAGCGATAAACAGACCATTTCATTTCTAATTATGCAATCCAAAAATATAATTAGCAATGCTAATTTGAAAGAAATATATTAATTGTAAAGGATACTTATGTACTCACTTTATTTAAAGAATACTCAATTTTATATTATATTTTTTCACAAATTAAATAACCGCTACTGGTCCTTGCTTTTCAAACGTATTTAAGCCATATGACTTAATTGGACTATACTTGGATTGGTGGTAAATTTCTACTTCAATAGGATATAAAAAGTTAACATTCGATTAATTTATAGGGACGTTTCATTTCTATTTTATATAAATATATTTATGTGAGAGCAGAATATGTAATAGTATGTGATATAAATTTCAGTAAATATGGGTTAATAATCGTGTAGGTATCTCTAGAAAAAATCACTTAATCTATTTATATTCATGGAAATTATATAATGTTGTTTAAGAATTAAATTTCCAACATCATTAATTTTAAACACAACAATACATATCAAATATTTATATCCGAGATTCGTAATTTGAAAACAGTGTATATGTCTTTACATAGTTAGTTAAAAGTAATCGATTGTAATTTTACAAGTAATATTGTAGATATTATATTTTGATCAACACGGATAATGCAGGTACAGAATTTTCAATAAATATAAATTACGGTTGATAATTTGTAATTATTATGATTTACATATATTACGATACAAATAGGTATCTTAATATTCATCCACGAAATTTATTTTAACCCTACAATGCATGATTTTTTTTAATCGTGTCAAAGAAATATATTTGTTTCTATATAATGTCTAGACATGATAAATAATAATAATAATAACAATTAAAATTCATTGATTTTGTAGATATTTATTTTTTCAATTCTGTTCCATATGTGGTACAGTATGCATTAACACTCATATTTGGCTCTTAATTAGGGACAATGAACATAATCATTTATTTAGTTTTACAATAAGAATAGCTCTACTTGTGAATGAAATTTATTAAAACAATTTATGTCTTTGTATTGTTGTCTTGCAAAATAATTTATACGCTTGGTATCTCAGAATAGTTATACATGCTAGGCGAACTACTATATTTCCACTTGAGCCCAAGTCAGGCTCATTAGTATGTCTCAAGTCAGAATTACCTTCCATTTCAGAGTATATCTCGAAGTCGTATGCCATGCCTCTATCGTCACATAGCACGAGGAGCTTATATCCCCATTTGTGCGGTTTATTGAGAAGATATAGACGTAGGAAATTTGCAGTTTTCGTTATGTACAACACTTCGTCCAGTTATAATATCTCCCTCTCCAGTATATTCTGGCATTTTTTTAAAGTTTTGATTATTGGTCTTATTTTGTGGAGACGATCATGTCCTGGTTGACCTGATAGTACTTGCAAGAAGTTGTCGTTAAAGTGGAAGAATCGTCTTATCTTCTCAAAATGATTCACGGTCATAGTCTCTCTTACTATACGTAACTCAGATTCCCAGTAAGTACATCCGTATTTTAGATAATGGAACAATGCTCATGCGCAAACATATACCTAAAAGCTTTTTAATTCGTATGTGGTGATATAGAACCGTTTAGATGGGTCTTTTTGAATGCTGAATTTATGAATTTCTTCAACTATGTGATTTAGTAGGCCATTACAATGGAGTATTCAAATTTGTGATTGGTGGCTCTTAATTTGTATTTAAAGAAAATTGGGGATGTTGTCTGACCTGGTGGCTGCTGTAAAGATTTCTTTTTCCAAATTAATTTTTTTCTTTTATCAGTAGTTACATTATTCGAAATTCGATTTCTTATAACTGGCATAGTGAAAGAACTTCTACTTTGGCGTGATGACGTCCTTGGCCCTGAAATGCTGGTTTGAGGATTTGTTAATTCTTCATTCACATTGTCGACGAGGGTAGTACCACAATTAGTAGAAGAAAATTGTGCATATCTGGTAGACGCAATATCATTTTTGAGTCACTATCTTTATTCATTTGGTTCAAGCTTTCTCTGATTCTCCCCACGTCATCATCACTTTCCGCACTCGAAAAGTCTTGACCGTCTTCACTCTCTGACGATATATCTAAATAACGCACAATCAACACGATAGACAATACCTTACGTGCCCATAATCTGCAATAAAATCCAACCGAAACAAAATGTTAGAAGTGAACTAATGCATGGTGTACCATATCTGGAACATTTAAATAAGTTGATATTTTAGAACATAAAACAGTAATATTTTAAAAAAATACCTTCGTTTCATATACACTATTTCCAATGTAATTTTTTTTCTGCTTCTATATATTCAAAAAACTATTTATTTTTTAAATATTTTTTTTACGTAAACCGCGAATTCGTGTCGTCCTTCAAATTTTGTACGAATCACAATATCAATCGATAGCTAATACCATTTGGTGACACTTGCCATTACTAAAGCGTTGCTAAGTTTTTAAAGATTATTTTGCCGGTTGACATATTACGCTAGGCGTCTTAAAACGAACAGTAGACTTAATTATTTTGATTATACCAGATATGGTACATTATGTAATGTAGGGTTAAGAGGTGTAGCAGGAAGGGTATTACATACTATACTTTATAGCAAAAATATAATCAATCTTTTACAATTTACATAATAACGTAATTATTGTAATTGCTTTATTAGGATTATTTTCTTTTGTATGCCAGTATTACTAGTAATTACCACCTCATTAAAATATGAATTTGACTGTAAAGTTCGTAAAGAAGTATGAAATAAAATATTTCAAAAAAAAAAACAAGAATAAGTGATGACAATGTGATTATCATACCACATGCCTTTTTTTAGGTTTCATAATGATCCTAGCGTCAAAGAAATATGGGTTGATGCAACGGGTAGTATTAACTGGATGCCATCTAAATTAAACACTATTTGTTCTGAACATTTTTTAGAAGACGATTTTCTCATATCTAATAAAGGATATAGATACACAAAACCTACAGCGTTTCCATCTATAAAAATCGTTAAGTTTTATAATCAAGTAAGTATTTTATTTATTACTTAAAAATAAGGATTAGAAATACGTAATGTTATACGATATTAATCCGGTTGTATACGATTACGATTAGCAGAATAAAAGCAGCAAAATTTAGTGAATATATATACACTGAACAGAAAATTTAAAGCAAGTTGTTTAAATTTGTAGTTATTTTTTGTTTAAATAATAATACTGTCTTTTCTGTTTCGTGCTCAAAACGGATTCAAAAAATTCTACTCTGTATTTTCTAAACCATTTTTTAACCCATTCGCGTAATTCTAAAAAAATACGATTTTGAATTGTATGAAATATAATATTATTAATATAAACTCACCAAATACCACGATATTGTTTTTAGGCTATTCGTATAATTTAAGAAAGCTAAGAAGGAATTTTATTTGGTTGTGTTTTTCTTAGAAAGAAGGGGCCTTGGCGGCGAGTTTTATTTTAATATAAAAGGATCCATCTCATATAGTCCCAACCAGTATATATGTATTATCTATGGTCCCAACTTACTCAGGAATAAATATATGTTTGTTGTACAAATAATTACTATAGATTAAGTTGAATGATAATGATTATCTGACGCGCATCAAAGATAACTGGTCGTTTTAGCTACCAAGTACATATTATTGTAAAATAAATTATAAAACCTTTTTTTCACAATTATTGAAAGTAATAATGATAATGGTTTCACTTATTTGCGTAGAAAGAAATTCTGAAAATCGTATCGAATTTCACAATTACATACTTTCATCGTTCTAAAATAAAATAAAATAAAGGAAAAATTACTATATAAATTATGATATGGTACCCTAATTCATATACGGGTACGCCACAGTTTATGTCACGATAAACGATCCCGTGGCGTACCTACACTTTATCGGAAAGAGTAGGTTTTTAGTGGGTAGCAATCATCCCCCACTTACGTATTTGATAATATATATATTAAAAAAGGTCTTCTTAGGGTTTAAAAAATAAATGTTTTCATTTTATAAATATAAATATTTAAAAAAATACATATCTTGTATTATGAAAACTTGTATCCTTACAATATTACTACCAAAACAATAGAATAATAATTATTATTATTTTATTATACAAAAACTGTTTCATAACTTTAATGGAACTGAATTGATACCTTTTATATCAATTTCATCATGTCTACAATGCTTTTACCAGTTACTTTTCAAAAATGATTAATCAATCACATAAAACATTATTAATACCTATTAAAACTTAAATACGGATAATTTCGGTAAAATATGTCGGCATAATTATACCTTCGGCATATTTTGTCGTCAATATCGTGACAGTAAGTCTGTTACGTTATGCCAGACAAGTTCTTTTTTTCTATTGGTCTGTAATCACATCTTGCTCATCTCCTATTGGTTGTATTTGAAAATTTTGAAATCAAGAACAAGGAATGTCGGCCATTACTAGAGGCTAGTGTGGTATTGTCGGCATTCCTTTTTTTTCACCATATAGCATTTGATGCTTGCTTTAGTTGTTCCGTTTTGCGTTCGTTCTACGAGGGTAATTTATAGAATAAAAAAAATATTATTTTGACATTGTTTTGGTAGGTAAGTGAAAAAGTGGTTATTACAAGTGAATAAAATAAATATATTAAAGTTATATTTTTTTTAAAATAATCATCGTAATTCATTGCAATCGCAGCATAATGAGAACGATGAAAGTCAATAAGCGTCGATTTGTGTTATGTGTCACTGAAGCTTGTGTTTTAAATTCTTAATATTATAAGCGTTATTAATAAAAAAATAAGCAATAATGTTTATGAAGAAGTTAATGACTAACTTATTTAAAGATTGAATTATTACGTGAAAAGTATTTAATTTGTGTTGGATGTGCCTAAAAAGTGAATATAGCATTTGGCGGGAATCTGCGTTTAATTTAGGTTATAAATAATAGATAGTTTAATTAAAATGATAATTGTATCACTCCTAGATTTCTTTTACAATGACGACTATGGAAGAAGGAGAATCTACTACGGAAGAAATACCGTCGGGAAATCCGGACGATTTAACAAAAAATCCTACAGCTCTAAAAGGTATATAGTTATTAATCAAATTATTTTTGAATATACATCAATTTTTCTTATGATTATTTAATTTTCTGTTCTATTACTTAGAGGCACATGAACAAATGGCTACCCTTGATGTTTTGGTATGTGGACAATGCCATTCAGCATTCCATTTTATTGAAGAGTTTAAAGATCACAAAAATACTAATAATTGCACTGGTAAATCGCCAGTACGGGACAGTGTAAGTGAAATTTTATTGTTTTCTTTCAATTCAGAATGATTAGATTAACTAATGTTAGTAGTTCATTATCAAACTTGTATTACTAATGTGGAAAAGTGAACAGCATATCAGTATAAACATTTTTATGTGTATATTTTAATTAAAACAATAATTTGATAATTTCAGAATTTTAACATATTTTCCAAGCTACTCTTACATTAGCACTTGCCGGAAATTAGCGGGTAGCCTGCATAACATAACACTAAACACTACTGAAAAATCTTATCAGTTGTTAAAATTATTAAACTATTTATATTGATTATCTTAAAATGTTATTAATATGTATACATAGCTGCAATATAAATATTGTGTAAGCTATTGTAATTTCAAAATATTAAAATAATTTCCTTGTAAATTAAGTAGAAATGTGTCTATGCTCATATGTATTGTATTGTCACCTGGCTCCTTTATATTTTTAATCATAATTTTAAAGAGATATTCATATATTAAATTTTTACTTGTAGAATGAAAGTAAATCACAAGTATGGGCTTTTCTGCTATGGAAGTGCTCATCAGTTCGAGATGGGTCTACTTCAAATGCTGACAACAGCTGGAAGTTGTATCAACAATGGTGCAGGATGCCAGAAGCTCAAAGAACGGCATGGATAACAGCTGGATCAAATGTACAATCTCTGTCGAAATTTGCGCATGCTAAAGTTGTAAGTATAGCAATTTAAAATAAATTATTAATACTGTTTGTATAATTGATGCCATATAAATAAATTTAATATTAATTAACAGAAAAGACATTTTATGCATCATTACAACTTTTTCTACACTATATGATCACAATAAAATATGAATAGTTAATTTATTCTCATAGATGGAATTGAAGGCTGAAGATCAGTTAGTTCCTGTGCAAACAGCAGCTCCTGAAGTGAAAAAACGTGGTAGACCCAGGAAAATCGTCAAAGTGGTTTGTATTTATTTTAAAAATATAATTAATGAAGAGAAACAAGAGATATGGTACAAGAACTGTAATTGTAAACTGTAAAGTATAGCACAAGAAACATTTTTAGTTATATGATAATATATTAAAACTATTTTGAATATAACTCTATTAATGGATAAGTTGAATTTATTTTATTTCTCAATATTGGTATGGACATTTGAATAACTATTTGTTTTATAACAATTATATATTCAAGCTGTGTCTATTTGATATGTCATAAAACTTTCAGGAGGATACCGAGGCTCAACCATCTGGGGAAGAGAGTGATGATGTTAAAGCAACTCCAGCCCAGAAAGCTCTCCTCAATAAGATGTCAATATCTAATGCTAATAGATCAAGAGTATGTTTATTTAATTAATACATTTTTAAGTTCTTAAATTTGTTTAAAACTAAATTAACAATTATAATATAACTAGTACAAAACAAATTGTATGTATGAATGAGATCTGTAAAGGTAACAAAATTATCAATAGCCAACTAGCACAGCAATGTTGTTTTGCTAAAATTGTACAAAAGCCAATATATTATATTGGATAATTATTCTTCTCGTTAGGAATTGTCGTCAGACTCGGTGCGAAACGCGCAGGAGCGCGTGCCGGCGGAGGAGCGCATCGCGCGGCGCTCGGAGCGCGAGGGCGGTGCGGGCGCGGAGGCGGGCGAGTACGTCGTCGAGAAGATACTCGCCAAACGCTTCAACCCGCGCCGCAAGCACTACGAGTACCTGCTCAAGTGGGAGGGATACCCTCAGTGAGTGAAATATGAATAGTGATCATTTTTATTATTTTAATAGACTCTAACAAAGACCATAGTATTTTTTTTTAATGATGATGAAACTCAAAATTACTTTTATTCTTAGTGAACAGAACACATGGGAGCCAGTAGAAAATATGGAAACCTGCAAGCATCTTCTGGAAGCATTTGAAAAACAACTAGCACGTCAAAAAGAATTGAAAGCATTACGAGCTCAGCAGCAACAGCAACAACATCCAGTACAGGTAAACTACTTCAATTAATTTGTTTTATAATACTAAACTTTTGAGTATTAAACCAACCAGCAGATTTACAGAACTTATCTTTTTGCAAAAAAGCACAAGATTGTAACACCTATCCCTATTATAAAACTAATTATGTCGAGTTCAAGGTCAACCAAAAATCTACTCCAATTATAAACACAACTGTCGAAAATTTCCATTTCTAGTAAGTGTTTGTGAAAGAAATTAGTCCATGTCTTGTTTACTAAAGAACTGACTTCCATCATTAACATTAAAAAAAATGGGAGATCAAATGAATGTATAATGTATGTTAGATACTTCAGAAACAGCAATAGCTTATTCAATTGGCCTTTTTTTGTTTTAAAATATAATATTCATATATTTCTTTGAGGTATGGTGCATTGTAGTAAAAAACTTCCAATATTTTTATTTAGAAACTAGTTTGTTATTCTTTACTTTTATCTAATATCTAAAGTTTAACTAATTAGTTGTTTAGTACATGAATCTTAAAAATTGCTGTTTCTATGAGTAGTTACTAGGTCGATTGTTTATTAGGTTAAGCAGTTAAGCACTCCAATACCACAGGTTGTCAAGCAGATGGTGAAGAAATCAGACAGTCCAGTGTTGACACCAACTGGGTAAGCAGAAAAATTAAATAGTAACTTCTTTTAAATTAATCCAAAAGAAAAAAACAGGTTTTTGTATTGGACAGCCCTTTTATTGAGGAAAGGGTAATATGGCGAACTAATATTATTTATCAAGGAAACCCACTTTGTTATTTTTTATGAACTCAATATGTGTATGCAACAGTTACATAAATAATCTATAATGCTAGTCAAATGGGACTGTGCTGGAAAACTGTATGCAGATGGTGCAGTAACTATCGCAATATCACTTGGCCTCCCGACCACGTGTCCAATTATAACGAGTGTCCGCGTTGGCTCGCAGACGCCTGCAGCGCTCGAGCAAGGCGCGCGCACTGGACCAGGTGAAGGCGTGGTGCGGCGCCGACGACGAGCCCGCCAGCAAACGCATCAAGCGCGAGATGTCCAGCGACGACGATTACTCCGACAGCGATTCCGTCAGAGGTATGCGCTTCCACTTCTTTTACTAAATTCTTTAAGCGAATATTTTCGTGAATTTGAAACTATAATTAATTGTAACAAATCACATATAGTCCATTAAAATGTTACATTGACTGAACATTTCCTAGAGGACGCGATTTTATTTGTGGGACATGTAGGGGGCGTCAATACAACCTTAACCCTTAGTTTGTGGGGTTGGCGCCCTTGTCCCCCGCCCGCCATCTTGAAAAAAAGGCGTGGACACATATTTTTAACTATATCTCCGAAATTGTAGGAATTGTAAAAATTTTTTTAGAAAATATGTTACTAGAAAACTAGAGATCATAAAAGTAAGGTAAACAAGATGTTTTGGCTGAGCTATCACGAGCATTGATGAACCTGGTCGACTTTGGAGTGCTGTAACATCGTTTAAAATTGACCAAAATGAAAAGATTTTTAAAGCAAATTTTTCAGAAAGACATGCTCTATAAATTCGTTCTGATCTAATTTTGTCCCAAATTAAAAAGAAAAAGTTATTAAGCAAAATAGAAAATTTTTGAGCAAATTTTCTCGCTTTTTTGCTTATAACTTTTTAAGTTTATGGTAAAAAGTCATATAAACATAATTGTAGCCACAACGATTTGCTACAAATTATGTATTCACAAATTTTCCATAAAATTAATAGTTTCGGAGATATAGTTAAAAATATGTGTCCACCCCTTTTTTCAAGATGGCGGGCGGGGGACAAGGGCGCCAACAGTTAAGGTTGTATTGACCCCCCCTACATGTCCCATAAATAAAATCGCGTCCTCTAGTAAATGTTCAGTTTGGCCCTAAAATTGTAACATTTCAATGGACTAATTGCTCTCGTCCATTTATGTGCTTCTATTGATATAAACAAGTTCGGAAAATAGGAGTACAATCCAAAACTAATTTAATTATTTCAATATAAGAAATGAAAAAAGATAAATTATATACCTCCATAAGATTGTTAATGATGGACAAAAAAGAACTACAGTTTTATTATATCCAACTATTATTTCGGTTTAGTTATTTTAAAATAAAACTTCAAATAACACATACACATACTTAAACTTATATAATAATATTCAAGTTTTGAGTGTTGGTCAAAATATGCAAAAGGTAATTTTTTATTTTGTATACATAATAAGAATAGATATTTGTTAGCAGCTATCAAAACTGATGTAATATCTGAAGGTATGTGGACGATATATACAATCAAGAATATAGACAATGATTTAGAGATAGTAGAGATTAGAAAATTAGAGATTATACAAACACTATTTTCTTTTTTCTTTTGTTAACAGAAAAGAAAATATTAAATGGGCAGTCTTCCCCAAAATCAAATATAGACCCCGAACTAGTGAAATCTTTAGGTCTCGGAGGCAAGGGTATGCCTAACATCAAAGGTGTCATTAAAGTTGACCCTAAACACATGCCAAACCTTAGTACTGGTAAGTAATAGCTAAATTGTCAAAGACCACAGTAACAGCTCTTCCCTTGTTTACTTTTATATAATGTTACACAAATTGATGATAATTTTTTTGCATTACCTAACTACAGTATTTTATACATATATATTTTTTTATATTTAAGGTGTGTACATAATGTCCAAGAGTTCCGGTATAATGAAAATTAATTCTCCTGGCAAGTTAGGACCTGGTTTGAATATAGATCAAGAGGTGATCAGAAAACAGATCATGGCTGCCAAACAGGTAGTGAAACGTAAATCTAGTAATATTCTTAAATAATTCGCTTAAAATTTGGGCTACCACTACATCCATAGAATTTGTAACTGAATGGCTGCATTGCCATGCCATTCTTAGCATGTGAATCATATACTGTTGTTTAAAATAGATTCCAATGGCTGAACATTGGAAGCGTAAAAATTTAATCAATTAATAACTACCTACCTTAACTCTATATGACATCATTGGTCAATTATCTAAATAATATATTGTGAATTCGAGAAAAAATTATGATTTTAAAGTCAGTGAAATTGTTATGCATATATGAATTAATTATAATGTATATAAGTAGTTAAGTGGTATACAGTTGTACCTTATAAATTAAGATATTTTAATCAAGATCAAATCACATGAAACGTGTTCGTAAATCTACAGTTTATTTGTTTAATCCTTTTCATTTGATTTATAAAATATACAGGGCTTAATATCGAATATGTCACTTAAACACAGTTACATGTGTCATTTTTTTTTTTGTAGAAAAAAATGGAGGAGAAGAAGTCTTCACCAGCAAACACACCTGTATCATCACAGGTATCTATTTTATAACTTTAAATCCTTAACAACCCCTTAAAAGTAACATAACTGACCATACTTCTATCATACTTATTTTCACTCAAAAAGTGTTAAATATTTTCACACGATTAAAAACAGATAAAAAAGACATATAGTGCTGGAGGACAACAGGTGACAGAAAAGACTATTATAACTCCTTCGGGACAGAAGATTATCCAACGTACAATACAGCGACCATACGGCGCATCAGAGGGAAAGTCGCCGGTCACAATCCTTAATAAGAAGCTTGCACAGGTGACATTTTCTTTATTAGTTTTAATTGGAATATACTATATAAATAATAAAAATCTAGCTAGAGAATTTAGCTTTATTATGATAAGCTTATAAAGTAATAGACGGAATTCATTTTTCTCATAGATGTATTTACTAGATGTTATAGTAGAAACTATAAGAGTTGAAACACTAGAATTTGTGTTAGAATTATCTCCGAATCTTATCAGTTTAGCAGGACTTTACTCAACATTAGACCGTTATTCTTACTAAAGAGTGTGAGACAATTTTTAAATAAATTAATAGTTCATATTATAGTCGGTGAAATGTTAATTTTATTTCAGGGTGACAGTCTACTGCGCGGCTCCGGCGGCTCGACGCGAGGCCGCGGCCGCGGGCGCGGGTACTCGGTGTCCACGGCCGCCGGGAACATCGTGCGCATACGGGAAAAACCCATCACCATTGAGTTTGATAAGGTAAACCAGATAACTAGGATGTAAGTGATCGAAGTTAGTAAGGATTTATAATTTGTTGGTGGAATGATATTGCAGCAAACCCATTCAATATGTAGTTCATACATGCTAATCAGTGAAATATAAAATATATTAGGAGCAGTTAGAGGTTATAATGTACAGATTTGGAAATATCATTGTTATAGCAGTTAAACAGTCATATTTTATGCTCCAGTGGGAAGCTTCTTCAGAGTCTTCCGACGGCATAGAGGATCCCTTCCCGCGCGATCTCGGCCCTCTTCCCTCGCCCAGTCCGGAAAGGGAGTTGTCCTTGTGCCCGGTGACCGGTCGGAGACTAGCGCGCGCCGAGGGAGAGCCCACACCGCCGCCCACGCCGCCACCACAGCCGCCGGCCACTCCGCCTCCGGAGACACACCACGCTACCATGCTCATGAAGGTATAGACATTAATGTAGTTTGTAGACCTTGATGGCGACATACTCTTTTTAATATGATGCATAGCCTAATTTTTATTAATTCAATATATCATTTAGCATCCTCACATAATAGGCTATTTGACTGGTTTTTAAAGTGCATTTTATATTATTTAGTAGAGGTTAAGGAACAAATGATATTTGCTGAAAAATAACAAAATAAAAATTCCATATTTAAATAGTGCGCGAAAACGCTACTTTGACAATATGGCGCTGCAATGGGGTCGGTGACATCACTTGCCTGTATTATAATCTGTGGCAGATATAATCCACATACAGTAGACAAACGAGGTTAATAAGCAAGTGACGTAATCATAAGCCCGACCAATCGGGAGCATTTTGTGTCACATGACAAACGTTTAAAAAAATGCATTTTTTGTTATGGATTTTTGAATAAATTAATTATTATTTTCAACTTTTGTTGATAAATAACCATTTTTAAACTCATAATTTATTCTGATTACAATAATTGACACTTTATTTTTCGCATTGTCAAATAGCCTATTGTTTTTTATGTACAAATATTTGGACATTTTACAGTTCTGATAATAGTATGTAAATAAAAATCGTGAGCACTTTAGTCACTATTTAAATGTTTTATTCCTAAAGAGTAAATTATGTTCAACAGGTTGAAATGTCACCAGGAGGCACAACAGGAATGTTAGTACAGGGTGATGGAGCACAACCATCTTTACCAGTTTTAACTGATGAAGATGGTGTAAGTATAATTATGCAGAGCATATTGTTATTATAATGCTTTAAACATAAACCATAACTTGTATCAAATACTAAAATAAATCTCAATGACAGACGGAGGTAAAGGTGGAAGCCAGTGCAGTTAAGCAATTGTTAGAAGAAGGTGTCGGAGTGGACGATGGCGAAGAGGTGGGCTTGCTACACGCAGGACATCCACCCATCATGATAAGAGGAGAAGACGGCGTGTTGTATCAAGTTAGTAATAAAAATAATTATATACTTTTTCTTCTTTTATCTTTAAAGGACTTGCATAAATACAGTTTTAGACTACAGTAATAAAACAAGGAGTTAAAACGTAATATGAAATGGTTTGAAAGTAAGCAAGCCTCAAAAGTTATGATAGTTTTCACATCCATAATTGCATTATGCAAATTGCTTGAAGGACATGAAAAATTCAAATTGATCACATATGTTGAAAACATATAATAATCTAAGTATAAATTAACATAAGTAAAGATTCAGATTATGTGCAAGGGGAGGTATATTTTGTGGCATATATTATGTTTGAAAATAAGTAACAAAATATGGTAAAACAGGTGGCAGGGGAAAATGAAGCTGGTCAGACACTGTTAGTGGCAGCGGAAGGCGTAGAAGGTTCCGTAGAGGGTGTTGAAGGCACCGTCGAAGGCGAAGGAGAGGGTGTGATGTATGTCACGAGAGAAGATGGACAGGTAAATTTAATAGGTTTTTCTAAATTCTTCAAGAATAAAGTTAAATTTTGATTTTATCGAAAATAATTATAACGCAATTTTTTTGATTTTTTTGATTACAGACCTTATTAGTAGCTGCTCAAGGAGTAGAAGGTTCTGTGCAAGGAGTAGAGGATGCAGTAGAAGGGGAAGGTGAAGGCGTAACTTATGTTACGAGGGAAGATGGACAGGTAATTATTTCGAAATGTCGTTTTAGTGTCTTATGACATATATCTGTAATTAATAGTTGGAACTAACAACCAAAGGTTTATTTTGACTTTGAAAAAAAAAAAAAGAGCTAAATACAATGATTACGTACAACAGGACGTCTTGGCGATCGACCCGACGCAGCTCGCGCAATTAATGCCGGGCGGCGAGGCGGGCGCGCTGCAGCAGGTGGCCGTGCAGGTGGAGGGCGAGCCCGGAGAGGATGCCACGCAGGTCATCGCGCAGCTCGTGCAGGCGGACCTGCCCTCACCCGGTGAGCAACCATATACGATATAATTCATAATATTCAACTTTGTATATGATACGATTTTCCTGTTGATAAGTAGTCTTCTATTCTTCTGTATAATAGGATTATATTCTGTATAAAAATTCTCACAATGTTTACTATTTAAATGTATAAAAGTATTGCTACTTATATTTTTATAAAATGAATTAATACATATATTGGAAAGGTAATGTACTACTTAGCATTAACAAATTTGCTGCCAATTTTCAGGCGGTACGAGACGTGTAGTACTTTTATTACCAGATGGTAGTTTCACCATGACGGAACTGGACAAAGAACAATATGAATCAATAACAGAAGCAAGTAAACAACAGGAATGAGAATTACATGAATTGTAAATGTGACTGATTTGTTATATTTCTGAAGGACACTTTGAAAGGAAAGAATGTAGAACCAATACACAAATAAACTATTTGCTAAGTTATTTAAGGAAAAAATTCTTAAAAATATCTGGAAATATCTTCTTTATTAATGTACAATATGTATGTGCCTCAGGGTTATTGTTAAAGGCGCGATATCGGGATGATATGTCACTCATTGTGATAAGATGAATTACATTTTAACTGGCACTTGACACAGAACCGAGACAATTGACAAAATTTCGTGCAACTGTATAGGCACTAATGAAATTATAATATCACAGAGCTAACAATAACCCTCTGTCATAAGCATGTAACGTAAGTGGTTAATTGTATCACGAATTCACGATTGTCAATATACACAGATAATTTAAATATAGAAGCTATGTAAAATATTAAGTATAATTGTGGACTTTAATGGTATATTTCTAGACTAGAATAATAATAAATACATATATATAGAGTTAAAGAACTGTGATGGTTTAGTGGCTTAGAGCATGCGGACCTTCATCCAGACTTTGCAATTTCAATCTTTTCAATATTATATCCGCCAAAATATAAATATGTTTTAGATGTAAAAACTTAATATTTTTTCAACTAATGTAAGTCTAAACTTATTTCATTTCAACTATTTCAAACAAGTGCTACAACTTCACATTATTTAAGTATTAAATGACTATCAAATCCTTTCTGGGCAATTTCTTTTAAAAATTAACCAATAAATATAAAAGGAAATATTATTATTCAAAAATATCTGAAGTATAATGAATTGATATTAAAATTACAGTGAAAAGTTTTGAACCATGACAGATAATGGCCGAAGAAAAATGTAATGGCGAATAATGCTTTTTCTGCTTTTAACCTGTATCTGTTGTGGTTTAAAATTTGATCACGCATTTTTAGTTTAAATAGAAGAAAATATTTGAGAGTATAATAATGCTTGGAAGTTTAAATTGCTCAAGATGTTGGTAGCGATCTTATCGACATAATTCATGGCGAGAAACCAATCTGTTTTAATGACAATTACAAAAGAATAGGTATTTATTTTTTATGCTAGAAAGATACAAAATTAGTTGTCAAACAATTTTATAAATTTCATCAGAGCTATCGAATATAGCAAACGTCACCATATCGTTTGAACAGGAATATAATTTAAAATATAAAATCTTTTTTAACAAACATATTTTTAAAGATTTTTACACATTAGTAATCGATGCTTAACAAAAGAGGTGCTAAGTGCTAGAGAAATATCCTTTAACTGGATGTGCGCATATACTGCTAAAAAAATAATGAAAATGAATATCTTTGCTCTGAGTTAAAATCTCATAAATCAAATAACTTGTGCTTTTTTTGAGAAGTAAATATGTTTATTTAATTACAATTAACTTCGCTGTCCTGGTTAGTAGCCGATAACATCAGAAAAACGTAAATAATAAGTCTGCTTTGTCGCATCTCTTATTTCGGTGTATACTTTATTAATTTTTCAACCGACAGCTTTTTCATTTACTAAAATGATTTAGTGTTACTACTTAAACATCAAAATTATATGAGTAAATGTAAAAATTAAGTGGCTGAAAAATTGCAATCGTTGATAAATCAAGGCAGCTTGATAACCAATAGATCAAATTAAAATTTTAATGCATATAAAAAAATTTACTTTCTTCATGTCCAATAACACACACATTGAAACGAAAATTTTAGAACCAGTACCATTAAACTTGTTTTAATAATGTAAATATTATAAAATATTCTCATAGCATACCATTAAATTGGAGTTATTTTATTGTATTGTATTATATTAAGAGAAAAAAATGATGTTTTTTTTTCTAAACTTAAACATGTTAAAATACTTTCACTAGAACATGCCTAATTTATATTTAAAACTATTTTATAGGAATGATTTTTAATAAATTTAATTTACAATTGAATTGTTTTATTGAATCAAGTTGTGGCGTCTCGCCACATTCATTGTTTTAATAAATATATATTATTTAAATAATATTTGAAGTTACAACTTTTGAAACTGTTTATCTTTTATGTTAAATTAAAGTGAAACTATGTGAAACCCTTTAACAGCCAACTTTTAATATATTTTCGATTACTAAAGAACTTTTATGGCAGTAGATACGTATTTTTAGTGAATTATACGAAATATATAGGCCTTCTCAGTGCAAGATACATCTAACCATACTCGTGATTATACTTGAAAACAGGGGTTGCAAATGTTTGCCCATTCAGTGCAGAACGAGGCCTTTGTTTCCGGTGTGGCGCCGATAGACAAATAATCGGAATGAACCGGGAAGCTGAGCGGTGTGGGGTAGACGCCACCAAGCCGTTCAGGCAATCGATGGGGTCGAGAGAGTGCAACCCTCCCATCTCGTAGGGTCTTAAGCATCCAGACCACCAGAACATTGTACGGCTCCAGGCCGAGGTGGAAGCTGCATTTTTGATATGAGCGTATAATTCGGCTTCCTTCAGACGAATGTCAACCAATGCGCCGGGGCTCAGAACCTACTGGTGGCCTACATGTCCAGGTACCTACAATTAATTGAATGTATACAATTACATTACGTAAATAGGAACATGGAACAGCCTAAAGTTAGTTACAATATAGAGATAAAAAATAAAAAAGATTTTAATTTAATAAAAGGCATAGAATTCATTCTAAATTTCAGTGCCTTAACGTTTAATATATTATAAGTTTATATGATGATAACAGAAACAAATAGGTGGGTTAATAAAGCCAATTTGATTGTATAGCATTAATTTTTAGCTATTTTTGAAATATTTGTATAAACTTTTAAGGAATAGTAAGGGATTACAAAGAAGAAACAATAGGTTTGCACGAAAAAGGCACATTAATAAGACATTTTAGTTAAGATAAAGATATAAGAATGGATATGATATTTAAGTTTCTGAAAAAGAGACTCAATTACTGGAAATTATTTTATAAAAATAAATGGATATTATGAATAAAGTAAGCGACGATGTATTGAAACTAATAACTGGTGTCATAAAGAACATAATTTAAAAAAAACGTTTTTCTTCATATAGTTAGTAAATTCAACGTTGTATAAAACTTCCTCCTCATTTTATTTGCAATAACTTTTTTTGTAATAAACCGTAACGATAAGATACTTCGTTGAACTGAACAATAATAACAAAATAATCATTAAACAAAGATAAACAAATAAAATCTTGAGTGTCAGTCTCAAGTGTTGGATACCCTCAATACTGTGCCCCACGCATATCATTAGAGTATGTACTCGATCAAATTGCACTGGAAAACAGCGCCGACTGTTTGTTCAGTCCGAATCGCTAGGTAACTATCTAGGTTAATGCTGGCCCTGACTCCAACCTCACCTGCAGCCTCTTTACAGTAACCAATTCCGCTATAATTCCAGCTAATATTTGGAAAACTGGTAACAATGTTTTAGAAATATATTTTAAGTTAAGTTAATTGGAATGTTAAAATTGAAAGAGTTTAGTGTTTGTGTATCTCTTAATTAACTTTACTTAAACATAATATTAAAAAACGCGCTAACATCATCGAGAACAACATAATTATATTAATTGTCATCAGACGTATGATTTTAGACGGCCTAGACTCCAGGATGTATATATTAAGGTGATTTTAAAATATATACGACTAATAATTATTCCAGGCAACTTTAAGAATTATAAGTTTTAAAACATTTCAATTCGATTTAACCTCCGTCGCAACATAAGCAAAATGCGGAGTAACATTGTAAAACATTTTTTCATCTGTTTAGTTTGTTTACTCAGTCCTAATTATGGTCAAGTCGTAAATATTGGACGTAGTTGGAAAGGATAGTAAAAATACAGTTTAAAGATGAAATACAGAAAGTTAATATGAAACTTTTAGACCCACGAAAAAAGTGTACTATTATTCGAACCACAAGAGGAATAAAGACAAATAAACTACTTTAGAATTGAATTGACGCAATGGTGTAATTCTTGAATAACACTTGACAATGTTAACATCAGAACTTTAGAAATAAAAATAAAGTGGTATTATCAGTAGTTTAGTGTATATTACAGCGGAGCTTTTAACAAATCCCATGGAAAATTTAATGTGTATATATATAGGGTTTGTTTATCTTTACTCTTTCTTTAATTAGAATTGGTTATAAATATTTACTTATAACATTTATTTATTTAATTATTACATATAACATGATTATAATTGGGCTTGTAAAGCTGAAATTTAATTTTACATTTGTAAATAATATAGACATCAACTAAACTACAATGTTATTAAAGACCTCTTTTATACTAATAACGTACAAAGTAGTGTTGCATATCGATAGTCCACTATCGATAGACTATCGATAGTTAAGGTGTAAGCGATACTATCGATCGTTTTGTCACGTGTCAATACTATCGATAGCTTCCCAAGAACAATACTATTGCTACTATCGATAGTATCGATAGTTTTAGACTATCGATAGCCAGCGATTTTTTTATAGTATTAGTTTATCACTATCGATAGTATTGCTCACGGAGAGCTATCGATAGTATCGATAGTATTGATCAATACGATACTATTGATATCCTGAATAGTTTTCGAGGTCAACTATCGATAGTCAAACTATCGATAGTTCTGCAACGCTGGTACAAAGCTTCGAGACTAAAGCTAAAGCCTTATGTCAAATTTGACAGCTCACAATATACTCTGTTTGTCATAATTTATTAATGTGAAAGTGATTAGTGAACCAAATCAATTCAAAAGTGAACAGTGAAGAGGAAGACGCATATTAACAAAAAGTAAAAAAAGGGAGGCTAATGCTAGCGGGAAAACATTTTTAAGTTTGATGTAAATTGTTATATCATTATTAATCTGTGGACAGTGGATTGTGGCTAAATTATACGTAAACAATTTAAATCGCAAACTTTTAACTTTAAAGCCAAACTATTTAAATGTTATTTGTAAATATAATTCTTCTACTTTCTGATTTTTTCTGTTATATTTTCATTATGTTAATTAATGTTAGTTAACTTGAACTAAAAATTTAGAGCATTGAGATTACACAAGCGTTTTTGGAGCTAAAAATGACTGAAGTTAATGTAATATGTGATTTTTACTTTGAAGATTCTGTACAAAACAGAAAAAACCTTTTCAGTAAGGCATTATCTTGTGCAAAAAATGGCAAAGTTTTGTATATATTGTCGGAAGAGTTAAATGAGTTGCCTGAGTTATCACAGGATGTGAATCAAATTAATAGACATTATATGAAAATGATTAGTTTTCTTTACACATCAAGTCTACAGTCACTCATTGAAAGTGTAGTCACTCTACCAAATTGGCAAAATATTCCATCCACAATTATTTTAGATGATTTGAGTGAATACTGCACAAAAGATAATTTTCAAACCGTTTGTTGTATTATTGCTCTTTTCATTGACACAGCAAATAGTTGTGCAAAAGTATTAAATACTACTTGCAGATTTTATCTCTCAGCTCAGAAAAATAAATTTAGTGAAGAAAATTTAAACTTGCTTAAAGAGTTGTATATCAAGAATTTCTAATAAAAATAATTTCCTCTTATAAAAATCAGTTTATGTAGAGTGAGCAGAATGTTGAATAAATGTATATTTAAGTTCTGTGTATTAATAAACTTTTTGAATAAAACAGACTAACATAACATTGAGCCCGGTGACATAAATGATCAGCTTCCCTCAATATTAAGATTACAAGTTGTATAAATATCTCCATAGAGCCAGCCATTTGATGAAATTATGAATAATATTACACCAGAGATTATATTTCACCAGTGTCTGCAAAGTGGAAACTTACTCTTCAAATTATAGATAAAAGACATAGAGAATTCACTCAGTTCGAAAGGCTTACTAATGAAATTTTTTAATGCTTTTGCATTCATGGATTTTATTTATTTTGTTTAAATATAGTTACAATAAATATAAACAAAACATATGGTTACTTACTATTATAATTTTTTTTATGTTCCAACATCAAATTATATAAATATTACTATTTACAAAACCTTAAAAAATTTGCTGAGAAATTATCACATAACATAAAAGTATCAACCTTAAAATGCATATCACCTAAACTTTAATATAATATAAAGTAAGAAAAATACAAAGATTGAAAAGAGGAATAAATAAAATATGTAGTAGTTATGATTTCCTTTGCCCAATTTGAGAACTCTACCCATAGTTTTACCGAGAAATCCTGAACTTCTATCAACATCATCATCTATCCCTCGTAATATTTTATCTTGTATTCGCACCTCGTTTCCAATTTCTATTGACATATGTTTAAGTGTCGTGATTTTTCCACTCAGCTCTTCTGCCATTCTTTCATTTTCGTGTTCAAACACATCGTCTGTAGCAGCCCTTGGTATGGGCTGATACTGGTAGCCATCCCGAGCCCGCCGCATACTACTTCGACCCGCCGTGATGATAAGTGATTACTTATGTTTCACAATAATTCAATTAATTACAGATGATGTTTTATTATTTAAAGTTACAGCAAGGTTTCCAGACGTGACGTGTACGTAATTTGTTTTACTTTTCTGTATACTTTGATTTAGTTAATATTTTAGTTATATAAAATAAGTACTGGGATAATCTTTAGAGTAGTAGTGATACGGAACTCCAGAGCGAAAATTGTAATTTGTAAATGAAGTGACAAATCATCAAATGCGTTTTGTTAAAAACTGAAATGTCACATTAAATTTTAAATTATTGATATAAAATCATGTTTTTAAGTATGACTTTAACAATAAATTTCAATATTTTGATTCTAATAAACGATAAGATTCGATTAGTTATTAAATTATATATGAGGTCAACAAGAATATCAACAGTCAACTAGAACTTATAATCTAACGAAACGCTACTTGACACTGTCAACAACGTAGTGAGAAACTTGCTTAAAAAAATAAAACGTCGTTCATGGATTTGTAGGCTTGGGCGTTATTCGATTTTTGTGACATCGGTTGTGAAACCGATTTTTCGATTAAATATCGATATTGACATCCGATTTCTTTGTTTAACTTTACATAGTTTGTGAAAAAGAGACGAAACGAATATAATATCGAAATCGGTTTCACATTCTCTTCATTCTTTCTTACAGACGGGTTACCATTATATTAAAGAGAGACAGAAGGAATATTTCATGCGTTTAATGTTTTCGTACTTTGTATGCATTGACGTACCAGAACGATATTCATATCTTTTTTTAGATGTGATAGAAACGGTTACTTATAATAACCATATCATTTTACTTATTTCCTTTATAATTAAGTTTTATTTTTCTATAATAGAGAAATGTTTATTATACAAATATGCATCTTCAAAAATTTTATTAGGTGACAATAAAAGCGAGCTACCCTATGGCACAGTTAACTACAGAAAGTAGGCGGGAATAGTCTGGAAGGAGACGATAGAATGGGATTGACATAGTGCCAAACCCGCTTGGTTGATGCATTATCTTGGCTCAGTACTGGCATTACTTTTACACAGCCTAAAGGGGGCTCAGATGCTGGGATGAACTCACGTTGCCCTATCTAGTGCGAGAGGATCAAGTGAACTATCTGCCCCCTGAGGCTATTTAGATCCAGATCACTCTCTCTCGCCTGAGGCTATCGAGATCACTCTCTCCCCCTGAGGTGATCGAGATCACTCTCTCTCAAATGCGAACGGAACTGTGTCAAGGTCACGGAGGTCGAAATCGAAACAATTTTCTACCTCTTCCTGAGTGAGACAAAGCAACGTGGGAGTTCGGGATTAAGATGATTTCTCTCCCCCTCCCTTTATGAAGGTTCTGAATTTGCGCGAAGAACCCCACAAGAGGAGCTTCGGATGCGTTTTGTCAAAACGATCCCGTAAACAGGACGACCATCGTAGAGGTTTCAGTGGTTAAAAACCACATCAACTAACCCCACTTAGCACAATCAGTCAGGGTGTGCTACGCTGTGTCCACTGGGGTCTCAAGCGGCCGAGGGACATCACCATCTCCCTCTCCGTGATCAGTGATGGAGCCACTGCGTCTTCGATCAGTTTAGGAGTTTGTTACTATACGGGAAGTATACTCCGGATCACCAGTACCTATTTGAAAATTCATTTACCATTTGAATAGTACATTATTCCAGATGGTTATAGGCTATATATTATGTATAAATTATAGCTAAATTAATGATAGTACTTGTTGGTTTCAGGAGAGCAGACGTCATACATAATCGTCATATATAGCCAAAATGAAAATAATACCATCATTACTTTCTTCAACTGGACCGAATATGAATACAAATAAATATTGGCATCATATATGTACTTGTTAGTAGGGCTTCGTGCCAGCCTGTCTCAGTAGTACCCCAAAACCATATATTCTCCTGCCAAACAGCAAAACTTAATAATGTCGCTAAATTTTAGTTTGAAGAATGAGTAAGGTGAGGCAGTGCAGCAACACCATACTAAACTCCAACTTCGCTCCTAATATTAGCGACGCATTGGCGATGTAAGATATTGTCAAAATTTCATATCCGTCCGCCTATTTTATCAAAATAATAATAATATAATAATTGTTGTTGTACTACATTTGTATATAATACCTTAATGATATTGTTTGGGAGCTGTTTAAAAATGAACTGCTGAAAAAACGAACTTAGAAATATTTTTTGTTTCACATAAGATATCTAGGTAAAAATAAAATATTCTTAATTGATTTCTAGAGCAGTTAAAAAAAATCAACTTTTAATATAATTTTTAATTTTATTTAATAGTCATATAAAATGAATACTTGGTTGCAGCTATGTACAGAACATATATAAAAAAAAGTAAGTTAATCTTATTTGAATATTCAATATGTAAAATTTTGTTATTGTTGTGAATTTCATATTTTTATTCAAAAGTTTTGAGCCAAGGAATATATTTTTTTAAATGCATCTATAATCCATTAACCCTTATGATTTCCGAGAATGTATATGAATGTCATTCTCTGTATGAAATGAATGTATGACACAATGTACTCTATTTATATTCATGTAGTTAAAAAAAGGAATATTGATATTTTTTTTAAATGAAACCTGTCAATGCGGTATTTAATATACAGATTATGAAATATATTTTTAATTTAAATGTATGCCAAAGCAGATGCAACTGTAAATAAATTTAACAGATGTCACAAACTACTTTAATATTTATAGTATATATACAATATTTACAAACTATATACAGAATCGCTCTCAACAATCCATATTATCAGTCAAATAATAAAACAGTGCAAATACTTCATATTTATACAATGTTGCTAAATTGTATACATACATATTTTATATCGCACATCAATATATTATCAAACTAAAATTATTCAACTGGATACAAATTTATTTATTATAATAAGAATTGAGTTCACGATGTTTATAATTTTTTTATTAATTCATTTTTATTAGCTCTCCCCTGGAAACCTTAAATGTGAGTGAATGTTTTTAGAATTTTAAATTATTCATGAATATTGACCCAAGATATAAGTCCGCCAACTGTGTTTTCATATATCGAATTAAAAAGTTTTCGATTGATACATTATACATACCAAATATGAATATTATCTTGATCAAGGTAATGTTTACTTCAATTGCACAGAAAATAATCAATTGATCTTATAAAAAATACAAATGTGCAGATATGACCCTGTCACTTTTTTTTTGCGTAAAAATCATATCTTGTTACATTTATCATAATCTATCCTTTGTAAGAATAAAACGACATTGATATTATTGAAAATATTGTACACGCATCATGTATTTAATTGCAAATCCTAACTTATTGTTTTATTATTTTTTGAGCTATTCTACATATGTTGAATTATACATTAAATTTAAATGTTTTATAAAATTATTCGCATTTTTCATTAAATAATACCGCTTAATATTATGGACTTAACAAAGATAAGACTGGTGAAAGTTTTAATATAGATCTAAAATGTAACACTAATATGTTGTCTTACGAAACTTTTGTCCATTAATCTGTTACGTCCAATAAGTTTATTAAAAACACTGGGAAAGATTTCTCGTCAACGCTAAAAATATTCTTATTTTTCTCGAACTAAGCGTATACTATGTTGTAGGAATGTATACGGCAAGAGGCCCAGGGGTAGGACCTGTAATGTTCGTGAAGCTAGGCGACACATAAACTGCATAAGCTAACGAGTCTTACTATAACAAAATTGTGGTAATGACGTATATTTTAATTCCTATATAACATTTGTAGAAATGATCCTTATCAAATCGCATTACTATTGTATGAACTACATTTTAATAAAAGTATGTACAGACATATCTAAAAAAATATCTATAAGTAATTACAGTCTGATAATATAGACATACAATGTTTCTAGAACAGTCATCATAAAACAAATACATCTATGATACAAATATCTTATTTAACAAATGATTTTGAAACTGTTATATTGTATTGTCATACAATTTTTTTTATAATTGCATTGTTTATTTAGTGATTTCTTACATTACATTTTATGTTAAACATCAACAATATATCAAGTTACATAAATATGTAGCTAAATAAATACTTTGACTTGATTCTTTGGCTGCCAGGGCCGTGATAGCATTAGTGATAAAGTTACGCTACGAGACATTGTAAGACTGCCCTTGATGGAGATTCTGATGACAATTATTTGATCTAAACCAGAACCTTGATGTCTGGTGGAGGGCCTTATTAAGATTTAAATTGAAACTTTTAAAATATCGATTGTCATCTAGGATCCATATACCACTAAGGAGATATTTCAGTCTTTTTGTAGTGCGACCTGTCGTTCAACGAGAGTCACACTTTATCCGCTTTAAGCGGCGCGTTGCGAACGAAGCCTCCGTCGAGTTTGGTTACGCGTTTGTCATATGTGAACAGGAACATGAAGAAGCAAGGCATCACGTCGTGGAAACTCCAAAGAGCACATTTCACATTTATATGGCCCTTCATCCGTAGTAGTCGTGAGCTGAGATGGAGAGGGCGGAGATGGTACGGGTGAGGCCGGAGCCGGTGACGGGGAATGAGGTCCGATTGCTCTCAAGTCGTCCGCTGGGTGTCTGGGAGGCCTGCGACTCCGGACCTGTTTTAAAACGATTTTTTTTTAAAGTATTGTATATCTACCGCCAAGGAATACTTTGTATTGTTGTGTTCCGGTTCTAGTGAATGAGCTAGTGTAACTGCAGGTACAAGGGACATAAAATTTCAGTTCAATGCCATATTATAGTGATATGTAGACTCGCTACCGACGCACACTGGTACGCGTGTCCGTACCTGTTTCGTCCTGGGCCGAGGCTCCTCCGTGTGAATCATCTTGGGTCGCGGCGGGGGCGGGGCGCGGCGGCGGCGGCGGCGCGGCGGCGAGTAGGCGCGCGGCGCGCGGGTAGCACGCGGGGCGCGCGCGGGGCGAGGCGGGGAGGGCGAGGGCGACGGCGCGCCAGCGGGTGAGGCTGAACGCGCAGGTGAAGGTGTAGTAGCACGCTCCCAGTCATTGTGTACAGGTGACTCCTCTACTCTCGCTTTTCGCCGTCGTTTGTATTTTCTGGGTCCATTCTATAAGGATTTTGTAAAATTTATGTATAGGTATTTTACAATTAAATCATAATGTCATTTATAAATTTTACAATGGCAATGATTTTTAAATAACATATCTGTATTTACCAACCTGGGGTTGCCTTTTCAGCGCTGTATTTTCATCACAGTGCTGAATAAGATGTTGGACTAATTCAGCGCTTGAATGTAAAGGTCGTCCACAAACTACGCAGCAATATTGATATCCACCTAAAATAATTATCATTTTAATTTTTTCAATCCATAAATAGAGCATATTTGTTACAAGAATATACTGTAAAACTTAAACAATTTTCGGATATTAGGGTTAATTAGTTAGTGTAGTGGTTAGTTAATGAGACTGCAGATTGACATTTTGAGGTATTCCCAGCGCCTGTACTCTTTCGGTCGCGTCGTATTTACCATCCCATCGCAGTATCACTGAGAATGGTATCACTAAAAGTGGAGAACACTTATATGTGCGACCATGTTTGTGTGCTATTCTAAGTTCTGCGTAGTCTCGCTTAATCGCTAATAAAATCCGTGTACGATTGGTCTGGTGGACATCATTTATTAAAAAAATTCAGTCATTAATGAATACGAAACTTATGTTCGTTACATTAATATGTCAATTTATAATTATTACAATAACTCTTAATAACGTATTAATAGGTGGATATTTGTCGTTTACCTTGCTCAATTGGGCGTTACCTATAAATATGCCGCAAAGAAACCTCACACCCCCAGTGTCCTATATTTGCGGAGCGTCACATGTCCTTGCAGCACAACGTGTGCGAATCGAATACGTAGAAAAAAATGTTGAAAAACATTTGGCAAAATAAGCTTTAAAAAAATACCCTTTGTATTGTATTAATTAATATGCTGATCAATAAAAAAAAACTATAATAACGTATCCAGAAGCTACTTTGCTTCTATTAATCGAAGAGGAAATGCTATAAATGTTGTCGATTAGCCTTTTTTTTATGTTTTAATACAATTCAAATAAGGCCACTTTTCGTTTATGTAAGCCTTAATACTTTCTTTCATTCTTTCCTTAAGAGCCGAATGTGTAAAAAATGAACTATAAATAATATTAAGGCATTATAGACTTACCATTAGCGCGTCGGTCGGGCGCGGAGTGGTGCGAGCGCACGTGCTCGCGCAACACCACGCGCTGGTTGAACGCGCGCGGACACACCGCACATGCGTACGGTTTTTCACCTAAATATCATATTCGAATTTATATATATATATATATATTATTTTAATAATATTGATTTATTGATAAATTCGCTAGTGATTTGTAAACACCTGTTTGCTTGCAACGATTTCTTTATAAAACCTGACAATACCTGACATATCGAATATATAAATAGCCTATTCCAATGGAAGTAGTAATAAAAATAAACAAACCTTAGATTTACGTATGCGATTTACTCAACTCAGCTATATTGTGCACTACTAGAGTTTATGATTAATATATCTTTATTTATAATACAACACTATAACACTTAACTATTTCCACTTTAATTTTATTTCCAAAATTCCGTTTCATCGAAATCGCAAATCTATAGTAAATATCAAAGATTAATCAAGCTCTCGACCATTTTATTTGGTTTTTCACCTCTTAGGGTTGGAATACGATATATATAACTGTAACACTTGGTGACTACTTAAATAATGTAATCAAACTATAGAGACAACTTGTTGAAATAAATTAACCTATATTTTAGTTTTAAAGTACCACTGAATGTATTTAAAATAAGTTATAATAACCAGTGTGTATTCTCTCGTGCTTGCGCAACGTGCCACCATCTGCGAAGGCCTTCCAACAAAAACGGCACGCGTAGGGCCGCTCACCAGTGTGTATGCGAATGTGGATCTGCTGTGAGCTGCGAGATCCGAATACTTTGCCTAAATGAATAAGATTAGTTATAAAGAGTATTGTTTAATCATATAATATTTCCATCGCATTTATTAATTCAAAGATAATCTTTGTCTTACCGCATTCTCTGCATGGGAACTGCCTTGAATTACTCGAAGTATTGTTTCGACCACGGGCCAGTCTCTTCATTCTATAAAAATGTATATATAAGTATAACCCTACTATATTGTATTCAATACGATTAAATATAAATTAAAAATACACTTGAAAAGGATACCAATTGCAGTTACTCAGATACTTCAATCGCAAACTTATAAAAGTAAACTACTGTATTACCGGTTGGTACGTGGGCGCTCCGCATGTCGCTCGGCGTGCGCGAGCAGTTGCAGCGCGTCGGGGCAGCTCTCGCCGCACACGTCGCAAGTGTGCTCCTGCTCCCATGTGCTGCTCGTGCTATCGTGCCGTTTATAACTAGGAATAATAGCCGAGATGGCCCAGTGGTTAGAACGCGTGCATCTTAACCGATGATTTCGGGTTCAAACCCAGGCAGGCACCACTGAATTTTCATGTGCTTAATTTGTGTTTATAATTCATCTACTGCTCGGCGCTGAAGGAAAACATCGTGTGGAAACCTGCATGTGTCTAATTTCAACGAAATTCTTCCACATGTGTATTCCGCCAACCCGCATTGGAGCAGCGTGGTGGAATATGCTCCAAACCTTCTCCTCAAAGGGAGAGGAGGCCTTTAGCCCAGCAGTGGGAAATTTACAGGCTGCTAATGCTATAACTAGGAATAAATTGAATAAATGTTACAACTTCACAGCAATATTTCAAAATTTATTACATGTTTATATAGTGTATCCAACTTTTAGTGTCTTTGATCAAGTTAACTACCTTGAAAAATCTACCATCTTGGCAATTACCTCCAAGGGAAGAAAAATGTTGTTAAGGTAATTGTTCTGTTTATATATAAGTCTATATTTAAGATACTAATGTGTTTTAAATTAAAATACAAAAGTAACGCGCAATCTCATGAGTTCGTGCATAACTTGTATAAGTGAATATTCGTTATGTTAAAGTGATGGTACCTGTGCGCAGCGGCGACGTGTCGCCTCAGGAGGTCGGCGCGCTGGAAGGCCACGCCGCAGTCGCCACAGAAGAGCTCGGGCCCTCGTACGTCCAGCGTGCCGCGCTCGCGGTCGCGCTCCCTCTCGCCGCGCTCGCTGCCGCTGTGTGCCAGTGGTGATAGGCGGAATTCCATATCGTCACCTGTTTTATTTTCTAACTTTACATATGCTTCAGATTTGCAAGTCAAGGCATCGCACGGATGCAATTTATTAAAAAATAAAATGAAATTATATAAATATCATTTACAGCCTATAACAGTCAGGAATAATGTAGTTTACTACCAGTGAAAACAATTTTCGTATTGTATTATTGCTTCCAGAGATTACAGGCAAACAAACTAATTATACCTCTTTATAATAAGGGTATAGACTAGTTTCAATCGAGCCTTCGCCCGCCTGTGAGTTGGTGAAAGGAAGGAGGTCAAGTGTCTTATGTCCATTTCTGTACCTGTCGGCACGGCATGTATGCAAAATTTCGTGATGATCGGTTGAGTAGTCAAGATGTGAAAGCGTAACAAATAAACAAAGTCTATTTCGCTGTTATAATATTACGTTCTTACTTCACTAGCGACATAATAACAATACTTTAATCATGGTGGACCATTCTGATGTATATAATCTCTTGGATTATAATAATAAATATAATAAATTAAACAATACTGAACTGAACTTATAGTTTACCATTAAGATTTACTCAATTAAAATATCATCCATATATCATCGATATACGATCGTATACCCGTACCGGAGTTGCAATCGTCGTAGGAGGGTTCCCGCTTGGGCGCGGAGGGCGCGTGCGCGAGGTGCGGGTGTCGCGACGCCGCGTGCGAGCGCAGCGCCTCGCGCGACCAGCACAGCTCGCCGCACTCGCCGCACTCCACGGGCGAGTCGCCGCCGTGCACCTGCCGCACAACGTTAATCGTTAATACGATACTTTTAAATTTAAAAACGCAATTCACGCAGATATCAATCAGTTTTTATATTAAAATTGAAATATAGAAATGATAATGTAAGATGTAAGATTTAAATTTCAATGCGAATTCCGAAAACGTTCACAAAATAATTCATAGGTTAATTGTTGTAAAGTTAAACATGTAATTGTCGATTTAACTGATCTCGTATATGGTATCGAATTATAAATTAAATATTCACTCTAGAATGTGACTGAAGTGCCTTCTCCCTCGCAAAGCCGACGCCACAATGCCGACAGACGAAGGGTCTGGAGGGATCCGCGGGCAGCGGCGGCGTGGGCGGCGGCGGCGGGGAGGGCGAGGGCGAGGGTGGCGCGGGCGGCGGCGCCGACGGCGCGCGCGCGCGTCGCGACCACTGCTGCGTGCGGGCCGAGGTCATGTTCTCCCGCACTCCGTTCTGCTCCTATTATTGTAGATATTGAGATTACTATACGTAAACGTAAGTGTACATACAAGTGCACTTACCATAACAAGCTTTAAATTTTAATAAATCATCTGCTGTCGATTACCTCGACGGGCTCAGCAGTCTTTTTCCGGCGTCCCCTCTTTTTCTTAGTTTTTAATAATGGTGTATGAGCAATAATTTCATCTGAAAAGAAGGGTTGGAGGGACTAATTCACATACTTTAGATACATTCTATTTGCCTCAATATAACGACTTTGAAGATTAATTAAACTCCCAGGGCACAAACAATATAGTTCATCAGTGGCACTCACCATGTTGGTAGTCCGTGGGCTCCGGGTTGTCAGGCACAAAGGCGTGCACCTTGAGATGGTTCATGAGGTCACACTTGCGCACGTAGCGGACACCGCACAGGTTACAAGCGTGGGGGCGGTCGTTTTGGTGCGCCACCATGTGATTCATCAACGCCGCTTTTTTGCGAAACCGCCGTGAACAGAAATCACAAGGCCACGGACGCATAGCTGTGTATTCATCCTGAAAGATGCAAAACTTTTAAGTACAATATAAAATATTTACTATTACTATTACAAATAAAAACAGGTTCAGATGCACTACTAATAAAAAAAATATAATTATATTAGTATTGTAGAAAAGAGCATCTTGAGGCCTGTTAAGGCAATCTAAGATCCCAGCGATAGATGATTATATTTTAGTTTCATGATAGAATAGTTATAAATAGTATATGTTTCTTTATTTTATACAGGTATGTAATATTGAATATTTTAGGTACAGAGGGTACAAATGACTGAAGAAGTAAAAATTACATAAGAAGAAAAGATTAACCAAAAAAAAAGTCTTTATATGATATAATAGGAAATTTAAGTCATCCTTTTATAAAATTTAATACAAAGAAATGTATTACAATATTGAAATTTTAAGCCTACCACAAATCACTTTATTTTTATTTCATAGTAAAGTACTAGCATCATGCATATAGTGTAATGTGTTGGACAATTTGAGATTAATATTATATGTTTTTATCATTAAATCATTTTTATTTCATCAAACCTCACATAAAACATTTAACATACCTTACATACATTACACAAAAATACATAAAGTAATGTTAGTATTATTTATATTGAATTGATCATGAGCATCTTACTTGATCTGTTGGTAGTGGAACATCAATGTCATTTTCTATTTTTATGTCTTGAATAGGATTAGCTAAATGTTCTAAAGGCACCTCCACTCTGAAAGGAAAGCTTAAATCATACATGTTATTTATTGTCCTTTCAGATATTCCAAAACCATTTAATAATACCAACTAAGTGAGTAAAACATACAAAACATTTATTAAACAATTATAAACAAATAATTAAAGAAGTTCACTATAGGCATGTTATATTCAATAATGTACTTTATATTTGAATACAAGTGTTTGCAGTCTCTATTAATCAACAAGCTATTAATATAAAATTTCTGACTATAAATAATCCTAATTTGGTGAACAATAATAATGATTATGAAGCTAAAACATGCTCTCAAAGGTATATTAGGAGAAACAGACATATTAGTCAGTTCTGATTCAATTAACCAATCACCTTTCTTGTCCACCAGATATGACCCAATCATCAGTAACAACCTCTTCGGTAACACATTCAACATTTGGGTCTTGAGCAAGCTCAGCACTTTCTGTATAGGTAACTACATCTTGTGATAAATACATAAGATTTTCGGCTGCCATTTGATCAGTATCTTCAATAATTTCTTCAGTCTGTCAAAACAAAATGTATATTTAATGTTTAAAAATAATAAAAAAGTAACTTGTAGATATTTATTTCATTTAGTGTTTGAGCTCAGGAGACCATGAATAAAATACTACAATGTGAAATTAATATTGAAGATTACATATTATAAATATCTATACTGTGACTAAATACATGTGGTACATTCAGTTATCGGCTACAATGCTGAGCAATCTTCCATTACAGCACTTGATTCTCTCTGTCTGCCTAACTTTCGGTGCAAACTCTTATATAGGGTATGATAGGTGGTAATGAAATATACTTAGTTTCATACCCACTTTAGAATTTAATGGTTTTAGACTTTTAAATTCATTGACCATAATTATATGTTATATGGTGTTTCTTATCTGAAACCATCTATTGATATACAGTTAAATAGGAAAATTTATTGTTTTAGTTCATTTTGTGAAGATTCATTAAAAGAAATTGCAGTTTCTTACCAATAATTTTAATAATTTCATTTTTAATTTTTGGTTTTTACATTAATTTTTGATACATATGGGAGTTTTTTTTTATGTACCATTTTTTATATATTATTATAAATAAATGGAACTAAATACATATATCAGGTTTGTAAACTTACCATGTTAGTGTATGTTTCATTTTGCACATTATCAAGGCCACATATAACTTCTTCACTTGCAACTATATTACGCTGAAATAAAATTACACTGTTTAGTCACAATGCACTTATAGTAACACAATTGCATTAATAACTAGCAGTAGACCAAATATGGATTTTACTGAATATTTGTCAGAGTTATAATAAATCAAATATCAGCTAAAACATTTTACACAATTTATCACTTGTATGAAACTATTTATGCATTCATTGAATGTTATAAGTAAAAAACCCATCATTAAGCAATAGTAAAAAGACACATCTTATAATAAATTTATAAAAAAGGGATTTAATGAACCAATTAGTTAAACAAATTTATTTTTAGCCTTTTATTCAATCATTACCAAATTTATAGGTAGAAATTTTTTTTATTGATATTAATTGATAACCATTACTAAAGTAAAATATTTGTGGTTTGCAAAGGGATAATTTGTCTACTGACCACAGAATCTTTCAATAGACTTGTTGCTTATAATTAAAAAGTTAACTATATTGCTTGCACCTGTAGTTAATGCAATTAGGTTTTTCAAAGTATAGCAGAATAAAGGCTTTCAGCTAAATACTTAGTAAATATATGGAATAATAATAATTATAATTGATTTATATTATGAAAAAGAGATAATACTTATTAAATACATATATAACACAAAACATCTGCCCAAGTTTAACAAACTGGTAGTATTTATTACTTGATCTATCAACAAATGTTAAGCTGAGATAATTCAGTGGTTAGAATGCCCGAATTTTAGCTGAAGATATATATACCCGAACCAAAACCAAAGAGATTTCATTGGTGTTAGAGCATAGTAAGGAAACCCGTACTTATCAAATGGAAATCTGCCACATGTCTGTCCAGTAACTTTTTAAGCTTCAAATGGTCATTTAGACTGTTACATAACTTTAGATATGCTTTATATTTTGAGCTATATATCAATTTCACAAACCTAAGTATACAATTTGGTTTTTTAATGTTAATTAATAATTCAAATTTATGTACACTATCAAATATATATTGTATGGAGTTCATTGCTACTCAAACATATTAAACATATTCTATTAATAATACTATGCTAATTTAGTACCGAGATTATGACAAGACTTGACACCATCATGTTCTGAATAATTATGTTGTACCTGTTGTGCTGGGCAAAGATGTATTTATATCCCGTAGTGATCTTTTATAACTTACATTATTATATTGGTTTATAAATTAAGTTTGGAGAATGTAGTTAAAACATCAATAAAATCAACAAACCTTTACATCCTCCTCCCAATGAAGATGAAAATCCTCCCCCTCCATTTTGATTTGGTCTTTTAAGTCCATTAAACACCAACTATATTTTACATAACATTTTGTAATGAGTTATTAGATTCAACTATGATGGTAAAAGTTTTTTTTATATCACAATTGTGAGTTACATATTTGTATGTATCTCTATGCTAGTAAATATCCCATATTTTTAATAAAAGCTGTTCCTGGCTTTAAAAACATAACTGAAAGTAAATCGGTATTAATTGAAATCACGACGAAACATTTCATATCATAATCATGTTATCAATCTAGTTATACTTAATTATTTAAAATTATAATAAATAATATACATTTCATTTTATAAAAATAGATCTAAAGTAATTTCCTTACATTGGTAATAGAAGTGTGCGTCGGCCGTGAATCAATGGACAATTCCTGTCAACAAAATTTTCTATGCATCTATCATCTGAAATCAAAACATCAACATAACCTTTCTAGCTAAACATTAACAATAATATATTTATATTTTTATGATTTATCAAAATATCTTATTGAAAATATCGACCATTAGGGAAGACCTACAGCGTAGTCTATTCATATAAACGGAAATCTGAACAAAAATGGTGTCAAGACACAAATATGAATAGGTTATATTTGTCAAACGAAAAGGTTAAACTGATTTTTTAAACTTTTATTAATTTTTGATTTATCACAAAAACTATTGCAAATAAAAACTGGATTCTTTAATAAAAAAATATTAAACAATGCACTAATTGGTAATTCTTCATATATCTATAGATTTACATGACGCAATCACAGAACTTATCAATAGTTCAACATGGATGAAAAGATGAAAACATAGGACATAACCAAATTTTTAACAGTATATATATTACTTACTTTGATTATATACATAAAACTAAAAAAAATATTCTTTAAATACCACATTGATTATAAAAGATAGATTTATGATATTTAATGGCAAATGGCTATCTCAAACTTTTCCAGTTTTCTTCCGTTTCCAATGGTTTCCAAAATTTTACAGTCTGTCACAGATTAAATTTTATAAAAGATAATTAAAAATTTTATAATAGATTATTAAATTCGGTGGACTCAATGTATGCATTCTAAATATAATAACTTTTATAATAATATGCGGCACTTTACTAATCAAAAAATATCAGTGAAAATTTACAACTACATATAATAAATATCTTTATTTAAATTAATTAGCTATTTGTCCTCTACCTGGTAGATATTTTTTTTAGCAATTAGACTTTAGACCGCCTATTTGTACAGCTGTTAGATACTGCGTATTTTCGTAATATTATTTTTCTATATTTTGGTGTACAATAAAGTATTATTACGGAAATAATATTTATTATGAGAACGTTTTAAGTATTTAATTTGTTTTATGTCTGCAGGCTCAATCGAGACTAAAAAATTAAAAATATTGTAATTTATTGAGGGCTGAACATGTTAAGCATCTTGCTATAGTTACGAGAATTCTTCGATGGCTGTTTATTATTATGAATTTATAATAAATCTCAATTCACTCCGTAGTTTACTGCTGAGAAATAATTTGCAGATACTTAGATTACTATAAGTAATATACACCTTGATTTATTGGTCTTTTCAAGGTTTTTATTAGGAGTCATACTTAAGAGTTAAAATGTTGCCGTTTGACACTTATATTGACATTGACGTAATACGTATTGGTAAAAGACTGTTTATCTCGTTAAATTTTACTGTAGGTTATCTATCGTAATTTACTAATGGAAATTTTTATTAATTAATAATTTCTAACAATTGTTACCTGGCAGTCGCTAGGTAGTTTTCACGATGGCTCAAGAATTAAAGGATTTATGTCAACTGTTGTTTCCTGACTCTACTACAGGTACATAGTAGATGGTTTTAAAAATATCTTTAGATAATCTTTTTCGTACCAAAATATTTATTACACAGACATTCTTATTATTTTTTTGTACAATTAGTATATTTAAAGAAAACTCAATATTTACAAATATTGTATGATATTGTTGTTTTTCAGAAAATGCTGAATATTTTAGTGATATAACTGACTATATAAAGAAATTGGGATCACAAAATTGGGATCAAGTAAGAAGTGAGCCTGATAGATTAAGCGAAGAGATGAAACATCTTACTGAACAAACACAGGATTTAGCATTTACTAATTATAAAACTTTTGTGGAGACTGCTGATATTTCCAGAACTATTATGAAAGATTTGGTGAAGTCTAAGGAGTCACTCGTAAATTTATTAGATTCAACACCAGAATTTGTACAGCAATGTGAGAATTTTTCACAAGTAGCTGGAAATATTGTTCAAGAAAAGAGGTTAGATATAACTTTCTATAAGTCACAATTTTCAGGGGAACAGGAAATACCTGAACCCAACCTAACTTCTGCCCCACTACCTTCCCTTTTATAAAATAGATAGGCAGATGGGTAAATGAGCCATCTGAAGGTAAGTAGCTATTATCACCCATAGACATTCCTTCATTACCAATGTGCCACCAACCATGGGAACTGCAATGTTATGTCCCTTGTGCCTGTAGCTACAGGGGTTCACTTGTAACAACATCAAGTATTGTTGTGTGGCATTATACACAGACCTACTATAAAGTAAATTGTTGTTACATAGTTCTTATAAGTTGACACAAAATCTTTTCAGTTAATATTGGTTACGTGGAACTGAATTATTTGATTTGAGACACATTACTTAAAATTTCAGGAGATATAGTAGCATTAGAAATCAAAGTGACAAGTTATTGGAGCTGTTAGAGCTACCATCATTGATGCGTGAAGCTCTCAATGCTGAAGACTATGAAAGTGCACTGGATATTTTTGCTTTTATTCGTAATCTATCAAAAAGGTATTCTGAAATACCAATAGTGCAGGTATAATTTTAAAAATCTAAAAACTAACTTAATAGACATGGAAGATATTTTTTGAAAATTACTAAATTTCTTGTGTTTGATTGTAGAGTACCACCAGTGAAATCATGACTTTATGGTTTGAAACACTCTATCATTTATTTAATCAGCTTCATTATGACTTACCTCTACCTCAGTGCTTACAGGTAAGTCAAGAAATTATCAAATTTTAAATAAAGTATTTATAGGTTCAAATATTTTTGTCTTTTGTTTTCATAGATTCTAGGTTACTTACGTAGAGCAAATACTGTGTTTAAATCTACTGAAGATGACCAAAATAGAATATCAGCAACTGGAAAAACAACTAATGTCAATTCAGATGGATTACATTTACATTTCCTAAAAGCAAGAAATGCTTGGTTTGATAAAGCACTTGAAGATGCGAGAAATACAGAAAGTATGTACATTATTTATTATTATGTAACTTTTTTTAGAATTTTATTTAATAATTTAGAAATTTTAAATATACTATATTAAAAAATTTACTGCAAAATTGATATGGTATTTGTAACAAAGTTGAAATTACTTTCAATGAATTTTGATTAAAAATGAAAAAACTTTTTAATAATGGCTGTACACTTCGTTAATCGTTAGGTGTACACTGTTCATTTGAATCCTTCAACCTCACTGTGCAGTTACAACTAAAATAGAATTTCAATGTAAGATAAAATGATTGATAAATAGTATTATTATTAATTTATGTTATTTAATATTTATTATAGTACCCGAGAAGGTCTTGAGAAGAATAGTAGAGTTACATAGAGTTCATTTGTTTAATGTTATAACTCAACACAAATCTATATTTCTTTCGGATACTCAAGAGTCTAAAGTAAAAGATGATGAATTAAGTGGTACCAGTGCTTTATCATGTTGGCTAAAACAAAAGGTAAAAATGATGCTATTACTTATTACTTTTATATCTCTTTGATGAGAGTACATTTAAATTTTAGTAATGATCAATGTTTATATTATAAATAAAAAGACACAATCTATCTCCATGCTAAATTAAATTTAACCTGACCACTTGTATATGTGTGAGTACAAACAAAACACTGATATTTATTATTAAGTCTGACGTAATAAACATGATCATTCTTCATATTTTGTATAATATATAGTTGTATATGATGAGATCTTAATTGGTTGATTAGAGCAAATTGGTGGAATGAAGTTATATTTGCTCAGCGAACCTGGTAGACTAGCAAGTGAAAACCACCAAATACACCATTCTTTAAACTGTAATATAATATGACCATACAAAATATTGTAATTAAACAAATTGTGAGTGGGCAATGCACATTAAAATGCAACAACATACATGATTTGACAGATTGTGAGTTTCAACTATGTCTCAAGCTTATAATAAAGTTACATATTATATAACAATTTCTTTTGTTTTCTTTATAGGTGGAAAGTTTGGGTCAAATATTAAATCAAGATCTTTGGAGAGAAGATGAATCAAGCTTTGAATCTTTATTGAATCAATGCATGTATCTTTGCCTTTCATTTGGTAGAGTTGGTGCTGATTTAAGATGTGTATTAACACCTTTGTTTCGCAATAATATTTTAATGCAATTCAATATTGGCATAGATAAAGTTGACACTCAATTTGAATATCAAATGAAAACTTACAAAGTACCAAGTATAAAGAATGTACCCAGACCCCCAAACGAAAATATGGCATCTGGTCCACCTGAGAACTTATTAGACTATTATCCTTTAGCAGAATATTGCAATGGCATGTTAACAGTTTTAAATTCTCTTCGTTTGACAGCTCCATTAAATATCGTGAAGGATGTGTACAGAGGTTTTAAAAAGTCTTTTGACAAAGCTGCACAGATCTTAGTGGCATTTTACCACAGAGAACAACAAGCTTTTACTGAGATAGAGAAGCAAAATTATATATCTCTTTGTGTTTGTTTCACTGAAGACTTAGTACCATATATAGCGAAGTGTTTGGCACAATCATTTCCTTCAAATCAAATAGCTGAATTGTTAGGAATTACATTAACTGTTTTACAAGAAAGCAAAGCATTACATTTAGATCAAACTGAAATTTGTAAGCCATTAAATACTATTACAGGCCTTATTATGTAAATAAGATATTTATTATTGTATATGATCCATATCAAATACACTTCACCATTCATAATAAGGTCCATTCCTTCATAATCTAGTGTATTCATATTTTAACACTATATTTGTATATACATAAATAGGGTAAAATTTATTTATTTAATACATAACAAATCGACGATGCTAAAAGGCTTGGCAATGATGGCATCATCGCCGTTCCATTGTGATTTTAGTTTAAGCTAGGATTCCACTGCTGGTAGTCAATGTACCTGCGACTGAATTTCATTAGTCACATTTGAAACTATGTTTAACCACAGTGATCTAGAAATAATACAATAATTTTAAATATATATAAATTAAAGGATTTTTATTTAAATCTGCGCATTGTCTGTGTTACAAAAAAGAAAAGGAAGGAAAAGATGCAGTCAGACTAATGCAGGAGTTGCAACAGAAATATAATAACGATTATTGACTCACTTACAAAAAGTAAATCAGTAAGCAGTCCATGTAGCTGTTCAAATGCATTTTCTTTTAATATTCTTTCTATGAAAAACCTTTGTTTAGAAATGGAAATCTAAATTAAGTTTTACAGTGAAAACGTTGTTACATATTAGATTATTTTAAAGCCTTAATATTGGGTATTGTTGCTCAGATTTTATTAAATAAATAATAAAAGAGAAATATGCATAATATAAAAAAGCTTTTATTTCTATATAACCGAACTTGTTCTTATATCTCATAATATATAAGGCACTTTGCCTACTTAAAAACGAATAATAACAAAAAAAAAAACAAAAAACAGGAGGAATAGTTTGATTTAAATATATCCAAAACTATTTTTTGATTTATTTAGGAGAATCTTATTTTTTTTACTCTAGATTTACCTTCTTCATTTCTAGATACTTCATAATAATGCGTAACTTTATCGATGTTTCCTAATGATTCAATAAATTCTTTATCATGTGTAATGATAACAAACATGAAATTCTTTTGAGTCATTCTTTCTTGAACAATTTCACCAAGTGCTGAACACAGACTTTTAATGTTTTCTTGGTCTAAATTAGTAGTTGGTTCATCTAAAGCTAATATGCCGAATCTGAAATTTTTTATATTTTTAAGTAATATATTTTTCGTTTTTTAAAAGTTTCTTTTTTAATATAGACTTGTTTATAGCTAATTTTACCTGGAGCTGAATGTTTCTGCTAAAGCTAGTCTGATTATCAGACAAGCTAAAACCTTCTGGCCAGCACTACAACGTCCTCTCATATCAATCTCGACACCATTTTTACACTGTATCACTCTAAAATTAAATGTGAACATTAATCAACAATATATTTTCTCATGTTCTAAATTTACAATAATTGTCGTACCTGTAGTCATATTTACGTCTTTCGGAATCTGCTGACATACTACCCTCAGTCTTTATTTCAATGTAATCTATATCATTACCCCTGTATATTTTTCTCCACATCTCCCTAAAAATGTACACGTCAATGTAAGTCAATAAAACCAAAAGTCGCACCATACTATTAATAGTTTTATATATATTTACCTAATTATAAGATTAATATTTTCCATTTTTTCTCTATGAAATTCCATCAGACACTTTTCTAAAGCAACAGAGTAATCTCTAATATCCTTATCAACTGCTTTAGTAACATGAAGTTCATAATATTTTTCTCTATATTTAATTTCAATGTCTTTGTTCTGTGTTTTTTTTAGTTCTAGTTTATTTTGTTTCAGTCTTTCCTATAAAGATAATACATTTTTTATTCAATTTCCAAATAAATTTAATTAAAAATTTACTTGTAATCAAGCAACTTTTTGCTTATTCATATGTTGTAATCCATCATTCAAAATATTATTATTTATATATAAAGAAAACAAAAAAAAATAAAAAAACCTTGAGTTCATCGAGTTTACCCTCTGTCTGAGCTTTTTCTCTGAATATTTTAGTTTGTTTTATTATCAAAGGTTCTTTTTCCGAAATCATATCCACATTGACTCCACTGAGTTTTTCTTTAATATCTGCCAAATCTTTCTCACAAGTCTCTATTTCTTTTTGTGCTGTACGCAGCTTTAAATTGTCTTCTAAGTTTCTTTTGTAAATCTAAAAACAAAAAAGGCGAGTCTAAAGCATGTTTCCCTATTTTATGAAGTGGATGACGAAAGATGAATTGGCTGGGGTGTCATTCAGGTCGCTGGTTGAACAGCGCCGTTTAGTAAAGTAGCTAATTAAGGTAGTTGCCTGCGACATATATAAGTTATAAATCTTCTTATTGATTACAAAAATCTTCACCAAAGAATAACCGACAAAACTCAGATGGATTTTAACAATTATAGGCTTCACTAGACAAACTTACGTTCGGAGTAGTGAATTTAATACTGTTTAACAGTAAGTTTTTAATACTCTGACAAAATGTACTGGTATTTGATTTAGTATTCGTTTTTCAATGATCTTGCTAAGAGTTGGTAGTACAGAGATGTGTCTATAATAATTGGGTACACACAGTGATGCCCCAAAGATCATAGATGACTTTTGCTGACATTTAGAATTTACTTTAATAAGTAAATTATTATCACAACAGCATTGATAGCAAAAAAAAATGCTACTTATAAAAAAAAATGTACACCTCTTGCTTGGCTAGTTCATCTTTTAAACTGTCAATCTTCTTTGTAAGTGTGTCTCTGTCAATCATTATTTGCTTTTGTCTGGCTAGTAACTTTTCATTGGCTTCTTTAATTTTGTCCATTTCTCTCTGAAGATTTCTTTCTTTATGTTGCCTTATTTCTAAATCAATTGCCCTCAACTTTTCATATGCATTCATCACTTTAACTATGAAACTGTTTTTCGCTTCTATTTCAGATCTGTGATGGAAAAAAATTTAGACACTTAGAATTTATTTTTTTCGAATTAATTATACTGCTTATATTTTAAATGTGCAGCATTGAATGTACTGTTGAATGAGTAGGAATTTACCAACCCAGAAAGGAACTAATAAAACTTGTTAAGAATTAAAGACATTTCACGGCCCTTTTTATAATTTATTTAAATATTTTTTTAATAATTAGTATAAAATTAATTAGACAATCAAAGTAAGAACTAATTACCTGTTCTTTTTCACTACTTCATTCTTTGTCTTTTCTTTTTCTTTGAGTTCTGCTTCTAAAGGTTCTATACCTTCTCTGAACTCTTTCAGTTCATTCGTAAACTTTTCAATGTTGGTTTCCATTACTTTTTGTGTTTCTTGCAAGTTGCACAGTTCTTGTACCTAATTGAAATATAATTATTTTTTTTAGTTATAACGTAAATATTGATTATTTTATTTTATTCAATCATGCGTATTTTGGCAAGTAACTAACTCACCAATCAGTGTGGTATGGAGAGGGTTGAGTTGTATTTGAAATACTTTTAATTAAAATATGTACTTAGTACTTAAATTACTTCCTAAAAATGTAATTTTAAGTGTTTCAAATATCTGACTCCGACGATAATTACAAAAATTTTTATTTTTCAAAAATAAAATTGGTTTGGTTTAGCCAAAACTAAGTAAGCTAATAATCATTTTTAGCAACCTTTTTCTGAATATTGAGCAACTCCTCCTTCAACTTATTCTTCTTGTCGATGGCGGCCTGCAGTCGCTTGTTGTACGCGTTAAGGCGCGACTGCGCGGCTCGGGAGCTCGCCCGTAGCGCACTGATCTTCTGACGGAGCTCGCTCTGCTTGGCTGTGGCGTCATCCAGGGAGATGTCCGAAACGAAGTCAGCACATGTAGTCTTTATGGCTTCCAGCTGCGTAAGGATGTTACTCACTATTTATAGATTTAAAATATACATTTTATAATAAATACATCTTATCAATAAGTGCTTATTATTAAATTATACAGGGTTATTGGTAATTCGACGTATTCCCGTTAGGAGGTGACAGGGGTGATTATTTGCGATAATTTTAACCCCAATATGCATCATGCAAAAGTAAACCATTTTTGAGTTATCACGTGTTTTAGATTTTTTCAAAATAAGTCAAAATTGCAACTTCAAAAATTTATTAAAAAAAAAGTATCAATTAAAATCATTTTTTTTTCTGATTTATAAAAACGATTTAACACTGGATATTTTTCAATATTTAAACAATAATTATCGGTCCAAATTTAAAAATGCGAGACAGAAAACGATATTATTACAATATATTTTTTATTTTTTTCCCTCAAATATGTCTGAACAACAAAAAAAAAAACATTATGAAACTTGTTCTGCAGATTATTTTAAAAACATAATCGTTTACTTAGCTTGCCGAAAATGTATAAAAACTAGGAATTTATTTCAAAGCAACCGAAATAAACTGATCAGAAAGGACGCTGGTGGAAATTCGTATTCGAACATGACGGAATTCGTACTAAAGGTCGCTCTTTAAAATTCCCACAAAATTGATTAAAATAATAACCAATGTAAAAAAACTTACTTATTTACTTAACTTACTTCCTTAATACAAATTTAAAATAAAATTTAGATACATAAACAGTTCAGTAGCTAAGTTACAATTAATTTGGACCGATAATTCATTATATTTGATTTATATACTTTTTATTGTAAATATTACATAAAGATGAAATAAAATTATTCCTTTAGATATAATTGCCACTCTATCGAAAAATGTCCTTGGACATGTTTTAAAAGTTAAATATTGAATTCAATGTATACGTATGTTCAAGGGACAGAAAATAAATTGGACTTCGGACACACAGTCCGAGGCGATCGCCTCTGCACTCGCCTGCTGCGCGGCGGCGGCGCGCTCGGCGGCGCTGCGGTCGAGCAGCGGCATGTCGCCCAGCAACGCGCGCGCGCCCGCCGCGCGCCTCTCGGGCTCGGCCGCGCTCAGCGACAACTCCTCCACTTCCTCCGACAAACTTGATATTTCCTGGTGAACAAAACATTCAAAACGGTGGTTTTATACAACTTTCATCAATTCGCTGATATATCACTTGTATCACGAGACGATGTCAGTATGTAAGACATAAACAAATCTACTTTACTTTCATCCCTCGTGTCGATTTGAAACTTTTAAATAATATATAATTTGAATGATAGTACAATAATTAGGCCCCATCGAGCTCCGATGTAATCCGCTTTAATTAAGTATACTCAGTCGTATTTGATATTGATATATATTTTTTTAATTATAAGTTATGTTATATAATTATTTATAACTTAATAGATTCATATTTCTATATCTACCTTCTCGATTTCACTCAAACGTTTTTCGAGTTGAGGTATTTCTTTCTCTTTAAGGCTAACTATTTTGTCGTTTAGAGACCTCAGGCTTAATAAGTTATCTTTTTTAGCGGAAGCCCTCTGCAGCTCCTCAGTGACCTTTTCCAATTTAGCTGGCACATTCAAAACTTGTGTAGTTAGCTGAGATATTAGATCTGTAACCTAAAAAAAATATATTAAATAACAAAAGACTATTAATTAAATATTCTATTGTTTCTTTTATACACTAAACGAAAGAAAGGCCATACCTCGTTTTCAGCATCGAACCCACGATTACACAAGGGACAGCATTTGTTATCTTTAATTTGTCCTTTATATTTCGTTATGATAAACATGGACGATTGCAGCACATTTTGTTCGTCCTGTAATTTAATATGAAATTTGTAATTGTAGGACTACTAAGAATTCCTTATCGTCGTATATGAAAAATTTATGCTATTTTGTACGCTCTCTTGCATTTATATCTTGATTACATAACTTCGTTATTCAAATGGTCTTTGTATAGTAATTCATAATAAACAAAATCAAATCAAATTACTCTTTATTGTAAACCAATAAACACGTACATAAGTCACATTCAAGAAATATGCATAAGAGAAGGCCTCTTATGCATCGCTCTTATCAATCGCTAAAACAGCGATTTCTTCTGGCGAACTTACTTAAGATAAAGGAAAGAATAAACCATCTAGACGAACAATTTAATTTAGAATGAAATTGGAACTCCTGATGACGATTATTAAAACTTGCGTGTCTGTAAGGTACACTTTTAATCCAAAACAACAAGTACCTGCAGCTTGTCGACGCTGGCGGAGATCTTGTCGAGCGCGACGTCGTAGGAGTGCGCGCCGCACGCCGCGTACACGCGGTCCTCGGCGCGCGTCAGCTCGTCGCGGCGCTCGCCCAGCTGCTCGCGAGCGTGCTTGCGATCCGCTTCCAACCGCGTTATCTACTTAAGGTTATACTATTTATTCTGAACTGTAGTCAAATCGCTAAAGGATTTTTTATTCATTGAGAAATTTAGCTTAATATAGATGATATTAAAAATATATATAATATTAATAAATATTTCAATAGATTAAATAACACAAATTAAACAAAAAAAAATTTTTTTGCTTGGTCTCTGTTGCTGTCATTGACTCGACACTAATTGGTACTTAATATTAAACGCATGTCGTGTCTACATCATGGGAAATGTAATCATATGTATTTTTTGATTGTCATTTTGTTTTGTAGACCTTTAAACATAAAATAAAAAATATTAAGCTAATTAGTTGACCAGAGTCATAATGGATGAGTGTAATAAAATAATATAGTCAATAATTTGTTTATTACCTCATTTTGCTTCTCGGTTATCTTACTCTTCATTGATTCCAATTCATTCCTTATTTCACATTCGAGTTTGTTGATTGTTATTGCGAAGTTTTTTTCAGGCATGCTTCCCAACAATTCTGTAATTGCTGACTTATGTTTATTTTTTAACACATTTAATTGTTTTTCTTTTTGTTTGAACAACTCTTCTATCATATCTTTTTCCTTCAATTTTGAACTTTGTTTTTGTAATTCTGTAACCTAATAAATTAAAAAAAAAGTGTTTAAATTAGCTCATTTCAATCCTAGTAAGTAGAACTCATTTAGATAAGCTAACTACTAAAAATACCTTTTCACTAAGTTTTTCAAGTTCATTCTCATGTTCTTCCATAAGTTTTTCATCTGTGATTATTTCTTTTTGACATTCTTCAGAATTTAGTTCATTGACTGCTTTCTCATAATCTCTTAAATTAAAATAGTATAAAATTAATATTCCTTACAATTTTAAGCATAATTTAAATTGAACTTTCTTAAGTTTCTTAAGTTCAATTTAAATTAATAATTCATTATAACAAAGTTATCATTAAATTCAATTCAATATATCAAAAAGTAAATTTTAAATAATAAAGAAAAAAAATGTTACTTACTCTTCAGCTGTTTTTAATTTTTCTTCTAAAACTTCTAATTTCTGTTTAGACTTTGTAGCTTCATTAATCTGTTTCTGTATTTTAGCAATTTCTTTTTTCGTTGTTTGTATTTCTGATTCTTTATTGGATATTTTTTGTTTGTGACGTGACTAAAATAAAAAATAATAATATAAAAAAAGTGTCTGATAAGAGGAAAATTCGAAATATTTGTGTGCTAGTGTTATTATTTCATGTTGTCAAAAAGTGTTCAATTTTATGATAATTATGTTTAAGTTTGTGTGTTGTGTTTATTATTATTTATTTTTTTGTTTTATTCTGTTCCATTTACTCTTAGGATTGAATGGTAGAGATTGTCTATTGGCATATGATTTTTTTTAAAATAAAAATTGCTGAACTTACCAGAGTGTCACGACTATTATCAACATGTTTTTGAAGTTCTTTTTCCTCTACATCAGACGCCGCCTTCTCTTCCTTCAGTTTACTCTGCAACTCTTCAATTTTCTCATTTATGGAACTTATTCCATTTACTGCTTGATCATTTGTTTCTATTTTCTCTAATTGTAACTCTTGAAAGGAAATTTGTAAATAAGTATTGATGATTTGCTAAAAAAAATCATAACAACTTTTGCTAAATATTTAAGACTAATTACACACTGGTACTTTTTGTAATACCATCGCGGATTTATTAAGCACGCTACTCTCACGCGACATTAAAAATGTAAAGGTTGCGGCAAGTGAGAGAATCTTTCCTTTATCGGGACTGAATTGCTGCAAAAAGTCACATGTGTATGCCTAAATATTAAATTAATATTTCCTGTGTACAATATGTATATATTTTTCTATAAACATTCCAATTGAAAGGCTATGTATAATAAAATTAATATATAATTATTTATATTATCATAGCATTAAAATTACTTTTATGTACAATGAACTACAGCCCACGGCAACGTGACCTTATTGGGTTATATGATTATCGAGACAACTTTACAAATTTAACAATTTTGGAATAAAAACTCATTTCCAAATAAAATTGCACAGTATCACTCACTGGTAGTAGCATTTTTTAGTGATTTATTTTTAGAATTATTTAGTAATTAAAGATTTACTCTTCATACAAGCCAAATTTTAATTCTTATTATAAAATTATTATACATAATTAAATTATTTAATAAAATTTATATTAAAATATTGACTGGTGATTGACTGTCTGTTTATTAAAATGTTTAAAAACACAACTTATTTATATTCTGTAATTTGTCATGTGAATAGGTACAATTACAACTAAAAGTACTGCAAATATTAATTACCGGCTAGTGTAGCGGTTTCAACAATCATAACATTTCGCTTGTCAATTTTATCTTGATTCTGGCTTTCCAACAAGATTAATTTGTTAAATTTTACTTCATTTAATGTCTTCTCATTGGCGATTCTCTCTTCTTCCTTATTAAATGAGAAGTTTTTCTTGTATGAGTCTTCTAACTCTGCTTGTTTTGTTTTTGTAGTTGCTCCATAGTTAGCTTTAAGGTATTAAACATGAACTTTTATTTTAAAAAAAAGTTTAAAGATAAATAAAATTATTTCAGGTTAATTTTTTAATAATATAATTACTATGAATAGATGGCTGATATCTGATTTAAAACAAACATTTTTTAATAAAGCTAACATGTTCAGAGTAGGTTACCTATACTCTCCTGGAGTTCTGCTAGTGAACCTTCAAAGGTACTTTGAATTGATTTTTTTAAATCTTGTTCTGCATTTTTATTCTGTTCCAATCTGCAAATAAATTCTCCATAAAATTATCTCTATTGTATCTATAATCCGGACTAAGTCACCTAAAGTTGTTATGAATGTGATCAAAAAGGAATTTATTTTATTCAAGTGCTAAACTTTTAACCTTGTTTTAATTTTATCTCTTTTAGATTCGAAAGCCAATAAATTCTTCTGCAATGTTTCAATAGCATTGATTTTTTCTGTGAGAGGTTTTAGTTCCTGAGAATATTCTGCAATTCGAAGCTCAGCTTCGGATATGCGGGTCTCAGTGTTCACAAGGTCTAGTTTCTTCTTATCCAAATCTTGTTTCTTTTCTGTTAAATGAGCTACACCTTGTTCTAAAGTAAAAAAAATTGTTATTTAATTAACAAAAATTTTATGATTTTTTTTATTGGCAACAAGAGTTAATGCCTCTATATAATTCAATTTAATTAATAAGCTATTGTGTGAAAGACAATTGTTATTTGTAATGAAACTATTTGTATTATAGACAATTACAGTTCTAGAGGAATAATACTTTCACAAAATATTAACTATTATAGATTATATTGAATAGTAGTTATATTTTTTTAACATACCCAACAATTTAATATTAGTTGCATATTCTTTTCTAATTTTTCTAAGACGATCAAAGCAATCACTGTATTTATCAGCATCAAATATCTCATCAAATCTTTCTTTGACTTTCTTTCCTTCATCTAAAGGCCAACTGGCATCTTCTTGGTGGCAGAATATCACTGAGTTTAAGATAGCTTTTGGCACACCTGTTAAAATTGTGTTAATATGGCAATAAGCTACACAAAAAAATATATATATCTTATCAATCATTTTAAAGGTTTTACTGTAACAAACCTAATTCTTCATGCATCATAAAGTCCAAATCAGCACACCTTGATGATAAATCCTTTGTTTTACCATTGTCATCCACTACTGAAAGAAATGTATCTAATGTTTGGAACTTAGGTTTCTTGTTGTGATAAGCGGTTACTTTCATAGACCTTGAAACTTCTAATTGCTTATCTTTAGCATTAATAATCTGTAAAAATGAGACCAGTGTCACCATTTAGAGAAGTAACTAAGTTAGCGGTACATTTACCAGTCTATAAAGAATCTAAGTATACAAATTGTTTAAATGTATAAAAAATATCCTCTTTATAATATTACACACATATATATTTGTCTTTAAGAGACAGACCCTAAAAGAAGAGAGATTTGTCCAAACGTGCGATATTTTAAAATCTTTAATAAATTATTGGTATTTAATAATAATATTAATTAAGCTTATATAGTGTTCAGATAAAATTATTATTTTTTCGCTTCTTATATGTTTTTTTTTTTCAAATAAACCTTACCTTTAACCTGACTTGAGCTAAAACTTCCGTGGACCTATTAACTTTAGCATCATGTACAAAACATTCATTTCGACTACCCGGCGGCATTTGCCCAGTTATGGCATATCGCAAACATTCGATTATTGTAGTTTTCCCACAGCCATTCTGTCCTAATATTAAAGTTAGCGGCTTCTCAAAAGATATACGTTGTTCATCACATTCTTCTGGACCAAAGCTACGAATTCCTCTTACCGCTAGGGATTTAATTCCCGCCATTTATAATCACAATTCACTGTTCAAAGGTGATTACTGATTAGTGCTTTTTTAATGTAGGAATCTAAAAACTATACATCTATATATCATGTATTTAGCATAAACGCTGTTTTAGGCACCACCGGTATGTTAATATTTAGAATTTTGGATACAGACAGGAACATCCACGATAAGACCACAGATCTAACAGATCTTTAATAAAACTGAAAAGTGAAAACATAACAAACCGCAATCCCAAAGCGTAAACTCTGTGGTCACAGCATATCACTATAGACTATAAAGAATTTAAAAATAATCTGAGTTACCATGGTTTTTGAAAGATTCAATGGATAATGCTGATACATAAATGACAAAACCATAAGAGAACTTGGCTTTAATTAACTTTAAGAATTGTATATAATAAAGTGACAATATATATGACAAAACATTTGACAAGATAATCGAATACTATAATTTCTTCATAAATTATACGTCAAATTCTTTGATTAAAATTGTATATATTTATTTTTTAGAAAATACTGCTAATAGATTTAAGTACGTGATAAATAAATACTGGGCATTCGTAATTCGTACGTGTAGCGCCCATATTAATATGGCTCTATGGTTATGTGATATTATAGACAATTATAGATTGTAGAATGTAGTCTTTCGAACACTTGCACTTGGGAGTTATGTTATTGTGTCAGAATTTTGTATGAAATTGTACCTTTGTGTAATTTTGTCATTGTATTGATTGGATATTTTAGTCAATCGTGTTGTATTAAAAGTAGATTGAAAGGTGCTTTTGTAAAATCTGAATTCATGTAAGTAACCATTATTATTAACACGCTCGTAGTATTTTCTTATACTTAAATCGTTTGTAAACAATTTTTCAAAGTAATGCTGAATTATGAATCGTTAAAAAGAGACGATGCTTTTTATAAATATTTCAATAATTTGGGTTATGGTAAAACCTTGCTTTATGGATTTTTCATATGACCTCCACGATAAAGTCGCAGAGCGAATACCGTTTTCTATGTATGTGCACAAATTTATTATTTAACATAAAAAAAGGAAAAATCACGTGACAACCCGTCACAATATTTTACTGCTGGGCAAAGGCCTGCTCTCCTGCCAAGGATGAAGCCTTAGCGTATATCTCACGTGTTGGTGGAAATTTGTTATATTGTAGAATATCATCAGTAACACATAGTATTTCTTTCATTGCCTTCACCAATTCAGTTCTTCCTTGTTTATTTAAATTAAAGTACAAATTAGGATATGTTGTATGATTGTATGTATGGTATTTGCTCAGATTTGATCCTTAAGATTGTTCTGTTTTCAAGAAAAGTAATCTAATATTTAGCCCAGTTATATTAATTAAACATAAATTTTATACAATTATTTGATCATTCCACTCTTTACTCACAGGTGACAATATATCAAAATGGCATCAACTACGATGATAGAGACAGTGACTATCACTCGACCACTTAAGGTAAGAGGCTTTCTTCTTTTATGTGAAAAATTATTGGTTGCCAAGGAATTTTTGATAATATGTTGTTTCATTTTAAAGGATTTTAAATATAGTTTAATTCAATGTGGGCCGTTAAGATCCTATTTAGCAAATTTCCCACCCAAACCCACATTTTAGGTGTCAATGTGTCTATTGCTTGGATTAATCTCATATTCTAGGTATGTGCAAGACATGCTAAGTATTTTAGCAAGTTCTTTGAAATTCTACAAATTTCATCTAACATGCAACATGTTTCATTTTTTTTGTTTTTTGTTAAAATGAATAATTTTCAACAATTTTTCCATTATAAATTCATTTATATGTTTATTTCTTTTTAAAAAAATGTGTAATTATTCATTTAATTTTTATCTGTTTGTTCCTTTGAATTCTCTTGTTATATCTAAAAATATAACATTATCTCTGAGTATTAGTCACACAGTTGCTATTGTATAGTAATTAACTTATGCATGCATTGGGAATGTTTCTAGATGACAATATAATAGAGTCGGTGTACTTTATTGTTTCTTTGAATAGGGACATAGGTTTTTCTTACAAAATTTACTGATTGGTCGTAAATATATATGTTAATTAGTTTTCTGTCCTATTTCATATGATGATGCAATGTACACTTTCCATTTCCTACCTTTGAATTTGAAATTAAAAAAAATCTTTCTTAGTGAACATTTACGTCGCGAAAGGAGTAACTATGCTGAATTTGAAGGCAGTCGGTTATATCGTTTTGAAGCTTTTGTGACGAGTCAGTCAGTGATATTTAACTTATATATGTATATAGATTAATGATATAAGTTATAAGTAATTCGATTATATCCAATAGTTTTTGTTTGAATGTATATTTCAGCAAGGATACCTAGATATAAGCTATTATATTATAATTGAAAAACATAAACATAACATAACATAATCAGCCTGTAAATTTCCCACTGCTGGGCTAAGGCCTCCTCTCCCGTTGAGGACAAGGTATGGAGCATATTCCACCACGCTGCTCCAATGCGGGTTGGTGGAATACACATGTGGCAGAATTTCGTTGAAATTAGACACATGCAGGTTTCCTCACGATGTTTTCCTTCACCGCCGAGCACGAGATGAATTATAAACACAAATTAAGCACATGAAAATTCAGTGGTGCTTGCCTGGGTTTGAACCCGAAATCATCGGTTAAGATGCACGCGTTCTAACCACTGGGCCATCTCGGCTCAATAATAATTGAAATGTACTATATTATTGAATTAAATTGAATAACATCAAAATTGATAAAGTAAGAGGAACGGGACAAACATTGAGCTTTAGTAACATTAATCTCTAATCCAATAAAAAGGTAAATGGTAGATGGTGTACATTTTATCTGTGAATACTTTCAAGTGCAAAAAACCTAGTATTGGATTAGCCCATATGCTTTTGCACTGTTAGTGGTCACTTGAATCGTGATGCAAACGCACGGAAACTTAGCAGCTAGTTCTTTATGGCAACCGTCCGAACTCGCTAGACGAATGTTGGGAGAGAGGCCTTCTCCTGTTCCACCAACAAGGGAATTATGGCCTCCACCAGAACCAATTTTAAGCATAAGCACGCTACAACTGGCTTATCAGCAAAATGAAGACATATCACCGCGACACGCATTAACTCGTCCTTCTCAACCCTACGGTCCTACTACCGTGCCTATTGAATGCGATGCGAGTCCGCGCCTTTGTACTGTGGGCACGAACACGGATCCTCCTCCCACAGTTTTGAGTCGAATAAGAGATTTTCTCCGGAGAGATAACGATTTGATTTCATTGCCATCGTCAATACAACTTTCTGTAATGAAAATGGAAACACAAATAGAACAAAATAAAGAAAATCCAAGTCATCGTACCGTTAATGGCATTAAGAAAGCAATATCAGGGGCTAAATATCGCGTAACTCCGAACTCTGAGGGCATTGCAAGTCCCAAAATTGTATATGATACTTCAAAGCCAGGCGATCGAATGGTTACAACATTTGGTGCAAATAATTCTCGAAAATGGTTTAGACTACCGTCGAGATCAGAGTGCTCTCGTCGTTTTCGTACATTTAAAACATTTTGTTGCCAACGATCTCAGGATTCATCACATCGTCAGTGTCATCGTCCGCCTTTACAAATAACTCAGGTGTGAAATTCAAGAGGATCATTTAAAGAAAGCTGTTTTAATATGTTTATATTTTTAATAGTTTACTTTATAATGCACCAAAGGCTATCTTTGTTATAGTAAAAAGCTAAGCATTGTTCACGGTTTTTGTAGAGTGACCGAAGTTTAAGTAGCGTTTTGGCTAATAAACGTTCCTTCGTAAACTGCGTTTTGTTGACGCTCGAAAGGGTGGCAGATGTGAGGTGTAGGGCGTCGGGCGGGCAGTCTCGCGTCAGGCGCCGCGCCGCCCGGTTCCACCGCCCAATAAATGCCGAGAACTAGCTATTCGGACGTATCCCTGCTGTCTATTTATTCCCCAAACACTACTTGTCTCTCTTTGTTCCAGTGTTCTATTTCATTCCTTAACAATTGAAGTGGTGCAATTATACGACGAAGTTATTATTTAAATAAATCAAAGGTGGTTTTTGTAGGATCACGAAGTCGGCGCGTCTCAATGCGCAAAACTCGTAACATAACCAAAAATTTGGTGAAATGATATGATATGTAATTTTTATTTAATAGCAAGTATTTTTAAATTTTGATATTTCTTGAGTGGAGCTTATTTTCATCTCTAACCTAACAAACAATGAAAATACCTGAGGAATTAATACACTGTTTGTTACCAAGGACGTCATAGTTTGGCCTAATTTCTTGTACTAATTCTCATGACACAGATTTTTTTCCAATCCTCGTCACCCCGGTTATATATCTAAATAGCTAATAATTTTACATTAAATTTGCAAACGTTAAAAAATAAAAAAGTATGTACTATGTTAAATATTGATATCAAATTAAAGTTTCAATTCAATTGGATTGAATGGAATGAAGTTTAAATAGTTTAAAATTTTTGTTCTAAGATAATAATTGTTTCCCGCGATGGTAATTTTTATGCGTAGAATATCTGTGACATATTCACACTTAAAGCTATATATTTTAAAGTTACTTTGAGAATTAATTGTAATAGGTTAGATTTTTGGAAATCCTTTAACTTATCTTGTTCTCTGGATTTTTTTAGAAAAATATAGGTCGTACGTATTCGAGTAATTTAGTTGAATGTCTTTAAACCCAGGACATTTTGAAAACGGTAATATTGAGTGCAAACAGACAAAAAAAAACAACAAACAATTTCATCTAATGCGTGTTTCTGTTGTTAAAAGGTTCTATTTAACTCTTGCAACATAATTTTAAATAAGTTCCATTCAATTCAACCCATTCAGACAGTCAATTTTAAACAAATTTTTGGTGCTAGTGACAAATATATCTAACCTAGTATACTAAATTTTTACATCGATTAAATAAAATCTTATTTTTAAATTAGGAACATTATCAAATGTAGATGAAGAACAATTTTAATTTTAATATTTTCCTTACATTCTCCAGGCTCGCGACAGCCAAAGACAACGAAATAAAAAAACTCCCATGCATTCGATCACTCGGGACATTCTAGTTACAGTTTATTGTTTGTTAATGTTAGGTTAGGCTTTCTATTATTGGATTTAACGTTGGCGCTCTGCAAGTCTTCTACATCCGTTAATAGACTTAATAAATGAGTACGAACGAATCCTTTTGTTTGTTTTAAACCACAGTTTACCGTCATGATTTTTTATTTTCATTAATACTTTCGTAGTACTCTTAATATTGAAATTAATTTTACATTACACAAAATCTTGTTTTTGTAATTATTATATTTAAATAATAATAAAAATTGAAATTGCTTAAATGAATTAATTTTTTTTGGTCGTGCTAAGTAGTCATTGTTACTGTTTTTAATTCATTTTTTTTTTAAATTTTTTATTTTAAATTTTTGTTATATTTTCAAGTAACCTGGAAATAAAATCTATAGCATTTCAGATGGTCAGTACAAGTTGAAATTTAATATACGAATATATTTAAATTATTATTAGGGTTAGTAGTAAAAGTTAAGAAATAGCCTGTCAATGTGCAATTGTGCCACAGGAGATTTGGAGACTTGGAAATGCGGTTTTTTGGTGAATATACTTTTGGCAGATTATCACCCGACACGTACAGGTTTCCTCACGACGTTTTCTTTCACCGACGAGCAGGAGATGAACTATAATCACAAATTAATCTTATGAAAATACAGTAGTGCTTGTCCGGTTTGAACTATAAGAATGATATTTTCTAAATACTGGGCTATCGGAGTTAATTTTTAGGTTAACTAAATTCATCTAAAGAAAATGTGTTTAAATATCGTGTTTTAAAAACACAAAATACTTATTAGTATATTAATATTAACTAGGAATGAGATTTTTCATTTAGCGTTGTACGATGCAGCTGCTCTCATTCAATACTTTTTTTTCATAATTACTGAAACGCATAACCCGCTGGTATTCTCTCTCTACATTTAATTCGCACTCTGACCTAATTTCAAGATTCCGAGTGTTTCTAACTTCCTGCTTTTTATTAAATAACCTACCGTAGTTCGATGTTATTTCTAGGCATATTTATTCATTATATATAATTACTTGAATTTTTAAATAGTTCAAGACAGCCTCGTAATTACTTTTTTGTTTCAGCATAATAACAATCATTTTGTTTACTTTACTCCACACTACCTATAAAAGTGTAGCTACTTAAAAAAAATCGTTCAAATACTGTCTATAACTTGAAAACTTAATTTTCATAAGTGTGTGTAGTTCTATATTACTTGTAACGTGCCAAGCAATGTGTTAAGTGTACACATCTTGGCGTGGTTTTCGTGTTCCGTCAAAGCGTGCGCGCATGCAGGGGCGCGCGGGCGCCGGCCCGGGCGGGCTTTGCTCGCACCCGCGCGCCCTGCCGCCCGTATTACCGCCACCGCCGCAATTTGCTTCTGAACAAGACGAGATGCCAGCCAACCAAATTGCACAGGTTATACAAAATGTTCAACATTATTATGTACCTATATAAAATAGTAGATACTTTTTAGTTGATATGAGTACAGCAGGCATACATAATATTATCATAATATTGTTAATAAAATCATGTCTGCAATAAGTGCCCCAAGTGCTAGTCTGCTTTGCAAAGAGAAGTCGAGATTCATAGAATTTCTTATACAGATTCATCATGACGATCGTCTTGTAGGTTGTAGATTCTTTAGATTTTGATATATTTATTAATAAAACATTAAAAACAAACCAATTTTTATTAAATATTAAAATCAAGTATTTTTTCATTAAAACGATTACATCGAAGACGATATTTAAAAACATACAATCGGTATTCACAGACAGTATACCAGGCATTCAACGCTGAATAATTGTTTCTTAGTAAGAAAATTCACGATACTTACGCACATTTAGGTAATACAAAATTTCTATATAATTGCCGTATTAGTATCAGAAGTATGTAGTATGCATAGTTTTTGTTAAAAAAAACTGTAATTATTTTTTAATTTTTCAATATAATTTCCTTCGAGTGAAGTACACTTTTTATAACTTATATTTTATAATACCGTTAAAGGATACTAAAAATATTCATCGTTTTCCGAAGTGATGATTTGATTGACGACGACTGTGACTTCTTTTTGTTGTCATCCGAAAATATTCTGCCCGTAAGTTGTGCGTCGTGTGGTTAATTTCTGATGTATTGCAATGCCTGCCTCGCATCACATGCGGCGTGAACGGGCGCGTTGCCTTGCAGCGAGAGCATTCCACGTGCTAACTTCCAAAGTCGATACTGCACAACAGCCTCACGAGCCTTAGTCAATAATTTAGCATAATATTGGCCGTTCAATGTTCATTTTCTTAGGCAGATAAACTATTCATTAATTTCCGTCGCCATCCCAAAAAATAGTCACCTTTAGCTTAGACCCTTTTGCACCTTGAATTTCTTCGGACTTTTGTTTAAACTCTGTAGAATCCATGCAAATTACGGTGGCAAGGTCGTAAATTTCGGGATAATAATAGTCTAGATAATAAAGACTAGCTTCAAAAAATCTTGCAGCTCCCGAGTCGTCGTTGCTTGTCAATCAGTGTGAGCTTCACAGTACCCAGCGCGTACTATTTTTGTACATATTTCAATTGTCGTATAATTTTAATTTCTCTTTCTTTAATTTAATTAAAATTTAATTAAAATCTGCCATACTTTAATACTTCAGTTGGATACTGCAAAATTTTCAACTTTTTGTACATTGTCCTCGGCCACTGGACTTCACAGCTCTTATTAAGTGGTACATTTTTCATCATCGCTTACGAAGGCTGAAGAACAGAAAATTCTGAAGAACCATGGTAATCTCTTAATCTCCTCATTAGTATTTTTCGGTGATAAAATTACGAGGAATTGTGGATTCGGTTGACATTTGTAGATCAACTGTTTGACTTATGAAAATATTAAGGATTGTTTTTATATCTGCGCTGAGTCTTGCGATAAGTGATTGGCATAACGAGCTAATTAGTCATCGTAATGTACATGCAGCAATTCAAGATAGTCTCGGACTCTTAAAAGAACGATCAATAATAATATATAATCCTGAAACGGACACAAACCTTAATGTTCCGATAATATGTGGTAGGGCTTTGTCCAAGCCCGTACGTTGTGTTCCGACTTGAACAGAAGTGACCCAATGTAACTATATTCGCAAGAGACCCTTACATTACATTAGCTTCCAAGGTGTTTGTGCATTTGCGATTGATAGTTAAAATTTTTATAAGTGCCAAAGTCTATGGGTAGTGACCACTTATCATCAAGTGGCTCACCTGCCACCTTAAAATAAAATAAAAAGATCTGAAACATTGATCCAATTCTTATTAACTACGATATTACTCTGAATGGACACTGGTCGTTTGCAGTACAACGATGTATTACTAATGTGGACTTTTTAATTTTATTCATAATATCAGAAACTGGCAGCAACTAATTGGTAATTGAGCCTTGTTATGCACAAGTTATTTGACGTCATGAATGAAGGCGTATTGATATTGGAACAATTGTATTAAAAGTCATAGAACTGTTGAATGAAGTGTAAATTTCATAGAATTGAGTATGAGTGATCGAAATAAGTCAAACGTTAAATTTGTATTATTCACTCCCATTTATTGTATAAGTTTTGTGTCCCATGATCCTGTTACACGTGTCCGAACCAGAACCCCCCAAATCAAAGTCGTTTTGTTATTTAATGAATTAAATCCCTCTTACTGGCATCCTGTGCATTGTTCGATTGAAAGATTACAAGGGTTTAAGAAGTACAGTCACTGTTTTATAACATACGGAATTTGACCTAAAATAAATAGTATCTATTATTTTCCAAAAACTATGGAATCGTTATCGGCTTTGACATTTTTTTCTAGAAAATAATGCTCCATTTAATCAAAAACTAAAAAAATATGTTTTAAATTTTTTATTTTAATTAGTTTTTGCCCAGTGGTCCATCAATATCATTATAATTTAAATAAACATTAGTATGAATTTGCATGTTACAAACATTTTTTTTTATTCTAAGAAAATGGCTTTTATGGATAGCTTTAGCTCGTCAACAGCAGCCAAAAAAAATATTAGTTGACAAACCAGAGGAGAAATACATACGGAACCGTTTTGTCTTTGCCTATTTTTATATAGATGATATATAATAAACAAAAGATGAAAACACCCGGTAAGTCGTCGCTAATACAACAGTTTATGTCGGACTTGCTTGAGACGTTTGACTCCACAAACAGCTGATGGCAGTCAAGTCCGAGCGCGCAGTCCCGGCCCCCGATCGATGAACATCGCACGCCCCCGCTTCTCCTCGAGACACCATGCGGCCTCTCACTTTCACGTTTTTCTTACCCTCGCTTTTGTATCGTCTCATCGTACAATCCGTTATAATTTCTAGTTCAACTTTTGCTTATAGCGAGACGCGTGCTTGATGGATGACAAACTATGCGGCCCCGTCGGACTGGGAAACATTTTGTCTTTCATGTTCATTTTAGAAAAAGTTTTTACTTTATATGCTGTATTTTCATTTCTTAGATTCTTAGCACTCAGAAAGTATAATAGGTCAGTTTTGTTACAGTAAAAAGAACATTTAAAAAAAATAATAATTAACAAATTTTGTTTGCTACTATTCTTCTTATTCTTTGTTTTATCTACTTCTATTATATTCTGTACTACTGATGTTCTTTTTGACATCATATAGAAGTTGAATTGAATTTAAATAGAAATTGTATTCGAGAAATAGTCGATTCCATTTATTTTTTCAAAGTCAGTAAAAAACATGTATAAATTAAACAGTATATTTATTATACGGATGAGTTTCGCAATCGGTGTCGTGATAATCGTAGAAAAAAATGCTAAACAACACAAAAAAAAAATTTTTTTTTTAATGATAAGTCGTCGACGAGGCATCTGTCGCATCACAATCTCACAATTCAGTTGATTCTGAAACATCCTGTCAATTTATCACCAAACTGAAATCTGTGGCGAAATATGTCAAATATTATTTTTCAACTTTTTCAATATGATAGTTGAAGAGTGTTTTAATATGGAATAGACAACACAATGTGGGCAAATACAAGTCGTGTGGATTTTTGAATAAAATAAGTTTAACAAGTATAATGTGATTTGTATTCTTTTTGCTGTCTTGACTCATAGTCGTTTCACACACACTAAGATATCTTGTAAGCTCGAGCGTCACTCAAATAATGTACGCCGATGATTTAAAGCGGAGGGGCGAGTCTTCGTTACTTAATATATCTATACAATTTGTGTTTCATGTATTATTCGATAGTTCTGCAAATATATTATATGGGAAATCATGTAATGATGATATGAAATGAGAAAATGATTGTAATATAACAACGTTACAATAAATATTCCTGGTATTGACATATTCAATAAAAAAAACTTGTAATTTTAATTGGCTTCTCCATCTTTGTGTTTGGTGGTTTGATGAAATGTTTATTTCGTACATTGAGTGGTGTTTACCTTTTACCTTTGTTTAAGTTAAATTGTTGTTCAGTTAATTGTGTACGTTATAAACATTTGTGTACAGTAACAAACTGGTGTAACTCTTTCAATAAATAAATAAAGGGTACAAATTTTTTGAGCTGTTATTTAAATATTCGAGACGTTATTATGATCAGTTGAAAAACATCGCGGTTGATTAATTATTGTGACAGTAAAACACGGACAGTAATAAAAAAACAATTAGTCGGTTCTTTTATCATACAATGTCAATTATAAAAATAATTTAGGAGTCCAATAACTGAATGACCGGTAAAAATGATGGGATGAGGTCAGTTTAGGTTTTTTTTTTTTATAAATAGTACTACATCCACAGGCTCACTGTTGCCCTTGCCTTTTAGGTTAGGTTACTTTACTGCTTAGCTTACTCTAGATTTCCTACCGACAAATTCCGATTTATTACTGCCCACACGTAACCGCTCGTTCAATAATTTTTACCGCCCATTTAATTATTTTCCTGCTCTGTTATATATTCACTGATCAATTTCATTATTTTTTATTACACGTTTTTGTTTACTTTACTGCTTATTTTAACCGCTGAACTAGTTATTAAACGTGCCATTTATAATTTTTAACTTACCAAAACCGCTATTTACATCTGCATCTTTAATTCAGAGCCATAAATAAATATGTTTATATTAAGTCAGGCCGACAGTTTTGTCATTGGTCGACTGTCGGCTTTATGTCGTGAAACTTGTCGATGTAGGTTCTTCACAAATTAGTTGTGAGTTGTCTTCAAAACCAAATCGTAGTCTGTGTTATAAATCATAGTAAATGTGTCGTTGGTAATTTATCAGCTTATGTGAATAGTGTTCTACAAAACGTACGCCGATATTCACTCGACGCAGTTGTCGGTAAATAAACGCTATAGTCGATCTGACCTATTGTAACCTAATCAATCGATGATTACACATTAATAGGCATTTGTCCCAAATAATGTTACGATCTTATGAAACGTTACGCAGAACTAATAATATTATTATTTACTGTCAGGAAAAAAACATTCGGATGAATGAATTTAATAAAACAAACACGTCTTATTAAATTATAAGTATGCTCTCTGACAACTATAATAGGACATCAATCAAACAAGTGGTTTTAATTTTTTTTAATTTTTTTATTTCAGGTGATAGCGTTAATATGCGGCCTTCTTGTGGTGATACTCATGGTGTTAGGCCTGGCGTCAGCCGATTGGTTAATGGCGGCTGGCTGGAGACAAGGCCTGTTCATGCACTGTATAGATCCAGAGGCTCCCACACCACTTCCCTTCGACATTACAGCACAACCTGGTTGCTACGCTGCGAGACCCGCGCCATACATCAAGTAAGTTCTAATTCATATACTTGTACAAGAAAGTGATACGATTCAAATAACAATTCGTAAAATTTTATAAGAAACTTATACTTTAAAGTTTTTTTTAGGGAAAATTTGTTCTAAATCCTTCTTTTTGCAGCGTCATGCGCCTGAGATTTAACTTTCACCACATTTACGTGGAATGACTCACATATTAATTAATATTTACTAACAGTCAAATTTTATAACATGACGCGTATCCGATCTCTTTTAAGACGACCTTATTTTGACAAAAAATAATTTATTAATAATTAGTTATTAATTTAGAATTGGTTAACAAGCGCATAAAGGGCTATAAAATTATTTCTTTTTTACCATTTCACCTTAAAGTATTAATACAATTTTGGTATTGATACTGTAATTTAAAATATTAGATAAGAGTAATTTCGGATATTCTTTCCAGGTTCTTCTCAGTAGAACCTAGGTACCGGTTCGAAGCGATGGTAGTTTTACATTTATATACAGTTCTGTAAAATGACGATCTAAAGAGATTGTGAAAGTATATTTTGACTTGTATTGGTTTTAGTGCTAATTGAATATTATAATAAATCATGTCCAAATTTATGAAGATCTACTATCGATGAAGTGTACAGTTGCGTATTATTAATCTAATAATATGTGTAGCTTTCATCAACCTGTGTTCGTCTACAGATGAACATCCTCTATAGGACATTGAGTCAAAGAATCGGCTCTTATTTTCCAACCTCCATCAACCATTTTAAAAGTCAGCACATTAAGAGGTCGCTTTTTAAGGAAGCTCAGGAAGTCTTTGTTACAAGTATCGAGACAACCGTGATCTAGTGGCCGTGGTATAAGTGTATTTGATAAAAAAAAAAATCGGTGGCGATCCGAAGCGTGGGCTTTTAGAAAGAAACACTATAAAGCAAACAATAATAATAACTATTTGAGTATTCATATTAATCTCCACTCAGCGAGATATAGAAAAATATGATACGTCAAAAGAATAAAAATGTGTCCAATAACAGTTATTCTAACAGTAGATTATATGCAGAAATGCATACTATATACGTCAAATTAGATTATTTATAGATATATGCCGAAATTATATTAGCAAGGACAACACGTTTTATTGCCTCAATTGATGGCGCACCGTTCGAACATAGTATCGTCGAAAAAATGCCATCACTCTAGTTACTTGTGTGTGCAATGCACCAACAGTAGTTTAGTATTTTCATCTACATACTTATTAAGTCCTTAATGTAAAATAATTATTATTTAATAATTGCTTAACCATGTAATAGTTGGTCTCAATAATAACCTATGTTTCATACACAAGTGTATCTTAATAATTATTTATAATGTTCATGTTTAAAATGTTGATAGAATTGCATTCCGGTGTTGATAAGACATACAATTGCAGGTTATCGTAAGTTTTATCAACGTCAGTCTTTTTAAAGATTAAGATATGAAATATATTTTTGTATTTTATTCTACATATTCAGTTGGTAAATTATTTCTCATTTAATTGTCAATCGAAGTCGGTCATTATTGTTGTTTGGAATTTTTACAATAAGATGTTGATAAATCGATTTTGTATGGCTAAAAAGCAATTTAACAAAATTCTGAATGCTTGACCTTCTATGTTACAAATATCTTGTTTTTTCTAATTTCGACATTTTATATTTTATACCATAAATAAAAACGGTTGTTATTATATATGTGGCATGGTTAGGTTGGGTTATAGATTTTTTAATAAAGAAATATTTTTTAAGACGCCCAACAAGGTTATGATAATGTACAGTTAAAACCAGAAATAACAACATTAATGTAACTTTATAATATAAGGCAAGAAATTACAACCCAACTAAACATGTGTGGGTAGGTATAATGTGTGTATAGTATCTATAGGTATCTACTAGTATAACTACATAATTTAGATACATGATACTTATAGATACACACATACTTTATCGTAATAACTAGGTTAATGACCGATTGTTGAACGTGCTATAACAATAATGTAATGAACATTGGCCTAACAAATGCGATCGCTTCGTGCAGGGCTGCGGCGGGGCTGTGTGTGGCGACGCTAGCGACGGACGTGTGCGGCGCGCTGCTCACGGGGCTCGGCCTGCGCTCGGCCGACCACCGCACTAAGTTCCGCTACTACCGGTTCGCGGTGCTCGCCATGTCACTTGCGCGTATGTTATATTCATCATTCGCTCACACTGACCATGAAACACATATCTTTGTATATTTCAATAATAAACTTTGCAGTGCTCGTAGGATGGACGGCGAAATAATGATGATTCGACAATAGTTTCACATTTGAAAACCATAGATTGAACTATATTTATGTTAATGTTTATAGTAGATCATTTTGGGAATCGAAATTATTTATGATATCTAAAAAGATACATTCTTATGAATGAACCCTATGTACTAGTAAACAACTTATACTTTATAATTAATTTATTTCATGTTAAATACAAAAGTTTTGCGTTTTATTTATTTGTTCTAAATGTGTATAAAAGAATCATTGTCTCGCTGTTCGTTAAGGTGTTAAGTTACTAGTTCCGCCTCGTGCACATCGGTCGGCGTGCTCGTCACGGTGGCGTTTAGTTACTTATATTAATGTCAGTACTGTCACATGACACGACTAGAGCTCTATGAACAAACCCGAAACTCGATGGCGAAAATTGGTATGAAAAGTTAGAAAGAGATAGGCGACATAAATAATGCTTTTGGAATACGCGCATCACGATAGCGTTAGACACATTATGTTTCATTCCCCTGCGAGCATTAGATGAATAACATAAACAAATTAAGCACATGCATTTTGCATGCGAGTTTGAAGCTGCAATCTTTGGTTAGGATTCACGTGATATAACTACTGGGCTATTATTATATATATATATATATATATATCATAATTCTTATTAATGCTTTTTTATATTTGTCTTTATAAATGAGCAGCACTAATTATGTACTACATGATTATCATCATTAACTGATAAGTAACACAGACATCAACCTTGACTAGGTTCTCTGCGCAGTGTTAGATTAGCATGTTTTGTTGTTTAAAAATAAAAAACTGCTTTTTTTTAAAATTTTTTTTTTTTCATTAATAGAAAGCACTAAATGAGCTATATTATCAATACATTTCGATTTAAGTCGCAGTGAGTAGCTAGCATTTTAGGATGCAGGAGACTGCTAGTTGAATTAAAAGCCAACATATTTCTAATTTTTGACCAAGTAATTTGAGCGTGAAATTTAATTTTGCTGCACTAAATGAGAACTTAACATCCCGCATATTTCGAGTGATTCTGCATTCATAAAATTTAAAATCTGGGTCCGATATTATTAGTATACTTATTGTTTTGTAACGAACTTGACATCGATAAAAATTTAGGGAGTATATATGCATTTTCTAAACAGCAAGGATTTAAAGTTGAATGAACGACAGAACTACCCGCCCGATCTGATGTCATTCAGCTCATATTGGACCACAAGAAGCGACGCAGAGTCTATTGAAACGTTTCTTCCAAAATGCTAAAATATTTTCTTTCTTACAGTGATGTGCATCTTAATAGCGCTTGTCATATACCCAGTATGCTTCGCCGCAGAATTGAATCTGGGTAAGTATTTGATAATATTGTAAACCTTTTCTTATATGTATGTTATAGAAGTAAATCTCCAAACCTTTATATGTCTATATAGACGGTCGAAAATGAGAACGCGTCGAAAAAAAAAGTGGCCACTAATACACGCACACTAGTAAAGTAGTTATGATGTTTGGCGAGTGTCAAATGTAGCGGTCACGCACACTAAGATTTGATTTCTTTGTTTTATTCGTTTTGTAGTGTGACATTAGCTTGATATATAAATGATCAAACTTCCAAACAATGAATTCGGACGAACATAATTCAGAAGTTCTTTTACAACTTGTGTATTATTTTCAAATACTCTTATTATTATTATCGTTATATTTAGTGCTATTAGTGGACGTTTTTTTTGGGATAATGGGCAAACTAAGTTATCTCTAAATTTAACAATTATGTACATATATGTATATATCATATGTAAGTTTAAATTTTATAAACTGACTCATCTATGATTGATGATGAGATATGGCTCTCGATTCCGAGGTTCAAGGGAGTCGAATCCCCGTCGAGGCTTTAAAAAAAATCTCAGTTATAAACTTGGTACTGTAACACAGATTGGTTTCTCCGACATTTAATTTTAATAAAATTAAACGAATTCTCTGTTACAATATTTTAATGCAGATAGCGATAACATATTGTCGGTGATTAGGTAACAGGTCGGTGTGGGAGTTTGGATGGGCGTATGGCGTAGGCTGGGGCGCCGCCATCTTCCTGTTCGGAGCCGTCGTGTTGCTGCTTTGCGACAAGGAGAGCGAAGAGCTCTACTACAAGGAACGGAAAGTGAGTATAGAAAAGGATATGTACGTCGCAAGTGTTAATAAACTAGTTTTTACCGGTTCAATTGAGACCGACCAGTTTATTGACATTTGAATTTTAAACATCAATGAATATAAAGTAATTCTTCTATTCTTCTTCCGCTAGTGATTTTATTGAGCCCATAAAGTATTAAATCACAATATTTAAAAATGTCGCAGTCTTTGAAAAATCATCCCGATTTTCTTATATATAACAAACTCATGGCAAGTGCGGTACAGGTTTTTAAGGGTTTGTTTCGTTTTTAATTGTGGAAATATACAAAATTTGTAGCAAATAATTTCCGCTTAAAGGGCCCTTTTTCATTTGTGACGTTAACGACATATCACCTCAAATGGTTTCAGTTATCAATGTGTTCACGCGAGTCGATTAAAGTTGACCAAATTCGAAAGTCATTTAATTTTGACACTTACGTCAGAGCAACACACATTCATTTCATGAAGGCTTTTCTGAAGTTCCATTTTTTTGTTAACTTCAGCCGAATTTGTGAACGAAACTTACGTTAGTGGTTTCGTGTTAATAGATGTGTTTTGTTCATAAAATGTTAGTGAAAAATCAATCAATTGGATTGATACTTATATAGTTTCTTTCCTCTCCTTCATCTTAGTTGGCAGTGCTAAACCAAATTTTATTAATCCCCTAGAGCGAGTACATTCAACTAATGCATTGGTCAACTAAAGTCGGACCGTATGAGCCAGTTGGTAAATGTCAAGACGAGTAAAGATATTATATTTAGTTGTTCGCTTACTTTGAATTATAGTTAATTAAATTAGCATAAAATTGGCGTAATGGATATATTTTTTATCAAAAATATTTGAGCTCAGTTGTTAGAAATATAATCCTACAATGTCTGTGCTCGTCTTATACTGAATGTCATTCAACTACTTAGCGTTATGCTCCTCAGTTATCAAATTGCCTTTAATGTGATCGTTATAAAGTTGGAACTTTATCACTGTTATATTGAGTCTTGCTTTTAATATACTATATAAATAAAAATAATAGTTCTCAATGCGTCTCGACTTGGAGCTTAACCTTGTTGAATTTCTTTCTATTATTCCTCTTTGACCATAACGCTAAGTGTAAAAAATTGTGTCGTTATGAAGCTTTTCAATCAGATTGTTTATATGTGTTGAACGATTTATATCTGTTTGATCGAAAAATCTAGAAGTACATCGATTGCTAACTAACGTCATAGGTCGTATCTTAATTAACCCTTGTAACTAATATAGTTGTATTGTATAAATATATAATTAAAACAAAGATAATGACGTCATGTCTGTTAATATTTGAGATACGGTTTATGATTGGTTCGTCGTTCTTGCGAGCTATGTGTCAGCGGGTGTGTCGTGCGCAGGTGGTGAGCGGGGAGGGCGGCGGACGCCCCTAGGGCCGCGGGCGCCTGCCCGACCTCGTGCCGTGAGCGCGCTAGCGAACACACGCACCACACCTCACTCCGCACCACACTCCGCCCGCAAACCACACACTTTGAACACTCATCGACGATTGTACGACGATCAATTACTAAGTTAATCGTTCCGTTTCGAATCATTCGTTCGGGGCTGCGTGTTCCCGTTTAAAAGATTATTCTTATATTTTACTGTAACTTAAACTCACCGTCTAAGCGACGTTATTCGAAATTTGGCATATCATTTAAACTTTTATTAAAATTTACTCGACTGTTTACTATTATTGTTTTTACAAAAAGTACAATTGAATTGCGGTGTGGTTCGAAATGAAAGTGCAATATTGGTGGAATGGAAACTTATATCGTCGATTTTAGCTTATAAGCTTGTCCAGACTGTATTGAGTGTGGCTTTCTGTGTGGCTGTCGGGGTGCAAGCTGAAAACGCAAAGATAGACCTGGACATTTACAAGGTCTGCTGTGATTCCAATCGGATAGTGTTCGACTCGAATATTTGTTTTCTGAAGTTATTGCTCCTAGTGAGCTGATTTGTGTTATTTAATACGTCAACGTATAATGGCCATAGTTTAATTTACAAAAGTAATATAGATGATGTGCCTCAAAAATTTGCTTAATTCAATTTCAGTTTAATTACATTAAAAAAATAAATTAATTAATTAATTTTATTTAAGCTAACCATAAAATAAAAATATCACGGGTAGTTTTGAATTTGAACAAAAATAATCGGAATCTCAACACAATTTTAGTGGCGTCGATTTTAAGTAAACGATATGTATATGGGCGAGTATCGCCTCTCGGCCATATTTTGTTAACTTTTTAGTTTTAAGATTAAAATAATTAGGGCGTCGTCGTTTCGTTTAGAGCTGGCTCGCGAGCGCTCCTGCGACGGGCGGAACGCATTCAAAGTCATTCCGTACTCGCGTACCTCGAATGTAAACCGTTCCAAAGAGCGTCGCTTTTATTTATTCGCTTTAAGTTATTCGTCGTAGTGTGTACATGTAGTGGAGTAGTGATCGGTCGATATGCATTATCCGTGAGGCGGGCGTGGCGTGCGGCGTGGGTGTGGTGTGGCGGTAGTGGCGGCGGACGAGGCGCGCGAGGCGCTCGGGCAGGCGTTGGACCTGCGAGTAGTGTTACTGCACAATTAGTGTTACGTGTGAATGGACTCCGCTGATGAGTTATTACGGGCTATGACTACTGAGATATTTAAAGGAATTAATCGTACTCTTAAGAAGTTACCCATTACCGCGGCGCACTGAACCGTGTGACGTATATTTTTGTCGTATTTTAATAGAGTAGGTATGCGTGTGTACCGATCTATCGGTGATTATTTTTAATAATGACCAGTTCCGTTTGTTTTTATTCGGATAATGACTGTTTTGGAATTGAAATTAATTTCATGATAATCTCTATATTTTCTTAACACTTATTGATGTAATGATTTATAAGACGAAGACCTGTAATTACTCGAAAATGATTAGTAAATAGTATTATTATATAAAATAATATAATGATTAAGAAATGAATTCCATTAAATAGTTTTTTTTTAGTGACGTCTAGTGAAGAACTGAGTATATTAAGCGATAGTGGAGGTAATATCCATTTCAGCTTTGTATGTGTATTCTTGGTTATGGCTTTAATTCAACAAATTTACTGATTTCGTATATTTATTATTTTTACTATTGTTAATGTATTTTTGTCTTTTAATATTGAATATGTAAGTTAAGCAAATAAGTGTCGCATAACATTGTTAGATTGTCTTGTCATTCCAGTTCCATTTAAATACATACATTATAGAATCCTTGTCTCTATTATTCATACAGGTCACCATCATTATTTTTATCTAACGGTCTTACTTATAAACGTAAAATATAAAAGCGGTTGTTTATTTAAACAATGCTGTGTCTTCTTCCCTCGAATGTAATTTCAATCGTGATAGAAAGAGAGAAATCAGTATTACTAAACATACGTCAAGCAACGTTTGTAAATGAGGCCGTTAGTCTTCAATGATGTGCATTTAAGTACTCAAACTACATTTGTATTAAAGTATTTTTAGACGTCATTTGGCTTTAACGAAAATACTTAAACGCTAACTCTTTAAACACAAATCGTCGTAAAATGGATATAGATCTAATTTTTTTTTTTAGAATATAAGTAGTACCATAAAATTTTCAAATTCTGTATCTTTTTTTCAGCTCTCCCGATCCTATGTAAAAGTTTCTCCTGAATAATAAGTATTATGTTGTATGTACGTTTTACTTGGTATATGCAATACGAAGTAAAATTATAAACACGATTGTGTTTGTATTAATGACTGTATAATTGTTATCTCTAATAGAATACACACTGCCAATGTTACAACTAGTATATTTTTTGTTGGACAGCTTTATCATAATGTATTAAATTATCGTAAATATAAGTGTAAATTTTATATTATTTGAAAGTACTTCCTGTCATTGGCGTAGCCGGTATTTGTCTGGCGAGTGGAAGCCTCATTTAGCTGGCCTAAAGGAACTCATAATTGTAAGAAAAAATGTTTTATTCATACTCGTAATACAAAAAAGTACGAAGTTAAATGGAGATGTCTTTTTAAATTTTTTTTTTCCGTCGACCGAGCGATATTTAAACATGTAATAATTGTTGGGTTTATATTTTAATTGTGCCAAATTCAATGAATCAAGAATTATCTCTTTTTTTTTATTCATAGCTGTTGGTCTTTTAACGATTCCACCTTTCTTTGACCAAGACACGTAGTATCTCACTAGCACTTAGAATAAAGTAATTAATGAATCGTATTAATATAAATTTAATATAAACCATAAGGTTTAACATTATTTTGGTATGGTCGTGTCGACCAAGGCTTCCCCTCGCTACGTCTTTGGCTTTCGTATTATTTTAGTGAAGTTAAGATGGTTAGGAAGTGTTTTTAAGTGCCCATTATCTTCTGGCATGTAACAATTTGTATATTTTGTCATTTTTTTTTGTTACTTTTACTCTATAGACATTAGTTTTGTATTTATAGTATTTCGAAATGTCTGGAAAATTCTTGTAATTGTCCAACTGTTATAGATGAAAAATTGTATTTCCTTTTCAAAGTTAAAAACCATATCAATGAGATTATTAAATAAAGTACCTACATAGTACAATTGTAGTTTTATTTATCTTGTAATTTCAGTAACTTAAGATGACAAAATAAAATCACGATTTATAATAATGCTCCAATATCTATACTTCCCTAGCAATCATGCAATTGTTTTTAGTGACAGCTCAAACTTTTTTAAAACAAGAAATAGTTTTATATGCCAGTATTAAATGTTATGCCATATAAAATAATATTAATTAAAGTGTTATAAATTATTGACTAATTAATTACAATAATAATTTTATATACTTAAATTGAATAGTTTATTTTATATTTATTATTTGTAATAATAATGTGATATAATTAATGATATAGAATCAAATGATACAGGTAACACCGTTCCGGAGGCTAGGGTTACTCGCTAACACTTAGTACACGTTTATGTATGTACAAGCTTTATGATATTAAATATTATAACTTAACTCGCTCTAAAAATGATTTCAATGCAAACTATGTATATTAATCATGTTGGTATAACAGTTAATATTGTATCTATTAATATAATTTATTATAAAGGAAAGTTTCATAATTATTTGCTTCAACTGGCGTATCGCAAAACGTTTTGGCGTGTACGGCATTCGCTATATACTCCGATTTCGCCGAAGTATGCAAGTTAATTATTTTTTATTTAAATTGTAATTGTGAATATTGCGAGAAATTATATTTGTTTTGATTTATTTGTTAGTGTGGTAAACATATAATATGTTCTTAACTCTGTGTGTCTGTCTGTCACTCTTTCACTCCCAAACCAATGAACCGAATTTGATGAAATTTGGTATGAAGCAAACTTGAACTCCAAGGATGGATATAGGCTATATTTTTACCAAACACATGACAACCAACCCCTAAAACGCGAGCGAAGCTGCGGGTGACAACTAGTGTGTTATAAATAAATGTTATTGAGAAGAAATATATTGCGTGTTTTGTAATATAATAAAGTAAAAAATTTAATTATATATGAGTCGCCCTCGAGTCGATTCTTGTATCGGTAGCTGCGTCAACAATTCGTAATATAAATAGGGATTAATATTGCATAAATAGTTTTTTTACGTCTATCTAAAGACCCATCCATCACATATTCTAACGGAAAGTCAGTGTAACAAAAGGTACAAGCGGCTGAATTAAGATTAGACTTCAGTTCCCAAGGTTGATAGCACCTTGGCGATGTAAGGATTAGTAAAATTTGTTTACGCCTTAGTGACTACTTACCGTCAGGTGGCCTCTTTCCCCTATGTGAAAGTTCTTATGTGGGGCTCGCCTGTCCCCAGGACGCCGAGTACACCGGTATACCCTCCTACCCTCCTACCCGGCTCGCTTTCGCTACCGTGACGAATTTGCATGTCCGCCTAGCTATGTTATAGTGTTTTGTTACAGAATTTTTAGTGATCCATTCGATTAAGGGTACACGATTCATATAGATTTTATTAGTCACACTGTAACATTATATCTTAGTAATTAATTGCTACTATACCTTGTATTTTTTTTTATTTATAGTAGAGTTGGCAAACGAGCAGGAGGCTCACCTGATGGAAAGTGACTACCACCGCCCATGGACATCTGCAACACCGGGGGGCTTGCAGGTGCGTAGCCGGCCTTTCAGGAAAGAGTACGCTCTTTTCTTGAAGGTTCCTAAGTCGTATCGGCTCGGAAAAACCGCCGGCGAAAGCTGGTTCCATAGAGTGGTTGTGCGAGGCAGAAAGCGTCTTAATGAAAGCCTTTAAAAAAGCGTGTGTCTTAAAAATCGCGCTGTTGTGGATTTTCGGACATCTAGGTGGTGCGGGTGATATTTGGAATTTTGACGAGATGTCCGAAGGTGAAATTCAGCAGCTGGGATTAATCCGAACAATTCCTCGGAACTTTCCCCGTGATAAATTCTGTAGAAGATGCAGAGCGATCCAACATCTCTACGCAAAGCCAAAGGATCAAGCAGATCGGAGAGGGCTTGATCGTCGATAATTCGAGCCGCTGTACGTTGGATACGGTCAAATGGAAGGAGCTGGTACTGGGGAGCACCCGCCCAGAGGTGAGAGTAGTATTCCATGTGAGGCCGAATTTGCGCCTTGTATAGTCTTAGACGATGGGCCGAAGTGAAATACTGTCTTGCCTTGCTGAGCACACCGAGCTTTTTTGATGCCAATTTTGCTTTGCCTTCCAATTGACCGCGGAACTGAACGAGGCTCGAAACATCGACGCCAAGTATTCCGATACTAGCTGTGGCGGCTAACGGAATGTTCTCGAATCGTGGAGATACGACAAATGGTGTTTTTTTAGCAGTTAACGCGCAAACTTGCGTCTTTTTGGGGTTGAAATGGACTAGGTTTAGCCGACCCCAGTTCGAGACTTTGTTTAACGAAGACTCGATTTCAGACACAAGTTTGTTCCGGTTTTCTTCGACGTTTTCCCGAGAAATATTAACACGGCCGGTGTATGAGGTGTCTACGGTGCTGTCGTCTGCATAGCAGTGAATGTTACTGATTTGCAACATGTCATTGATATGCAGAAGAAACAGAGTGGGTGAAAGAACGCAGCCTTGTGGAACACCAGCATTGACGAATTTTAAGTCGGAGCATGCACCGTCGACAACGACTTTGATGCTCCGATCTGCCAAAAAACTGGTAATCCAATTGAGTAATTTCCCGGGAAGCCCATATGAAGGAAGCTTCGAAAGAAGCGCTTTGTGCTACACGCGATCGAAGGCCTTCGCTATGTCCAGACTGGCTGCTAATGCCTCCCCCTTGCTCTCAACTGCTTCCGCCCATTTATGAGTCAGGTAAATTAGAAGATCACCGGCTGAGCGACCCCGACGGAAACCGTACTGGCGGTCGCTAATCAGCTGGTACTCCTCTAGGTACCGCAGGAGTTGGCAGTTAATAATGGACTCCATTACCTTGGAGGACAAGGAGGTGATGGCTATAGGCCTATAATTGGACGGGTCTGAGCGGTTGCCCTTTTTAGGGATCGGATGCACCAAAGCAGTCTTCCAGGAGTTCGGGACGACGCCGAATGCATAGGATTGCCGGAAAAGACGCGTTAAGACCGGTGCCAACTCGGGAGCACAAGTCCGTAGCACGATTGGAGGGATGCCATCGGGTCCACTCGATTTATGAATATCCAAGGAAAGAAGTGCTTTACGAATTGCACTTTGCCGGAATGTAACCTCCGGCATCGTGGTATCACACCGCGGGATTGTTGGTGGTGACTTTCCTCGGTCATCTAGAGTCGAGTTCGCCGTGAAGAAAGAGCCTAAAAGATCAGCTTTCTCCTTCGCGGTATAGGCCAATGACTCACCGTCTCTGTGCAAAGATGGAAAAGAGGGCTGACAGAAATTCCCTAAGACAGCCTTAGCGAGAGACCAGAACGCACGTGTTCCTGAAGGGAGGCGCACCAGTCTCTCGCCAATTCTGCCAATGTACTCCGTCTTCGCCCTAACAATCACGTTTTTGAAGGACCTAGAGGCAGAGTTATATTCCTTTCTGAATGCGCTGGTGTTTACATCACGAGACGCCGATGCGTTAGCCCAGTCTTGGTAGCGTTCCCATTTTCGGCGTGAAGCCGTTTTGCAGAAACGACCAAACCAGGGCTGGGACTTGCCACCGATGGGGACCGCAGAATACGGAATGAACAGTTCTATACCCTGAAGTACCACATCGGCGACAGAGTCAGCAACAACGCTCGGATCATCCGGCGAGAAACAAACCTGCCCCCATGGGTAGGATGCAAAGAAGGACCGCATTCCATCCCAATCTGCTGACTTGTAGTGCCACACTCGGCGGCAGCCCACGAAACGAGGTCCTGAGTACCGCGCCACCGGCACTGTACTCCGGACGAGACAGTGGTCCGACGAGCCCAGAGGGGGATCGACGATAACCTGGTAGCCATCCGGATGGGAAGTCAGCAGAAGATCCTACAGGGAAGGTATATGATCCTCCACGTCCGGTATTCGCGTTGGCGAGGTGACCAGTTGTGTCAAATCGTATGCTAAAGCGAAGTCGAGAACAGATCTACCCGCATGATCGGTAGTGTGTGATCCAAGCCATTCGGCATGGTGGGCATTAAAATCGCCAAGAATTACTATCTCTGCGGATGGGATCTGCTGCAGCACGGAATCTGTAGCCACTTGGACGTGCTCAATCAGTCGATGGGTTTCGGCATTACCGTTATGGGACCTTTAAATGCACGCGTAGATTCGCGGATGGTCGTCGCAGTCTACACGGAGCCAGATAATCGATAGGTCCTGCCCTTCAAGGTTGCCGAGGCGTCGAGAGCAGATATCATCTCTGACGTAAACGCACACCCCAGCTCGTGGTACAAAGGAATGTTCCAATTTGTACCCGGGGTAAGAAAGAAATGTCGTATCGGCAGGAGAGGATATCTGGGTCTCGGTAAGAAAGAGCAAGGCCGGCTTCGCCGTCTCAAGGTGAAAGTAAACGGCGTTCAAGTTGGAGTTGATTGTTGCTTGATTGTTGCCCTTATGTTGCAGAAGTCCACAGTGTGGGTGGTAGGGGTTGCCTTATGATGCCTGCTCCGCTTGCCCCGAACAGTGGCGAGCGCAAAATTGCCCCCCCCAGAATTCGGAGGGCAGCCTGGGCATCCCTGCTCAGGTGGTGTACGTCCTGAGCATGGATGCCCAGAGAGGGTTTCTCCACCGCAGTCGCTGATGGTACCCTCCTGGGGTAATGAAACCAAATTCTGCACAACCATTATGTTTTGGGGGGGAAGGGGATCGGGCCTCCGGGACTCTCACATACCGGACGAAACGCGGTAGCATAGCTACCACTTTACGCCGATTTTGAGTGAGAGAGTAGTACTTCCCCGGGCGTGCCGGTCCATTCGGCTGCAACCCAAAGGTAATAAGGTACAAGTTAGCTTGATCTTTTTGACAGACGGACTAGTGATGGGAAACAGAAAATATCTAGTAGTCCAAAAAATATCGTTATAAAATACTTGTAACTGTGACGACATGGTGTGGGTGTATTATGTGTGAAATTCTTTATTTCACGAGATATTTACACATATAAAACATTGGGTAGATAAGCGACGGTGGGTCAATATTCATAACAAGTACCTATTTAATATTACAGGGTTATTTTTGTACCTCTAATTTAACTAGGTGGGTCAAACCATGAAAGTAAAAAAAATTCCCAAATAAACACGGGGCGTAAAGTGAAAAAATAATTCAGACCTTCCATACGAAATATTTTTTTTTCTAAAAAGAGTTATACCAGTTAAAGAGACCCCAACCACTAGCCAAAGAGACCCCAACCAAATGGACCCCCGTTCGTAACAATAACTTAACAATGGTCTATAATAATGATTTATTGCAATCGATATTTGTAACAGTTACTGCCAGTTGTTCGTGTGCCATCCCATCCGTTATTTTCAGTGTTCCTATTTAAATTTTACTTTGAAGCAATAAAAAGTCTCAACATTTTCGGATAATGCTTGAATCTTCAGGGATTTTTGTGTTACATGTATTTTTTTAATATTTGAACAATTTTTGAAATCATTAAATTAAGAAAATAATATGTTCGTCATTGCAAAGTTATTTCGATCAGAAAAATTTACATCTGTCAAAAACATAGCGAAAGTACGAGAAAGCTAACTTGTACAGGGTATAAGAATTTTATTTTGAGGAAGTTTGATATTTCGATAGAAGCACACAGCAAACATCTATAGTTAGAAATTTCAGGTATATATCGTGATTTTTGATATTGGAAATACTAGCGCCTTACATTTAGAAGTAAACACTACTTCTCGTAGAGATCTATTAACCAGAAGGAATTGACGAGTTGACAGTTTACTTGTATACCTTTTATGAAAAATGCTCCAAACCTTCTCCTCAGAGGGAGAGGAGGCCTTAGCCCAGGAGTGGGAAATTTACAGGCTGCTTATGCTTATATGCTCGGAAAACTGGCCTCAGTTTTTATTCATATATTGTTTTTTTTTTCTGTTTGGCATATTTCCATTGTACTCAAGGAGGTTGTATTATAATTTAAGATATGTTAATCAAAAACATTATATAGCATTCAATAGACATGCACAACACCGACTTGTCAGTATTGTTGGTATTCATTCGTAATACGTATGTCAAGATAAGGAGTTTTGTAAATAAAAAAACTTTTATTTAAAAAATATATAAATGTATATATGTCATCATTAATTCATTTGTGTACATACTAATTGTAAATATAATTGAAAGTTAAACTATTATATAGTTTTATAAATGTAACATGGAGGTGGTTTCCTCAAAATGTATAAGAAATATTAAATTTGTAAATAAAATTGTATACTAAAAAAATGTATAATTTCATTTCATGTCAAGCTATTTTCAATAGCATTTTTTAATTTAATGGAACAACATTTTATATAAATTGTGTAATCAATAACGAATGTAAATAATTCTTATTCAACAATGATACTTAATTTAATTTTAAAATGATTAATATGTAGCCCGTTACTAAAGTAACCCTTATCCTATGCTATGCACGGAAATGCATATGAAAATATGATTTATATAATAGTATAATAATTGTGATGTCATGTAAGTAAATTAATGCGAAATATTATTAATAAAGTAAGTAGCATTTTAGTGACTTGTGCAGCGAATGTTAGTCGGAAATATAAATAATTACACTTGAATTCCGCTTAGAGCTTTGATACTTTTGACAAATCTTGAGTTGGCATCCATGTAGTTTACCGGTTGAGCGCTCATCACTGTCGTTCGTAACCGTGCTTCATTCTAAAAAGAAATATTTAATTTATTGACAGTTAACAATCTTATGATATGAGATGACTTTTTTATTGGTGCTAATTATCGAAATGAAAGACTGGTAAGAACTTCTTAATTTTCTTTAGTAATAAAAATAGATTTACGAATGTTTTCAGATATTTCAAAGAACATTATGAAATGTTTTCATAGAACATCACGGTTCGAATAGTTAAGGATCCAGATAAACGCTTTCGCGTAATAGGGTTCTAACGTGTGAAAGGCACTTTTTTTATAAATATATTTGATTTAATATTAACTTACGTCGTAATTTTCTCTCAAATTGAACAAGAAAGTTTTAAAATTGATTTCATCAAACAAGCGTCCATATCCTTCCTTGTCATTCTGCAACAAGTAGCTTACTTCATTAGCGGACTTTCCAAGCATGGACTCGGCGACTTCATTAAAAGCAGTAATTGTATGGTCGCCGGTGGGGTCGGAGATGGTTCCCTTCAAAATGATTTGTTTGGATTAATCTTTTGTATGTTCGTAGTTATTTAAGCCTGAATGAAATCAGTGTTTTGATGGCTAGTATCGTACGTCTAATTTTTTTTTTGCTAAACTTGTCATGAGGCGTTCTAACTTACCCCCAATAACAGTCTGTATTTGAAGTTAGGATATTCTTTCCCACATATTTTGCAACAGAACATGCCGTTTTCTTGGTTCTCCACTTTTTTGTCGCAGTGTTCTTGTGGACAAGCTTTATATACTACGTTGTCCGACAGTGTATAGATGACCACCCCCAGTAAGTTGTAATATACGCTGTTATCGGCACAACGTGTTCTACGCGTTTCCGCCTCTTTAAGCGTTATCCATTCGGTTCTTCCTCCCGCCGAACCGCCCACTCTGAAAAATTAGATATTTAAAATAAAAATAAATAAAAAATATTTTTTAGATGAATACCAAGCTGTACTGTCCTGTATTTATAATTGATGTAGTATTTGTTGTAAAAGGTCATTGTTTGAATTGTGAAGCGGTATGTTAGCTTTGCGGAAGCTCTGCCGTGCCCGTACGAGCTTGTGGGTACCTGGCAGAGATGTTGACGAAATCTGCAGAAGCGCCGCCGTGGTCGTACCAGCCGCGTAGGCGGTGCGCGTCGGGCAGGTCGGGGTTGGTCCGCAGCATGGTGCTCCCGAGGCAAGATAGCGACTTGCTGCCGTTGAACTCTGCTAGTCGAGCGCCCTGATAGCCATTCGATAGATAGTATAATTAATCACTCACAGAAATATCGCTCTTAGTTGTTGATGATGTTTCGATTATCATAACCAGAATAAGGACGTCTATGTGTAAAAGTCGGTATAAACCCATTTTTGTATTAAACGCGGAGATCATTGCACGAATTTCGTATAATTAGGTTCTGTAAGCTTTCATGAACGATGACTTAAAGATCACGAGTTGTAGGTAAAGGAAACTTATTTATAGAAAGTTTTAAGAGTTATGTACAGAAATTAGAATTTAGACAAGTATGAAATTGTGCAATAAGGCTAAAATTAATTGTAAATTTACCTTTAAAGCAATTACTGTATTTGTTGTGGCATCAAAATTTTCGGCTTTGTTACCCCATAGCTCTACTGTGATCTAAAAACATAGTATTTTACCGTTTTAGTTATATTGTGTCGTAAACCAAACAGCGATAAGATGGAAAGCTGGCCATGTACATTTCTTAAATTAAGTATCGATGGTAAAACAGCGAATCTGTGGTTCTATACTTGTCTCTTTCCCTTACCAGCGAGTTTTATTTTCTATCTCAGAAAGGAAGCATGTCATAGAAATGTCAGTACATGTCTATAGCGTTTTTGAAGTTTGCTGGAAAATAAGTATTTAAATTCTTTTCAAGTTTATATTGTATTATAAAACAACATCATCATATCAACTGTAGGACGTCCACTGTTGGACGTAGGTCTCCCCCAAAGATCGCCACAACGACCGGTCTTGTGCAGCCCGCAACCAGCGGCTTCCCGTGACCTTAACCAGGTCGTCGGACCACCTTGTGGGGGGCCTTCCGACGCTGCGTCTTCCTGTCCGTGGTCGCCACTCGAGAACTCGTCGGTCTCATCGGCCTTCGGTTCTTCGAGCAATGTGCCCCGCCCATTACTTAAGTATGGCAATTATTCGGGCTATGACCTTAGTTCTTCTGCGGATCTTCTCATTTCTGATTCGATCTCGCAGAGAAACTCCAAGCATAGCCCTCTCCATTGCCCTTTGGGTGACCTTGAGCCTTCTTATGAGGCCCATTGAGAAAGGACCACGTTTCAGAGCCGTAAGTCATTACAGGCAACACACACAGGTTAAAGACTTGTCCTGAGACACTGCGGTATATGGGACGAGAAGATTTTTCGTAGTTTCCCGAACGCTGCCCAGCCGAGTTGGATTCGACGGTTGACTTCATCGACATCTTCGAGTGTAGATTCTCTGATTTTTATGGGAGTGGGCACAACATGGATGTTCGAGATAATCTTCGTCTTATCCATGTTCATTTTAAGACCCACTCGTTGGGAGGCTGTACCGCGGTCATCGAGCATTGTGTCTAGGTTTTCCATGGTTTCAACCATGACTATTATGTCGTCAGCAAACCGAAGGTGAGTGATGTACTCGCCGTTAATGTTGATGCCATATCCTTCCCAGTCCAGAAGCTTAAAAACATCTTTCAAAACAGCGGTGAACAGTTTCAGAGAAATAATGTCTCCCTGTCTCACTCCTCGCTGCAGCTGGATAGGTTTCGAGTTCTGATCCTGTAGTCGGACTGACATAGTGGCGTTTTCGTACAAACATTTCAGCACTTCGATGCACCGAGATTTCTTATAGTCTGCAAACGCTAAGCATAATGGCAAGTTATACTCTTCGGTCTTCTGTATAACCTGCCGCAGCGTATGTATGTTGTCTATGGCACTGAAGCCTTTACGGAAACCGGCTTGCTCGGAGGGCTGGAAGTCCTCAAATCTGCGTTACCTCCGAATTATAAATAAGTTCAAATATGTTTTGATCCACTCATATATACTTCAAAAAATCTTTTCAACTAACTTTTCATCCATTTCGGTACTGTAATACATTTTTCAGAGTGATCAATTCAGTTTTACAAGAGGTCGCTTGACAACCAATAAGGGAATAGAACAATAGGACAAAATCAAGAATGCTATTGGAGTATTCTGTCTAAAGCATTTGATTATTTTTTAACTTCAGAATTAAGTCAAAGGATGCAACAACTTCAACAGTTTTCATTAATGAAATAAAGTCTTCTAAATCTATGCTAAAAGTGGATGTGACACAAGGATCATTTTAAGGTCCCTTTCTATTTTCAGGCTAAGGCTTTAGTTCTTTTGCTGGCTCCTTACTACTGGTGTTTTTTTGTTTCTTAAATTCTGAAATTGTTAAATAGTTTCTTACATTTTCTTTTATGTTATGACCTAGAAAGTTTGTTTCCAATATTAGTTTAATATTGCTCATGATATTTTAATTTTGTTAACTAATTAAAGTGTTTTTCTTTAAAGCAAAGGATTCATAATTAGTTATTATCATAGCTTTTCAGCAGATACCAAACAGGTCTTCATCTTAATATTGTGTGTTATAGGAAAACACACAACAAAGCACGTTTTATGTGTTGAATAAAACACAAAACGCAACGTTCTTGCTGGTTAGATGAATTCTTTGATTGACAGTTTTTGATATGCTTCTTTTCGGAGACAGAAGATGCAGCCCGCTGGCGTAGAATAAAAAAATTACCATACCATATTAATCAATCAAATTAAATTGTTTTAAAGTGCTATTTACAGGAATTCCTTTATAATAAATGGTACAATTGTAGTATGCTGAATAATTTCAAAAACTTCGCAAGCTTCATAAATGAACTGTGTTGCTTATAAACGGGAATACAACAATTATACAAAGTATTGCTGTTTGACAATAGGACATTTGTCTACCACCAAGTCAGGATCCCCAAACAATTTAAGATTAACCGTATAAATGTAGTATACCTACATAATATACATTAATTTTTGGGAACATGCAGTATTAGTTTAATTGTTTAGCGGGTGTTTAATTAAGCACCGATTTCGATCACATAATAAGACAAAATTTAGATGTAGCATCGGCAAATTCAATAAAACCGATTATTGTCGATTTAAACAACCAATAGAAATAGCTCCCTATCGCTGTAGATTCTCGCTTCATTTCAACTCGAGACAGCACCGTGAATGCACGTGAGTGAATCATTCCGTACACTGCGTGACAATTTAATAGTAAAAGGAATATTATTTATTTTTTGGTATTTCTTTAAATATGAATCATTGGTACTAGGTGGGCCGTATAATAGCCAAAGTCGTGAAATAATTTTCTGTCATTTATCAATTTATGAGACGAGAGACTACAGAGTCTAAAAATATAGATTTTGGAGACGATCATTTTCAAAACATTCAAAAGTATACACGTACTTTTTTAACGGATAACTAACTAGTTCAAGTCATGATTCTTCTCATACAACTTTTAATTCACCTAAAAAGCCCAGAAAAAATGAAGAACGTCGAGCAAATTTAGATGGTTTTGATTATGATGTCATTAGAAGGAAGGTCGCCTGTGACGAAATCTTTGTTAACAATATTAAACATTATCAATGACAATCGAGAAACTGCGGAGAATATTATATGAACTGGGTTTTAAATAAAAAAATAATAGATCTTCCTTCTGAAAAAGACATAGACAGATACAAAGGTTTAGGATTTAAGGTACCTATATGGTTTGTACATGGCGCTCTCTTAGTTTATATATCTTCGACCTAAAACAGTCGTAGTCATGGATACCGCAAAGATATACCCTTTGCATTCAATCTACTGGAATCGGATGTGTATGAAATGATTACACGCCACAAAGCAGAACATATTAAATATTCAAATAATCAAATAATGGCGGAACATGGTCTTTCTGTTTTACGGTTACCTCCTTATCATCCGGATTTAAAGCCAATCGAGAATTGGAGGACCAAATAAAAGGTCACGTAAGTTCTAAAAATGTTTCTATTAATTTAACGGAAGTTAAAGATGATATGTAACCATAAGAATAAACAGTTTTTATAATATCAGGCGTTTTATCGTAAAAGATGTTTCGTATTTACTTAGTCTTCTATTGGCCTTCAAATCAAATCTAAATAACCCCACTTTTTAAGTCAGTTAAAAACAAATAAATTTTATTTCAAAAGATTTAATTATGTGACAATTTATTTTGCTATCAAGTTCATGTAAATCTACGCGTCAATTTGACGGATATATTTGGTTATATGATATTGCATGTTAATGTTTGCGTAAAGATCATTTTCATATAAGAAATAAATAAATAAATGATTTTGAAGGCGTACTTAAATCGAATGTGATCGGTTTTACGAATTTTGCCGATGCTACATCTAAGTTGTGTCGTACTATACCGTCATCATTGGACTTGGCATTAGAAAGAAAAACTCAGTATTATTTAAGTAATCACGCTGAAAATATTTCAAGGTGAAGCCGTTACCCTTTGAACGTAAACTTCTAATTTACTTTAGAAATGCATCTTTCGGTCGTAAGTAATAAAGAATAAATTTTGCAATTATGCAGTTTTAAAAATATGTTCTAATAAAAATCACGTACCGCAGCATATGACTGGTCTACCAGTGTGATTTCTCTCTTTTTTAGTATTTTACCAGTGTTTTTTGCTGTGCGCTCCTGTAGATCAGAAGCCATCTTACAAATACCTATAACGTCTGCGAAAGAGATATATTTAGTTAGTATGAAATATAAATGAAATTATCATATGCGCGAGCTAAGTTGGCCCTCTGACAAGTAAGTATAGTATGTGTCAGTCATGGCGGAGTAACCGTATGTGAGTATTCGCTATTTCGAATGGCGCGTCCCTCCACATTAAATTTTATCAACGTTCGTTAATATTGAGTGGCGCTCGTACTTACTATATGTCTAATGAGACCATTAACATTAGCAAACGAGCAAAAAAATACAAATTAGATTATATGATTACTTTGTCTTTAAGCTTAGGGACAGACGTGAATGAATTAATATGTATTAATAGTATTTAAAAGTGCAGCGACGTGACCAACTTCAGGCCATCCAACTTAGATGGCACTTGTTGTAACATTTCATGCTTACAATGAACGATGTTTAGAATATCACTTACCCAAAAACGCGCCAGGGCTCTTGTTAGCGATGTCGCTAATGGACAAAAAGTCGTACTTAAGAGTTGGTAATGTTGATACATTATCAAAACATTCTGCTATCACGGTATCTGTTTGGAACATCAACTCGTAATCACTATTTAACTTGTTAAACTGTTTATTCGCCAGCTTGATTTTACAAGAACTGATGTAGTAGACTCTGTCCACCTGAAAAAAATATATGATAAGTCTCGCTTTGTCAAGTGGTTAGTGCTAGGTATCATACCTGGGGTCTCGGGTCTGGCCACAACATTTATTATGTTTTCACTTAACTAACTTAAACAGCCCGGAGTTTATATTACACTCCCATGCCTCGGAATGCGCGTTAAACCTACGCCTGCAGGATTGCAGGATAGAATTTGCGGCAGAACTTCGGACTAAAGACTGCGGGAATAGAGTTCATTCACATAAACTTTGTAACTCTCACTATATTATTTACTTTGAGCATCCCTAGTTAGTTTTGTAGAAATTAGATAAAGTAGCTATTATTTATCTCCGATGCAACTTTTTTTTAATTATGTGATATATGCATGTTTATGCTTCTATTCTCTATCAATTTGCGATAAGAACCTCTATTTTATTATAGAACTTGTCACAGTCGTCATTAAAAGCGGTCGCTGCGATTTCTCCTCCGTCGTCACAAAGAACCAAATTGAAATATTTTCCATTGTTTGATTTTCCATAAGTTTTAACCTCAGTTTTTTTAACGACACGTGCCTTAATACACCATCTACAAATAAATAATGTTAAATTTTTAGATATATATATAAATAAATTATGGATTAAATTTATTCTTCTTTATTTACTATATAACTCATTTGCAAAACGAATATCAATATTTATATGCATTGAGTGTTTTATATTGGACAAATATTAATCTCTTTTCTTGTACGAATTATTAAGAGAAGAGAATTTCTCTGTAATAGAAATTCAGGTAAGATAATATTAGCTTTTAAAGCTTAACATTGTTTTGGGTTGCGGTACCGTCTCTAAGCTGAGCGAATCTTTATTCGCTAAGACTGATTACTGCTAGTGCCCTAAAGGCATCTTTTAATGACTACAAAACATAACAATTGTATATTGTTTTTAATATATTTTATTGCATAAGGCCTTGATGCCCTGTTATCAACAATATATACATACAATAATATATGTTTTGTGTGATAAGTTTTATCGAAATTACAATACCGTTCAAAGCACTCGGTCACTATAAATAACAGCACAAGCATATTGTGAAGGTTTCAATAATTGAAACGACTTCATAATTTTAAGTACTTATTAGAACTTCTTTAGGCAAAATAACAATCTTATTTTAAATATTACAATTCTTTGTTTTTAATTACAGTCGCAAAAGTTTCAGCAAACAGCCACTATTTTATCCAAAGTAGGCTCCTTTGGATACCCACTAAAAAGAGGTATTTTTTCCGTAATGACACTGACATCATTATACTGCCCACGTTGAACTGTGCTGTTATTTATGGTGCAAGTCTATCACTTTTGTTCATTACAGCTATGATTAAATCTTCACTAGAAGTTTTAAATTACTGTAAGTTTTGTATTACAGCAAATTGTTTCTTCTTAAATTTTTTAACAATATATTCAACAGTTCGCCTTGTTAGTGTTGTCTTGAAATCACTCAATTGCTTTTACTAGATTTATGAAGACCAATAATTATGCCTTGTCATTTGAGAATATTTTTAGAGTTTACCCGTTTTGTTAAATACGTAAATAAAGAAAATAATACATGAGTAAGATAAAGAGCCATGGAGTGTTTTGTCTGGTCGAAGTTAAACTAATGCAAACACTGTTGTAGTAGATACACTAAATTTTATTAATCATTTTACCCAGTATGTTCATCAAAAAAAGAAGTTCAGTAAAAAGTTTATCTTCGAATAATCGACGGTATAATATTTTGTTTTTATCGTCGATTATTAAATAATATATACGATCGAATAATATCGTAAAAACAATTTTTTTTTTACCTTTTTAAAATAGACACGTATTTTTTATATTGCGATAAGGCGTTTCATGATGATGTATGTATGTATGTGTTTGTAATATAAAGAAAAATCCAAGTGGCCAAATACTTTAAATGTGAGTTTTGCGCACATTATGTTGTTTATCATATAGCCATGCTCTTCAACTAATTTTATAATTGAGTTATTATTTTTTATCAACATTTTTAAAGAATTTTATAATGTTAAATAAGTTAAAAAATAATATTTTTCTTGAACTACTATAGACACTTCCTAAAATTTTTAAAAAGTATGGATAGAGATAGACTTTTGATAAAATCAATTTAATAAATATTAAATATTTATTAAATTTTATCTGATAAATTAATCAAATTGTGTTGAGCAAATTTATAAAATTAGTTAAACAGTGTGTCAATATAATAGACAACACAATGTGGGCAAAAGGAATTTTTATAAATTGAACCTATCAAACAGAATCCAGTATTTTCCCATTCAATCATTTTGGCACACTAAGACGTCTTGTAAGAATGATTCATACATCGTAATAGGCTATTTGACTGGTTTTTAAAATCCATTTTATATTATTTAGTAGAGGTTAAGGAACCCAGTAAAGTAGTTTTTTTATTTCTAGTACATATCTGCTGAAATATATCAAATTAAAAATTCCATATTTAACTAGCGCGCGAAAACGCTACTTTGACAATATGGCGCTGCAATGGGGTCGATGACGTCACTTGCGTGTATTGCAATCTGTGGCACATATAATCCACATACAGTAGGCAAACGAGGTTTACGAGCAAGTGACGTCATCATAAGCCCGACCAATCAGGAGCGGTTTGTTGAGCGATTTTTGAATAAATTAATTATTATTTTCAACTTTCGTTAATAAATAACCCTTTTTAAACTAATAATAATAACTATATATATAATAACTAATAATACTGATTACAATAATTGACACTTTATTTTTCTCATAGTCAAATAGCCTATTTATATAGTATTTTTTATAGTACTGAAAATAAATTCAATAAATTATTATTATAACAATAACAATGAAAATTATGTATAAGACTTGGCCTGCTACCAACAAAACTAATTGTTACTTGTTATGACACCTGTACATGTGTTTATATCACGTAAATAATAATTATTGGATTGCTTACTTCCTTTTGTAAGGAGTTAGACTTGAAATTGGAATAGTCAATTTGGAATTAACAACACTAGTATTGAAACTAGTGCCAGCCGAAGGCTTAGGCATTGTGCTAGTAGAAGCAGGGCTGGCTATCCGAGTTGGTGTTACTGAAGCTGGAGTTTGTGCTGGAACTTCAGATGCAGATGTACTAATCCATGATTGAGGATTTCCAAGTTTTTTACCAACTTCTTTGCCTTGTACTATGATATTTATGTCCAAGATAATTATCATCCTCCTAAAAAATGCAAGCTTTAAATACTTTATTTTTGTGAAAATTATTGTTTATATCTTACAAGGAGACATCAGATATGTGGGTCAGGAATCAACCACAATAACTCCACCACAAAGGTCTTCTTGTTAGTATTACAAAAGTTACCTGTCATCATTCTCATGATTTTTCAGAATTATAGTTTCAAACTTATTAATTTGTACTACTGAAAAGAGGCAGAGTTCCCCAGAATAGAGTTTTTGGTGTAGTTGTGTTGCTAATATAGCAAAGCTATGGAAATGTTTGCCATCAGATATCTGTAGTCTATATCTCTCATTGATAGAACTCCCTTCAACTTTTGAAATGCCAAGGACTTGTATCACAGGATTTTCATAAACTCCACCTTTCATTATAATCTATTAAGAATACAAAGTATAGTTAAATATTATTTCTTTATTAGAAGCACTTTAAAAAGGTAATAACACAATATTAATATATAATAATACTTAAGGATATCCCAATACATTGGCTATCTAGAATATTCTTGACCTATGGGTACATATAATTTTGAGTTTTATATACAATAATTTATTATGATTATGATTTAAAGAAGTATATCCATATCAAAATAAAAAATCACCTGTCAATCAAAAGTATTAAATATTTAAAAAATATATTAGAGCGAGTATCAATAAGTATTTTTAGAGAATTAAAATTTAAAACAAATTATTTATATATATCTAAAAAAGAACTCTTACTTACTTCGAGAGAGCCATTTGACAATGTATAAGACATTGCAAATAATTTAAAACGAAGTGCTGAGATATCAACACTTTTGGGCAGGTTCAAGTTAGTTGCTCAATTATATGTTGTTATGTAAAAAGTTTTTAATTCACACTTGTCTGCACTATACACGTTACATTGAAATTTAAAATACTTAATATGTTGTGTGCTTATTAGCACGAAGTACTAATGCACGTAAGCAAGTTGTTTCCAATGTGAAATTATTGCAGTGCATTTGATTTTGTAATTCTTATTATTGATACTACCAATCACTGCAACTTACAAGTGATTTTATAATCTTTGCTACTATTACTCCCCAATCAGAACTCAGCTGACAGCTCTAAGCTCTGAGTAATACATCTGTCAAATTTCGGGGCGGGGAAATACCCGTTAGAAACAATTTTTTTTTTTTTATAGGTATGTAGAGCCTATTTTAATTATGTTTTTATTCTAATATTATTTAATGTTTTTACAAATATTTTTTATTCCAATTTTAATACTATTTTGTGTGTGTATGGCTTTTTTATTGAAGTTATTTTTGAATATTAATGTATATAATTAAACTATATTTATATTATACAAGTATTACGGCCGAATACTGAAACGTCACTTAAATATTTAAGTCCAACTCAACTATTTGAGACGCCGTTAAATTAAAATTTCACATACTCAAACGTCATTTTTGAGCGTCACTCAAATTTGAGAGCGACTCAAAATAACTAGCCTTTAAACACCACTCAAAGTAAAAACCGTATACTGAAACGCCACTCAACGAATGACAAATGTCAAAAAGCCCACTCAAATTATTTGAGACGCCGTTAAATTTGAGAGTGGTCGCTAGCTATCTTAAATCGTTTATCAGTGTTTTATAAGTTTAAAAAATGTCACTATCTTCACTTTCTTCACTTTCGGACGACGAAACGACATCCCGTAGCAGCCGTAAGAATGAAGAAAAGTTAAATGGCTTCGAAAAATATGATGACAACCAATTTCTAAGTCGGTTCCGTGTTTCCAAAGATACGGTATTATACCTGGAGTCATTGTTTGGCAAGGAAATCGCGCCTTTGACGAAACGCAACCGAGCCTTACAGCCAAGAGACCAAATTTTGATAGCTCTTCGATTTTACGCTACTGGCAGTTATCAAAAAGTTATAGGAGACATATTCCACGTCGAACAAGTAACTGTTCACCGTGTGGTACATAAAGTCACAGCTGCAATAGCAAAACTCAGTTGCAATTTCATTAAAATGCCGGATTCCCAGGAACGAATAGAAGTGGCAAACGACTTTTACTCCATTGCAGGATTTCCGAGGATATTGGGAGCTATTGATTGTACACACATTAAAATCAATTCACCAGGTACCTACTTACATTAGTACAAGAAGTAGTAATATGTGTCGCTTAAATGGGAACACAATTAAATTTTTTAATTTTGTTTACAGGGGGATATCAAGCTGAAACTTTTCGCAACAGAAAAGGGTTTTTTTCGTTAAATGTGCAAATTGTATGTGATGCGAAATTATGCATCCGAAATGTGGTAGCAAGATGGCCGGGCTCTGTACATGACAGTACAATTTTTAATGACTCTAAGAATTTAGAATCTAAGATTTTGGTTTGATTTCAATGTTAATAGATATTGACACTTCATGGCTTTTATTTATTTGTTATCTATAAAGTAAAATCCATCAATGCGTAATGGAATAAGTTTCTTCACTCTTTTTTAACGTTTTACGCTACAATTGCTATTTTTATAGAGTAAAAGAAAACATGTGTGGCTAAAAAGGACCAGATATTCTTAAAAAAATCTACATTACTTTGTGACTTGTTCTTATTTTCTCGTTTATAAGACCGATAATTAAGACCTTTAAACTTCAATATAACAATGCAGCGTAACTATAGACCATTCCAATGGAAGTAGGAAAAAAAATAAACAAACCTTACATTTACGTATTTCATGCGATTTGCTAATAACACAGCGATATTGTGCACTACTAAGAGTTTATGATTAATGTATCTTTATTTATAATAAAACACTATTGTACTTAACTACTTATTTCCATTTAAAATTTACTTCGAAAATTCCGATAATTTTAGAAAATTAGTTTCGTCAACGTTCAAAACGCTATTTTTTATTTTTTAGTGAATATCATAGATTAATCAAGCTCTCGACCAATGATATCGCGTCAATTTGCTGTCAAATATTGTTTATTTGGCGTTTTCCTGTTATGGTTGGAAGAGTATAGGTAAAAAAAGTTTGTGGTAGATGAAGCCTGCGCTAGAATACAGCGATTTCTTTACCACTTAGTTTTTGTCAGTACTTCTACAGACAAGAGATAAAACAGTTACTAGTCATTTCAATTCCAAAACGTCGGATACCATACCATTCTGATCACATCCGATAGTAACAGATTGTACTCAGTTGCTTCCTTTTTTGCGAGATCTAATTAGAAGTGGAAATACAAGCTCTCAAAATCAAATCTATTGTGATATTGATTACTTACATGCCGTAGTGTTTGTTATTTATAAAAAATAATAAAAAGAAAACTGGATATAATTTGAAATCAAAAAAAGGTGGTCGTTTGTAACTTTAGGGTAAAACTTTTTAACAAGTTTGTTATTTTGTTTTATAACAGTTCATCCTGATTATTTTTGTCTTTTGTTACTGGCAAATAATTTCACTGAGTCAGCTGTATAAGTTATAAATAAGTTGTTTCTCTGGTAGCCATAATGTATCAATGTTGTAATATGGCAAGGGCAGTAAATAATAATAAAACATAAACATGTTATGAAAATATATTTTTTTAGATTAGGATTAACCTTATAATTAAGTATTGAATGAAAAAGTTATTAATTGTAATCATAATTTGGCATTCATAATATGTAAAACAAATTAAAAAAAAACTGAAACTGAATAACTATAATTTTAAGATGTTAGTGTATGAAAAAACATAACATTGAGATTTCTTTACGAACTTAATTACTTTAAAATAACATTACAGGGTATAACAATTTTCACGAAGTAATAATTACATAATTATAAAATTACACTTCAATTCCACTCAAAGCTTTAATACTTTTGATAAGTCGAGCATTTGCATCCTTGTAATCTACTGGCTGAGCACTCATTACAGTCGTTTTCAGACGTGCTTCATCCTGTAAAAAAAAAACAATTTATAAATAATATGTAAGTTAATACACTTCGACTTCAAGCATCATGCTATATCATCATTAAAATACATAACATATATAACATAATCAGCCTGTAAATTTCCCACTGCTGGGCTAAGGCCTCCTCTCCCATTGAGGAGAAGGTATGGAGCATATTCCACCACGCTGCTCCAATGCGGGTTGGTGGAATACACATGTGGCAGAATTTCGTTGAAATTAGACACATGCAGGTTTCCTCACGATGTTTTCCTTCACCGCCGAGCACGAGATGAATTATAAACACAAATTAAGCACATGAAAACTCAGTGGTGCCTGCCTGGGTTTGAACCCGAAATCATCGGTTAAGATGCACGCGTTCTAACCACTGGGCCATATCGGCTCTTATTAAAATCTCTCATTAAAATTAGTATACATTAATTGAATATAGTTTGATTGAGAATAATATTTAAATAATTATAAAAAATGATGAATACAAAAAAAAAACAAATGCCGACACTTACGCTATAAGTTTCCATTTTAGTCCTGAATTTAAAGACGAAAGTTTTAAATTTGACTTCATCGAACAATTGCGAATATGCGTTCTTGTCGTATTCTGACATGCGACCTATTTCTTCGGCGGACTTTCCAAGCATCGACTCAGCGGCTTCATTGAATGCTGTAATTCTTTGGTCACCAGTAGGGTCGGAGACATTTGCCTGGAAAATTGGTTTTTACATTTATTAACTTGCTTGGTATAAAATGAAAGAATATCACTTGTAGAAAGATCTCATTTTAACAAGTTTTTTTTAATCATTATTGTAATTTACCCCCAAAAGCAGCCTGTATTTATAATTCGGATATTCTCTATTACACTTTTCACATCGGAACAGGCCATTCTCTTGGTCCACCAGCTTCTTGTTGCATTGTTCTTGTGGGCAAGCTTTATATACAGCGTTATCAGCGAAAGTAAAAGTAAGCACCCCCAACAAGTTGTAGTAGTCGCCCTTTTCACCACTGCCTAGTTTTCGGGCTTCTGCCTCAGTAAATGTTATCCACTCGCCACTAATTCCTGATGAACCGCCCACTCTGAAATATTACAATCCATACTAATATTATAAATGCGAAAGTAACTCTGTCTGTCTGTCTCGCTTTCACGCCAAAACAACTGGACCGATTTAAATGAAATTTGGTACTCAAACATTCTAGAGCCTGAGAAAGGACATAGGCTACGTTTATTTGAAAAAAAAGTGCTGTAAAGGGTTGAAAAGGGGGATGAAAGGTTGTAAGTTGTTGAAAGTATTGTCATTTTTAACACTAGAAGCAAAAAACTTATATTTTAGGCTGTACACTTATAAACTAAATGTTTTTGGAATACTGATTAAAAATGAGTAAATACGTATTTAAGTGTTTTTTGATATTCTACCACTAAGGGGGTGAAATAAGGCTTGACATTTCGTATATAGGTTAGTCTGGAAGTACGTCATTTTTGAAATTAGAAGCATGAAACTTGATTTATGGGCTACCGATTAAAAATGAGTTGATTTGCATTTAAGCATATCGGGATGAAAAACACACCAATGTGTTGTACAAAGAGGTCTTACATTAACGTAATATTTTAAATTAATTTGTAAATATATTCATAATCTACGCGGGCAAAGCCGCGGCTAACAGTTAGTTATAATATAATTTAAAATGAAACGAAATAAAAACTTATTGGATCAAAGTTCTTTTATGCGGCTTACTGTAAAGTGAAATGGCAGAGATTTTTACATAAAAAAAAAGCTTTATGCCACCTCCCAGGAGACCTTTCTCTGTTTTTTTCTATTGTATACTTTTTTTTGGTTTTAACTTTATTACAAGATTAAAGTAAATTGATTTTTTTTTTATATTACTTATGGTCGTGCCATGGCGAGACGTAGACGTTGTTACCTGGCGGAGATGTTGACGAGCTCTGCGGAGGCCCCGCCGTGGTCGTACCAGCCGCGCAGGCGGTGCGCGTCGGGCAGGTCGGGGTTGGTCCGCAGCATGGTGCTCCCGAGGCAAGATAGCGACTTGCTGCCGTTGAACTCTGCTAGTCGAGCGCCCTTAGGAATATTAAATTTAATTTAACTACAACATAATATTTGAAATTATATTCAATATAATTCAATATAATTTCAAATATTATGAGCAGCATGTCAGATCTGGCGATCGGAATGAATATATCAGTTTTCAAATTCCATATTTATACAAGCATTTACAAGTAGATGTTCTATGACTATAATATTACTATTTGTGAGGAATATATATTTATAAGTTACTGTTCAAGTTACTCAGCAATGTGATATATATAATGTAACATATACCTTTACAGCTATAACTGGATTTGTGTTTGCGTCAAAATTTTCTGCTTCGTTACCCCATAGGGTTAAGGTTATCTGAAAAATTCAGACATGAAATAGGAATAGATGCATAATTACAAATTCCACCAGGTAAAAAACACCACATACTGCTGAACCCGATTGGTCGACTAGTGTAACTTCTCTTTTTTTTAGTAATTTCCCTGTGCTTTTTGCTGTAAGCTCTTGTAAATCAGAAGCCGCTCTGCAAACTCCAATAGTATCTGAAGAATAAAATATGTTTTACTATATTAGAAATTAAACAATGGAATATTATCTCATTTACATGACCAATATTAGGAAGATAACTTACCCAGAATTGTATCTGGACTTTTATTGGCAATGTCACTAATGGCCAAAAAGTCGTATTTAACGGAGGGAACAGTCGATATGTCTTCTGTACATTCTGCCACGACGGTATCCGATGTAAAGGTCATTTCATAATCATTTTTTAAACTGCTAAATTGCTTATTAGCTGTCTTTAGTTGGCAACGACTTATATAATAAACTTTGTCTATCTGAAAAAAAAAAATGTGTAGATTTTTTTCAATAAAGCAGGGTCATATTAGTCACCACCAGTGAGTGGTCACTACCATCAATAGATATTGGTACCATATGAACTACGGGAACTAAGATGTTATGTCCCTTGAGCCTGTTACATATCCCTGGTTCAATCCGAACACAACAATACTAAGTATTGCTGTTTGTTAGTAGAATAAATGATGAGTGGGTGGTATCTAACCAGATGGGCTTGCATAGATATCAATACCAACCAAATGTATGTACTTTTGAGAAACAATAATGTCAAGTCTGATCCAAACTGCATATGTATATTTTTTATTTGTGCCATCATCAGAAAACATGCATAGATTAAATTCAGACACATGTATATCAACTTACTCGTAGTAGTAGTAAGCGGTATGACTCAAGAGCACAACCTTGACCTTGTGTGATAGTACAAAGGTATCTTTGGAGGAAAAATGTAGCTGAAAGCAAAAAAACGCTGCACGCGATTTCGTCCATTCCGTCAGTCGATGCTAGTCGTCGATTTGACACTCATTTGTCTTTCGGGTACCATAATTTGACGAACTTGTGCCCGCTTCTGCCAATATGTGGTCACGAATCACGTCTTGGGCCAGCTATTCAATTATAGGGTGGTTGAAAACACTTCAAAACCTATTTCTTAAGTGAAGGTCGTAGGGGTATATATAGACTATTGATGTAACCTCACCTTTATTACTTATAATGACATTACATAAATATGGTAATATTTTTTTTGTAATTCAAACTGTATAGAAATGCTTATGATAATCAATCAGTATCAATTATATGATGATAACTGAATATACAATAACATAAAACATAATTTCTGGGTACCAACCTGTATCATATCATAGAATTTTTCACACTCATTTCTAAAAGCAGTAGCTCTGATTTCACCACTGTCATCACATAGGTCCATGCTGAAAAGTTTTCCTTCACCCTTTGCATTGCTCCAAGTGCGTATTGCAGATTTATTCATGACTCTTGCTTTTATAACCCACCTACAGAAAAATAAAAAAAATATTATCAGTATATTATAGATGTGTAAAATTTTGAAATATCATTATGTACCAACATGTATAATATCAATATTTAACATCTAGGAACTTCTACTAGGAAATCTACGAAATATATTTGTAGACATTTTCAGTTCACATTTTATACTATAGGTCTTAAGTAGTTTTAAAATTTCATGTACAACATTTTCCGACAGACAAATAAAAAATACTTCTTAACAAAAAAAAGCAAAATGATGATCATCTCACTGGTGTAGTGTAAGTGTAGACAATATTGTAAATCCAACTACCTAAAACATTGTGGATGAGATGGGCTACAGATTTAGTTGATATTTTAATACATTAGTATTCAGTTTAGTTGACATTAAAATTTACTATGAGAAATATTCCTAAAGATTAAGCAACCAAGATGTTCATTAGTTAGTAGCAAATATGCAGTAATGATTACTATAAATCTTTAAATATAGACCACAGTATATGTAATATTATATCTAGATCTATTATTATCCATTAAATTTACTATTGCTCCTTGAAGTAAAACAAAATTATGAAAAAGGATTAAAGAATCTCCATTTTATGTATGGAAAATATTGAGGAGTTTTTGCATAAATAATTATAGCTTTGCTTACTTATTTTGGTAAGGACTCAGACTAGCAATGGGATGAGTCATTTGAGAGCCAAGAAGGCTAGAATTTAAATTCGAACCAGCTGAAGGTTTTGGGAAATTGTTTGAGGGCTGGCTAGGTTTCGGTGCCGGCTTAATAGGACTTGGTGCTGGAGCTGAAGATGCAGACTCTTCTGTCCATGATTGAGGATTTCCAATCTTTTTACCCACTTCCGTGCCTGGTGCTAAGATGGTTATATCTAAAATAATCATCACTCGTCTAAAACAAACATATATTTTTATTTAAATTTGTTACATATTACAATAATTGAAAACATATCAGATCAAGTACCAAGTTATTGCTAAATATGTACAACTTAGGCAAATTTGAAAATTTCTTAATTCAGTATAATTTATTTCTTTTAATTCAACTTACTTTTCTCCCTTGCCAGTACTTTTCAATACTGAAGTAACAAATCTATCAATTTGTACTACTGAGTAATCGGAGAGTTCTCCTGTTATGAGTTTGTCATTCAATTGAGTTGCCAGCATAGCAAAGCTGTGAGAATGTTTACCATCGGACACTAGTAGCCTATATCTCTCGTTGGCACCACTTCCCTGAATTTTTTTGCTGCCCAAGACTTGCATTACTGGTTTTTCATAAACCCCACCATTCATAATAATCTATTAAAAAAAAGAATTGATATTGTTTATTAATGTCTAAGATGAGTCTATAATAAGCCAGCCTACAGATATTCTTTTTTTTTAATGTGTGTTCGATTAATTATTTTTAATTATAATTTGCTATCATATATGTATATAATAGTATATCAGTTCATGTTCATTCAAACACTTAATAATGTAGTTGGTAATAGTTCAATTAGTTCAATCTAGTATCAAAAGCTTTTTGTAATTTAACGATTTAAAAAGTGTGGTTAGTGTTTCTGAAAAAAAATGTTACAAATTATCAACATAGATTTTGTTGATTTCTTGAAGGAGTTGGGTTATTTTAGGTTTTAATTTGCTCAGTGTTTATATATAAACTCTATACTAAATGTTAATAGGTTATTTAGATTTTCAAATGACTGGATTAGTACATATCACATCCTACTGGCCAAATTTACATATAATTGGCTAAACTCAAGGATTTTGTAGGTAATATACCTGCACAAACTCAGGTGTACTAACTTATCCTTGACTCTCATAATCCAAAGGCTGTATAATAAGTGTAGTCATACTATATAATGTAATTGGAAAACTATCAGGCTCAGGACTGCCTCACTGAATTAAAAATGAATGTAAAATTTTCATGCTGCTTCAGAATAGCATCTTGGGCAGAAACACCTCATAACTTTTTACCAGACCCATTTGAGATTAAAACACTCAAGAGTCAGGATCTGGAGCCCTATAAACTAGCCTCTAGACAAATGAGGAAGTTACAAATAAAAGTTCTGAACAAATTTTATGCAAACAAATATATTCGTTTTTACGAATTTGGCGTAGACAGAAAGTTTGGTTATCATGATAATATCATGACAAATCAAGCATCCAATTAGTGACCATAATTTATTTAGTAAGTCTATTCTAGATAAATAACATCCGAATTCATGAAATATTCCAGTATCTTAACCTATTACCCAATATTGTTATGGTAAAGTGGCATGCTCAAATATTACGCTATACCGGTAAATATTGTGACGATGGTTTAAAAATATTTTAACGTGCATTTGCTTACCTCAAGAGAGCCATTAGATAATTTAAAATCCATTGCAATTAATTTTAAATAACATGAAAACAATAATTGTAATTCAAATTTTATTTTATAAGAATGAGACTATTCTAATACTCTATTGCGAAAATACAACAAAATATATTCTTTTGATTACCCGAAACGATAACTTCAAACTTGACATAATATCTTTAAAAGTTTAAAAAAAATTCTGTACTCTATACTTTTTGAACTTGGGGCTGCCAGATAATTTTACATTTACCCCAAACTCAGATAAAATCTTTTTAAAACAATCCTATTTGTAACAATGTTATCTCGTATAATAAAGGATGTTAAATATGAAAAAATATTAAATTTTTCATTTAAAAAGGAAACTATATAATCATAATTACCTTTAGTAATAAAGAGTATACAATCAGTTTTATTCTTGAATTGGTGAGGGCGATATTGATATATAAACAATATATATTATGGAGCATTTTTATGATGTGAATAGACGGGCGGGCAAATATAACCTGATAGTAAATAATATTCATCGTCTATAGACATAGGTGCTGTAGGAAATTTTAACCATTCCCTTCATCATCAATCGTGGGGACTAAGATATTACATTTATTGCACCTGTAGTTTCACTAGTTCCCTCACCTTCTAACCCAAATACAACAATACTAAGTATTGCTGTTTGACGTTCGAATATGTGATGAGTATGTGGTTCCTACGCAGGCGAACTTGCACAGATATTTTTTGGAAATTAAACAATGTTTTGTTAACATTCGTAAAGATTGATTTATATAATAATAATAAAAATCTATGATTTTCAAATCTTTATTTCCTAAATTATATTAACATCACAGTTCACATTATACATGTATAAAACAAATCGTCCAATTAAAACAAATAAATACAATGATTTAAAGAATATGTCCTCACACATTTTATACATTTACCAAAATAAATTATAAAAACTAACAAAATAATAAATGAAAGTAGGTATATTGGTTAACAAAAAGTAGAGCCACCGTCGTTATTTGAAAAAAAATATTTTTCCTTTTGCCCAAAAAGAGGCTCTAGAGATAATACGTGTAAGTAATCAGTGAAACCAGAAACCCGTACTTTGACTGAATTCAGTTAGCTGGAAGCTTATTGGTTTATAATTCATGATTACAATATTTTTCCATATTCATTTTTACGCTATCGGCGAGGAATTCGAAATATCAAACACTTTTTGGTAATTTTGCTGATATGGGCATTATGGGTTTTGGCAGGTAAATTTTTTGTTAACCTTTTAAATGAATCGGTGTAAATTGTAAGAATACAGACAGATGTTATGTATTTACAGTTGGCTCAGTTCTTATTCAAAAGTATGTTAAAATTGTCAAATTTGATTTTAGATTGTGTACATCAAATAAAATCTACTGTTTTTTTTTGAGATATCAGAAACCGTCAACACTGCCGATTCTCCTGCTGTCAGTCTGTGCTATGAGCATGCCGTCGGCGTCACGTGCGGCGCCAACCATTGCGGCGAAACCCGCTGTCGGCCCGAGTGCTGTTGTCGCGTGACCTCTCGCACGAAGTGATGTTAAGACATTCTAAAAGTAAATGTAGTAGGTTTGCTAAGTACGTAGAGACGAAAAAACTAAAACGATGAAAAACGAACTTAAAAAATACTTATTTTACAATAACATGTAAGGGATAGTAAGTAATATTTTACTTTAAAAATCATTTTTTTAATGTCATTTTCAATTTCATGACCTTACTTTAGTTTGACTCGAGTAATATTATTTGAATAAGTAAATTAGGTAATTACCGGATTAAAATCGGCTTCATGTTCAACTTCCATTGGGACCAGTTGGTGGTGGAGACGTGGCCGCTGTATGACAACTGGTAACTCATCACCATCAAGTATTGTATGCATTGCCACCTAACATTGAAAAAAAAGTAAAAGTAACCTATAATAAGTCAATTGTATTACACGTTAAATAATGTCTCGCATTAAATCTTTCGATTTATAATCCAGGTATTCAACGTTTTGTTGCATTTTGGTATTATTCCACTTGCTCATCAGAAATTACACAGGTATTAGGGGGGAATGCTGATGTCATAGAACAAGTACTACGACTTATGGTACCTTCGGATGTTATCACACTGGCAATTTGCGAGCGAATTTAAAGCGAAGTAAAGATGCAGTGTGCTGGTCGCGAATTAATTTTATACTCCATTTTGTACATTTGCGTGAGACAGCCCGGGATGAAAGTTTATATAGAAGTTCGTCATTTTCAATCGGTGTTTGTTTTTGAATGTCCAAACGGCTGGCAGTTCGCGGAAACGAATTCGCTTCGAAAAAGTTTTGCACCAGCTGTGTTACGCGTTACTCTCTTTGGTTTAAACTCGCTCGCAAATCACCAAATCATTTGCCCTTCTTACTAAGCCGAAATGACGATGTCACAAACCAAGGCCACTTGTGTCGTTATCTTCGTGCCTCCAGCGGCACCAATAACTAAATCCGCTGTTCCGTTTCTAGACAACACTATGCTTGGGACCATTGAGCTTAACGGTTGAAGACCTGCAGCTAACATGTTTGCAGGAGAAGGAGGCATTCCATATGCAGACTCCCGGTGTGGAATTGCAAAGTCATCCATTTCATTATTCAACATTATTCCAAGACTTGTAGATCGTCGTTGTGACCCCCAACTGTTAAATCGCAAAATTTTATGTATCAGAATATATAAGATTTTTTAAGATTGCAATCATAAAACATCGTTTAAAAAAATTAATAATTTATAAATACTTAAATATTTTTTTAAGCGAGGGTATTGACCTACCACGACGTGTTTAGTTAAGTAAAATAATAACAGAAGAAAATGTAGTGGCCTTTTCGGATACAACTTCGAATGAGCGAGAACGAATTTGTGAATAGACCGTAAAAGGCACATTAAGATCTAGTTATTATTATGGCCAAAAATTACATTTAAGGCTTGTTATGATAATGAGAAACAGAACTAACAAAATGTTGGGTTTTGTAAAGAGAAACACAATGGAATTTATAAATCTGTAAGATATTCTTAATTTATACTGCAATTTAATATGTTCCAACGAAGATCATATTACTGCTGCCGATTTCGATTTTACATACCCTTGAAGACTATAACGAAAAACCTACGTACTTTAATACGTTTATTTATGAATAGTTGTAATTTTGTAGATATTTGTACTTAATGTTTACAAAAACCATTAAACATCTTTGTCATAATATATACTCTGTACGGAATAGTTTGGTCTTAATTTTTATGCTATCGTGGAGGATATTGTAACGAAAATAACTAACATATAGTTAATGGTACTTGTGGCAGAAACAACACTGCCATCAGGTGCGACTACGACTACGTGAGCTGTGCCGTGGTCGTCAGCCCCTTCGAAAAGTGCGCCGTAGTGTCGCCAATCAGAAAATGTCTTTGTATCGTCTACCAGATTCCGGAATTCTCTTGCCCAGGCGGCGTCGGATAGATTTCGCTCTAGCTGTATGTAACAATAAATTAGTCAATCATTATGACGCTTGACAACTTCTTTTAAAACTTAACACTCATCTTACCGCTTATTATTATCCCAATTTATATTATTTTATTGAATATACCCACTCATTTATTTACTGTCTACGCAGCTCGAATATAATCAAATGAAATAAAAATCGGAGTCAAATGAATTTTTCTTTACAGTAACAATGAAGGTAAAAATTCAAACTAATATTCACATATTTGTACATCACATATTTGATATGATATACACGAATGTAAATGTTCGTTAGTTTGTTCGTTATATATCATAACTATTTTCACGCTATTTCATGTCATACCTATTCCATGCTCTGGATTTTTTTATGGATTACATTCTAGTCATTATGGACATTTGTAAATGCAAATGAACCGAGAAACCTTTTGTATATAATGACTGAACTATTATTAAAATACAGATACATTAAACATTGTATCAAACTGTTTGTGAGCGGTAAAGTAGATTTGTCAAATGTGGATTCGGAAAAAATGTTACTATATTTAAATTAACTGTTAATTACTTTTAATTACAATAAATAATTTTAGACGGTGAGATGTATGTACCGTGTGCCTGTAGTTTCTGGCTCACTCAACCCTTAAACACAACTTATACATTTGGCGGTTGAATATATGACGAGAGGGTGATAAAGACGAGCTTGCACAAAATCTTACCACCAAATAAAGCACATTATAAAAATAAATAATACAAAAATTTCCTACTGTTATTACGTACTTCTCTGATGTCATAGGGTAGATTAGAGCGTGAAGGGTCGCCGAGGCCGGTACGTTTTGCGTACGCGTACTTGAAGGTTTCTACGACGCGGTGCCAGTAAAGATTGGTGCCGGTCGCTACGTCCGTTCCGGTGCCGACCCAGCCGCGCAACATGTTGAGGATGAAGGCCAGTACCGACCCGGAACCGGGGAGCGGGACTGAGTAAAGCGTGTGTTCTTCTGACAGCGGCACTGCGATTGGCTCTTGCCACTCTACCCTATATATTTTACAAATTGTATTTGATTCACTAGATAAAATAAAAGACGTATTATAAATCTAACAATAAGTATGAATTAAGAACTAATTCTAAAATATATTTTTTTATAATTATTAATTTATAATATTATAGAAACATTTGCCGGTGAATGAGTTTTGTTCAGGCACGTCTACCACGTATGCATTGCGTGGCGGTTGTCACACAAAACTTTCTAATAAACTGTTGTTGTTATAAGCGAAGATAACTACGTTTCTATAGTAAATGTAAAACATTGGTAACATTTACTTACTGGTAGTTCCTGAGGTCTTCTTCTGTGATAATGCCGCCGAAATTCTGTATGTCGCGTACCAGCGGCGCCGTTAAAGAGCCATTGTGTATCGCCTCCGGGCCCTCCTTCGCGATCACGTCTAACGTACGGGCCAGCGTGGGCTCGCGGATCAGGTCGCCTACGTTCCATACCTCTTTCGTCTCCGGGTTGACGTACAGTTCGCTGGAAAAAAATCTTTAACTTTATTTAACTTTCCTGACCATTTATCCACTTACTGTTAATATTAAATATATTTATTAAATAAACATAACTAAACATGCTCATCATAATGTTACCATATCACCATTACATATTTACTCCAACTAATATTTATTATAAAATTACAAATTTATATACTTTCTGCAATACGGTTTAATTATCATCATCATCATCACCTCATTGATGGTTCGGCGTGGATTCTGCTGCTGTAAGACTTCAATACGCGACCCATGTATTGGCTGACGCGATGACCTTGACGGCAGAGTTCTGCCGTTGGTCGGATGATCTCTGCCCACGGCAGGCGTCCATACTCCCGATGGAGGGCGCCGTAACCTCTCAGTTCGCCTGGCACGGCTATAGCCAGTCCTCCTACAGTTGATGAGGCGTTGGTGTACATGTCCTGGCGAGTTGCTGCTGGAGCTCGTTCCCTCGCGTTGAGAACTCGTACTCGACCCGATCTGGCGTCGTACACTGTGGCTAGAAATCCTCCGCCTAGACCCATACATTGTGCACAACCTATTCCTTCGCAGAACAGAGTCGCTATCGCTGCGTCGACTGCTGATCCCTCACGTTCTAGTATTGAACTGAAAAAAACATTATTACTAAGAATAAATAAATTTTAAGTTTTGTGTAGTAAACCTGATACTTTAAAGACTTTGATATGTCTTTTTGTTACCGCAATATCAACTTATTGGAAAAATGTACCGGGCTGATATTATCCTCATAAACGATTTTGGCTACGGCGATTCATTGTGTAAGAAATAATATAATTCACGATTGTGTACGCAAAAATAGGTGTATCCCTTATTATAACGTGTCCTTATATTCATAGGTCGGTCAGTCGGCAGTCCGAAGCAACCTGAGAGATCAGTTGCAGGATCAACGAGTGGCATCTATGAGTTTTACTAACTATTTTATAGAAAAAAAACCATTGTTTTTTCCGGCCAGAATCTATATTTCATTGTCTTTGATGAGTTAATGTTTACTATAAGATATCTCTATTAAAATATATATATATACATATATGTATTTTTAATGAGTAAATGTTTTAAAAACAATAATTTTGGTTAAAGAAATATAAATGAAAGTTGTATTTTACATAGGTATATTTGTTAGATATACCGTCCAATAGAAGCACACTCATATCCGTTGGCAGCGACAGCGGCGCGACGGTAGCGTGCCTGGTTGCGGCCGGCCCACGGCTGCAGCACCAGCACCGCCACCAACGCGCCTACTACCAGCGCCGCCAACACGCTGCTCACTAAGCACCGTCGCGACCTGAAGCTACATATATATAGTCGGTAAAAAGACGTCAAACCATTTCAGTAGTAGTAAGTAGCTAAAAATAATAGATACAATTTGGTTAAAACTTTGTACAAATGTAACATAATAAAATAGATGGCGCATATGATATCGAATATTTTTGATGATTCGTAGATTGTTCATATAATATTAAGTTCGAGGGTATTTAGTTGTCCAGGAATCTATGTCAGCCGAATACTCTACTCGTAGGTCCAGTAGCCAGCTTGTAACAGTAGATCCCGACTATCGTTCGTGTTTATATTTTTCTCAAAGATTTTTTTAATTTATTTATGTTCATTCCCATGCTCGTACATATTTTTTTTATTGCCCGCAGTATGATTTTTATTCATTCATATGGTTACAAATTAAGACAAATATTCAGTTTTTCTTGTTTTCTACAAATGTAAACTTGGATTGTAACCTCTTTCTGTAAATACCTATTCTCATCTAAAGATTTTAGTTTTAAATGAAAACTCACGTACATCGGATAGACATTATTTATTGACTTGCCTTTGGTAGGTTTTTAAACGGAATAATATAACTATAGACGAGAAATTAATATAATATTACTGTTTATAATGTAATATGAGGCGCTGTTTAATATTATTATCAGATAACTCACCAACTAAATGTTTTACTTACTTTAGCTCGCAAGTTACCTTTAACTAGTCACACTACGCTATTTATGCGTTTATAATTTGATACCACGATAATATGTACAATTTTTTCATCATAAAAACGTTGGATGTAAGATTTATATTAAAAAATATATGAATAAAAAAACATTTTGCGAATAAGACGATCGTCAAATAAGACCAAACCAAGACATTTGACATATATCAAATTTATGTCCAGCCAAATAAATAAATCGGTAGATAATAATTATGATTGACTACAACATTTTTACCGAGCATTCCTGTCGTTCGGTCATACATTGATATAATTTTGTGCACATAGTTAGCATATATGCACACCACTAATAATAACAAAATACGTATATATATATACAGGGTTATTGGTAATTCGACGTATTCCCGTTAGGAGGTGATAGGGGTGATTATTTGCGATAATTTTAACCCATATGCATGATGCAAAAGTGAACCATTTTTGAGTTATAACGTTTTTTAGATTTTTTCAAAATAAGTCAAAAATGCAACTTCAAAAATTTAAAAAAAAAAAAGTATCAATTAAAATAATTTTTTTTCTTCTGATTTATAAAAACCAATAAACACTGGTTATTTGTCAATATTAAAACAATAATTATCGATCCAAATTTAAAAATGCGAGACGGAAAAAGATATTATTTCAATGTTTTTTTTTTCCACAAAAATGCCTTAAAAACAAAAAAAATCGTTATGAAACTCGTCCTGCAGATTATTTTTAAAACATAACCGTTTTATCAGCTCTCAGCAATTGATATGGGAACTCAGTAGTGGTTCAACTTGTTGATTTTTAGTTAAGATTCACGAATTCTATTCAATTGGCTATGTCGGCCAATTTTTGTTGAATATTAAACAACAGTCACTTACATTGCAAATTAAAATTGAACCTTAGTATTTCAAGCATTTTGGCTAGGGATCAGCAATGTGATTCTATAAGAAATGTTGATACGCCTTTTTGATAGATGTATCCTTTAAAATTTATGTATATTTTAGACAATATCGCATAATATCATATCTCAACATTTCATACTCATGATCTTTGGTGAATTTATATGATTTGCTCATATTTAATATCGATAAAGATATAGATTCTGATCAATACAAATCGAGTTAGTCCAGTTTTTAAAGTCTATGTCACTGCGTATTTGACTTATAGTGCTTCAAATTTATAAAAATAAATAAGGGTATTACATTAGTTGCTCATGTGCGTCTTTGAGGCTGATGGCCAAAAATATATTTGCAATAAAGTAAATTCCTAAGGCAAACATCCAGCGTTCTGAATTATTGTGGGACGTAGTTGTGAAATGTAAGAATAAATAAGCTCTAAAACTTCATTTTCTACATTTGCTGTTCATTCGAAATGCAATTTCTTCCAGAAAAGAAAAAAAAAATTGAAATAAATCTTTTTCTTCTATATGGTTTATAAAGGATAGAAATTCAGTCATATAAATTACTTTAATTTAGATATTAAGTACAACAGAATCGGTATTTTATTACAATGGTCTATAAAATAATTTTATTTCATTTTCGGCGTTTGTTTCGTCATTTACCATTTCAAAATTCCTTTTGACCTTAATACTACATAATAATATTCATTCATAATAACAATAATTTTAAATAAATAGTTGCTTTAATTTTTAATTAAGGTAGAACAAATATTTAAATATTTGCGAGACTAAATATTCTTTACAATCCATGCTTAATTATAGGCGTGATAAGAATGAAGTTCGTGGTTACATGATGTCTTAGTGTGTGTAAGATGACTGATGTAAGAATAGAGAGCAAAAAAAAATACAAATTAGACTATCTTTGTTAATGCACGCCGATAATTTAACGTGGAGGAGTGCGCTTTCGTGAGTGAACAGATCTATATTAGCATATCGCCTAATCATTGAGAGGAAGAGAAAATTGTCACAGTTATAGATGTTAGTGGCACATGGGTTATCTGATTAAAGCAATTTTTATCCCGGAAAAAATGTACCTAAAACCTGAACTCAACTACTTTCAAACACGGGCAATACCGCCGGCGGAACTAGTATGAAATATTTTTTATCAAAGCTATTATAGCTATGTATTTAAATAAAATAATGAAGTATATTGGAAATCATATACGAGTACATTACAGACATTTACATTAGCAGCCTGTAAATTTCACACTGCTGGGCTAAGGCCTCCTCTCCCTTTGAGGAGAAGGTTTGGAGCATATTTCACCACGCTGCTCCAATGCGGGTTGGTGGAATACACATGTGGCCTAATTTCGTTGAAATTAGACACATGCAGGTTTCCTCGCGATTGTTTTCCTTCACCGCCGAGCACGAGATGAATTATAAACACAAATTAAGTACATGAAAATTCAGTGGTGCTTGCCTGGGTTTGAACCCGAAATCATCGGTTAAGATGCACGCATTCTAACCACTGGGCCATCTCGGCTCTGGAAATCATATAACAGATCAAAAAATGAGCTGAGCAGAACACTGGTTCTGACAAAAAACGACAAAAAGGTTAAAACTAAATGGCGTCATGAAACATTTAAATCACAAGAGAGGAAAAAAGGCAAATAAACGGGTTTCATATTGGTCGACCATCAATAACCTAAGATTCAGTATGGATTCGTTAAAAAATGGCGTTTTAAATATCGTCATAGTTGTTGTTGGAATTTAAGAAGTGAAATATACGTAAAGTCGAATACTGTTTACTTATGTATGTATACTTTACTACATGCATACTATAGGAAATAGTTTAACAAATTGCACGGAATATGTATAATAAGAAAATTCGTGGCCAAATCTGGTTAAGGACGCAGGACCGTGATGAGGGGCGCGTTTTTTTGTACATTTTTTATAATTCAAACATCTAAAAATATTTGTTAAATACACATTACTATCATTAGAACAAAACCTCAAATCTCTTAAATTAGTGTATTTTCTGATAACTCATACCGTCGGTCTTAAAACAGCACTTGTAGGTTAAGCAGATTTATTTAAATACGCAATGTAATATCGTATATTTATAGATAAAATCATAGCTGTACAATCTCATGTTTTCTTTATCTATATACGTAATTAAATAGTTAAGAAGATATCGAGATAGTTTAAGCCACTCATACACAAAAAAATAAAAAAATATCTTTATTGCTTGTCGATAAAGCGCACGCATGAAATACAGTTTTATAGAGTAAATTTACTTTATAAAACCTAAACTGATGATGACGATGGTGTATGAATGTGATTAGTCATGCCTGCGTTATGCCATATATGCATATTGTATATTTGTCATTTTGTGTCACGAGTCCACAATGAATACTCATTATTTGTTATAGATTTCGCTCTATGTTATTATGTCAATTCAAATTCAAACCTGTTTATTTATTTTTACTACACCTGCCATTGGAGTCGGCTGTACCACATTTGATAGTTTTTATTGGATTTTTGGAGATACAAATATAGTGGAATAGTGTTGTAGTGTAATAATTAAATATTAGTGGGTCTCTACGGTCATCTACGGTTGGAACTCTTCAAAATGAGACCATAACCTATTTTTTATATGCAGCTATCGCCCCATAATCACTGGGATAAAAATCGGCTCACGCTATTAATATATAAGAAGATGTATAGGTACATATATACATCGAGAACTGTTTGTAATATCATCTAAGGTTTGCTTAAGAGGACAGTCCTTGCGGAACGCCAAAATAGCGCTTACTATTTTTAAAATATCTTAAAACTGGAGCATTGATTATGGATGAAAAAATACATTCAGTATCTCAATAGATATATCTCAAGTTTCACCGGACGATATTTATAAAATTTGTATCAATAACCTGGTAAATTAATCGTCAACATCACTCCAAACACTGAAATCGACCTTTTCTATTAACATTTTTTAAGCTATTTAGCGGCTAGTTTATACATGTATTTTTGGTTAAATGGGGACACGAAAGTGTAAATAATAAGTTCACCGTGTTCAATTTCTATTATATCTCACAATATTATAGTAATTTTTATTTAAATATTGCTTACTTTTTGGCATTCGTCGTCCATACATTTTAGTATGGAGAAAATCATTTGACGGTTTTGACTTATTATTCGACATCGCTGTCAATAAATTTTCAGTCCCTCCCCAGAGCTCAAGGTGGGAGCACGTCAATTTTTATTTCGAGCCGACTCTTATAATTTCGCAAAACGTCTACGCACACATAGACAAGTTAGCATAAGGGTGGGGCGCGAGTGTCGTGGGACACAATTGTTAATTTTTATGCTGCGGAGCTGAGTCTTCCTGTCAGGGACGATAAATGAGGACTCCACTGAAGTTTGGAATCCAATGCTATTCCCAAAAAAAACCGTAATATTGGCTACATCAAGACGGCAACCATTTAAAGATATATTATAATTTTGCTTTCTAAAATTTGGTAGGGTAAAAACTACACATTTCGTTTTTTGAGTATTCAAAATTAAATTATTTACTGTAAACCAATCGTGTATCTGTGATAATGCACCGTTCACATCGTCATAGTCAGTTTTTTCCTGTCTACCTTAAAATCAGTGAAGTATCGTCAGCAAACAACATTATAACACAAATACCTTTAACATAGAAAGGAAGATCATTTATATATACTAGAAATAGAAAGGGACCCAAAATTGATCCTTGTGGAACACTCATTTATAACGTAGATCCAGAAAACTTTATGCCATTAATGAAAACTTGCTGGACTCTTTGACTTAAATATGAAGCAATGAGATCAAGAGCTTTACCTTTAATACCGTAGTATTTGAGCATATAAAGAAGCGTCTCGTGTTCTACACAATCAAATGCTTTAGACAAATCACAGAATACTCTAATAGCATTCTGTGATTTTTGTCAAGCATCGTAAATATGTTTAAGAAGTGCTATTCTCGCATCAGTTGTCGAGCGACCTCTTGTAAAACCGAATTGCTCACTATGAAAAATAGTATTCGTACCGAAATGGACGAGAAGTTGATTTAAAATATTTTTTTCGAATATTTTACTTAAAAATAGAGTATTGAAAAAAATTATATTTAACTTCGTTATTTATATTTATAAAATTTAAGAAGTGATTATTTAATGTGACTTTACTTTAATTTAATTCAGTATATCTACCAACCTTAAAATATCAAGAAAATAATTATTATTATTTAGTTAGACGAAAGCAGTTGAAACAATAAAAATCATAATGAATATTTGGCATCTTAATGCACTCTGACCGCACCCTATGCTAACAAATAATTTATAATTGCGTTTGCGAGTGACAACCTTATAGCTAATACATTACTCGTAATTAAATGTATTTTTATAAATCCTACGTTATGAACGCGCAATGAAAATTTAATTTATTCGTTGCACCGAAAACAAGCAACTAATTATCTCCGGGGATGCGTACGATACACTGCACAATGCAACTGTATTATTGAAAAGTACCTATGTGTGTGTTCTAAAATGAATTCCCACGCTTACAAACTACGCTCTTAAATTAATTAAATAAAATAAAAATATATAATAATCATATTTTTCAATATAATATTGGTTATGATTTGTTATCAGTCGTAATAATTACGACTATATATGAAAATAAATCCTTGTATTCCTGACAAATTTACCGATTTAATTCTTCTTTTTTTTTAAGTTTTCTATTAACTTGTTTTTACGGAAAGAAAAATTAAGGGAAATGCGCAGTGAATCGAAAAGTCTTAGAAAACTTAAAAGCGTGTTAATCTGAATTATTGTAACTCCGAAATTTCGGCTCAAAGGCTGAGGAGGCTGTGGCTTGAGGCTGGATCAGAGACATTTACCGGTCCAGTTGTCATAACAATTTTTTCCTATACTAGTATGAAAATTAATCTAGTGTTCGGCGGTAAACATTTTAGCAATTGCCCTTAAAATGATGTATGTACATTTATATGAAGCAGCGCAAGAAATTACTTAGCCCTGCTCTTCACCTGCGTAAAACGATGTTGTGCCTATGGTGAAACTCGGACTTACATCACCAATATATCTAAAGAACCCATTTGAATGCATGGCTGCGAAGAACTACCCGCCGTACTCTTACGATTGAGCACCACTACGTTTCCATCTCTTTCAATATTATCACTATTTCAATTGTTGTACGCAGAGTTTCGTTCAATACTGATGCAGAATTGAGAAATAGGTGGGATGAATGGAAAATTCCAAGACGAAACCGGATGATTTCTACCAATCGGGCATTAAACATTTTGTTAAACATTAGGATAAGATTTTAGTATCCAATCCAATACATTGATCACTACACTAGAGGTGCAATAATTAAATCTGTTTCAGGTTGTCTCCCTAATAGAGCCATATAAGTAGGTATCTTCTAAATTTAATTCTAAGATTTTTTTTAGATCATGTCCATAGATATTAAAGAAGAATGTATTTTCAGTAATTATCGGTTTTAAAGTTTTAAATAACCAATAATAATTGAATTAAATTGATTAATTATGTTATCTTATTATTATGACAAAAATTGTTAGAATCTTCAATTAAACATATGCTGCGTTAACTCAGTAGGTACTACCCATAAACTGTGTAACAATTTTGCAAAACTAAGTTATTATTGTAAATTCAATTTATTATTAAATTATGTATTTAAGTCTAGAGAAATAAACATAACATAATACATTATGTTACGCTGTTGTTACTCAATCATTACTTTTATCGATCGGCGTTTTACTAGCAACATTGCAATCACGAAATGACGTACATTAAATTCAGTCATTATACTCGTAGGTCATACATACAAATTGTACTTCCTGTGTCTGTGATTTCATTTGTAAAAAAAATACATATAACCGCTTAAATATGTTATTTACAAAAAATTTTGACTCAAATTATATATTACGTATTTTTAATACTGAAAACATCCTTTTATGAGACAAATAGTCTGTTAATAATTGTTTATTTTAATAGATTCAGAAGATATTTTTTGTATGGCGTTTATCGTATTACGATCTCGTGTGCTATTTATTTTATCAGTCACTTCTTGTAAAACCGGTCGTTGCATAATCCTTATAAGTGAACGCTATATAGTTTATAATGCTATGATATGATATCAAATTAAAGATTATTAGGTATTGCAAGTTGATTTGTGAATTTTTTAAATTCAATAGATGGTGCAATAATAATGAAAATGTATAGTAACCTAATTCACCAGTGTTACGTCTACGCGTCGCGTCCTTGCGACCTATGACACAGATTACAGAGCATTTAAAATTTAAACTCTGATTTAAAATTTAAAGATAGGTACTTCAAGTCGCGTCTATTCTTTGTATAGTACGATAATAAACATATGGGTATAGGATAAAAATTGCTTTTAATAAAATACGTTTACGTTAATAAGATACGTTTTGTGATGAAATGTCTATGTATATTTGTGTATACGTTTTTTAAATTTTTCTTTCAATTTGTCTTTCAGTAACTAATGGTTAAATATAAATGAAATTTTAACTGAAATGACGAGATGACCCAAATAAAAGAACATGTCAATATGAAGATTACGAATTCAAACCTGCCGAAATGGCCCAGTGGTTAGAACGCGTGCATCTTAACCGATGATTTCGAGTTCAAACCCAGGCAGGCACCACTGAATTTTCATGTGCTTAATTTGTGTTTATAATTCATCTCGTGCTCGGCGGTGAAGGAAAACATCGTAAGGAAACCTGCATGTGTCTAATTTCAACGAAATTCTGCCACATGTGTATTCCACCAACCCGCATTGGAGCAGCGTGGTGGAATATGCTCCATACCTTCTCCTCAACGGGAGAGGAGGCCTTAGCCCAGCAGTGGGAAATTTACAGGCTGATTATGAATTCAAACCTGGACCATAACCCCTGAATGCAATGATGCAATTCAAAATGTGCTTAATTTGTGTTTATAATTTATTTCTTGATAAGATGATTTGTATGTGTCGGATGAAAATCGTCACATGCGTATCAATCAGCCATAAGGGAGCATCATGGTGGAATAAGATTTGGAGTTCATCCTCAAAAGGAGATAAGGTCTTAGCCCAGCAGTGGTACATTTACAAGCTGCGACTCTACTCACTACAATCGCGTTGATATGGAAATATTTTATATCTAATCCAAATATTATAGTGCGTTTTATGTAGAAATCCTTGTTTCCTTATAGGAACCTACTTTTTTAAACCACGAATCCCAATCGTTGAACGTGATTTTGGATATTCATATTTGTGTTTTCGTACTAATTTATTTAGAAAGTAAACTCAATATTAACAATAATAAATTATTAATTGTAACATTTATGTATGCAAAATTTATATATAAAATGTATGTTCTCAAATTCGTTTCCAAATATTTTACGTCTGGTATTTGCTGCTATTATATAACCCATCAAAGTTTTATCATAAACATATAAATGGGTTATTAACACATAGAAGACAAGCATAATTGTTTTTATATAGATTTATCAATCAAACTATCCCTCGCATTATTAATAGCCTATTAATGAGACAGAAGAGAAAATTACGTAACACGTGATTACCTACTGCTAAATTAAAGACTATTCTATTTAAAAGTAAGTAAACTTACTAAACTAAATTAATAACAAAAATAAATAAAATCATATCATAAACAAGTATTTTTATATAAATCATCGCTCAACCATCAACATGGTCCCACTCTCGAAATGAATGCAATATTTAGTTACATTAATATTTTTTATTACATTTGAACATATGCGGGCCATTTTTTAAATGACCTATTCTCCAAAAAGTTATTCTTATACTGAATTTCATCAAAATTAGCTTGGCCATTTGGCCCTAAAAATGTAAAAGACAGATATATTAGTATGACCGTTTATATATTAATGGCTATAGTATAGGAAATTGTAGATTTTACAGGTTTGTCAGTTATTTTGCACGAAATTTGCTTATCGGTAACTCTTAAGTTTATTAATATTTTGAACACAAGAGATTTTAAATTTAAAAAAAAAAAACACGAAATAGCAATTGCTAATTGTCTACGACCTACAGTTATAAGATACTTAAACGTCATTTGTTTAATGAAATAATTATGATTAATTGTTGATAATCATAATAATTTATGTATTATTTTAAAATAATGTATTTAAAAGAACGATTAAGAAGAAACTAATAATAAATCGTAACAAAAGTTCTTTAACAAAAAGGGTCTCTTCTATTCTCAAGTACATTAAACACGTAAACTTTTCATTTATGTATATTTATTATATGGGCTCTTTATTTCAAATCAGTGTCATGACTATTTTATGTCAATAAATGTAGAGTAATGGTGTCTTGAGTTTATAAGTGTTTTATTTAATAACTCTGGTAATAAAGTTTACGCGCCACATCATAATAAAATCTAGTTTGTATGCACGATTTACTGTTTATATTTATTATCTGTACCATTATTATGAAGAATGAATTGATGTAATCTGTTTTAAATAAAAGATCGCGGTAAAATTCCTAATAATAATCAACGTGAATGCACTCAACAGCAGCCATCATGATAGCCGAAGGCCTTAAAAATGTTTTTTGATCTTATAGACGACACGCTGATGTCGAAACTTTAAATTTTATCAACTACTGTTGTCATATATTTTTTTTTACAATCAATCTGAAATAGCTAGTCTAAGCAATCACAACTGAATTTCACGTTCTTAATTTGTATTTAAAATTAATCTACTGCTCGACACTTGTCTAGGATCCTGGTAGCATGTTAGAACCTTTGAACCTGCTAGGTCGTTTGGGAATTTTAAAGGCGAATGACGATGGATTTTCCTCTAGGTGTCTGGCATTTGTGCATATAACATTTGTACATTCAGCTACAACAGCTTTGTATTATTCGAAGTTTTTGTGCACTTTAACCACGTCAAAGTTACTTAAAATTTGTAGCGACTTTCTGTATAAATACTTTAGCAGAATATTTTACAGCCTTTCTAATATGAAGTTCTTGGTTCGTTGATGTTGTGATGCGTTCACGGGCTCTATGGGTATTCACATGTATTCAATACGTTTTAAAATTTGTTATTAAATGTATTTTAATCATTCATTAAAGTTAAAATTATTTCACCAAAATTTAAAGCGTGGACAAACGCTTTGAGTAATGACAAGGCCAGCTTAATATCTATGTCATTTTTACGCTTTAGTGATTCGCATAGAGATGAAATAAAATTTAGGAACAATACCTTAAAAAAACAGCAATAACTAAAATATTGAAAAAGCATTACGGTATAATTATATCACATTATTCTTTGCTCATTAGATAATTTGGCAATCGTTACCAGAACGTGACACAAAATATGTTTTTCTCTATGTATTAAAATTTAAGTAGAATTATTTCAAAAATTAAAATATTATTAAAGATACTGGACATATGCGACCGCGTGGAATGGTTGCAACTTGTACTTGTACACTGGCAGCATTTCTCTAACGAACTAGCTCTTTTCACACCAGTAGTTGAAATAAGACGATGTGTTATGCATTTTAAACAAGGACTACCTTGTAGTAATAGAGCAAAAATATTTATTTTATATAGGATAATTTTATAAAGGGACCAAAGAAAATTATACTATTATTATATATTATATTTTATTTTATATCATATTTTTATTTTTATTTGGTGGAGCTCGATATTTCGACATTATCTACGAATATCCTGTTCACGATAAAAAACATGGTAAATATCCCGTTTTAAATACTGTTAGTATATAAATCTACTTTTGTATAAAAAGTAACTAGTGAGTTTCTTGAAGTACCTCCCCGGTAAAGGTAGAATCTATATAATATGCCGACGGTAGCCTAGTAAAATATGTCCAATGTTAATAACATCAAATGGCATATTCGAATTTAGTTTATTTTGATTTTATACCAAATCTTTGTATGGAAAAGTAGGAGATAAAAATTCTTTAGATATGAAAATAGGTTAAACATATGTTATAATAAAGTATTATTATATATTTATATCCATATTTAATAAAATAACGCTATAATATATGTTAGGAATGTGTCTAGCTAGTTAATAAAAACAGTATTTGTCTTTTGGAATGTAAGAATTAATGTATATTATTTATATTTAGATTAAATTATGAGAGATTATTTGACAGAACACGCCAGAAGACTACATATCCTTCTGATGTACTCATACATTTGTATGAATACGTTACATTACATTACGTAACGTACTCATATAAATGTACGACGGGTATATATAATCTGAAAATTTCAATAATTACATTTGCTTTTAAATGTTTTACATAAAATATAAATTACATAGAAGCTAACTCTAAGCAAAGCTAAACTATACACGTGATATATTGAACAGAAAATTAAGGTGTAAAAAATTCAAAAAATAATTTTATTGTTCTGTTGCGACTTTAGAATAAAGTTACATTACCACCAATTTACTCACATTAAAAAAAATATCAAACATATTTAGATATTTTGCACATTGTTAGTCTACGCATTTTGTACAATGTAATTTAGAAAGTGGTATGAAAGTTTAAAAATAGAAAGTTGTACCATTTAAACATCCTAAGGGCAACCAAGAACTTAAACATAGTAATATCGTCACTATTAAGCGAAATCCGTTACAAATAAAACACACTTGAATATAAAAGGTAATAAACGAAATATAATATGATAGAAACTATTACTTTATTAAAAATATATTTAAAAAGCAATAAAAATGTTTAATAAAAATTTCAGTCTCACATAATTATGATATTTTTATAATTATTTGATAAGTTTTTATAACATGCAAATACGCAAAGAATATCTTCATTTGAATATTCACACCTAACATTTTAGCCGTGCACTATAGCCATAAAAAATATTTGAACATCGTATATGCCACATATTATTTTCATGTTTCGTTACAAATTCACAAAAATGCGCCTACATGACAATACGAATGCGCAGGTAAATTCTTACCTGAACATTTTGTTATACGTCACGCCGTAGCCACTGTTATAAACAAACTGGGCGCGCGCAGATTCTTATTTCTTTATTAGAAGGTCAGTGCGTTAAGCGTTCTATGCTGCGGACAACTATTACCTCTGTCCCCGATAGATGACTGACGTTAATATTCTTTTATTTATCAGATATATATTCTGAAAATATATTTTTTCTATAGTTCTAACAGTTCTTTTATCGATCGTATTTTCGTTACGGTCATATTTCATATTTACTTAGTACATTATATCAGCCATAATACATAGTCTTTATATTAAAATAATGTGTATTTATCTTGAAGATTCACGAAATATTTTTACATATATATGTATACATATTTTTATAAACAGTTTCTCTAGAGAAACAATCTGTATCATCTTCAGTTTTATCATTGCGCATAATGGGTCGTCATCAGCTGCGATCACGTAAATAACTGCAGTCATTGTTTATGAATAACCAGCGGTTTCATGTTGAATAAGTACACTTGAAAAATAACTACATAAGTATATATTTTTTAACCACTTTATATTAAACCGGTTTATGCGTCAGCTTGAGTTTAATAGAAGATAAAATTTTGGTATGATCTGAACTAGGTGGTGGATTTTTAATGGATACTTGTTAATACGAAGTAGACTAACCTAGACTGAACATATAGGTCGTCATGCTACAATTTTGAATTTCCACAATTATAGAAAAATCCTTGTAATTCGAATAAATGTACGATTATTCAGCAGACATACCTATAATGTTTCACAGGCACAAAATATGATGACGATGAATGATGAAGAGAGACTATCTAATTATGCAAGACATATTACAACAGGGCCGGATTTACCATATGGCATTTTGGGCTTTAGCCCAGGGCCCCGCGGATAAAGGGGCCCCAGCTAAGCCAAGTCAAAGTCAAAATAGACTATAATGCGAAAGAATTACCTAATTTTATTAAATTAAACAGATTGTATGATTTGCAGCCCTGCGAATCCTGCAATTAATCAAACCCATTCAATTAATTTAATTCAAGTCTACATTCAGGTGTGTCTTAGATGGGCCCCTAAGTAGTATTTTTTTTTTATGATATCGGTAGGCGGACGACCAAATGGGCTACCTGATGGTAAGTGGTCACCACCGCCCATAGACACTGGCGTTGTAAGAAATACTAACCATTCCTTTCATCACCAATGCGCCACCAAAATTGGGAACTAAGATGTTACGTTCCTTGTGCTTATAGTTACACTGGCTCACTCACCTTTCAAATCGGAACACAACAATACTGAGTACTGCTGTTTGGCGGTAGAATATCTGATCAGTGGGTGATACCTACCCAGACGGGCTTGCACTAAGCCCTACCACCAAGTATTAGCCTAGGGCCCCCTAAACTCACGGTCCGGTGCTGTATTAGTCTCAAGTGTGTCCACAAACACAGGTGCATTCTCTATTACCTCACTTTCATAATCCGATGGGACGGCGAATCTGATAAGACTGGGAAGATTTCTTGTACCTGAAATCAATGGCGTTACATGTATTTCCAAGACACGGTAACACATGAGACATCCAACTTCCAGAGACTGCGCTGCTATTGAGAATTTTTCGACGGAGAAAACAAATAACATTTTATTTTTGTTGTGCTTTATATCTAGCCACTACACTAGGTAGTCAAAATAAATAGACTAAATACGTCGTTAGACAAGTGGTTATCTCTATTGTTCAATAAGACTATGAAATTAAAAGCAAAAACGAGCGGTACAAAAATATTTATTTCCTTATATCAATAAATAACATTAATTATTTTCATACAACAAATCATCACGCATTTGTTTATCATAAGGTTACATTCATTAACAATTTCGCTATGTCAAAATTAAGAATAAAAATATATTCTAGTATTAGGTACTTTATTAAGGCATATAACAGAACAGTCGAACTATTCTGTAAGAACAGACTGAAACTCACACAAACAAATATGAGCTTGAAATGTCCGGAAGTGATATGCGACGTTTTCTATAATTAGTAGCGAGACGAAATTTAAAAATGGAATCATTAGTTCCGACGATTTAGTCCCTAGATACAAATAAACAAATTTTATCTCTTTTTAATATTATTATAAATATGGATAGCACAGATAACTTCACCAGGATACACACGTCAAAATAGCGTATCACCGTTGATTACCAACATTTTACGAGTGAGATACGATTTGATTTCTCACAGAATAGTACTTCAAGATATTATTATTATATACAAAAAAACTGTCAACATGTGTATAAAACTGAACTACGGCACACTATTTTTAATATAAATATATGTTATTTTTAGTATTAAAGAAATAGTTCCTAGTAGTGTTTGTGGTGTAAAAGACATTGATATAAGAGTATTAACTATACCTTACGTAGTCAACAAGCTGCTAACCAGGGGAACACATTTTTCGCCTGTTATAACTCTCTGAAGCCGAAATACAATAATACATAACATTGATGTTTTTCGGTCGATGGGTTATACTAGAAGTGCTTGCATAATGTTCCACCATCTAGTCAATTATATAATAAAAAATATATATATTCGATTTTGATAAGGTTCGTGTTAGATATGGGGCATTTATTATGTAAATACGATAAAAAACATACTAATTGAAGATGACTAATATCTAATTAACCACGAATAAAGGCTAACATTGCTTTAATGTTATTGATTTGTACGTTATGTTAATTTCACTCATTACTTTAAGTCAAGCTACTCATCATCTTTATATACAGACATGAGACCGAGATGGTCAAGTCGGTAGAACAATGGTCACGGGTTTGTGTACCTACGAGGATCGTTGTTTTCGTATTTTTTAATTGATATTTGTTTTGTGAGGTGTCTGAAGAGTTCGCAATCCATGTTGAGGTTTAATGATTCAGTTTAGATCAATCACATTGATATATATCGTGGTCGCATTAATTAAAAAAAAATGCACATGCACTGTAAAGATACATTGCTCATTTTAAAAGTGGATACTGTTTTTTGTCCCTTTCCAACAACGCCCATGTTACGTCTTAATAAAAAAAAAAAAACTAGTAGGTTATTTCGGTCATATACACGATCACAAACTTCCAACTAAAAGTACACAAAAAATAATGTTAGTAGAGGATACGTTAAATACAGCACAGGATCACAATATAATGGAAACATAGAAAAAGATAATAAAAATAAACAGTCAAGACTTCATAGAATCGTATGTCGCTACTTAAATATAAGCTAAGCTACGAATTGTAGAAAAAGACAAAATTACTTAATAATATTTATTATTAAGCAATTTTCTCTCTAGTATTTGTTTCCAAATCTAAATACTGCTGTCCAGCTGTACAATCAAAGTGTGTGCGAATAAAGAACATTAATTCCATTAATTCTTCTCCATGTCCAAGTTAATAAGACAAAACGTTTTAGAATAACATCATTTTGTTTTCGTAAGTCTGTATGACTTTTACACGCTTACAAAAAACGTCAATACAAACAAAATTAACGTTATTATACATTGAAATTGGTAACCATTAATAAATAACTTCTAAATTTAATTATAAAATATTAATAATTTTCTCTTTATAATTAGTGGCAAATTAGCTACAACAAAGACATTTTTTTTAATTTGACTTATGTTGGGCACGAATTCGAATTGTGATGCCTCTTTTTTTGATACGCTAAGAAAAAAAAAATAGAAATATTTATTATATATACAAACATATATTACTAGAAGATAATATATTAAATGTTGATAAATAATTATTTGAGTATTTTGTTAGATTAATTATTACAATAGTACAGATTCTATTGTATACAATCTCGAAACGATGTAGAGTTAAGATAAGGACTGTTAATAAAATGAAATATGTCTTATACAGGCGAAGGATATACATATATATATATATATATGATTAAAGTGTAACTTAGAAAAGTTTGTACGATGAGTATTTTTTTAATTATTAAGGTCACTGTGTATACAGAACAAAAATGTAAAGTTATTGCATCACGAGAAAACCACTAACAGACAATAATGATATTTAGTGTGGTGTTAATTGAACTGTCTGTCTGGGTCTAGATCTATCTATATCAATAGGAAATATCAAGAAATAGAAAGTTGTACCGAAACGAGTTTTTGATGAGAAGTGCAGTAAATGAAAGAGTGAACTCATGACGGAAGTCGAAAGCGAAATTAAAACGATGTCACCTAAATATTAGCGACATGATGTGATTTATGTTATACTATATGTATTTATTTCTATTTATTTTTTATTCACGTTATATATCAATATTATACAATATTGCAATTGGACGGAGACAGTACTCCTTAATTTGGACTCAAGATTTTATTATCTCTTTCACATCTAGTGGACTAAAAAAAGATAGAGCGCTTAGTCTTTTTAGTTAAAAAGTTATGTCCATCATAATCATGACTTTTTTATCGTAAATTTTAAGTGAAATAGAAAAATAATACAGATAAAAAAGTCTGAGCCTTACAATATGATGTGATTATGATGATGACATCTGACATTTTAAAGATGAGAAAAACAGTAGTCGCATAATCATATGCGACTACTGTTTTTCTCCTAGTAACAAGCAACGTTAAAATTATAATTGCTCATTGTTCAATTCGAATAAAGCGCGTTTTCCCGGCTTCCTGTAAGACAACTCAATATAATTTTACGAGGATTTTTTCACTACAACAAATTGCTGAGGCGAAAATACATTACTTTGGGTGTGAATTTTAACGGCTTCCGTATTTCTCATCATATTACATAACAACATATGCTTTATCTATGATATTTTAACAACCTCTTTTGTTGGAATTCCTTATTTTTAACCGGTTACAATTTTCAACATTTATTTGATAGGTAAGTACGTAAAATACTTGATTACATAATTAAATTAAAAAGTTTTAATATAAGAATTTAAATTGACAATTGTATTTGTTATTTTTATTATTCATTTGTTATTCTAATATATAAAATTATTCACGTCAAAAAGCCTCATAGTTTGTTTTGGAAAACAAAATAAACGTGGATATATTATTGGTAAAATACGAAACAAGTATAACCTAATAAATGTCGTGGTTAAGCACAAAATGTCATTTATGTATATAATTGTATAATCCTCAGGCAAATTGTTTAACACTTAACTGCACAGTCCTACGTAATATCCGTAGTAGTAACTGCTAATCGGGTGGTTTAGTTTCCAACACTCCATTGCCAAAGCAATATTTATGGGCTGGATTCTTGTAGGAATTCTCGTGTAGGACACTGTGAGAGCTGGTGCGACACTTCGTCATACACAACTCATAATCATCAGTTATTGAATGAAATAACACATTCTCGTCCGTTGAGAGTTTTGAAAGTACAATTTGAAGCATACTTCTCTGAAACACAAAGAAACGAGTAATTATTTCACCCGAATATTTGGGATTAAGCCCCAAGTTGGGCCAGTGAAAAGTTATTCGATTTTTCTCTTGGTAAAGTTTACATCCCCGTGCCTCGTAAAGCACATATAGCCATTGGCACTATGCTTAAACTCTCACTCTCTGGTTGCATCTGTGCACCACGTGATCTTGACAGTTGGCTAATCTTCATTGAGAATGATCGTGTGGCCTAAATAGGTCAGCAGGACATCGCCATATCAATGACCAATATCTAATAAATATATTTCTTACGCGTACTTTGGTAAGTAATATATAATATTTAGGTATAAGTAACCTCTAAAGCATAATTTTATAAACAATATAAAGCGAGAGTGCGAATTATGTGAGTTTGTGTTAAACTCCGGAACTACAGCTATTTTATTTAGAAAATAATTTCTCTGTTCTGAAGATACGTTATTACAGGTGGTTATAGGCTATATATTAGGTTATTACTTAAATAAATTAAACTGAATTCATGATGATATTCGTCGACTATGTCGTGTATCTTGAAAGCTTCCATTGCGGACGATGGTTAACACGAAAATATTATATGTCCGATTGTTCCTCAAGAAAAGTTCTACAAAAAACATTTTTGATACTGATTTTTTTTTACCATAATTTTTTTTTAAACGCGAAATTTCGCGGTATACCGATAGGTGGTAAATAATTATCATAAAAACAAAAAAAGATACTTGAAATATTGTTATCCATATTATTAATGAATTTGTATAGGGATAGTATTTTATGCATGTCTATGACTAAAGATAACAGATAACATATCTTATTTCCTTTGATATATAAGACGCAGTAATCACATTTAACTTCGAAAAGTAGACTATTATAAATTATATTACTTTTATTTAATTAACAAAGTCAATTCCTACAAGTTTTATGATAATGCTTTGTTTTGTACGGAAAGTATTTATGCAATTATTATTATACAAGTTCAAAGTTATGTAAGATGTGTTATAACAAAACTACTAGTGTTTTTTACACTATGTATTACACTAATTTTTTTTTATATAATATCTAAACTTTTTAATATCTTACTAATCTTTTTAAATTTTGCAAATGGTAAATTTATTATATTTCCCGGTATCTTATTATATATGCGTATACCATTGCCCAAAATCGTTCTCTGTACAGTATGCAAACGGAAAGTAGGTTTTACAAGTAAGCCAGTGCAACTACAGGCACAGGGGAGATATCATTTTAGTTCCCTAGGCGGGTGGGGCAATGGCAACGTAAGTAATGGTGAATATTTCTCACAGTGCCAATGTCAATGATTGGAGGTGACCACTTACTTACCTATTTCATAATATATATATACAACCAAAATACAAATTCAGTCATGTATTATATACTAAAACATTCTCAAAAATGCGGTGCATCTTTTGTTATAACAATTATGTATATTAGTTTATAAGTTTAGGAAACATAAAAAACATTTTCATTTATTAATATAGATTATTAGTACATATATACTAATATGTTGATATAGAAGATCTCCCAAAAAAGGCTAATGATTTTATGTTTTTAAAGGTAACTTCTAAACTGGAACTAGGAACTTAACAGTTCTTTGACACTCGAGAGTGTTTGAGTATGGGTTCAGGTGTTTTTTCGGACCAACATATATTGCATATTAGAAAAACTCTCACCTTAGTAGGATCTATGCAGCAGGACACACAGTATTCAAACATAATACAACAGCTGCTTTCATTACATGACTTGCAGCTATACCGCTTTGTGTTTTCACTTTCTATGTTACAGCAACCATTCTTGGCTAAGTCTTCCCGTTGACATATATAACCTCAAATGATATTAAAAACTATATTAGTCAAGGATAGCTAAATTTTAAAATTAAATCACAAATAGAATGTTTCTATCACATAAACATTTTATTACATTACATATTGTTATCAGATATTAAAAATATTTAGTATTGTGCTACTACATGAGGCTGTTTTTTTTTTTTTTGACTTTGTTGTGGACTTAGAAACATCATAACCATTCATGTTATGTTGGTGCATGATTAGTTAGGTTACAAAATATTTATTTAGTTAAATACCTTTTAGTACATATGTAAAATGTAATGTAAAAAATTGCAAACTGCGTTCCATAATGATGGTATGGAACATAAAAAATTCAATGTAATGTATAATAATTTGATTAAGAAATTATTAATACCTCGGTCATCAACTAAAACTGATTTGCCTTGAAGTGAATTTCTACATGCTATTTCATTGGTTTCATTATGCTCCTGAAGTGTTCTCCATACAAATGGTTTCTTTTCAAGAGATATATCTTGGTAAACCATATTTCTACCGTGTCCCTGAAATTATTAATTTACTAGATAAATAATCTTGTAGATGTGGAATTGTAAACAAATGAGAACAACTGTTTATACTAACCTCTTTTAAGAAACTAACAATGCAATACGTTAAAGATGACGCAAATATTATACCCAATACTAATCGTCTTCGAATAAATCGTAATAAAGCTGCGTACCACATTTTCAAATGTAATAAGGATTTCCCTTTTATTTCAATAAAACAAAAACAGAAAGACGGAATACATATTAGCATTTTGTTAGTCCCACTACGGCGTAATTATCGAAACTTTCTCCATGTATATTTCCATTATAATAATGTGTGTCCCATTCCAAATATCAGTTTTATAACTAATAAATATATTAAATTAATTGAATAATATATACGGTGAAACTAGGATAAAATACTAAAACATATTTTATAAACATTAAACACTCAAATTCCGACAGTGATATTGACAACTTCACAATGACACTATGTTATTGTTGCCAACTACTATAATAATTAATTCTTGGAACTAGCTGTTTTTTCGCTTGCGTTATCTAATCCAGCGGTAGCGCTGGTTCACACCCGTGTTAAGAGATTTTGAGTGTTTACTTTTAGTTCTGGAGTATATTTTATTGCGAATAGTGTTTTAGTAAATATTTGGGTTAAATGGTTTTACTAACATTTTTACATATTGTAAGTATTTACAGTAATTTAATATTTTTTAGATTTCACCCTGAAAACCCTGATCTAGGTGGCCCGATATTTGTGCTCCATCTTTCTCTCTCTGTTTCTCGTTAACGTCAAGACGATAAAGTTTCTATTAATTCCGACCCCAACATAAAACAAAAAACTATAATACATCCGACTACCGCAAATCCAATTTCACCGATATACACTCATCCATCTTGCTCTAAAGTTCCTAAATCTTATTCTGACAACGACAAGAATCCTTTCATCGTTCATGTGTCCCGGGAAGACACTGACTCTACTTTGGGAACTACTATTTCGACAATCCCTACACACTCACAAAATTAGTAGTATTATAAATGATGGTGTTAATAATAAAATATCTGTTGATTTTTTAACAGCCCAAGCGGAAAATACCTTTCTAGCAAACCGTATTGTTGAATTGAATGTGCAAATGTAAATTTACTGTATCAACATTCAATGTTGTGAGAATGAGTTTGCTTAAGGGTATTCCAGTGGACTGGATGATGAAGGGGTTCGCAACATCACTCGAGCTTCTGAATGTGGTGAAGTTATGAAAATCAGACGACTGAATAGGAAAACTATTAATGACTGTTATTATCCTATCATATCGCAATACGATTCTTCTCAGGTTAGGGTATTATCTTTTCCGAACCGATGGTCATGTTTAATTTGACAATCAATAAGTAAGTGATCAAATTATTTTATTCAATATAGAAGCATTATTTTATATTGAAAAAAGGAATTTAATTTGATTTGTTATCAATATCCTCGCCCAAAATCCCCACTTGGGAAATGGTATCTTCATCAATACAACATTAGCAATTGTCTACTTCTCCTAATGATTGTGCTCTCAATCCAAATATTCCTAAGACCTAATATGAACTCTTGAATTTATCATTATTCCCATCTCTGACACTCGTTTGATCCCTGGATCCTGATCCTGTTTGAGGGATGACGGAAGTGATGGTTACGCTGGGAGTTGGATTTTTTACTGCATTCCAATTTCTTCTCAAAAATTGCTTTATCCCTTCTCAGCCAGCATATTAATACTGTTGCTGTTATTCTGTCATTAACAAGGTCTACAAGATTTGCTAGTCTTGATTCCATGTCATTCAGGTATTCTTGGGAATGAGACGGTAGAGTCATATGCTAAGACTGCTACCCAATCTGGTAAACCCCAGTTCATGTAATATTCTCCGCATTTTCTCGACTGTCATTGAAAATGTTTAATATTGTTAACAAATATTTTGTCATGGGCTACCTTTTTTCGGTGAGATAAAAACCTTCCTTCTGATGACATCATAATCAAAACTTAATCTAAATTTGCGCGACGTTTTTAATTTTTTCCGAGCTTTTGAAGTTGGTTAAAAGTTGTTGTTAATTGTCCTTTAAAACTGCGCTTATATACGTATATAGTTTGAATGTTTTGAAAGTTATTTTCCTCAAAATCTATATTTTTGTCTCGTTTCATAAACTGATAAATGGTGAAAAAATATTTCACGACTTTGGTTTTTATACGGCCTACCCAGTTTCAGTGATTAATATTTAAGAATATACCAAAAAATAAATAATATCCCCTTTACCATTAAATAGTCATGCAGTGTACGGAATGATTCACTCACTTACAATCCCGTTGCTGTCTCGGGTCGAACTGAGGCGAGAATCTATAGCGTTGAATACCGTCGAACGGCGCGTTAGGGAGCTATTTCTATTGGTTGTTTAAATCGGCAATTATCGGTTTTATTGAATTTTCCGATGCTACATCTAAATTGTGTCTTACTATACGCTGATTGTTGGGTCACTGCCACTGTCTGCCGGTTACGCTTCGGCTATTCATGTACAACTACTCACCTACTTAAAATAAGATTTCGACAATCGCTGTGTTAATGTTGTCTAGACGACGGCTCCGCAACCTATATCCTGTTTGTCTTGAACAACTTTATCCCATTTATGACACATAGATGTTGCATGAATGTTGACGTTTGTGTGTAGTCCAATTGAGTGCCATTATTTAGAATACTAACAATTATTTTTCATTGATTATATTTTATTGATTTTTAATTGATATTAACTTAATTTTTGTGTTGTTCTAGGATTAACAAGGTAATTACTACTACTATGCTTGTTTTCAAAGTTAAATTGATTTTGTTATCTCAACCGTACCGATAGATTTTATTTGTGTCTTCGTCATTCTACGTGACATTGGCGAAATAATCTGTGTCCTGTCAGCACAACTAAAAGCCATTAAATTAAGAATGTATTGAAGTGGAACATGCTCCATGGAAAATATTTTCTGTAAATCAAAAATAAGACTATATTAATTTCATACAATTATTGTACAGTTAATATAAGGCGGAGCATGTGCTCAAAACGAGGCGTTACTGTGAACTCGTTGTGGAACGCGTGTACGCGTTATATATGATCTCGGCGGCAACTGCTCAAAAGATGGCGGTAACTGCTCAAAAGATACCGACACTGGCGGTATCGGGCGGTGTTGATCGGCGCGATTGATGAGTGCCGCGGGAATGCATGTCGGCGAGGACAAACGGCACTGCACCGTTGCGGGACGGAACCGACAAAAGGAACCGCGTCGGCTTGTCGGCATTTGGCTGTGAATCAAACGGTGTTTGCATTTTGCTGACACTAAGCAGTACCGCCACACCACCCCCCTTGAAGACTGGAAGATCTGCGAAACGACAAGGAGGTTTAATTGGACGCCCCGATCGTGAGGTTTTTACCGAATGTTGACTGTCATCGGGAGGCGTAGAATCTGCAAGTGTGTAAGCAGGCTTCACTCGGTCTATTGAGACTGTAACTGGCCCTGATGGTTATTCCACACTGATAGTTTTGTCTCTTTTGCTCAGGACTTTGTAAGGGCCTGAGTATGGTGGATCTAGTGCTCTTCTCATCACTATCAATAGGTACCCGCGACACAGGAATACCTAGTGTGGGTACCACCGGACATCTCATTGTATAATGTTGTATTTTTTTTTTTTTTAATAAACATTTTTTTTTCTCATAGCGTCCTTTCGCAGGTAAACTTGCTTACATGTCTTGAGGTCTTCGTGCATGAACAGGATTCTGTGAGTGTCGAGAAGCTCGTTGGTGCCTCAGGAGAGACATGTTATGTTTTAGTTGTGCCACAAATTCGGAAGGTTCCAAATTATTAATGTCAGATCGGTGTAAAAATTCACCAGGGATCCGTAAACGCTCACCGTAGAATAATTCAGCGACAGAGCATTTTAGTTTCTCTTTCCAGGCTGTTCGCATGCCCAGCAGGACTGTAGGTAGAACGTTGGTCCAATGCTGGTCGTTTTGAGCCATTATGGCTGCTTTGAGGGTGCGATGAAATCTCTCGATCATGCCGTTGGTTGCAGTGCAGGCAGCTCGGCACCGCAGAGATCTGTAAGCGCTTTAAAAAGAAGAGAAGTGAACTGATGTCCCCTATCAGTCGTTATAGTTTGCGGAAATTCGAAACGTGAGATCCATATCTCATAAAATGCTTTAGCCACTGTTTCGGCAGTTATATCCCGCAGAGGTACTACTTCTGGCCATCTTGTGAATCTGTTGATAGCGGTTAGGCAGTATTTTTAGTCCCTCGAAGATGGTAGCGGCCCAACTAAGTCAATGTGTACATGGCTAAATCGTGCCTGAGGTAGTTTGAAGTCGCCTAGCAGTGAAGATATATGGCGATATACTTTTGATTTTTGGCAAACTTTGCATGTTCGGACCAACATGTAGCAGTCTTTTCTTATGGATGGCCAAACGAATCTGTCTGTTAGCATTTTTGTAGTTGCTTTTGCTCCAAGGTGACTGATGCAATGGATGGAGTTAAATACCTGTCTTCGCAGCTCTTTTGTTACGAAGGGACGAGGTAAAGGTAGTGAAATATCATCATCATCATTAAATTATTAAGTTATTGTGAAGAAGCCCCTGGAGTTCGGCATCGTTTTGTTGTGAGTAGGCTAGCTGTGAGCCGAGATGGCCCAGTGGTTAGAACGCGTGCATCTTAACCGATGATTTCGGGTTCAAACCCAGGCAGGCACCAGTAAATTTTCATGTTCTTAATTTGTGTTTATAATTCATCTCGTGCTCGGCGGTGAAGGAAAACATCGTGGGGAAACCTGCATGTGTCTAATTTCGACGAAATTCTGCCACATGTGTATTCCACCAACCCGCATTGGAGCAGCGTGGTGGAATATGCTCCAAACCTTTTCCTCAAAGGAAGAGGAGACCTTAGCCCAGCAGTGGGAAATTTACAGGCTGTTTATGTATGTATGTAGACTAGCTGTTCCAACGTAGTTGGTGAAAAAACTACGGCTTCGATGCGCGTCAGTGTGTCCGCAGGGATGTTGTATTTTCCGGGGATGTATCTAATATCTGTGGAAAATTGTGACACAAAATCTAGGTGGTTGAAATGCCTAGGCGAGCAATTTTGTTTGTTTTTATATAATGCAAATGTGATAGGTTTGTGGTCAGTATATATGACAAAGTGTCTACCTTCAATCATATACCGGAAATGCTTGACGCTTTCATAGATCGCGAGTATTTTTTTATCATATGCGCTGTACAGTTGCTGAGCCTTATTGAGCTGCTTTGAAAAGAATGTTAGTGGTTTCCACTCTCCTTTAACTGATTGTTGTAGCACTGCGCCCAAGGCCGTGTTTGAAGCATCGGTCACAAGGACGAGCGGTGCATTCATGACTGGATGTGCTAGGAGAGTACGCTTGGAGATATTAGCCTTGCAATTATCAAAAGCAGCTAAAAGTTCAGGTGACCGGGTTAGTAGGTGAGTACCTTTTACCTTAGGTTCAGATAGCATGGCGTGTAAGGGTGCTTGGTCTGTGGCAGCGTTCGGAATGACCCGACGGTAAAAATTAAGCATGCCCAAAAATCTTCTTAAGCCGTTAATCGTTTTTGGAGGTGTAAATTGCGTGATAGTATAAATTTTCTCTACCAGAGGTAATGTGCCATGCTGATTGATATGAAAGTCTAGAAAATTTACTTCGGCTTAATATTTAAAATGTCCAGACGTCGGGGTCACCACTTTGGGTTTTAATTGATAACTCAGTATTTACCCCAAAATATAAATTATTTATTGCGAATAGTTACAATTATTGTACAGTTAATATTAATAAGTTTGTAAAATATAAGGCGGATCATGTGCTCAACACGAGGCGCTACTGTGAACTCATTGTAGAACGCGTGTACGCGTTATATATGATCGCGGCGGCAACTGCTCAAAAGATACCGACACCGGCGGTATCGGGCGGTGTTGGTCGGACGCGCGATTGATAAGTGCTGCGGGAATCCCTGTCGGCGAGGACAAACGGCATCGTTGCGGGACGGAACCGACAAAAGGACCGCGTCGGCTTGTCGGCATTTGGCTGTGAATCAAACGGTGTTTGCATTTCTCCGACACTAAGTGCGGTGCATTGAGGTACCGCTACAAGTTTATATAATAAGAATCCACAGTAAACATTAATAAATATGGCTCGATACAAGATCATATGAAATCGTAAAAAAACGTGGACTTAGTATTTATTGATTTCCAAGCTGGATAAATTTAATTGTGTTTATTGACGTAAACTTGACGTAAACTCAGTAATTGAAATGAAAGAGAAATGTAACTACTTAATTTATTGCCGGTTCCTTGACAATTGAATATTTCTGAACGTATCCCACAAAGGAGTTATTAACTTATATTGTTATATTCATTATTATAATTAATTTAGAATAATGATTTCATTATTTTTATACGCAGCCTCACTAAATGCTGATAATATAGTGATGCACACAATTCATTATTTATACCGGATGTCCTTATGATGTTAAATAAATTTAGAGATTAACTTGTATCAAATAAAGACTAGAAGCTATGGCGATAATAATAAACCGCTTAATAACAAGTTGGACAAAATAAATAAAAGCTATGAAAAATATGTCCAAATATTTAATATTTTTTAAATTAAATTAAATTGGGGCTTAATTTTAGAGACAATCAAATTGATCCTCTCTTTTCATTCGGAAACAAAAGATAGATATCACAAAGGAATATAAAAATATAAACTAATGTATAATTATTTTTAAAAATGTAAGTTTTTAAATTGTGACGTTGATGAATTGAGACCTATAGTTTTTTAGAGGAGCGTGGCAGTATAATACAACGTCTGCTTTGTAGCGAGTAGGATCATGGAATGTTAAGAGAAATAAGTTGCGGGTATATACCAAAACCGGGTTTGTAACAAAACTTTCGACGAAAAAAACAATTCATTTTGAGTATTTCATCTATTTCAAATAAGTAAACAGTTTTTTGTTGTTTCAAGCGATGACATACAGATATACCAATATACGTTTATATACCAATATACACTTGGAGTGGCTAAATCAAAGGATGATACAATCGAGTCAAACGCGATTTCCGAGTTAGTTTGGTTATAGATTATTTTTTGATAATTCCTCGTAGAATAGAGACTCCGTAGGCAATAGAGTGTATAATAAATAGATAACTGTATAAAAAGATTTGATATTATTATTTGATCTATAATTTCGCGTATTTCTTCACTTTGTCCTATGACATACACAAACATAAAATCGTGTTTGTGGAAACAAAGTTTCGTATATGATAGATGTATTTGAGTCTGTTACAATGCGTCGTTTTTGAAAAAAAATCAGAAAACGTCACCTAAAACACAGAAATATAGATCCAACATGCAAGATTGTCATATGTCAAAACAAATATGTATATTGCTTTATAAATACTAGAACAAATAAAACAACAAAACAAACAAAAGCGTGCGTGCAAAGGTTTGTTTATCTTTTTTCCTATTTCCATTGGAATAGGCTATACATAGATACTGTTAGGTAGGTACTTGCTATATTTCGATCAAAGCGGCAGATTATTGTCTTTTGTCGGAGCGAACCACAGTATAAACAATTTAATAAAAACATAGTATCGCTTTTATCTACTCGCTTAACCAATCAAGATAATTTATTTACGATATAGGTATATTTCGATACACGAGACATTACTTGGCGTAGGTAGATATCATTATCATATAATTTCGCACGTGGAAGATATCACTTCACTCAATGGTTACAATTAACATAAAATATTTAGGGGGCTGTATAATAAAACTTCTGCTTTGTAGCGAGTAGGATCGTTTTATTTTTATAGCATTGGTTGGCGGACGAGCATATGGGCCACCTGATGGTAAGTGGTCACCACCGCCCATAGACAAAGGCGCTGTAAGATATATTAACCATTCCTTACATCACCTATGCGCCACCAACCTCGGGAACTAAGATGTTATGTCCCTTGTGCCTGTGATTACACTGGCTCACTCACCCTTCTAACCGGAACACAACAATACAGAGTACTGTTATTTGGCGGTAGAATATCTGATGAGTGGGTGGTACCTACCCGGACGGGCTTGCACAAAGCTCTACCACCAAGTAAAATCGTGGAATGTTTAATAGAAAAATGTTACGTGTGTATATACAAAAAGTTTCTTCGATAAAAAAACAACTCCTTTCAGAGCATATCATCATGTTTCAAATTAACAGTTTTTCAAGCGATGACGTACAGATGTGATATGCGCTTGGAGTGGCTAACAAGTGGCTAGCGACGTACAGATGTGGTGTGCACTTGGAGTGGCTAACAAGTGGCTAGCGACGTACAGATGACGTACAGGTGTATTGCTACAAATACAAATGAAATAGTCAAGCGTCCAAAAAACAAAATAGAGGGGTTAATTTTGCGTACACTATATTCAACTAATTTATGTGAACCGTACTTTTACAGTAACAGAAACGTTACTTTTGACAATTATTTTACAAGCATTGAAGTTGCAAAATTCTTGGCACAAAATGGTCTCACAATAGTTGAATCTATGAGAAAAATAAGGCCTGTATACCTCCAATTTTTCAACCCAACAGAACACGTGACATCGAATCTAATATCTTTACTTTTTCTAAAAGTATGATATTGGTATCATTGGTACATACCAAAGAAAAACCGTGCTGTTATTTTCTTGTCTACAGTGCATCATACTAAAGAAATAGATGTGAACAATAAGAATACATTTGAAATAAATTTGTACTATAATTCCACCAAGGATACACTTGATCAGATGAGTCATGAATATACAGTTCGGCGTAAATAAACAGATGACCGGTTGCATTTTTTCAAAACATTAAAGACGTTGTAGGGATTGCATCTCTAATTATATGGATAATATTGTATTCTACTTGAAACCAATGTAAAGAGAACATCCAGAAGTCGCAACTGAGTTGGTGACACCTAATATATAGAGATGAAACAAAAAAGGGCTGAGAGTTATCACTTACACATCCTACTACATAACAACGAGCTTCTCAATCTGAACCTACTGCAAAAAAAAGAAGCGATGTCATATATGCTCTTTAAAAATATCCAGAACATCTAAGCAGTGTTGAGACAAGTGCAGTCGCAATATGTGGGCAGAGCACTCTATAAAAAATATATGTAATATCCGTTCTGAAAAAAAAGCAAATAGATTAAATAGTAAATGTGTAAGATACAATTAAAAACACTTTTCTGAAATTGACATTTATTTTTCTTTTCTTTCAAATACCCTTAAAATATTAAATGAGTCCATTGGACATTACTGGTCAGTTACGTTACAAAAGCATACTGGGTAGTTAAGGGTTAAATAAAATCGATTTGCGGATGAGCAAGTAATAATTATTTTTAATTAGTATTAATGTAAAATTGCGTGAATATGGTTTACTGTAGAGTAAATAACGAAACATAACAACTATGTCAATAAAATCTTGTTTACAAATTACTAAGGTACTTGACAACAAACACCAAAGTTATGGGCCAATTTTGACAGATACGCGAATGACGTTACTAAGAGATAGCTTCGTCTATCCGAGAGTAACTTGAAACTTATAAAAATGCTGGTAAGCACGACTTGTATGAGCGTCCCTATCTCTAATAAGCCATCCATCCTCTTAGCGACGAATAGCTAGTTTCGATAGGAAATTCGATGGAAATGTCGATGGATTATTGAAAAAAAAGTAAGACGATAATAATTATTTCAATTTGCAGTCACAATTTTTAATCTCGTCTCAATGACATTTAGTGATTTAATATTTATTTCCTCAATAGAAAATATAGTGACAAAATCTTTTGAAATTAATAAAAACCGAGATCCATATATACAATGTAGATTAACAAAAATACTTAAAACGCATTCAATATTGGAGCAATAAAGTTAAAACTGTCATAATTATATCAACATGAACGGTGTTCATTTATTCTATTGAGATTTTTTTTTGTATAAAAATATTGTTAATACTTATGTTGAATAAATTTATTGTATTTTCATTAAAACGAATCTACTTTCTACAAGTTAGCTTGTGGCGATGCCAATCTTTCATCTGAAATGAAAAAAACATTTTATTAGTTTATTATTCATTATTTACTTGTCTAACAATCTGAACAAATATACTATGAGACTAAATACTGCCCCTATCTAGAATTTTTCAAAAGTAAAACTAAATTACTTTTTTGATGACCCGACCCTAGGTCTGAACCAAGACCCTTGTGATCCAAGGCTTTATTGGCCACGAAACCAACGAGGCAGCACTCTGATACACTTACGATGCTTTGTTTGTTATACATCATGGTTTTATTAAAATTAGTCTTAAAATGAGCTAAGAGTGAGTGGAACAATACCTGACAGTTTAAAGTACAATAATATTCTCCGTAACATCCTAAGCACATATTAGTCGTGGTTAAGCAGCAAATTTTGCAATTACTAGGTTGTGCGAGGCCGACAGGATTCATTGTAGTTGTATGTTGCAAAGAGGGACTTATAAATAGATCGAAGCCGTTCCTTGAGTTACCCTGAAATAAAGACATTTTTTATTTATATCATAGTCATAAAGGATCATTGAATTTTTTTTATAAATATACTTTCTTAACATTGGAATTGGAGAAGAAAGATAGATTAAGAGGTTGTGAAATCAATTTTTATTATATGTTACTCAAAATATATGATATAAATTATAATTAAGAATATAAAAAGTTAATATGTTTTATATAAGCCGATTAATATGTTTCGTTAATATATGTAGATAATTGATCTTCATTTAGAAAATAAAAATAATTACCACTTGGTCTTCAGAATATTGTATGGTACTGACAGGGCTGTTAAAACCACTGTCTCTAGACACTGATGATCTTGATGTTGCAAGATGATTATCATTCACATCGTCACTTTCTACTATGATAACATCTCGTTCATTGTAGAGTAAGTTGTTTTGAGACAATATTTCTTGTGGTGCAAATGACATACTTTCATTTGGAAAATGTCTTGTAGTTTGTGTTCTACTTATCCCATGGTGATTATTGTCTTTAGTTATAGTCCTCTGCAGTTCGGAATTGCACAAGCTGTCTTTTTTAGGCCTTTTAGTTATACGATCGCTTGTAATTATACAACTATGAGCACGGTTAAGAATATTTGGCTTAATACTTATTTTTATTTCTCTATCTTTAGGGCCACAAGACAAAATATTTATTAAATCATTGTCTTCATTTTTTTTATTACTATTCACATTTTCAGAATTAGATTTTGGAGTATCCTTTTTATTAAATGTGGCAGTGGAAGGTCGTTTCCGTGTTTGATCATTGCTTTTAGACTCTATTTTGTTTCTGTACTTGGTATAATCTAACATATTTCTAATTACTTTGACTAAAAAATCATTTGAAATGTTGTACCAAGACTTACTATAGGCAAGTGCTATTGTCCTGTTTATATACTTTTCAATAAATGTTGGATGTGTTTCTAGCGGTATTATAAGAGAGTTGACTGTAGGGTACGAAAAATAAAAATGATTGTATTTAAAATGTTCATAATATTGCTTTGCTTTTTGGAATGTTGCATGGTTGTGTGGTTTATTTAAAAAGGTGTAATAATAGCATTTTGAAATTTCTATCAAATTAAAAGATACTTTATCTAATAAATATAATATATTTGTTTTATGTGTTTTTGAATCCATAATTGTTGAATTTTTTGAATGTTGGTGATTGTTATTATTTGTGTAACTTTGTACAATACTGTCTTTTGGAAATGGTGTCGTTATCTGTGCTGTCCAATTAGGTCTTTTGTGGTTAATTCCTTGATTAGAGACGACATTGTTGTTATGTGGATTTATATCTTTAGACCTAAAAAATTCGGTCTCGTTTTGTATTTCAAACGTGTTAAATATATTGTTCATAGTATCAAAACAAACATTTGAAGAATAAAAGTCATCAATACATTTTGTTAGAGATTCTAAGTTACTTGTTTGCAATGATTGCGTTTCAGGACTTTTAGAACAATTTTCCATGCGGTTTTCAACTGATTTATTCAATTCATTAGTTTCTGCTTCATCAAAAACTAAAGTTACTTTGATAGGCGCATTAAAGTTATATGTTGACATTTGCCGAACAATATCTGAAAAGGAATTATAGGTATTTGTTACAGCACTTACTACTTTTCTGTTAGGTATGAGAGATAAATAAAAATAATGGTGCATAATTCAGAGAAAAGATTTCACTGTGTTGAATTAGTATATTCAACATTTACATTACATTAGCAGCCTGTAAATTTGCCACTGTTGGGCTAAACCTTCCTCTCCCTTTGAGGAGATGGTTTGGAGCATATTCCACCACGCTGCTCTAATGCGAACTGGTGAAATACACATGTGGCAGAATTTCGTTGAAATTAGATACATGCAGGTTTCCTCACGATGTTTTTCTTCACCGCCGAGCACGAGATGAATTATGACACATGAAATTCAGTGGTGCTTGCCTGGATTTGAACCCGAAATCATCGATTAAGCACGCAAGCACGCGTTCTAACCCCTAGGCCATCTCGGCTCAGTATATTCAACACGGTGAAATTTGATGCTTATTAATTTCATTCTCTGGTTTAAATATATATATAAACAACATTAACATATGGTTAAGATCTAAAAAAATATTTTTTGTAGTGCTTACCATTATCTGTATTTTGTAGTTCCATTATTCATTTATGTGCCAAATTTCTAAAACAAAAGAAAAATGTGAAATGCAAATAAAACTTTAAACATTTTTATTTTCTACAATTAATCGTTATAATAACAAATTAAAAATGTGTACATTATAGACTAAATAACTTTACAATTATAGGCTTCCGGTATTGTTAGGATAGGTACCAAACCTAATGTACACAAGAACTGTTTCAAAGGAAGCGACTTTAATGCTAGAAATTCACAGGACGTAATCGAAAAATATCATCATAACCTTAGGTAGCTAGTGAGAACAAGATATTTATGAATTATCTCCATCAAACCAATCCAGTCAAACCATATATTGGTATATATAAACTAAATCGCAGTATGAATTACTGCGATTTAGATATATATAAATATTTTTATGTTCTAGGTGGCAAACGAGCAAGAGGCTCACCTGATGGAAAGTGACTACCACCACCCATGGACATCTGCAACACCGAGGGGCTTGCAGGTGCGTTGCCGGCCTTTCAGGAAGGAGTACGCTCTTTTCTTGAAGGTTCCTAAGTCGTATCGGTTCGGAAAAACCGCCGGCGAGAGCTGGTTCCAAAGAGTGGTTGTACGAGGCAGAAAATGTCTTAAAAATCGCGCTGTTGTGGATTTTCGGACATCTAGGTGGTGCGGGTGATATTTGGAATTTTGATGAGATGTTCGAAGGTGAAATTCAGCAGTCGGGATTAATCCGAACAATTCCTCGGAACATTCCCTATGAAAAATTCTGTAGAAGATACAGAGCGATCCAACATCTCTACGCAAAGCCAAAGCATCAAGCAGTTCGGCTAGGGCTTGATCGTCGATAATTCGGGCCGCTCTACGTTGGATACGGTCAAATGGAAGGAGCTGGTACTTGGGAGCACCCGCCCAGAGGTGAAAGCAGTACTCCATGTGAGGCCGAATTTGCGCCTTGTATAGTCTTAGACGATGGGCGGACTTGAAATACTATCTTGCCTTGCTGAGCAAAATTAGAATGAATATAAATATTTATAGGAAATTAGACAAAAGCAGCCGATAGTGAAACAGGATAACGAAAGAGTATTGTATTCGATAAAAGTTGGGCGATTTCATATTCCTTATGCCTATTTCTTTATTTGTCCCAGCACATTAAATTTATGCATAGTTGACACTCAAAGTACTTTAGGAAACGATATGAATATCATTAACATGTACAAAAATTCACATGAAGTATTATGTTAACTTAATTTTAAGTCACTCGTGTGCTAACCATCACCAGTATTGTTCGGTAATCAATGGAGAGGTAAGTCTGCCGCGCTGCAGTTCGTTTACTGAAAGCGCCGTATGGAACATTACGCACAAATCGGCAAATCTTCGTTTTCCCTTGGTAATCGTCGCGTCGCGTGTCAAATCGTAGTCAAAACATGACTCCAATAAACAGTGAGTTTATTGGCAAATTATGGCATATAGATTCTATGTTTTAAGAACGATAATAATATTTAACTGTTAGTATAGTAAAACTAACAGAAAGATTACGGGGTATGATATTTTATGTGAAATATAATAGGTGACACTACTTATGTAAAGAATAATATGGCAGAACGACATAAAACAAATCGAGATTTTTAGGACCTTACATGGAGTATGGAGCTCCATATTAATATAATTTAATTTAAATAACGAAGAATTTATCATATAGAAGTACTCATCATTGTTTCAGTTTATAAGTGTTTCATAATTGTTTAAATCCAGAATTCCGTTAATCATGTATTGTGTACATGTACTTACACCAAATTAGTGCTGATTATTGTCTTCAGCATCCGCTTTCTACTACTGACGCATTTATTTTTGTAGTCCTCAGCAAAGAATATTAAGCTACTTCATGAAACTTGGTCCAGATGGTTGAATGGGATTTTACGAATGCGTTTATACTTTGAATTAATTTGGCGAACTTTCTACGTTGCTGAGACTAACGTTCGGTGCACAATATTTTTTTTGAAAATTAAACTCTTTTAAAAGCATTTTGTTTATCAAATATTTAACTAAATTGATAAATTCTATATACCCAAACCACTCTACTGTCCGGTAAGTGAATCTTGTCTTCTCTTCAATGTAAAGTCTTTTATAGGCAAACGTAGTTGTGGGGTGCAGTAAAAGCGGTACCTGGAAATGTTCCTTTGTTCTTTAATTACTTAATTGTCTTTATTTGGTCTTTGTGTTTCTTCTTCGAAGTCCAGGGTGTTAACACAATATCTTTAACGTGATCCTTCATTGAAATAATATTATTTAAAAATAATATTTTTAAATAATTGTTCATGTATTTGGGTGACATGATTCAAGTGTCGACTACCATTGACTGTTTATTACTAGACAAGCTGTTCAAAGAGAAAATTGTTCACAGTGACGGAAAAGCGAAAGAAGGCGGGAGGGGAGGTTAGTTCAGTGATTAAGCCGAGACGATCGCGCAGATGTGACACACAAGTTTTTATCTTTTTTTGTTTGTCTTTGAGTGCATTATAGTGAAATTATATGATTCGATAATGGTCCTAATTTGGCATTTCCGAATCGGTGGTAGGTGGTGGTTTTTGAATTTTGGGAATATGTCATCATTTTTTTTTTTAAACTTTAAAATAAGTAAACATAAACAGCCAAATTGGGCATCAGACTTAAGTTAATTACGCTAGTAGCAGTACGATGGTTGAAAAAAAAACCGATTACTTAAAATTATTTATTTAAAATTAGAATTTATAATTAAAATTATTTTCTAATTAAGACTAACTTCTCGATTGAAGTCAAATCCAATAATAATTTACATTGCTAATGGATTTATAATGCATCCTCGGCTGATGCAATATTTCACAATATCCGTCCTAAATCATTTTACTTAAACAAATAATAAATTGCAATCTAAGCTATATACCTATACTATTCTATACTATGGTTCTACGTAACTGGTCCTTACTTTAGATATTATTTTAACTTGTGTTTTTTTAGTTCAACAATAGAAGAATAGATCGTTCGGATGCACCATCCCATCCTATTCATTACGTGTAGTCATAAAACGCGTGCAAATCTTTAGTAAATTTTACAAAATAGTTTATCTACTTATTATTAAAGGGTCATAAAATAATTTACATTTGAATGGAAACTTAATGTAGTAAAAGAAACGTCGCCGTTACTATATCATAATATATAAAAGTGTAATTCATATTAATAATAACATCTACAGTGTATTCCAACCATAACAGGATTAAAGTGATATAATTGGTTGAAAGCTTGAATATAATAGATATAAAACAATTACAATCATTATGGATCGGCGAGAATATGGCGTTTTGAAAGTTGACGAAACTGTTATCGGAACTTTGCGAGTATAATTAAGTGGATATAAGTAGTAGAGCGGATTAATTTTTTATTAAAAAAGATACATTAATCACGAATTATTAGCAGTGCACAATGTCGTAGAACTATTAGAAAATCGCGTGGAATACGTAACTCTTATAATATGTATAAGGTTTGTTTATCTTCATTCCTTCTTCGATTGGAATACTATCGAGAGTTTACGTACGTAATGCTAAAAAATTATGTCATGTTAGGTTTAAGAGGATGTTACAAGTAGGCTCTGCAAGTCATTAATCACTATTTTATAAATATGTTGACTTAGATTAGCCGAGATGGCCCAGTGGTTAGAACGCGTGCATCTTAACCGATGATTTCGGGTTCAAACCCAGGCAGGCACCACTGAATTTTCTTATAATTCATCTCGTGCTCGGCGGTGAAGGAAAACATCGTGAGGAAACCTGCATGTGTCTAATTTCAACGAAATTCTGCCACATGTGTATTCCACCAACCCGCATTGGAGCAGCGTGGTGGAATACGCTCCATACCTTCTCCTCAACGGGAGAGGAGGCCTTAGCCCAGCAGTGGGAAATTTACAGGCTGATTATGTTTATATTATTTATGTTTATGACTTAGATATGGTACAATCCGAAACAAAAATGACATACGATTTTAATATCAGTCAATTCATTTATCCATGGCTTACACGAGATTGACGAATATTAGTACAATAACAGAAACATTTTCAGCTATAAGGTATAGCTTTAAAAGTCAAGGAAAAATAAGTATTGCGGCTGGTTTATACTAATTACATATTATTAATATGTTTATTTACTCACGGATTGCCAAAGTGTAGTCCAACAGAAATTTCCTAAGCCATAATGATGAAATTATTAGTGTAACTTCCTGTTCACTATCCGATATTTTAAATCAATGTAAACGCAAAAGCTCAAATTGATAAACTAAACTCGTAGGATGGTTTGCATGTACATTATGCAACACTACACAATGAAAAAAAGTGTTGTCACAGGGTCGGAAATCGTTTGTAATATCAAAATATTATAATTTAATTTAGAATGTTGTATGTATGTATGTTTTAATTAAGATCGTTTTCTTTTAATATACTGACCAAATACTGACGAACTAGTGCAATCTGATATAGATTAAACGGAATGTCAAGGTCGAGTTTTTATGATGTGCGTTTATTTAACTGTCTAAACTACATAAAACGAACTTATCTATCGTTCAGCCGATTATTACAATTATTGTTTAGTGACAACGGAGTCGTTCATGTTGCGGATTCTTATCTTGTTCGTTCGTTAAGAATATTAAATATACTTATACACATTGACATATATTATGTATAAGTTACTTAAAAACTCGCTGTCTGGTACTGAGATTTTGTCCAATCAGTTACGGTCAATTGACCACAACTCCTTTAGTTGAGCGACCGAAAGGAGCTGACAGTTGTCGAAAGCAGCAATTTCTTTGTATTCTTAATAAATTCGGACATTTAAAGATAAAACTATAAATTGAGAAACATTTAAAATCACTGAACTAACGTTCCTATCAATTTCTTTCCGTCATTATGACATATATTTATTTTTGAATAGCTTGTATAGTAGTATACAATTATACATATAAGTCAATGTGTGCATACATACGTAATATTATATTATCTAACACTTATAATCCTACTGTCATATACTGCGTAGTACTCTGGACTATAATATAAAACACTTGTCAATATGCAGCGGACATTGTTATTAGACAGACTTTGTTTTAGTGGTCATAATAACGTATACAAGAAAAAATGCTGTTTGCAGTAAATATCAATCTACAGTTCAAAAAACACGTTGTATTTTAATATGTTCCCATAAATATATAGGTATAACATTGCTCGAACGCCAGGAATAAGTGCACGACCATCAATAATTAACTTTAAACAGTTTCTAGTATTTAAATATTTTTTTATTGAACTTATTGTTTTTCTAAAGATATTAATCCAATCTACAAACATCACAATATTTGTATATAGATGGTTAACAGAGTACTTTTAGATAAAAAATGTTTTGAAAATTAATTTGACAATGAAAACAAAAATATATCATACCTTCTATGTTTAAATAGTATCACACTAAAATATGAAATTATACTGTTCTTAAATACTCCATAATAATAAAAAACACACTGATTTACACGAAGCTATACGAAAACAATGCACTCTTGAATACTCAGGGAGCGCGTTTAAATTGCGCGTATGCGATAGTGCGCGTGGTGTTTGCCGGTCGGCGGTCGGGTCGTAACTGGAATAAAATGAAAAATTAATACTGGAATGTTTAGTCGTGACTCTAAATTTAGACTAAAGAATCAAGAGCTTTTGTTGATTATATAAAATTTTTACATAAGTTATATTTTATGATCTTCTATATATATAACAAGTCCTGACTGACTGATTCATTCATTGGATTCCTGTTCTGACATTCGCCCCGCGCGGATGTCTCTACCGAGGATATCCGATACTCTGTTATCACCAACCGCCGAAGCTGTAGTCGGGTACGACTACCTGCCGACCTACTCGCTCGCCTACCTGAGCCACCGACCGACCGATCCTTGTGTTGCTAAGGGTCACCCAATCAGTGACAAACCGTAACTTCAGTGTCAGTGTTGTGCAAGACCGGAATAAGTGTTGTGCGCGTAACCGCGAGTTCCGTGTTAGTTTAGCAAGCCGCCACCGTCCGCCAGTAAGTACACTTATAATAGGTACACACACATAGATAGGATACTATAATGGATATATATAGGAACTATAAAGGATAATATAATAGGTACACACTAGATAGGATTAGGCACACATTTCTGCCACCGACGGGCAGATTCCACATAGGGATCACACCGTAGGCACTCATCTCCCTGCCTTACGGCAGGGAGGCAAACATTTTTCTTTTCAAGGGCCATTCAAAATGGACCCCGTTAGCATGCTGAGCAAAGAGCAGCTCGTAAAGCTGCTCTACCAGCACCTCCCGGACGTGGTTGTTAGATTTTTTATAGAGACTTAATACATTATGTCAGGATATTTTAAGATAATTTCTATTTCTTTATTATATTTTAAGGTTATAAGACAATAAAATATTATATATGAAACACAAATATTTATTTAGCCATTATCAAAATCAAAATATACTTTATTCAAGTAGATTTTTACAAGCACTTTGGAATCGTCATTTAACAAACTATTTAAAGTAAAGCTACCACCGGTTCGGAATGTTGATTCTACCGAGAAGAACCGGCAAGAAACTCAGTAGTTATTCTTTTTCAATATCCAAAAATACAGTCATGTTAGTTAAATACAATTATACTAACTTTGTATATATAATACTAACTTTGTATATTGATAATTGCAAAAACACAAATCATATATTCATCAATAATTTAACAAGCAATAACAATTATACTATATCACAAAATTATATCGTACCTTAAATGTTAGCAGCAACTTGCTGGTCCAGGATCAAAGTGAAAAGAGTTCTGTACCTTTTTTTTTGTATCTTGATTGAGTATTGCTGTTGGCCCTACTGGCCTTTACAGTGTCACCGAACGTTGGGGCGAGTGTTAAGACTCTGCCTTAAGGTGAACCCTTTTGGGCTCGAGAGTGACGTTCGTCCTGAGGGTGTCTCCTATGAGATCGCACCTCGGCTCAGAACTTAGTCAGTGGGGAGTTGTTCTGTACCGAGCTTCCATCACTCATATAAGCCTCACTACAAATCACGTGACTCACAAATAATGAACAGAAAAGTCAAAGTACCCTCTTATTTAATATCAATGTTATCAACACAATTCAAAAATAACTTAAATTATAGAATTGATTAAAACAATACATAGTGTAAGCCTTGTTTGTAATTGTCTAATTATTTATTTATTTCTTACTTAATCTGACATGGTCTACGTATTAAATAACTTCGCCCTCAACATCGAGAAAACCGTAGGGCCCACCGTCGGAGTCGACGGAAATCGGTCGCCCTACCTTACGTCACCTGTCGGTTCGACCATGGAGGTTGAATCTGAAAACGATGGCGGGAGGTCTCGCGACTCGGTCGGCCGTCGGCTCCGACATGGGATTCTCGGACGCGGAGAGCGACGGGTTCGAGCCCGTCCTCTCCAAATCCGCGAAAAGGAAGGCAAGAAGCCCGCGCTCGAAGAGCCCTCCGCCGCCGGCATCGCCGTCCGAGAAACACTCCTCGCGCCCTGCGACACCAAAAGCACCATTCACACGCCCCGCGACACCGAAAACGCCTTCAGCGTCCTCGAAGGCCAACGAGGCCGAAAAACCAACCAAATTACCGCCGCCTGTCGTCATTCAGGACAAGGCACAATGGCCAAGGATCTCAGACATCCTAGTGTAACGCCGGATCCACTACACAAAGGCCAAAAATATCCTGCAGGGAATCAGAGTCCAGGTGCAGGACTCTTCGACCCACCGCGCGCTTACTAAGCTACGTATATACGAGAGAATCATATTAGCTAGGATTAAGGCCATCGTACAGGCCAAACAAATTATGATAAACGAACAGTTCAGTTTCAGAGCCGGCCACTTGTGCGTCAATCAGGTCCACCGCTTAACGGAAGACATATTAAAAGGTTTCGCCGTCGGTAAAGCCACCTCCACAGGGGCCCTATTCTTCGACATAGTGAAAGCATTCGACAAAGTCTGGCACTATGTTTTATTATATAAACTACACTTGCTAGGGTTGCCAGACAGACTCGTTCTCATCATACGGGACTACTTGACGAATCGCACCTTCCGCTACCGAGTCGAAGGTGCCCTGTACTCGTCACACCCCATCAGGGCTGGATTCGCTCAGGGCTCCGCGCTATCCCCGATTCTCTACTGTCTCTTCACCAATGACATACCGAACGTCACACAAAAGGTTAACCTAGCCTTATTCGCGGACGACTCCGCATTATATTCAGCATCGACCTCAATGGAGGTAATCACAAAACGACTCCAATCCGCAGCCAACGCACTAAGCGACTGGTTTAGGAAATGGAGAATCGAGGTAAACCCCGACAAAAGCGTAGCAGTGCACTTCACTAGGAACACCGGCTACATCAAATGGAACCAGGGCAAACCGGGAGACATAAAACTTTTCGGCCAACCGATACCGTGGAAATCGGAAATCAAATATTTAGGAGTCACCCTAGACAGAAAATTAAATTTCAACGCAAGTCCGCAACTGAGCAGCGTTCGTACTAGGAAGACTGTATGTGATATTATGCGGGCGGAGTAAAATGTCCCTTAGAAATAAGACGACACTATACAAAGCCTGCATTCGTCCCATCATGACTTATGCGAGCCCTGTCTTTGCCTGTGTGGCATCAAAGCGTCCCAAATTTACAAAATTCAAGTAATCCAAAATCGATTCCTTCGCATCGCCACGTACTCCCCGTGGTACATTCGTAACATCCTTCACAAAGACTTTGACATCGACTTCATCGCGAAACATATCAAAATACTTTCCACAGCGTATTTCGAGAGAGCAAAACAACACAGCAATCCGTTGATAGCACGAGCTTGCCAATACACCTCCATCAGAGGTAATCTACCTAACAGACTCAGTCGACCTATGCACGTCCTGAACGACAACGACGATAGCTTCACTATCGCAAACGCGCCATTAGTAGGGAAAACCACCATACTACACAACTCACACTCACAGTGTTGGACGAGGACAGCGAGGACACAGACTAGCGACGTCACGGAGGCGGCTGTGACGTCAGTAAATTCTATCAGTGCTTAAATTCATACCCCACCGACTACGTTCTGAGCCGAGGTGCGATCTTATAGGAGACACCGTCAGGACGAACGTCACTCTCGAGCCCAAAAGGGTTTACCTTAAGGCAGAGTTTTAACACTCGCCCCAACGTTCGGTGACGCTGTAAAGGCCAGTAGGGCCAACAGCACTACTCAATCAAGATACAAAAAAAAAGACTGATTCATCATCGCCGAGCATTAAGTTAGGGCATTGAAATTTGTTGAGTAGGATCTTTTTATTGAGTAGACACCCACTAAGGAATTTTGGCAATTCGACCCCTAAGGGGGTGAAATATGGGTTGAACGTTTGTATGGAAGTCCGTCATTTTTTAAGTTAGGAACATGAAATTTTTTTTCAGAGATAGGTACTGATTAAAAATGTGTATTTAAACGTTTCTGCATATTCTACCCCTAAGAGGGTGAAATTTCGTATATAGGTTAGTCTTGAAGCCCGACATTTTTAGGTTAGGAGATTGGCGCGCCAATAATGTTACTGAGGAATTTAAGACCTCAAAAATTATGCAACGGCGCCAGACTAATATTAAGGGTTCTCTATTGTAATGTCATAGCTTACAGTTATCACTGTACTAAAGGAGAAATAGTGTATATTCCACGAGTATCTTTGATACCATCAGAATACCCTTTTAATTTCAAGAGAGTACAGTTCCCGCTTAAAGTATATTTCCCCATAACAATTAATAAAGTATGCGATATGATGTGCCATCATATGCGAGAGGTACAATTCGTACATATATGAGGTCAGCTGTTGGGTTAGTTTTTTGGTCACTAGTTATGGGGTCAACCTCCCGTACGACGCAGTCCTGGGCGTCTCCTGGAAAGTATTACCATTGTTGTCGTCGAGAATTCGAAGAGAACCAACGATCATGCTCTGGGTTGAGAATCATCGTCGATAAGATTTGCGAGATGTCATCTTATTAGACGGAGGGGCTTTGGTTTCATAAACTACCGATGAGCATTGAGCTCGCATTTCCGCGTTGGAAACTCAAACACCAGGTGGTCTGGTACAGGAATTACTTGGACCCCATCCTGGACTGACTTCTGTCTTATATCGGTCCGATAAATTTGGTCTCATAGACTATCGGGCGTCAGCCACTACAGATACAGACGTCGTCCAAGTAGCCAGTATTATAAAATATTCATTCTGGCTATATGGAATTAAGAAATTTTAAGTCAATAGATAATTTACTGTAACTATAAACCCAGTGTTTTGAAAATTAATTTAAATATATAACTTTTGGTAAAAACGTACAACTGTACTGCTAGCTATCATACTGACCTTGCTAATCAATTTTTTTTGTATTTCCTTGTCCCATTTTGACTTATTTCAAGAGATTAAGTTCGACCTATGGTAATCATTTTACAGGAATACGATAGTGACGATAGTGACTCAAACGAGAAAGTAATCTAATATATTATCGAAAATTTTAATAAGTACATAAATTAATTTTGTGTTATATGCTGTCATCCTCCTGCCCTTAGTGTTTTTTTTTTTTTTTTTAATATATCAAATCAAATTAGTCAGTTAATTTATTTTAAAAAATAGTTTATTAATACAAATTATGTTCTTTTAATCTATATAAATTTTATAAAACTTAGTAAAGCATCGCATCGTAACATTCATCGACAACAATACACTTACTATTTTGCATATCATTATGGCGTTGAATAAACCTACTGAGGGCGAGCGAGACAAACAAATAACAATGATTTACGAGTTACGACCCGACTACTCTGGCTGACTCAACCCGTGCATTTTAGCCTTAACGTATTCCATCGATCCAAAAAGGTAAAATCTCAGATATTAATAAATAAATAGCTCAGATATTTAATTAGTATAGTGTTAAAGTTCGATGACCGTCAGACTTTAGATATCTTTTACTACAACTAATATCATAAAGATGTCATTTTTTAATATTCTTTCTTGTTTCATTCAGGCTAATTATTATTTACCCAAAAGAACTTCAAATATATCAGTGGATAGATTGAAACCAGCATACACTTGTATCGAATCAGAGGTCAGCGACCAGTTCAAAATGCAACAGACGCGTACTGATGAATTAGAAAACATCTTGAAACCCGGTCAAGAATCTGCCGAATTAAAAAACAAGAAATTCAAAACAACTAGACGTGGCAGAATTGTACGCCCAGTAGTTAGATTTGCCAACTAGACAAAAGTGCAAATCTAATACGAACTGCAATAATATAAATAAGAAATAATAAGAACAACAGCTGACTTAATTACCTAATATCTAGCGGCGAAGCGCCATACATCACTCGACGACAGCGAATATGATATATATATATAATATCACAGACTGCCGCTAGCACCGGGGGAACCACCGTATTCGTTCTTAACCTGGCGTATCGCATTTACAAAAAATGTATACGCAAATACGACCAGGCGGTACAACAGTTGGCAAAAAGGAACATCGAGCGCCCACAAACAGCACAGCCGGGACAGCCGGGACAACCGGGGTGGGCCAGCCAACCGGGGGTGCCGACGACACAACTAAGCCAACCGCTCCAAGCCACTGCGACACTACCTTATACAAGTAACCCAGTTATTACATGTGCATAATTAAGTTCATAAACTAAGATGAACCACTGATAAATTATCAATTTTTGTTTTATAAACAACTAGCTTCTGCCCGCGACTTCGTCCGCGTAGATTTCGGATTTTTGACAGGATTGCGTATCTCAAACGGAAATCAAAATAACCCATAAATATACATTTTTTTTAAATAAATAGATATAAGAAGATGAATATTTTAAACTGCGAATATTATGAAAACTTTATAACACTATATAGATCATGATCATTTTTTTCTATACATATAATTAAGGAGTAAATCGACTGAATCTGTAGGTGTACATTGAATATTTTTTGAAAATTCAAAGCTTATTATATTTTTATATGTTTAATAGCGGTCGCCCGCGGCTCCGCTCGCGTGGATATCGGTTACCGCTCCAAAAAGCCTACCCAGGAAAGACGCGGTCAGCAAAATGATTCCCAGGTCAATTCACAGACACCGACACTAACATCGACAATGCAGTCATTATCCGCAGGCTGCATAGATTGTCTTTATGTAGATGTTAAAGTTGTTAATGATAAAAATATTTAAATGTAATTAATACTAAGTTTTCACTTCTGCCGGCAGTTCCGGAGTGCAAACCGTTGTTTTAGGATAGATAACTAAAGCGATTATTGTAGAGCTTCTCTATAAACAACATTTGACGTTAAATTATTTTCAGCTAACAAAATATACTGATGGTCGGGAGCCCCGACTCGTGATAGGGTAACGTAAAGTGGCCCATGCGTAAAACATTCTTTTCGTAAATCAAATCCTACTAATTTGAATGTTTAGCCCTGGGATTTTTTTATCGTTAGTGGGAAAGAAATTTTTACTGGAAATTGGAGCCTTTTGAAGGGTATAGGCAAATCAGTTGGAATCATGGGTATTCTTGGTACATGAGCTAATTCACCAGCTGCAGGGTCGGTGATAATAATCTTCGCTACTATTACATTATCTTTTAGCTCCTTTATAAGAAGTCTCGTGCCATTACACATGTTGGGGGGCTTAAATTTCTGAAAAGCATTATCGGCGTGCCAAGTTTTAACGACAGTTCATGAGGTGGTAGCCCAGCGGGGTTCAGAGAATTTAAAAATTCCTGGGGGTAGTGCACTGCGTCCTCGATGTTAGAGACGGTGTCTATGGATCTATAGCACTCAACTTTACCCGGTACTTTCTGCATAATTAAATTGTTTATTTCGTTGACTGTTTCATTCCTGGGAGAAATTATTTTGATAAGGATTAATAGCATGAGTAAGATAAGTGCGTTTAAATGTAGTCCAAAAAAAATTCAAGATTTTTAAATAAAAAAATGGTTGTTGTGCCGCACTCGACGTAGATAGTTATAGTGTGTCGCGGACTTTTTTGTAGATATTTATAAGATCTACAATTAATTTGAACATTTTATGGTTCTATCTTTTATAGTTTAGGCAGCGTACGCAAAATAAGTAACCTTTTTTGGTCGATTTTTTATACCTTGTGTCCGAAAAACCCAAATATTTTACGGAACCCTATTTTTTCCAAAATAAAATTGGAAGCCTATGTTACTCGTGGATAATGTAGCTTTCGAATGGTGACAGATTTTTTTAAATCAGTCCAGTAGTTTTTGAGCCTATTCATTACAAACAAACAAACAAAGTTTTCCTCTTTATAATATTAGTTTAGATAACCCTATACTTAGTAATTCAAGTTTTTTTTTTTTATTAAATAAATAAACATCATTTTCAAATAAAGGGGGAAACTATGTAGATAGCCTATATTACATTATCAAATTCTGTAAATGTACAACGCATCAATATAAAGATATCCATTATTCGCGCAAATCTCGATTTTTACTTATCTCTACACAAGTCTTGTCACCACAAACATGTAATTTGTTTGTAGAACGGATTTCTTTTTCACGGCTTCCAGTAGAGGAGACTGGATGTTATTGTCACGTCAAGAAAAAGCTTTGTTTATTATTCTTTATTTATATGGTTTAATATACCATTTATAATAACACTAGTGGGTCTCCCGCGAAATTTCGCGTTTATTCGAAAGATTTTAGAGAGAGAGAATTCTTATTTTTTTTTTAAATGCTGAGAAAGTCGGAGCTGACGATACATTTTTTCAAGTAGTATACTTACATTTGCTTTACAATATGTTAACAACAATATTGTATATCTTTTTGAACGAAACGGTGACAATTATTGTACAGACACGATCAGGATTAACTAGGATAACACCTAGTTTCCGACTTCGCAAAGTTAATACATCCTTCTTTGGGCACGGTATTCGTTGTTATAATAAGTCTTCACCGTTATTTTTAACTTGGCCTATTAAATAATTAAAAGCTTATGTAAAAAACATGTATAAAGAAGATAAGTCCGTGGTCGAGTAGTGTGTACACCGGTTTTCATGGGTACGCCACTCCGAGGTCCCGGGTTCGATTCCCGGCCGAGTCGATGTAGAAAGAGTTCATTAGTTTTCTATAATGTCTTGGGTCTGAGTGTTTGTGGTACCGTCGTTACTTCTGATTTTCCATAACACAAGTGCTTTAGCTACTTACATTGGGATCAGAGTAATGTATGTGATGTTGTCCAATATTTATTATTTATTATAAATTGAGTAATATATTACTCAATACTATTATATTATATTGATAATAAAGTGTTGACTTAGTAGTGTTAGCGAGTAAGTTAGACTTAAATATTATGCCACATAAAATAATATTAAAGCTTAATAAATTATTAAAGAATTTATTACAATAATAATTTTATATATAATAATGTAAAATAAATAGTTTCGCTTACATTAATTATATGTTATAATAATGTGATATCATTAATGATGACATCCTATGACATATCATTGAAGGCTAGGGCTGCTCGCTAACACTCGGCCATAAGTGTTTGATTTCTAGGCAGAATATGTATACACTTAATTGTCCTTTATTGACATACTCTGTCATTAAAATAGTGGAAAGGAGTAACTACTGAGTTTCTTGCTGGTTATTCACAGAAGATTCTACTATCCGAATCGGTGGTAACTTTCTTGATACAGTATTGAATAGAAAGCATAAGAAAACCAGACAACTAAAAAAAAGATTATTTGATTATTTAAAAAAACTGTAACTAATAGTCCGATAACTTACGTAAGTAATTTCTAAGAAAAGCAGGGCGTGAGCGCCTCGCCTGAATCACCTGCGATGCCATCGGTTGTGCAAGGACAGCGCTTCACCAGGCGGGCCGGACGCCTCAGAGTTACAAGAAGAGCAGACGCAGCATAACGTGAGTCGCTGGACACTCATTGCTTTACCGTGTGATTCCGACACTCCTGGTACTCGCATCGACTAATTGACATATATATATTTTAGAATTATTTATTTTATTGTAATCTTTATTAATCAAAGTTAATTCAATAATTAGTTTTTTTTTAAATCCACCGGCCGTAGTCTTCGTAACTAACTAAAACTTTTTTTATTTATATATTTTTATCATCTTTTAATCGGACGATTATATATTTCGAAGATGTGTTTTTATTGTTAGCAAAAATATGTCCATATTAATTATTCTTTCTTTAAATCAGAACTTTTATATTTATGCTATAGATTTAAAACATTAAAAGAAAAGATACGCAGACGAAAATTCAATATGTAGAATTAAGTTCTATTTACAATATTTATAATATTTCAGAAACTCAGTGTCTTTCATATAAAATATTTTTATTTATTTGGATTTTAGAATGTAAGCAAGTACTTGTAAATCTCAGTCGGTGATTTTTCTATCTATATTTCTTTCATTACTCAAATATTTCGAACCCTATCCTATTAAAAACGAATTCTTAGCTATAATATGGATTGCTAAGTATTTTGGAGATAAGAGATAACTTTATGGAAAAAATATATACCAATTGACTGATGGCTTATACCATTAAATACTAATTGGAATGAAAGACCCATCTTATAACTAAATATTTATATTATTACAAAATTGTTTGTTTGCATTTGTGGTACAAAACCGAAATCATTATAAAATTGCAATTATTACAATTTATGTACAGAAATGAAGTTGAAAAATGCTTTGAGACCACCGGCCGGGAACATCGGTTTTGTGTAATCCATCGAGGAAATTAGAAATATTTAGTATTTTCTGTGATTTTGTTGAGATGCGATTTGTTGAACCTGACTTTGACAAAGTTAAAACGAATATGTTTCTCCCTTTAGTGAGAAACAATGACGAGGACAACTGTCGAAAGTAGTTAAGCCCAGATGATCTTCAACGGCCAGGACCAATTTTGGCGTCTGCCCGTTACAGAATAATTAGAAGGTTATATTTTAAATTCCGCATGAGATAAATATATATTTATTAATTTATAAATATAGCTTCCTTCTCTAGCACGCCTTTAAGTATGTTTTAACTGATTTATTTTAGTAGTTGTAATTGAGATCTGAGCCACCGATGTATATACGAAATCAATATATTTTTATTCTTGAAACTTAAGCCTCGCCATTTAGTTCATTTAGTTTAGTTTTCATGTAGTTTCTATGTGGAAGCGACGGACATCTTTAAATTTGTGTTTCGTTAGCGCCTCGTCAGGCTGATCATGAAGATTGACAATATAATGTTTTTTCTTATCTTACTGGGTCATTGGTGTGCATCTACGATTTTTGTAGAGCAGCCTTTTAATATAAAACCTGTCTTCTATAGCTGTATAAACAAAACAAAATTAAGAGAGAAAAATAAAGGCAAGCTGTTTTTTTTTTAGTAGGTAATTTGGGATAGAAAATATTTAGTTATATATGTTATATACTTGGTGGTAGGGCTTTGTGCAAGCCCGTCTGGGTAGGTACCACCCACTCATCAGATATTCTACCGCCAAATAATAGTACTCTGTATTGTTGTGTTCCGGTTAGAAGGGTGAGTGAGCCAGTGTAATCACAAGGGACATGATATCTTAGTTCCCAAGGTTGGTGGCACATAGGTGATGTAAGGATTGTTTAATATTTCTTACAGCGCCTTTGTCTATGAGCGGTGGTGACCTCTTACCATCAGGTGGCCCATATACTCGTCTGCCAACCAATGCCATAAAAAAAAATCACCAATTGCATATGTCGCAGAATTAAAGATACCATAAATCATCAACCATAAATCATCAACATTACCATTATCGGAAACGTCAAGTAGTACGCTTGAGTAAGGTCGATACGGAAAGTGTCAACTTGACGGAGTTCTTAACATAATTGGACTTGCGACTCATAATATTGGAAACATGCTCGTGCACTTGACTTTGGAAAAGGAGTCCGGGGCGAACGGTCGTCTTCCTGAATCGAACTTACTGATTTTCCATCTATTTTAATCGGCTTGGCTTAAGCACCAGTGCTACGAGACCGAAGTTTTATTTTACACCTTTTTTATGGTATTGTTTGGCGGACGAGCATATTTCATTTGATACCATATCATATAAAGAAAATGAAAAATCGCTATTTGGTGGCGTCCGTCATATCCGATTCCCTATTTGTTTAATCATATTTTTTAATTATTTTTTTTATTTTAGAGGTGGCTAACGAGCAGGAGGCTCACCTGATGGAAAGTGACTACCACCGCCCATGGACATCTGCAACACCGGGGGGCTTGCAGGTGCGTTGCCGGCCTTTCAGGAAAGAGTACGCTCTTTTCTTGAAGGTTCCCAAGTGGTATCGGTTCGGAAAAACCGCCGGCGAAAGCTGGTTCCACAGCGTGGTTGTGCGAGGCAGAAAATGTCTTAAAAATCGCGCTGTTGTGGATTTTCGGACATCTAGGTGGTGTGGGTGATATTTTGAAATTTGGTGAGATGTCCGAAGGTGAAATTCAGCAGCCGGGATTAATCTGAACAATTCATCGGAACATTCCCCGTGATAAATTCTGTAGAAGATGCAGAGCAATCCAACATCTCTACGCAAAGCCAAAGGATCAAGCAGATCGGAAAGGGCTTGATCGTCGATAATTCGAGCCGCTCTACGTTGGATGCGGTCGAATGGAAGGAGCTGGTACTGGGGAGCACCCGCCCAGAGGTGAGAGCAGTACTCCATGTGTGGCCGAATTTGTGCCTTGTAGAGTCTTGGACGATGGGCAGACGTGAAATACTGTCTTGCGTTGATGAGCACACCGAGCTTTTTAGATGCCTATTTGGCTTTGCCTTCCAATTGGCCGCGGAACTGAACGAGGCTTGAAATATCGACGCCAAGTATTCCTATACTAGCTGCGGCGGCTAATGCAATGTTCTCAAATAGTGGAGATACAACAAACGGTGTTTTTTTAGCAGTTAACGCGCAAACTTGCGTCTTTTTGGGGTTGAAATGGACTAGGTTTAGCCGACCCCAGTTCGATACTTTGTTTAACGAAGACTCGATTTCAGACACAAGTTTGTTCCGGTTTTCTTCGACGTTTTCCCGAGAAATATTAGCACAGCCGGTGTATGAGGTGTCTACGGTGCTAGCGTCTGCACAGCAGAGAATGTTACTGATTTGCAACAAGTCATTGATATGAAGAAGAAACAGAGTGGGTGATAGAACGCAGCCTTGTGGAACACCAGCATTGACGAATTTTAGGTCGGAGCATGCACCGTCGACAACGACTTTGATGCTCCGATCTGCCAAGAAACTGGTAATCCAATTGCATAATTTCCCGGGAAGCTCATAGGAAGGAAGCTTCGAAAGAAGCGTTTTGTGCCACACGCGATCGAATGCCTTCGCTATGTCCAGACTGGCTGCTAATGTCTCCCCCTTGCTCTCAACTGCTTCCGCCCATTTATGAGTCAGGTAAAGTAGAAGATCACCGGCTGAGCGACCCCGACGGAATCCGTACTGGCGGTCGCTAATCAGCTGGTACTCCTCTAGGTACCGCAGGAGCTGGCAGTTAATAATGGACTCCATTACCTTGGAGAACAAGGAGGTGATGGCTATAGGCCTTTAATTGGACGGGTCTGAACGGTTGCCCTTTTTAGGGATCGGATGCACCAAGGCAGTCTTCCAGGAGTTCGGGACGACGCCGAATGCATTGCATGGTGCCAACTCGGGAGCACAAGTCCGTAGCACGATTGGAGGGATGCCATCGGGTCCACTCGACTTATGAATATCCAAGGAAAGAAGTGCTTTACGAATTGCACTTTGCCGGAATGTAACCTCCGGCATCGTGGTATCACACCGCGGGATTGTTGGTGTTGACTTTCCTCGGTCATCTAGAGTCGAGTTCGCCGTGATGAGAGAGCCTAAAAGATCAGCTTTCTCCTTCGCGGTATGGGCCAATGACTCACCGTCTCTGTGCAAAGATGGAAAAGAGGGCTGACAGAAATTCTCTAAGACAGCCTTAGCGAGAGACCAGAACGCACGTGTTCCTGAAGGGAGGCGCACCAGTCTCTCGCCAATTCTGCCAATGTACTCCGTCTTCGCCCTAGCAATCACGTTTTTGAAGGACCTAGAGGCAGAGTTATATTCCTTTCTGAATGCGCTGGTATTTACATCACGAGACGCCGATGCGTTAGCCCAGTCTTGGTAGCGTTCCCATTTTCGGCGTGAAGCCGTTTTGCAGAAACGACCAAACCAGGGCTGGGACTTGCCACCGATGGGGACCGCAGAATACGGAATGAACAGTTCTATACCCTGAAGTACCACATCGGCGACAGAGTCAGCAACAACGCTCGGATCATCCGGCGAGAAACAAACCTGCCCCCATGGGTAGGATGCAAAGAAGGACCGCATTCCATCCCAATCTGTTGACTTGTAGTGCCACACTCGGCGGCAGCCCACGAAACGAGGTCGTGAGTACCGCGCCACCGGCACTATACTCCGGACGAGACAGTGGTCCGACGAGCCCAGAGGGGGATCGACGATAACCTGGTAGCCATCCGGATGGGAAGTCAGCACAAGATCCAACAGGGAAGGTATATGATCCTCCACGTCCGGTATTCGCGTTGGCGAGGTGACCAGTTTTGTCAAATCGTATGCTAAAGCGAAGTCGAGAACAGATCTACCCGCATGATCGGTAGTGCGTGATCCAAGCCATTCGGCATGGTGGGCATAAAATCGCCAAGAATTACTATCTCTGCGGATGGGATCTGCTGCAGCACGGAATCTGTAGCCACTTGGACGTGCTCAACCAGTCGATCGGTTTCGGCATTACCGTTATGGGACCTTTAAAGGCACGCGTAGATTCGCGGATGGTCGTCGCAGTCTACACGGAGCCAGATAATCGATAGGTCCTGCCCTTCAAGGCTGCCGAGGCGTCGAGAGCAGATATCATCTCTGACGTAAACGCACACCCCAGCTCGTGGTACAAAGGAATGTTCCAATTTGTACCCAGGGTAAGAAAGAAATGTCGTATCGGCAGGAGAGGATATCTGGGTCTCGGTAAGAAAGAGCAAGGCCGGCTTCGCCGTCTCAAGGTGAAAGTGAACGGCGTTCAAGTTGGAGTTGAGTCCCCTTATGTTGCAGAAGTCCACAGTGTGGGTGGTAGGGGTTGCCTTATGATGCCTGCTCCGCTTGCCCCGAACAGTGGCGAGCGCAAAATTGCCCCTCCCAGAATTCGGAGGGCAGCCTGGGCATCCCTGCTCAGGTGGTGTACGTCCTGAGCATGGATGCCCAGAGAGGGATTCTCCACCGCAGTCGCTGATGGTACCCTCCTGGGGTAATGAAACCAAATTCTGCACAACCATTATGTTTTGAGGGGGAGGGGGATCGGGCCTCCGGGACTCTCACATACCGGACGAAACGCGGTAGCATAGCTACCACTTTACGCCGATTTTGGTGGTACTTCCCCGGGCGTGCCGGCCCATTCGGCTGCAACCCAAAGGTATGCATTGTGGCACTACCACTAGTAAATTCGTACATTGCCACGAGAAAAAAAATGCATGTGCAAATTTCAGCTCAATCGAACATCGGGCAGTGGGTCAAAGGTTAAATTGCAAGATTTGATTACAGACATCGGGACAAGTGAAACTAAATAAAAGTCATGCTGTAATAATAAACAGATTTTAGTTTCACAGACGTCTCATTACATAAATAATACTAAAAGAAACCTTACATTTATTGCCTTTTGTCAGAATCAGAATGACAAAATATTCGACAATATTACAGATTTTTTTTCACATTTTTAAGGATTCTTATTTCAAGAGGCAATGAAAGCTATTTATTAAAATAATTGTCAATTAAAACCCATATCAAGTATAACAAAGTTTAAGAGTAAGTAATTAAAAATAAAAACAAAAAATTAAAATTTACAAAGTTACGAACAACGAAATTGGAATTATTCATTAATTACTTGTTGTTTCATAATTATATACATAGATATATCCAGTAAATATTCAAGATAATGTATAAATGTCTATAAAATGTCTGAAGCAAAGTAACACTTTAATTTTTTAATGCTATTTTGTCGCGGTTTAGAAAACACCTAGACAATTTACTTTTCGATTAATTTAGATCTCAACATAAGACTCGAATCATCCCGGACCCCATTGTATTCACAGCCCCTGCATGCCTAATCAGATAAGGTAATCACTGATGGAAAGTCAGCCCCTTGAAACTTGGAAGTACCAAAAAGAACGTGGCCATACGCAATTATAATATTGAAGAAAACATTATAGATATCACCGAAGAAGAGGCGAAGAAAGATTAAGATTTAAGATCACCTAACGAAGTGTTAGCGTTGAAGAAGATACGTACAACAGCGTCGATCCTCACGAATGGTGTCAGAGAGCAAGACCGAACACAGTGCAATCGACTTCTAGTTAAAGAGGCATTCATGAATCACATCGGAGTCGTAGTCACATTACCGATGTCTGATAGTATCGGAGATGTTATTCAACTTCAATAAATTGATAAGGAAAACTCTTTAAGCTGACATACATCAAATACAGATCCTGTATTGTCATCAATAATGCTAAAATATAGATGATGATGATGCTGCCTGGTGATAAAAACACACAGGCACATTAAAATAATGTAAATGCAAATTATAGACAACGCGTCAATACTATCTAATTATTTTTTTGTCATGCCGTGGAGACCTTCGGAAAGACAACCTGGTCCGGGTTATCTGGGTATTTAGTAGGTTAAATATCCGTCTTTGCCAAGGATTGGAGAGGCTGCGGCATAGTGTCGATTTAATCTATATATATCTTCTTATAGACATTTTTAATTTTGTTGTTTCATAAATTCAAATCATTTGTAAAAAAATAATTGGTAAAGAAGGCATATTATTCGATACAATATTAAATAGATGATAAAAAAGCGTGGTGTTAATGCTTGTTGACTTCCAGGCAGGAGACGTAGCATACATATATCATAGTATTTAACTAACATTACTGTATTTTTAGATGTTGAAAAAGAGTAACTACTGAATTTCTTGCCGGTTCTTCTCGGTAGAATCTACATTCCGAACCGGTGGTAGCTTTACCGAAAATAGTTTGTTAAATGACGCTTGTCAAAAGCCTACTTGAATAAAGTATATTTTGATTTATAATCATAATATATTTCCTCAGCGAAGAAGGTAATCTCTCCCCTCCCCGCACTCCTCCCGAGTGCGTACGGCAGGTCGAGGCCATGTAGGCTGCCGTCTTCATCAGTGCCGTCTGAAACAAAACGAGCGAGGCTCCCATAAGGTGAGAGGCAATATATTAAAATAAAACTCGGGGAAAGTCGAGGTAAATTGTCATCATAACATAAGAGAGCGTCGTTCCGTTTGACGATACGGGGTAAGGTTTGGCATGGTGGTAGTATATATTATAAGTGAGTGGTACCTATCGAACACAAAACCCTACCACCAAGTATTCAGGTAAAAATTTAAAAAAAAAAATTACACATAATAGTTGTACAGCCAGCTCATAATGACGTTATGATATGGGTAGTTTACGTTAATTGTACATCACTGCTTTGCATATAGACGTTAACGGTGTAATTGTATGGAACAACATAAAATACTTAACAAACAAAAGGCCAAAGAAAGTGGTTGGATATAGCTTTATGTTTTAAATTGTAATTACTTCGTTAGTATAATGTATTCTGTAATTCTAAGCATTTAGCGCCGAAACACGAAATTTATTCGTTCCTCCTTTTCAGGTTTTCAGTCGAAGTTTGGTCGCCGGGCGCGCTCTACGCAGTCGTACCACACGCGAATATTTACTTTACTTCGCCATTAACTTCTAAATATTTTATTATATATTTTACTATAATTCGATTCTATAACATATTGTGATATTAAAATTTTAAGGATTCTGTACAAAATAATTCTTATTTTCTTGTCAAATATTTTGTTTCTATAACTTATATATCAGTGTTATTGGCTATGTCGCTGACGGGTAAGGGAATTTACTTTTAATTTAAGTGATTTAAAACAATGCGAGAATATTGTTAAAATCCAAATTAAAAAGTATGACTAAGTATAATAATAATACTATCTTAATTCTTAAGATAAAGTTTTCGTACTAGATGTCATACCAAAATATTCATAAATATATAATCTATATATATGAGATCGTTCATGAAATTTTAAATAACGAAACTAATAATATTATATATTCATAAGGGTTTTCCTCTAAAAAAATACTCAGAGAACCTCTTACTTTAGAACCAGTTTATCACCGCTCTAAGCCATTAAAAATAATTATTGCTAGTATTTGTGTACAAGATCGTATGTTTAAAAGTAGCATAGCAAAGCATTCAATAGAGTTTTTTTTACAGTTTTGTTACTATAATAATCTCATTTACGCATAACGTATCTTTTAAAGCATCAAATCAAATGCAGTAACATGCGCCTTTTTGCAATTTTAAATTAGTAAGGCCTTTGTACAGAAGTATATTGTATGTTTATATATACAGATACATTAAGATATCAAAGAATCAAAAATCAAACGCCGGTTGATTTCTATATTTGGGGTTACATTAAATCCCTAGTTTATGACGTCTCGCGTGTGTCATCCGCGGAAGAAATCAAAATAAGAATTATGAACGCTTCAAATACAATGCGGAATAATTTGACTAGTTCGGTACTTAAGTCACAACTTAGAAAAAGACTTCCCCTATCGCGACTTTGCGTTCGCAATAGGGGAAGTCACTTCGAGCAAGAACTAGGCTAAATTACAAAATATCTTAATTGTAACTTAGCTACTGAACTGTTTATGTATCTAAATTTTATTTTAAATTTGTATTAAGGAAATAAGTTAAGTAAATAAGTAAGTTTTTTTACATTGGTTATTATTTTAAATCAATTTTGTGGGAATTTTAAAGAGCGACCTTCAGTACGAATTCGGTCATGTTCGAATACGAATTTCCACCAGCGTCCTTTCTGATCATTTTATTTCGGTTGCTTTGAAATAAATTCCTAGTTTTTATACATTTTCGGAAAGCTAAATAAACGATTATGTTTTTAAAATAATCTGCAGAACAAGTTTCATAATGTTTTTTTTTGTTTTTCAGGCAAATTTGAGGGAAAAAAATAAAAAATATATTGAAATAATATCATTATAAAATACAACAATTAAAAAAAAATAAAGTTCAACTAGTTGTTGTATTCATATACTTCCTAGTCTTTATTTTTAAATATTTTGTTAACTAAATATAATATTGTCAAATATTTTAGCTACTACAATTAATAATAGAATTTTCAAGCATCACTGAATATTCATGCGCTTGATTAGTGTTTATAAAATCTCTCATTATCTCGTACTCGGCGGAGAATTAAATCATCGTGAGGAATCTCGCATGTGCCGGATGAGAATATTCCATATGTGGATCCAATAAGTCGCATCGGAGTACCTTGGTAAAATAAGATTCAAATCTTCTCCTCAAAGGAGAGCCCAACGATGACATTTATAGGTAGTTATTTTGTATAGACATGAAGTCAAGCGAATATTGCTTTTGATAATAAAATGTTATCAAAACATAATTTCAAAATGATATCCACATTTCGTACGTAGAACTGATGTTTATTTAGCTTAAAATAGATAGAATGTGTATTCATTATATTAACACACTTGTAAAAGTTAGCAAGACAATTCTTGTTCAGGTTGTATCAATACAAGGTTGTTGCGATCATTTCTTGTAAATTGCTTTGTCACGTACAACATCTTTGAAAAACGTCTTTGTGACACTAAGTTGCTAATAATAACTACCATTCCTTTGAAAAAGTTAAAATTTTAATATTATTGTTTCGACACAAGTCTTAAAGAAAATGTTATAATACGTATTTATTTCGGATATTGAAAATTGAAAACAATTATTATAAGGTTTGCCAAAAAAACATGAACATGTTTGACAATAAATAGTGTACACGTAAATATACGGAAAAATCTTACAAATTAATTTTATCTACATCCATACAAATTCTATTTGTAATGCTTCGAAGCAATTGTAAAAATCTTGAGATCTGTGCTATAAAGAACACAGTTTTTTTAATATAATAAACAGTTCATTAAATATTGTTCCTGTTGTTCTATACTGATTTCCTATCAGTTGTCATCTATAGACGTTTGGCACTGTTAGATTTACATACTAAAATATTTGATCTAGATGTTGTGTCGTCTCTTGTGGCTGTAATTACAATAGGTCACTGACCCTTCTTATCAGATTATTAATATTACGTATAAATAGGATAATTAATATTATCTATCCAGACGTGCGAAATCATAAAATAAAAAGTGTAACTTTAAAATCTTCTCATAAACCTACGCAAAGAAAACAAGTAACTATCATTAAGCTTTTGATTTGGCCAATTCTATGGTAATCTTTGCTATGTCAATGTTTCATAATAATGATGATCTTGTGTAAGTACGGCGCACCTAGTCGCAGACAATATAGACTGATGTGTTTGTCTTTTAATGGATCGCTTACAGCGGAATGAATTTCTTCGCTTAGGATAATAGATAAATTATATTTCCTTTATTTTACAATACAAATAAGTATAATTAATATTATTATTAATTATTACAACGGCTGAGGATACATCGATCTTAACTGCGACTGAGTTTATACGCGTTTAATTTTCATGAGAGACGTCTATTTCCGTATCTTGCACAATTGCGAAATTTTCAATATTTTTCTTTTTTTCTTCAGCTTCTCTTTTTTCCTCTCCTTCCATATTTCGGGATTGTTTGCTTTTAAGCGTTCTCTATAATTTCGCTGTCGTTCAGATGGTGTTAATTATTCAATTATCAAATCATATTTCATAAAACAAACAATCTATTTTTTGAATATAACGACAAATACTTACTTGTTTATTTAAAACAAATAACATAATTGAATTACTTGCTAATACATACATCTACTTAATAAAATATATAATTGTAATATATTGTATAACAGATGTAGAAGTAATATAAAATTATATATTATTATATTTCTATTAATTCGTACATGAGACCAACGTGAACAAACCTTAATTATTCATATCTGTTACATAACAGAAAAATGTGATAGATTTAATAACATACATGAATGAATTGCATGTGTCTAACCTAAAAAGGTATCGATTGCCACGCTAATTCTCATGCTAAACGAATATTTTTATATTTTAACCAAACGTCACAAAACGTATATAATCTAGCACGAGTAATATAACACAAAGTACTTAAAAACCGATATTTAAAGAATCCCACTCCAATATGTAACTTAAAAATGTATAATTTTCCCTGTTCAATACAACCACTCGTATCTCCGTGAACAAAATGACCGAACATTAATTGTTTCGTTATTTAGTTTGACCATTTATTGGCTAATGATGCCGATATAATAATTTTATTTTTTACCATTCAAATAATTTCAGAAATCCGTAATAGAGAAGAATAACAGATACGAGTAAAACCAGGACACGCATTAATTAATTAAATTTGACTAAGAATATTAGTAACTTTTTTTAATTCATATTTGTATATATATTTAAGCACTTAATGTTATCAATTCTTATGTTCTTTAATGTTTTGTGTAATATAAGCTAAATATACTTCTAGAATATTAGTATTTCCTTATTTATAAAACAGGATTTAAGCAATGTCTGTTTTGTTTTTTTTAATATACATTATTTAGCTTGATCAGATGTAATTTTATTTATTAGGTTCAAATAAGCATATAATAGGTTAAAAATTTACAAAATGGCAGTTGAGTCTTAATGTAATAAAAATAGGTGCTCGACATTCCGACAGTACTAAAATTACATTTTTTTTAATATGACCCTTATGCTTGGCTTGGCTTCCAAACTTGTCACACAAATTTATGCGTGAGATTTAAAGTGTCAATGTTAGTATATTTCTGTAATTATAATTCTGGCACGTTCTTTATTAGGTCAGTCTCACAGTTCGTCTTCTTATTGTCGTTTTTATTCGTGAAATGTTGATAACCGATTACCTTTATATATATTTTTTTTATTTTTATTTTTTTATGTGTTAGAGGTGGCAAACGAGCAGGAGGTTCACCTGATGGAAAGTGACTACCACCGCCCATGGACATCTGCAACACCGGGGGGCACGCAGGTGCGTTGCCGGCCTTTCAGGAAAGAGTACGCTCTTTTCTTGAAGGTTCCCAAGTCGTATCGGTTCGGAAATTGTCATCTACGATAAGTTTCAAAGCTATTCTGTAAGAAGAATCTTCAAGAACAATTTTATTGAATGTCGTTAAAGTACCAAAATTTAGACTGAAAGCGCATAAAAATGAGTTTAATCTCCATTTGAATTGGAAACATCGTTTTATCTTTTTCACTTTGTTGTTCATTCGTTTAACAGTTACGTTCATCCGGCGCCAGATTTCGAGCGCCATTTTATTACGAAAAAAAACACATACTTTGATTTGATTACTTTAAAAGATATCTACTATAAATAATTACATAACCCTTGATTCAAAGATTCAGCTTTAAAATCATTAAAGCCTGTAGAAAGGTTTAATATGTTTCAAAAATATAAGACAAATTTAGCTATTTATGCGAATGAAATTTAACATCAAAAATGACTTAAATGCTTTATAGTTTTTATCTGTCATCTCTTTTTATGGTTGGATATTAAATGCAATTATAATCTCAGATTACTAGGGTTAAGAATATCTTTATGACTTATTACATAGTTTCGAAGGTAATGGTTGAAAATACTCTTTTTATGAAGTCCTATAACAGACCGAACATATTTTAGAAGTGGAGTAAATTTTATTCAATGAATATTGTAAAATTATCTTTTTCGGCTCGGCGTGACATTTTACCTATAGTTAAAAAACTATTTATATTAAAAACACTTTTCACTAAAGTATATTTTTTATTAATTAGTTATCATTTTTTGTTTATAAAAACATAATTTATCTCAAGTAAAATTACAATTCATTGATTTTATTTAACGACTAGCAAAATTAGTTCAGGTCAAAATATCGAAACAATTTCAACAAAGAACAATCCCTTTGAGGAACGTATAGCTTTTTTTTAATAATAAAATCCATCTTGATTGTACACTACGAGCCCGTAATTTTCTTTCATTTATACCTTTTCAATTACAAAAGTATTTTCGTTTACTAAATCGCCTTTTAATTTAATTGCGCCAGCAGAACTCAATATTAATCATTTGTATCAAATAACACAGAATTTATATGAAACAGTTTATATGAAATGCTTACTAAGAATAAGGATATTAATTGAAGGTGCTATAAAGGGTCTCGTTAACGACAAAATTTGGTTATGTATGTATTATAAAGTAAGTATCACATGTCTCGGTTACGACAAAGGCAAAGCTAAATCATTAGTTCCTTAAAGTTTATCCGAGTTTAACACCCAGTAAATAGTTATCAATTGAATTCAAACATGGATATATTTCCAAGTGCCGACATGGCTCAGTAAATGGGAAAGGTGGATCTTAAGTCTCAATCGAAGGTCACAGATTCAATTCTAAAGCAACCAAGCACGGTTACATTTTCATGTGTTTTAATTTATGTGAAGGGCAATTTTACGACGAAACATATATTGTTATAAATGTGTCAAATGATATCCTGCCCCGTATGTATCTCCTGTGTATTAATATTGTTAAATTTTATATTTGAAAATAAGCAAGGATTTTTTAAATTATTTCGAACTAAATTTATTTGTAGAATCCCCGTCGATAATGTGGATTGTATTACGTATTTAACTTATTTCGATTACATTTCCACACTGCGCGAAGACCTACCAGTAAACATAAAAATATCTGTAAAAGGAGTTTTGATTTCAATTGAATGGTTTATTTGTGGAAACTATTATAGATTTGTTTAATAATATTTTTTTACAGTCGTCGGAAATTATTTTCACGTATTATTATTTGCTTTATAATTCAATTATCAGCAAAGATATATATTACCATATGAACGCTATTTAAACAGAACATATATTTGTAAGGGAAATAAATATCATAATATAATTCATGAGTTTACTCTGGATCAAAATATTCTGTATAAAACAAATAAATTCTGTGTTATTTGTCGGTATCATGTAAGAATATGATAGTTAGTTAAAATTTGGGTTTTTGTATTTGTTGTTGTTTCAATTCGAGATATTCGTTAATAAAATAATAAATTACGATAAGTAATTGAAAAACATAATACTAAAGGTTTTCTTTTTGGAATTGGGTAGAATAAGTAAGGATTAAAAAGATATATTAGAATTTCGGTTCATTACTTAAATTCATAAGTCTTTAATACAAATTCTCACAATCACATTGTTATTATTTGACATGACTAAGTATAATATTAACATCTCTTTTTAATATGTGAACCATGAAGGAGTTAAAGAATAATGGAAATTTTCGATGTGTACAACGCCATCGGTAACAATATCCCTTAGATAAGTATATTAGATCTGATATTGTATTAGGTCTATACTTAGGTTCAGGCAGAAAATTTGAAACGACACTTGCCATATAATAAAAATAGGATGATACATGCTTTTATTAAATTTAACAAGGTTATATTTCGCAACGTAAATTTAAGCAAGTTTTACTAAACAAATCGCTGCAACATTTTCCACGTTTTGGTATTGGTGACAATAAACTGTGTATCCAAAATTGTATCATTTTATTTAAGTATAGCTAATATTTGCCTATTATTTTTAATTATTATAATTTTTGAACATCTGATTAGCACACAACTTATTGTATGGATTTTGCGCTTATTTTTACGCGATGCGAACTCACGTCGAACATATTTGACTTTTTGTGTCTTGTGTTTTATATTTATATGTGTTGTTTGTAAAGTTTATGTTTTCAGTATTTTTATTTGTTTAATCTGGAAACAATACACTTACACATAAGATGGACTCTCAAACCTCTTTTTTGTGTTCTCGAGAACATAAATTAAGTAATCCACTAGAAACGGTGATATATTGGTATTCTTAGACGATTTCAATGTTCTCTGAAAATCTTCAGCATATTTGAGGGACTGACTCCTTAACTGTTTTTCTGCCTCTACTGTAAACGAATTATTTATTTTGATTTAATAATATTTTTTTCAGTATTTAAGTCATTTCTACTACTGAGTCTTGTGAAGAATTCAATTTCGGGTGATAAAGGACGTCATAATTCTACAAATCGTTTAGAAACGCCGTGTTCGTTATCGGAGTATACAAATAAGGCTTATTGTGAGCGATCTAATGAAATGTTAACCTGTACGAATGGCGTTACTAATATCTGGTTAACTAATATAAGGTAAGGATAGATTTTTCTGTGAATTAATAAATAAACGTTATTTAATTCATCCATGTGTAATGAGTATCATTATACTAAGACCATAAGAAACTCCCATATGTTTTTTTTGTCCCATATGTACTATTTTCCTTCCATAAAAAGTTTGTGCCAGGAGTAGAGACGACAAAATCCCAAGAGGCAAATATTTTGAATTAAATTTTACAAAGCTAGGCGGCCCGTATATCATTGCGCTATTGACGCTTGAACATTTTTATACAAACCTATTGCAAAATGTGTTCAAAACTTTCATAGAATTCTTATTCAAAAGAGCATGCTACTTCATTTATTCACACGCATCTCAAACTTAGGTCAAAATGAAAGTATATTTTCAAATAGATATTTACAAGTACTTTAAAACCGTCAGTTCCCATAGTTAGAGATATCCATTGTCCTTAGAAAAATCGGCATGTAAATAAAGAGAAACAATTTTAACCATATTATAAATATGTGTATAATGTACATATCTTAAACTATGAACGGCACATATAGCTTTAATATAACTGGCCAATTTTTGTTAAATAACAGAGACATTAAAATAACCTAAACGACATAAACGATAAAAAAGAAGTGTTCTTTTTTTAAATCGACTGCTCCGATGACAATTTTTGTACAGCTTACAAAATATTTACATTTATATAACGTATGGAAATAAATCATAAGTAGTTGTAATAATCTTGTATATTAACAAGCAGACTAGCGGCAATAGATGTTTTCTGCTGTGTATTAATTACATACATACATACCCCTTACACGCTGAATCTTCTGGTACAAGTTGTATGTATAATGCTTTAGTGTTTTTTTTTTATTTAGGTAATACAAAAGCAACTCTCCTCATTTATTGATATATTATATAACATAATAGTAATTAGGTATTAATCCCCCAATATTTCGTTAATAAGTTCAGTCAACCGTTTAATTAAATACGATGCCTGCTGATTTCAATCTAATAAGTAAAAATAGTCCTTATTTCCTAAGATAAAGATTTCAATTTGTTTTATATTTTTTCTTTTTAGATACGATATATCCCATTTAATGTTATTGGAATGGCCTGGAGAATGTATCAACATGGGTCGTCTACAGAAACATTTTCCTCAACTAAGGTCGTTGGATATCAGTAATAGCACAAGTCTCAAATATTTCAAAGGTCATTTTGACGCTCAAAGCAAAATTGAGGTTGGTGTGTTTTTCATTATATTTGGATTGTATTCGTTTTACTAATAATTAATGAAATACAAACAGATCAAGATTGATCATGTGATATCGGATGCCTTTGTTATGCTACATAAATTGAGGGTTGAGATGGTTATATGTGTGATTCTGAACCGAACCGAACCCGAGGGCGGGTTTAAATCTACCAGACATATGAATATATTTTAGTATGCTCAAATTGTGTTAATAATTCGTGCTCGGCGGTAAATGAAAACATCTTTAGCAAATCAAAATCAAATCTTTAGTAAAATAATATTTTGGTTTTATTTCCACAACATGTGTATCCATCAAACCCCATTAGTCCTGCGCGTTGTAATATACTTAAAATCTTTTTTTTTAAAAAGACAGGAGGCCTTGTCCGGCAATGTGATATTTATATAGGATTAAAATTAAAAAGTTATTTTTGTATAAATCATGACTGATTGTGATTGTGGTTTTAAAATTTCCCGGTAGGGCTTGCAGCAAGCCCGTCTGGGTAGGTAACACCTACTCATCAGATATTCTACCGCTTAACAGCAATACTTAGTATTGTTATGTTCCGGTTTGAAAGGTGATTGAAACAGTGTAACCACGGACACAAGGGACATAACATCTTAGCTCCCAAGGTTGGTGGCATGAATAAAAATGAGCAAAAATGATATACCACTTTTATCACTAGTCGGTACTATCTTCAGGGTCAAGTCAGGACAGGGTCTTCAGCCTATAAATAGAACATACTAAAAACATAATTAATGCTATGCTTAACGTTTTATTATTTCATTTGAAGCAGTTCTGAAATAGATCTTATCACACTTATGTCATAAACGTTGATAACAGAATAAAGCGTGATTAGATTATAATAGCTAATCCGAATCGATCGTACTTAAAAAAAAACCTTTAGGATAGCATAGTGAAAATAAAAATTGTAATAATCTTCAGCGCATTAAATATTTATTTATTTAATAAGTATTTTGGTAAGGAATACTTACGACTGAAAACCTTATGTACATTCATAGGTCAACAATATGAAAACTGGTTTAATTTTGGAAGAAAAGTTTCGATTTAATAAAAGGAATAATTTGAAAATTATGTTAATATATTGGCATATTTTACAGAATATGATAAAAAAAAATCTCTTAGATGAACGTTATCATCAATTTTATTGATATAAATAAAGATACATTATTTGAAGATAAATCACTATTAAGTGCATTGTAACACACAGGTCAACCAACAATAATTGAAAATTGTAACTATAACAAGGTAACTATGGCTGTCGTTTTAAATACTTCGATTTATATGCAGCGTTTGTGTACGTATAGAGGTTTAAAAAAAATATTCTTAAAATTTTAACCGTGGCAACTTCATTTTTCTATTTTATCAATCATTTTATGCGTTGTGTTCTGAACTCCGGTATCCCTATACATAGCCTTACCCGGAACGGTTACCGACGAGAACGAGGCAGGCTGTTAGTTCTTTTTTTTTTTTTTGTATTTTAGGTATATTTTAATTTCTTTTTTTTTAATGTTCTTATATTTCCGTATCTTATGTAAGTCCGATTTAACTCTGATTTCTTTTAAAGCCACCAAGTAATATGTTATTTCTTTTTTTGTTTCTGATTGACTTTTACGATTCACAAGACATATTCATAGACAAGAAGAACGCTCAAATTTGAGTATGGGGTGAATATTTTTCATTATAATATTAATATTATAATACGGCTCCTATAAGGACTTTTAAATCGTAATTATCATTTTAATTTAACTTTCATGTTATTCGGTTAAATGTAAACCTACAGCCAATTACAATTAAATGAATTAGAGTATATAGTAGGTTAATTTTGAGGCAGTCTGATTTTTTGTCTTTTGGTGCAGTCGTTTTTAATTAGTACCTTTGTTATTTGTCACAAATACTGAGATTTAAGTAAAAAAGGAAGCTGTTAAGAATAAGTCTAAAAGTTGTTATTTCCTTTGAGAACGTCTTAATATCTATGATAATATCTACATGTAAAATAATACATTATTTTATAATAGAAATTACACATTTTAAAGTCATGTACTTTTTCTATATTTATTTTATATAAGTATTTCTGTAATATAATTGATGTTTCCGCATGAGTATAAGTTATTAAAATTATTTAGATATGAATTAAACTTTACAAATTCCCTTGTCAACACTGTGTTCAACCTTAATGTAACTTTGATATATGTATAATCTACGTGGACTTGTTTTAGTCCACCGTCTGTGATTAAAGAATTATTATTATTAATCGAATACAGATATTGGCTATAATATTGTTTTCCATTAAAATAAGTACCATGAATGTTATGTTATCGCAAATATAGTCTAAATTAAGTAAAAATGATTTCGATATTAATAATAAATAACAGTAAGAGTTACTTAATATATTGTTTAAAAGCAAATATTATTTGAGGAAATATATCCGATAAAATTCGAAGATCACATACTTCCCGAGCAACTGTAATGTAAGCTTATTATTATTATGTCGCCGTTCTTGAAATGTATTTCTGCAAAACTTAGTAAGCGTATGGAAGGCGCGATACTTAACCGTAAGCAGGCTTATTGTTTCGTATTGGCGGATGATATGAAACACGTATGGAGGCGAAAGCCTAGTCATTTTTTAAATATTTCCAATACATTTTTTTTTGAGTCACCTTGCTTTCTTCATATCCTTGTCTCATTTGTCTCTCGAAAGAAAGATTGTTGAAGAGGAGTTCGAGAGATCTAGTGATACCGCAAGGACCATGTGCCATCGGACCATCGTCTTTGTGGTCCAAGTCTTCGGGGCGTTTAGGGCGTCGTTGGTTGCCTCTGCGAGGCTCGGCCTGACCTCCTCCAGTTTCTGAATATGATAGGCAGTGAGCATCTTACCGAATAGCTTGCTCGTCTCATTTAGAAGCATGATTGCCTGCATGCTGAAAAAAAAGTCCAGTGGACACCTAGACTTTCTTTCGGTCTCCGTAGAATGGACCTGTTCCAAGTGATGAGAGTGTCAACTTGTATGGATGCACTATACTGAGCCATGCATTATACCACACTGGTATATATGTATACGTCTGGTAAACGCCGAGATAGCCCAGTGGTTAGAACGCGTGCATCTTTACCGATGATTTTGGGTTCAAACCCACGCAAGCACCACTGAATTTCATGTGCTTAATTTGTGTTTATAATTCATCTCGTGCTCGGCGATGAAGGAAAACATCGTGAGGAAACCTGCAAGTGTCTGATTTCAACGAAATTCTGGCACATGTGTATTCCACCAACCCTGATTGGAGCAGCGTGGTGGAATATGCTCCAAAGCTTCTCCTCAAAGGGAGAGGAGGCCTTAACCCAGCAGTGGGCAATTTACAGGCTGCTAATGTAATGTAAACGCCGTAGCCTACCCGGCGCCGGATATTGTCTCTCAGAGGAATACCCGGTCGCGGAAGTCCTCCTCTACAGTCTTGAAGGAAAGACTGTCGAAAGTGTTCGCCACATTTTGTGGTCACCACGTCTCCTCAGGCCACGGGCCGGATCTTTAGGCCATTACTAAAACATTAACCTAGGTTAGCGTGTTATTTAATAGTGTAAGGCTCAATGAAGCTTAAAAGTGATTTGGTAATCGGACTATAATATGGCACATTACTTTTGTGAGCGCCCATCGTGAGCTGCCATTCTTCACATCATCTCATCTTTTATTTGTACTTTCTTCATGCTGTCGGTACTTCCATCCTCCTGGTAGTATGTGAGATGTATCGGTAATTGTATACAATAAAAGAAGCATTTCTGGCGTGACATAGTAGAAAAGGGGTTAGGAAATTAACGACTGACTTTCAGTACGAAGAAACACAGGAAGCAGAAAAGTGCGAGTCTTTGGTGAGTTATTTACAGAGCAATATTAGGAATAATAGAATTTAGTGTCGGGGACATTTTCGCTTTAAGATACAATTAATAAAAATTGCATTATTTCGAAGTACTATACTATATGTATCAATGGGTAACCATTTAACAACTGATATGTTATGTTTTTAATCGAGTTCTAAAATATACCGAATAATTACTGATCAATTGTCCTGATATACATAATGTTGACGTGTTCAAGAGAGATCTACTTTATACTGCTTGTCACTTCGTCCGGAAAATTTTATTTACTTTCCAGTCACAGTGCCAATCCAATTCAATCTGGTTCCATCTAAACCGTCCAGCCGTTACTTAGAAACCACACAAAAATCTTTATTTTATTCTGCGGTCCAACTGCTTAGGAGGAGTTTCTAAAGCACGTAAAGAAAATTTATTTCTATAAGGATTTTGTATTAGACGTTTTTTTTGTTACAGAAAATATCAATACATAACTCAACGTCACTGTGGGAGGTTCCCGCGACTGTCGTGGGAAATATGACGCAGCTAAGAGAATTAGATCTTCGGAACAACACCCTGAGGCACATGAAAGCAAATCTCTTACGAGGACCACCTCAGTTACAAACAGTTTATCTTGGCGGTACTCTTTTTTCATATAAATGTTATAAAAATAATGATCAGTAGATGTATTCTGTAAGAAGAAACTCGAAACTCACCGCAGAATCCGAGCGTGAAATGTCAGAATGTAAAATGCGACGCTGACTATAATAGTTATAAAATTTATAGGATACACCTATCAACATGGGGTATCACCCTAAGTCGGTTGTCAACATTTCACGAGTGAGATACGAAGTGAGTTCTTACAGAATCGCACAGCAGCAAGTATATAAATTTGGTCATAATTTGTTTATTATTTTGTTTTTGTTTGAGGTTGCCCCTTTTTTTCTTGTAATAATCTCCGATGATAATCTTTTCATTTGAAAACATTTCTAGGTAGTCTCTCATTACGTGCAAATGTCATCCTTCATAGAGTCCAGCATACTTTTGCCTTCTTACTTTGTAGTTCCGCAATAAGTTTATCTACTTATGAAAAGAAAATCTATTAATATCAGACGCCTGGAGTACGATCTCCTTATTTTTTGAGGAGATGGCTTAAGTGGTTATATATAAATAATACCCCGGGTATGATTCTCGTCTTTAGCTATAGCTTATGTTAGCGGTAAAGTGCTAATGCAGATTTATAGATTTATTTGTTTTTAAAACTGAAAAAAAAATACGGGAGAATGAATGGTATTTAAAAAAAAAGAAAAATAAACTTATTTTAATTAAACTAATAAATTGACCGAGCAGAAGCTTATGCTACAATCAATTGAAATTATTTTTAATACAATATGTTCACATCAAATATATTTCTCACGATATGAGACGATTCATGTTACTTTCCTATAATGCTGATTAAGCATTTTCCTGCAGATACTGTTCTCACATCTTGGGCCAACATAAGTATCTCGGAAATATTATTTCAAACGATTTCGACTAAAGGGCTGATTGCGCGCCATTGAATTTAAAATATTACCAGATACCGTGCCCACTATGCATATAGAAGTGTCTAGCATTATTATGGACTCATTCTCCCACATAATTTATATCAATACCCATAACCCCCAATCTCTCAATCAGTTTGGATTTAAAATTAATGCTTTAACCTATTTGAAAAAAAAGCCCGTGGTAAAGTATATAATGACTACAATCTCTTGACTACAATTCGTCAGTATTCACCAATATCTGATTTCCAGGAAAAAGTACCTATTGTCAATGCATATCAAAGGGATTTTGGGAATAGTTAATTTTGTATAGCATTCATAAGACGAGGAAAATATATTTAATGTGAAATTTTATCATCGGTGACCGTTATTTAGAGATTTGGAAAAAAATGGCCTATTTACGGGGATATTCGCTAAAATTATTATAAAGTATGATTAAAAGATTGTTCTCTATGTTTGATAATTATTGTTGTTATATATTAAATTTTCTATATTCATAAAACTTATCTACCAAAGTTTTATATGTTATTGTAGATAACAAGTGGGACTGCAGCGATGGTGGGCTTGATTGGCTGGCTATGGAGGATAAAAATGGTACAGTTCGGAGAAGATTATTAGATTATTATGAACTGGTGTGTCATCAACAGCTGTACAGAGGGAAACCACTACACAAAGTAATGGATATTATTCGGGTAAGTTGCAAGCAAAGGTAAATTACATAAAAACTGTTACTATATTATACATTTTTCTGATATATTCTAATTATCAATATATCACGAATACCATAACTTTACGAATAATACACATGACTTTCTTAGAATGATTATTTACGAGTATGTAATAAAAAGGAGTATCAATTCTAGGAAAGGGCTTGGAATTTTTATTTATGCCGCTTCTGTTACTTAAAATTAGGTAGATAAGAATCTCAATTATTTTAGTCAAACATAGCTTCTAAAATCTTTCTAAGTTAATCTTTATAAAATGAAATCTTTCTAAGTATATAAGTTGATATAAATCCAATTTTCCAATAATTTTTCGGGTCTCCCTTGAAGTTCAATTTACCGAAGATTTTACATGTATCAGATGTAATTGAAAATTGAAGGAAAAATTTAACGGCAGAGTGATATTTAGACCATGTAAACGCGAAACGCATATATTTCAATGATAGACAAGTTAGAAGTGTTTGTTAAAGTTGCTCTTTTCCCCTTTATGAAAACTCAGGGTTAGGCAATCAAGACGACAACAATAATTCTTTATCGCTAAATGGGTATGGATCATCTTAAAGTAGTGCAGATGTTTTTTGTCAAAGCCGGCTTTCGAAGCCTGGATGAGACGTAGCATCCATCACTTATTATATATTAATACACGGAATACACAACTAGGTGTATCTTATTTTAGTTCATTGAGAATTACAAATTATTATTTTCTATTAAAATGGGATCTTGCGACAACCTTATTGAAAATGGTGGAGTTCGGTCGTTACTCACGGATTAAGTTATCATTGAAGAAACACGAACACAAGAAAGTTTGAGGCCGAGCTGTGGGTGAGCGAAAGCGTAAGAGCATATTTCCAGCGAAAAGTATTATAGCTAAGTTTTTATATTTTGTTGATAAGAAAAGTTGCCGTTTGGTTGGTGAAAAGTTTTGAGTCTATGATAACATCACTCTAATCGTCACGTCTCCAAATTTAAATGTAAATGTTTTTTGACGTGTTATGGAGCGCCTCTCAGAACCTTTGTTACATAACTCTCATTTTGTCTAAACTAAGGAACACAAAGAAGTAATACTACGTATTTATCTCATTAATATGTACTTAAGATTGACAAGTTTCGTTTTGTTAATGTTTTTGCATTTCTTTAATTTTATTCGTCACGACTCGACGTCGCCGTCAAATATAAACTATTCATCACTAACTGTCTATGGATTATTTTATGACGCATCCATGACTTCATATAATATAATTTAGGGATATAAATATCGGTTTGGTTTACCCAACCGCAGCCGCGAGTTATAGGGACGCTCTTTCATAAACAAGTGAGCCGTAAAATAAATGTTTATGTGCTAAATTATTCTTGGACCAAATCAATCAAACTTTTATTACTATGTTAACCATTGACTTATATGTAAACTACTAGACAAGCTGTTCAAAATTAAAATTATATCACAGTGACGGAAAAGGAATGAAAGCGGGATGTGAAGTTAGTGATGAAAGATTACAGATGTGTCAGAATACTTTTTATCTTTTTGTGTTTGTCTCTGAGAGTATTATAGTGAAATTATTTGATAATTAATTAACGGTTAAGTTAGTTAAGTAGATTAGACATTATAACACTTTGACATATTTATGAAACAGTGTGTTTGTCGTGGTACCGTCATTCCCGATTGGATGAACCGATTATGATTTTTTTTTGTTTGAAAGATGACTTATTCGTAAGTGTTCTTCGCTGTATTAAATAAAAATCGGTTTAGCAATTTAAAAATTATCGAGGTTATTGACAATCGAATGTTTTGAATTTATAAGTACCCAGTATTGTTGTGTTCCGGTTTGAAGGGTGAGTGAGCCAGTGTAACTACAGGCTCAAGGGACATAACATCTTATTTTCTAATGTTAGTGGCGCATTGGTGATCTAAGGAATGGTTAATATTTCTTACCGCGCAATGGCGCGGCAATGGCCTATGGGCAGTGGTGACCACTTACCATCAAGTGGCCCATTTGTTCGTTCTAGGCGAACGTTCTATCATAAAAATAAAACGTTAGTAAAACGCCGACGTTCAAATTTATCTTATGAGCTAGCAGGCCAGGAGCGCTCAAGGATTCCAAAAACTCAACTGGATAGATAGTAGAATCATCATGTTCATCAATCTATTGATCATATATCTATATAGCACGAATATATCGCACAGTAGGGACAAAATAGCTCTTTTGGAAAGTCAGGGGTTTTCATAATATGCTATTTAAGTTAAGTCCTCATAAATAGATAATTTGAGGTCTTGCAACAATGAAACTGTCCAAAGTCAAAGTTAGAGTCAAACTTTGACTTTGATGACTGTGGATGACGTATCGTTACCAATATCTAGTAACAAATCTGAAAAATCTTGTGTATTTTCATTACCTCTGGTTTGGGTTCGTATATTTATTGTCAAATGCAGAGGAATAATTAACACCCGCGTGGAACGCGATTCCGCGTAGTATAATATATAATAGGCAGATTAACTAAAGTTACCACAAAAAAGTACTGTAATAATTTTTTCCTCGGTGCTGGGCTTGTAATAACGAAACTACTTGTAAGCTCATAAGAGCACTGGTAGACTCTCATGGGTAAACACGGGCGATTTCAGATTGATTCTACGTTTCTTAAAGGTAAAAAATATCTACGAAGCATATAGGACATTGTGTACGTAACAAGAGCGTAGCTGAACAATAACAACGTCGAGGATTGCTCAAATGATTGATGAAAAAATAACGTTTATTAATAGTAACTTTTATTACTACTCGCCATATATGATGTGCTGTAGTCGAGTGTCAGGCTTACGTTAGGCAAAAGTGGCGAAGTAGTCTATACCTAGGAAAAGAGCGCGGACGCTGCATTTGACAGAAGTAGATAATTCGACGATAAGTGTGTTTGTTCCCGACATTCTTATTTTTGTTCTGTGAGAACATGGTGTTTGCTCTGATTCCTATTTATATCGCTGTAAAACTTGCTTATGCTAAGTTCATACACAGTTACACAGTTCAGAACAAAAAACCGAAAAAAGAACTCCATCGTTGGTGCTAACTTTTGGCACTGAAATCAAAACTCTGTACGCTTAGAAGCGCAATTTTTAAGTTATAAACATTTAAGATGTCCCTGACTGTATTTCTCAATTTGCTAAGAGCTCAGCGTTCTGTTTCATATCGTGGTATAAATCATATTTGGCAGTAACGATAACTTTCATTCTAAGGTTTTGTTTATATAATTGTATTGTTTACGATTTCTGAGGAATATAATGGATATGTGGTTTTTAACAACACTGATTGACTAGTTTAACTGATGCTATGTACGTGGTCACCAATAAATAATGGAATTTTTAGAAATGAAAACCATTACTTAAACTCGAATGGAACGTCCGTTGTGTCTGTAATTACACATGCTTACGTATACTGTAAGTCTATTGACTTTAACAATAGTCCAATATTACTTCACACGGTATTATATTAATAATTTATTAATAAAGAAAATGCACTTAGCTGAAAATATTAAGGAGATATATACGACGTTTATTTATTTATTCGTTTAAAATATATAGTGTATCATAAAATAGTCTAAGTGTGTTAAAAATGAAATATTAATAGTATAAAAATGGATTCATACTTAAAAAAATTAATAAAGCACTGTCATAGTTTTAGCAAAATGAGTGGTTTAGAATAAGTTACCCAAGAAAAAGGCAAAAGGTGATTTTTTCTTTCTGCAAAAGTGTAATGTCACAAAAAGAGGCCGCGAAGCTGGAGTGTGAAGAGAGCGCCTTCTGACCCGCTCTATTGAAGATGACCGATCAGGAGGCGTCAGCCTTATGCGCCAAGACTAGGGGAGTTCTATATACCCTGGGAAACACTCTAGCTTGGATGCCTGCAGAGGTGCTCATACTGATGTTCTCGGAAGAGACGGTATTTCGGCATTTTCAGCGCTGGTCACATACCCCCTCCAAGTGGGAGAAACGCGTTACTTAGATATTCAGCAAGTTTAAAAAAAGGGTTACTTGTGCCATCTGCTTAAATGGACGAAGTTGAAATAAATTGTTCATCTGTTTTAGAAATAAGTATTCACTAATAATGAATTACTTTAAATGTATAAATATTTATGACCTAGATGGTTCGAGAAACTTGTCCGGAGCCTTGTGCATGCGCTATGACCCACGTGGTATCTGATCGTAAAGGGACAGTGATTCCATTAATCACAGTCGATTGTTCAAAGAGAAACCTAGAGAGCCCTCCAGCGTCTTTACCGCCTAGTACAACAACACTTCGGCTTGAAGGAAATAAGGTAATAAAAATATAACAAAAGCTTTCATTTTGGATTTTGTTAAAACACAAATCGTTAATATTTTGAGCTTACTTTAGTAACAACGAAGGTACCTATTCAGTAGTTATATTTTCATCAAATAGCAAAACTTTGTGTTGTGTGTTACGGTTTGTAAAATGGTAAGTGTATTACACATTATATTTTAGAACATGTAAGCCGAACCCGGATTAATCCGGTCTGACTCTGCTGTCTAATAAACGGATTAATCCGGTCTGTTTTCTGCTGTTTAATGGCCAGTCAGTTTTCTGTTTAGTAATAATTTATACAAATGAAAAAATAAAGTTAATTGCTGTTACTTATGCTGTTATCTTAAGATTAAAAATAAAATTAAGTATGTATTATCATCAAGACTGAAAGGTTGATAGATCGAAGACCAAAATATAGTAATTCGATTAAGAGTTTCTCAAATGATATTAATTTATTCCATCGTGTCTGTTGTTTAATAAATAATATATAGCGGAAGCAAATTCGTGCTACCAAGATATCAACGATCGTTTTAAATATGGAACAGCGTTTTTTTTGTATTTTGAAAGGTATATTAATGTATATATTTAGTACCTACTAACACGAATGCTTGCACTGAAGTGCCGCGTCAACGTAATGAAATGAGGGTTTTATTTGTGTGCGTGGTCTCATTTGTTCATCACAAACATAATTTCTTCCAATCATGTCACATGGATTCACATATGTAACAAGATCTAATTGCTTCCCCTGCGTAATTGGAGAACTGATATTTGCTTGGTTGAGGAATTTTTCGTACCTATGTTTTCGATTAAAGACATATCAAAGTTACGAAATTGTAATTGTATTCTCTTGTATGTTTTATTGCAAATACGTTTTCCTATAGTTAAAAAATATATTATATTATAATAGTATGACTAAATAACTCAAAATTTTATATTCTATAAAGTTTGATAAAGATACGATACTATTACACTAAACTGACTTTAAAAGTTTAATCATATCGTTTTAACCCACCATTTATTCGACTGTCAAACAGTAATACTTTGTGTGCTGTGTTTAGGTTTGAGGGGATGACAAGGCAAGGCATTTAATCTCAGATCCATTGTTGACTTTAGCAGAACTAATTGGGGAAAGATTTTTTTAAGTGAACGTTGCAAAGTGACCCATTTTATCTGATGATGATGCCAACTGATTCCTCGTTCAAGTCGGTTAAATATAAAGCCAGTTTCCTCAAGTCAATTGAGAAATTCTGCAGATTATTTTGTTGGTAGTGACAATACAACTTGTTTACTAACCAGTGTTTTTTAGTTGGTCAAATTCAAATAACAAATTTGGTTTAAATCTAAACGCTCATTGGATGGCAGCAGCAATAGGCGACCAATGAGGGTTAAGGTTAATCGATAGTTAGTTCGATAGTTCACTTTAATTTCCGTTTTAGGAGGTCAACGTATGTATAAATTTTAAAAAGATTTTTATTTTTATTCTGTGTATGTCTTAGGTTTTCTTAAAACATTTTAATGTGTCTTTGTGTGGTGGTTTCCACTTATCATAAGGACCATTTGCTAGTTCCATTCCAGTCCTGACATAATATATATATGTACATTTGTAACTTTCTGGTAACCAATTTCACATGTTAGGTACATGAATAAGAGTAGTTATTATAAGTTATATTGAAAATATGTTCAAACTGAAACAATGTTTTATAATGTCCCCTTGTAATTTTCAGTTAAGCAGTATTCGCCAGTTGGTCCAAAATCCTCAGTACCAGAAACTAGTAGACTTATACCTTGACAACAACAGTATTCAAACTGTTAAAGAACTAGAAGGATCTGAGTGGTTTACAACTTTTAGAGTACTAAGTCTTCGGGGAAACATGTTGAAGCAGGTGAATTTTAAATAATATTAAAAGTAAGGGGAACTGGATTTTCTATTATTGTTAATTTTTTAAAATAAACTTCTGTACTCTGTCGTTTAGATGATAAGAGATACAACAACTTAGATCAGATATATATATAACTATTATATTTGAATTGCGAAAATATTGGTTAAGTATTTTTTTTATAAGGAATCAAAAGGTGTCTAATCGATGGTTAAATTTAAATAAAAATATGTTAATATTGAATACAATCTTACAGGCTAAAACAACATGTTGATTTTAATATTATAAGAAGACATTCTTTACCTTAAATCTAAAATAATAAAAAAAACAATTAGGATTTTTTTATTTTAAATGATGACTATATCATTTTCATTAAAATTTTTGGAACAGTCTCTATAATGGTAGACAAGAATTTTAACTTAATGTACTATTGACTACTATAATTTAATTTATATCTTTCAGATACCAGTGTACGCCTTCGACAAAGCTTTTCAAGGGAACAACAATATAATGCATGTGTTTTTAGGGCAGAATCCGTGGCGATGCGATTGCCACTTTATACCGAGATTTCAAGGGTTGCTCTTGAAGTATAAAAGGGTGATACGGGACTTAACAGATATAAGATGTGCTAAATCAGACGACAAATCTATTTCTTTTGTTCAGGTAAGTTAAACATATTTTTTTTTATGGTATTGGTAATTGGACGGACACATGGAGGCAGACGGGAGAATACCAGTGGTCAGATTTACCATCAGGTAAGTCACCACTGAATATAGTCCACCAAGCCGAGATGGCCCAGTAGTTAGAACGCGTGCATCTTAACCGATGATTTCGGGTTCAAACCCAGGCAGGCACCGTGCTCGGCGGTGAAGGAATACATCGTGAGGAAACCTGCATGTGTTTAATTTCAACGAAATTCTGCCACATGTGTATTCCACCAACCCGCATTGGAGCAGCATGGTGGAACATGCTCCATACCTTCTCCTCAAAGGGAGAGGAGGCCTTAGCCCAGCAGTGGGAAATTTACAGGCTGTTTATGTATGTATGTATATGTTATGAATATAGTTATTGGTGCCATAAGAAATTTTAACCATTCCTTACTTCGCAAAAGCGCCACCAATCATGGCAACTAATATGTATATCCTTTGTGCCTGTATTTACAATTTTACACTAGCTTACTCAACCTTCAAACTAGAATGCAAGAGCGAGGCAGTGTAGGAAGTGAGTGGCAGTATAATTAAATGCCTGCTTTGTAGCGAGTACGATCGTGGAATCTTTAATAGAAATAAGTTGCGGGTATATACAAAAGGTTTCGCCATAAAAAAAAACTCCTTTCAGAGCATGTCATCTGTTTCAAATAAACAGTTTTTGTTAGAATTAATCGTTGTTTCAAGCGATTGCATATAGATGTGGTATGCGCTTAGAGTAGCTAACAAGTGGCTAGCGACGTAATGACGTACAGATGTGCTGCTACAAGTGGGTGGACAAAGCTCAACCACAAATTTATGTTATTATTACTTATGAATAATTAAAATGAAAGAAGAATAATATAAAAAAATCAAATAAAGTAGATTTACTTTTATGTAACATGCCTTCGGACTGTGAATAAATTTTGAATATTGTTGCTAAAAATAATATCCCTATTTTTATTTTTATGAAAAATTTGGAACGATTTTTAAATACCTATGTCTTTTTGAATTCATTAATATTAAAATCTCAAGGAAAATTTCAAAGGCCGTGGAAATTTATATATATATACCTTTACCGTATATATATACCATTTACCATATATACTTTTTTATATTTATTTCTTTTTTGTAAGTCTTATTCGATCCGTTTCGTTTCTGATACTTGTAAAATAGATAAATAGACCTGGTACATTAAATAAATTTATACATATTTGACGTTAAAATTAATAGCGGAATTATTTATACACATTTTTTTTACATAACTACACTTATCTACGAGTAGAGTAATTGTACATTGCTGTTTGGAATTAATCTCTGTGATTATTTTGTGTGGTATTTAGAATCTGTAATTTAAATCCTAATTATAAACTAAAACTAAAATATCATAAAATATGTGAAAGTAAGATTGTTTATTTATTTGTCACGCTTTCAAGTGTTAACTACTCAACTGATTATCATGAAAATTTGTAAACACTTTGTAAGGAGTCCAAAAAACTTAGGGCATAGTACCTTATGCCCTAATATATACCGTAATAAATAACATACAACTACTTCCCCACCAGGGATTTGAAGATGTCAGCTAATTTGGTTTACGACCATGGTGAAAAATTTATAGTTAGCTATTAAAATATATCGACAAATTAAGTAACATTGATAATAGACACATTGTTTAAATGCACGGTGAATTTAAGTGTGCCCTTTCAAAATCTTAGTGACTGAATGGATACCTTTGTAAACAATCTTTCGGAGTACAACTTGACTGTGTTTGACATAAATTTCTTGGCATAGAATTTGATTAGCCTATTGTTTTATTTATTTACTTAACACCTTTGATAACAGTACTTATACTTATATAATCGGACGTTGGGTAACAAGAAACAACATTATACGGCATACGGTGGTATGCCGTATAATGTTGTTGTCTTTATTGAAAAAATATTTTTGCATTTGAAATTGAATCCAAGATATGTTTTATAACATATACTCGTATAAAAATTAATCTCATAAAATTTATACTCGTATAAAATAAACTCGAAAAATTTGCTATCCTAATTTAGTGTCATTTGAAGATATATTAATTTTGCATTACACGCACTGTAACCTGACGTACAAAAGAACTATTTAAAATATATAATATATATACAGTTAAAACCGTTTATGGCGACATCGTTTAGAACAACATAACCGCGGTTATATTGACCGAAATCAAAGGTCCCGGCTGAATGCTATATATATATATATATTTTATATTAGAGGTGGCAAACGAGCAGGAGGCTTGCAGGTGCGTTGCCAGCCTTTCAGGAAGGAGTACGCTCTTTTCTTGAAGGTTCCTAAGTCGTATCGGTTCGGAAAAACCGCCGGCGAAAGCTGGTTCCACAGAGTGGTTGTGCGAGGCAGAAAATGTCTTAAAAATCGCGCTGTTGTGGATTTAACTGTCTTATCAAAAATATTGCTTTGTACGACATTGCTTACTACGAAATACCGCATTAAACGACCACATTAGGCTAATGTTTTAGGAGAATTAATTAATTATTGTACGAGAAGTTCAAGAAGAAAATGACGAACTGATGAACAATTTACAATGGCAACTTTGAATGATGATCTCAATGCTGTTAGTGTATTACGCAAGATTGTTCTTTTTAATGCACAGTTTCACATGCAGGGAAATTATAACGATACGCTGATTAACCTCCAAAGTGAATTACAAAATGTGTATACAAGACAGAATTTTAGTTTGTGTGTCCTAACAAACTAAAATTACAGATTTTTTGCATATAGGAAAATGACATAGTTCTTTCTTAATACTTATACGTTTTGATTGAAATAAACGAAAAATAATTTAGCTAGCTGTTACACGCGGCTTTGCCCGCGGAGATTATGAATATATTTACAAATTAACTTAAAATATTACGTTAATGTAAGACCTCTTTGTATACCACATTGGTGTGTATTTGCCTTCATCAGCCATCAGGGTAGAATATTCAGAAACGCTTAAATAGGTATCAACTCATTTTTAATCAGTAGCCCAAAAATACATTTTCTTTCTTCTAACTTAAAAAATGACGGACTTCTAGACTAACCTGTATAAAAAAATAACAACCCTTATTAAACCCCTTACAGATTAAATATGCTGAAATGGTTAAATACGTATAAACTAATTTTTAATCGGTATCCCAAAAATAAAAATTTCTAGCTTCTAACTTCAAAAATGACGAACTTCCAGGCTAACCTGTATACAGGATGTTAACCCAATTTCCCTCCTTAGGCGTAAAATATCCAGAAATGTTTAAATTCGTATCAACTCGTTTTTAATCGGTAGCCCAAAAGTAAAATTTCATGCTTCTAACTTTAAAAGTGACGGACTTCCATAAAATTTTTCAACCCTTATTTCATCCACTTAGTGGTAGAATATCAAAAAACGCTTATATTCGTATTTACTCCTTTTTAATCAGTATCCCAAAAATAAAGTTTCATGTTTCTAACTTAAAAAATTACGGACTTTCATACATACTTTCATTCCTTATTTGACCCCCTTAGGAGTGGAATATGCAGAAACGCTTGAATGTTTATGTACTCATTTTTAATCAGTATCCTAAAATAAAGTATTATGTTTCCAACTTAAAAAATGACTAACTCCCATTTAAACTTTCAACCGTTATTTCACCCCTTTAGAGGTAGAATATCAAGAAACGCTTAAATACGTATTTACTCATTTTTAATCAGTATCCCAAAAATAAAGTTTCATGTTTTTAACTTAAAAAAAAAACTTACTCCCATAAAAACTTCAACCCTTTTTTCACCCCTTTATTGGTAGATTATCTAGAAACGCTTAAATACGTATCTATCCATTTTTTATCAGTATCCCAAAAATAAAGTTCATGTTTCTATCTTCAAAAATGACGGACTTTTATACAAACTTTCAACCCTTATTTAACCCCCATTTGCGGTAGAATATGCAGAAACACATAAATAAGTATCTTAAGTAGTAGTATCCCAAAAATAAAGTTTCATGTTTCTAACTTAAAAAATAACGGACTTCCATACAAACATTCAATCCCTATTTCACCCCATTAGGGGTAGAATTTTCAAAATTCGCTCCTTAGTGGGTGTCATGATATGTTAGTTTATAAGTGTACAGTGTTAGTTTTGTAAGTGTTTTATGCTTCTAGTTCTAAAAATAACAATACTTTCAACAACTTACAAAATTTCATCCCCCTTTTCAACCCTTTACAGCCCTTTTTTCCAAATAAAAAGTAGCCTATGTCCTGTCTCAGGCTCTAGACTATTTGTGTACCAAATTTCATTTAAATCGGTCTAGTAGTTCGCGTGAAAGCGAGACAGACAGACAGACAGATAGAGTTACTTTTGCATTTATAATATTAATAATATGGATTAGTATGGAAGTATGGATTTCGTATTTTGCCTATTAATACCTCTAACCTACACATTCAATAATACCTAATGTCCGACCGAAAGTTCGGTTTCGGTTGAGTTTCGGCAAAAAAATGAGTTTCGGTTTAGTTTCGGTTTCGGCGGTAAACTTGCTGAAACTGGGACCGACACCGAAACTGCGTTCTGCAGTTGCCGCGCTGTGCTCGGTCATGATCGGAGCGGTAATTGTCTAATTATGTCGTGACTTGCTTGTGTTCGCAATGCGCTTTGTTTGTTGTAAGTTGGGACTGGGATATTATAAAGAATCTTACTGAGGTACTAAAGTTTTTTTATGAAGCTACACTTGATCTGTCATATGATAACGCATGCATTTCCCTTGTAATTCCTTTGATATCACTATTAAATAGGAAGCTGCAAACTAGAGACGAAAATGAAAGCGAAATAATGAAAAACATGAAAACACGGTTGCATGAATCAATGAATCGACGATTTGCATACGTCAAAGGACATCCTGTTCTAATAACCGCAACATTACTGGATCCAAGATTTAGAAGCACATAGCTGAATTCTGATGAAGTTGACATTGCCACCTTAGAAATAGAAAACCATTTGAGGATTTACACGGACGATGTTAGTTATACAATAAGTGAAAACTGACATTCTGAAAAATCACAGCCATCTTGTTCATCTAGAATATCGTCTCCCGAAAAGGTGGAAGGGCTTTGGAACGCCCATGATAAATCTACTTGTAATTTAATAGGAACCTTTGGTGTGGAGAACAGTGATTGTTTATCCCAAATTAAGACAACCATTCAAGCATACTTGTCATAACAATAAAAAAAAATTAAAACTTAAAACAGACTGATTATCATTATGTTTAGATCTCTATTTTCCCTCTAAACATAACTCCTGTAAGAAAGTTTCGGTTTCGGTTTCGGCCGAAACTGAGACCGTTGCCGAAATTCGGTTTCGGTTTCGGTCGTAAAAACCAGTTTCGGTCGGACACTAAATTAATACCACTTCATAAAAAAATAAGCATCACCGGTTGTTACGACTATCGGTTTTTACGACTAAATATGAGTAGTCCCTTCAATGTCGTTATAACAGATTTTGACTGTATATATATATCACCGTAGAATTGTAAATACCGAAATATTGTGAATGGTGAATTAACTAAAAATAAAGCGTCAAACATTTCGATTAATTTATGATATTTCGGTGAGGTTAGGTTAGGTAAGAATTTAACTTTAATTAGCTTCGGTAGATTATAATCTAACGGTATTTACAATTTTACGGTGACACATGTATACATATATATATATATATATACTAATTTCTTAATTCTTTTTTGTTTTCATTACCTGCCACCCGCAAAGAGATGATATTCTAATAAAAAAAATTGACACAAAGTCCATTGTGATCATAATCATGAAAACGGAGGATGTACTGTTCGTGTAGTTTACAACAATGCATAAACAATAACAAACAGAAAATATGTCTTCAGTCAGCCACTGTAAGAATCTGCTTGAAATTATAGAATCCAGAAATCATAAAGTTCAACGAACAATAATAGTCTTTTATATGTCTTATCAATACCTCTCATTTTAATTTCGACGTCATAAAAAAAATCACAAAGCCGCGCACTTGCACTCTAAGTGTACGCACGTGTGTGTTCGTTCTCAGACCGAACGGGTTCGTATATTTCCAGTTTTTGCAAACTAAGAAAATGTAAACCAGTGCTTAGTTAATTAAGCTTGTAAGAGCAGCCTCAACATATTTTTACAGAGGATTTAAATTCAGTAATTTGTAAGTGTTACAAATCATCCTATCATATCATGGCGATCAATTTGATATAAAATCAAAGTTTCATATTACAATACAATGTATAAACATTTATTAAAAATCTTTTTTAATCCTTAACTTATAGAGAAGGTTAGAACGCGGTTTTAAGCTTACAGATAGCACAATTATAAATGAAGCACCAATAGCAAAATGTTTTAAGGACCGCCTGGCAATATTAATCAAATCAAAATCAAATCCAACATATTTCATTCATTTCTTCACAATACAGTATTATTGAATCGTCAATATTTTGGAACTATCGTCGCTCACACAAGATTAATAAATTGGACGGGTAAATAGGAAAATAATAATAGGTCATTGTTTACTTTTAAAAAGTAAAAATAACAATATAAAAAATATGAATCCTCACTCAAATTATGATCCAATTGAGTTTTTTCACTGAGTTAGATAATGTATCTTATTTTCAGGGTAGATTACCCAATTACACTTGATACACATAAGATTGTGTTCCAGTTTGAAGGTTATTTAGTGTAACTATAAGTACAAGGGACGTAATCTTAGCTCCCAAGGTTGGTGGCACATTGGTGTGATGTAAGGAAAGGTTAATATTTCTAGTAGCGCCATTGTTTATTGCCAGTAGCGTGAGGTGGCTCATTCTCCCGGCTATCTATTATATATATATATATATATTTAAATGCTTACACATGTGAGGAAAACAATTGTTTTCAAAAGAACCTTTCAAAGAATTGTTCTGTTGTTGACACTTATTGTCATGACTGATTAGTCATGAAAAATTCATAGGTGCTCTTTGATAAAAAATGTTTGTTAGCAATTGATTATATTAACTTTAGAGGAATGTGGCAGTGTCTGCTTTGTAGTGAGTAGGATCGTGGAATATTTATTAGAGAAATGTTTCGAGTACATATACAGAAGGTTTCGACAAAAAAACAACTCTTTTCAGAGACTATCATCTGTTTGATGAGGTAGAGATGTGGTATGCGCTCGGAGTGGCCTATGGAGTGATTTACTATGTAACGATGGCGTGCAGATGTGGTATGCGCTTGGTGTGGCTATCAAGTGGCTATCGACGTAACGATACAGATGTGCTGCTACATAATTTTAACAAAAATTGCACGTTGGACATAATTAGAATTTTTAACTTAAATTAGCTTAGAATAGTTATATTGAAGTTTAAACTAATAGTATTGATATCATTTGTTCTCTTACAGATAAGTACAATATCACTAGGCAACGTTTGCAGGAACAATGACATGAAAATGCCGATAAGTACGATTAATATAGTTAATTTGATCCTTTTGGCGCTTATAACGTCAGTTATTGGCAAATTCTTATACGATTGGCACCGGTTTAGAACTACGGGGGAATTACCTTGGATATCTGCAGTTATGCCATAATAACAATTGAATATATAAAATAAATAAAACGATACTGTCATAAAATAAAAAAAATGTACAGTTTGTACAATGTACAATAAAGTGTTTGGGACCAACAGAACTCTTCTGTAAAAACACATTCTATACTCATAGTAGAACACGATCGTCAACAATCAGAAAGTAATATACACGCAAAAATTGTGGTGTATGACCGTAAGTCGATATTAAAACGGTTTACTAGTGAGGATACGAAGTCACTTTTTACAGAATAGCTCTACTGGATTAATCACATTAGCTAAAACAAATATTCATTTAGCAAGAAGTCTGTGTCTACACCAATCCGTCTTGGTAGGCACCCTGCTATCATCAAATATTCTACCGACAAACAACAATATTGTAAGGCTGAGTGAGCCAGAGTAATTACAGGCACATCTTTGATCATACGGTTAGCGACACTGTAAATTACCAAGAAATATGTGTATGTATGGAAGGAATATAAACAGACATATATAATATATATATATAAATAATATTATATTTGATAAAGTACATCATCCATCGGAGTATTCTGTCTCGGTGGGTCGCATTACACTGCTTTTAATAAATTTACTTCGATAATAAAACAAAACAATTTCTTTGTAAAATGAAATATTTTCAGATAGCCTATATCAATTGAAGAATATAGAAAGGTACTCGTAAGCAAACCTTCGATATATTTATACATATTTGATGAGTTTTGATAATAGCTCTGCTATATTATGCAATACAAACAATGGGGCTATTACGTTTATAGCACAGCAACTGTTGCTATGAAATATTTATTGCGGTTGATATTAAATGAAATCAAAAAAAATATATATATAAGTCAGTATTTTTTTTTTGGGGTATATGTGAGACTCGTCGGTGCCCAGGACTGCGCCCTAGTACATCGGAATATCCACTAAAAGACCCTCTCCGTCTTTTAAGCGGGCGCCACATGATCGCTTTCGCATGCTACTGTGTCGAGTAGTATTATGGACATATGCAGTAGCATAATACTCCATAGTATTGATTTATCGACTGCAATATTTACAGATGTTCTTAAATATACCTATGTTTCTAATACAATACAACACTATTCCATTGAACTATCTAAATCCACTTAATTATACTTCAAAGTTATTACACCAACGTTCAAAACGCCATTTTTCCACGAATAGATATAGATTATTATTTCAGACGTCAACCGATATCAATAAGCTTCTAGTATTACGTGCTTAAAATAATCAATGTTTTAATTAAACAATGCAATAATAATATAATTGAGATTGTAAGTAATGAAAAATATCTAAAGGTATTTATCGTAAGTGGAACGATATGCTAGTCTTTTTGTCGTTAAAAATATATATGTACATAAAAATTTTAGTGTCTTGATTTTTATATTTAATTTAAGACTATTATGTAAAGTTAAAACCGTTTATGACGACATCATTTAGAACAACATATCGGTTATATTGACCAAAATCGAAGATCCCGGCTGAATGCAATATAACTGTCTTATCAAAAATATTGCTTTGTACGACATTGCTTACTACGAAATACCGCATTAAACGACCACATTTGGCTAATGTTTTTGGAGAATTATATCTGTAGAACAACCAGCTGAGGCGTATTGTAAACAATTAGTACTAAAGCAGACGAGTGCATTGATGTAGATAGGTCTATTGCGATTTGTGCACCGGCTGCGGAAGATGATATTGTATGAGAAGTTCAAGAAGAAAATGATGAACTGATGAACAATTTACAGTGGCTACTTTGAATTATGGTCTCAATGCTGTTAGTGTATTACGCAAGATTGTTCTTTTTAATGCACAGTTTCACATGCAGGGAAATTATAACGATACGCTTATTAGACTCCAAAGTGAATTACAAAATGTGTATACAAGAGAAAGGTGTTCCAAACAAACTAAAATTACAGATTTTATGCATACAGGAAAATTACATTGTTCTTTCTTAACACGTATACGTTTTGATTGAAATAAACGAAATATAATTTAATTTCATACAGTAATATATTTTGCCTATTAATCACTTCATAAAAAAATAAGCATCACCGGTTGTTACGACTATCGGTTTTTACGACTAAATATGAGTAGTCCCTTCAATGTCGTTATAACAGATTTTGACTGTATTTATAAATTGAAATATGTTTTACAATTACTTATAATATATTTATGTTTTGAAATACTATGGTTTAGCTGTTGGCATAATAAACGTAGCTTAATAAATAATATGTGCAATATTTTATTCAATTTGACGTTACTTGCAAATGAGATTAAGTATGTGATATTGTTAAATAAAATAAATATATTAAATATATTCTATTTTCGTTTTATTATCGCGTAAAATTTATGATTACAACAAAGGATGCAGATTTTTAATGACAAGCTTTTCAAATTGATCTTGATATCTGATAAGTATATTATATTCAATTATTGAGCCGATATAGACTAGTGAGTGGAGAGAACACCTGAATCTTAATTGAAGATTAGGGGTTTAGATCTAGGCAAGCATTACAGAGTTTTCAGCTTAATATGTTTTTTTTTGTATTCCATCTCGTGTATATGATAGTGAAGGAAAATATCGTGAAATTCTGCAACATACGTATGCTGTATTGGAGCAGCAAAATGGAATAAATTCCAAATTTGCTCGTCAAGAGGAGAGGCCTCCTGCCTTTTCCGAGTTTTGGGATATTTACATACTTTTAATTTTTACATTAATTATATCATATAACTTTTCCTACATTAAAAAGCTTGATGTTTATTTAAGAATAACTGCCTACTTAGTTTCTCGTCAGTTCATTACGGTTGATGAGAATAATATATACATTTCAAGCTGTTGGTACTCTACCTTTACACACTTTACCTTTTTTTTAGTATGAAATATCAATAAATCTTAAATGATTACACACAATTAATAACAGTGTCACACTGGATTGATTGATTTCAAAGCAAACTGACAAAATTTACCGACCGTAATATTATTTACTTTATAAAATATACTACTAGAAAACCAATTGTTTCTTAAAAGAACCACCCAAATCTTTCCAGCAGGGTACTTATACAAGTAACAAGGTGCATGGAAGGCTAATATCGACCTTTTATTTTTCAATTGTAAAATATGAATATTATTGGAATATATATAATATTAAATTTTTAAAGAAATAGACGTAATGATATAATAGTTTACAATCTTGTAATAAAAACACTAATTTATAATTTTTTGAAACATCACCTTTTAGAAAATTCGGCAAAAAATTGCTCCTTACCTGCTTCCATATAAATACAAGAGATGGCATTACAATAGTTTGTTAAGCACCATCTATGGATTGCATTAGAAACTTGAACAGATAGACTCGAATCATAGCTTGTTTATTTTTCTTATGAATTTATGTTATAATATAAAGATGTCGCTTCATTCTGGACCATTTTTAATAAACAAATATTTATTGAATTTTCCAAAGCCTTAAATGGTGTCGAAGTAATCTACCTATATGTTACAAAAGTACCGACTATTGTTAAATTAAAAAATATTTTGGATTAGGTGTAAATATTTAACAATTAATTCAAATTGTGACCAGCCTCTCAGCTTAAGCACAACTTCACAAGCGCCCGTTTGCAGGCGTGTTCTGGAAATCTCCCACCCCCTCCATAAAGATTTTTAAGGGACCTTCTGATATCCCACGTTAATAGTTCACAATAGAAATAGCAAACGGCACCCTATAAGCATATTTTAACTGGCTGATTATGAAGCATTCAATTAATTTACAACGCAATATCAAACTAAATATTAATAACCTAAAAGCGGGCTTGAGAAATTATGTAAAAATGGTATTAACAGACAGATGCATCAATCGACTTAGTTTTAAATTATTATCATAATATTTTAAGATGTAATGTAATTCTATAAAAACAGTATATTAGAGAGATAACATTGTATTTAGTTTACTTATGTTTATATCATTAAAATAATAATTTAACGTACTAATTCAAAAAAGTAGTAAATATAAGTAGAAGTACCTATAAAAAGATGCATATAAATCTTTCACCTTTGAAAGCGCAACACTGCATTTGAACCAAAGCAATAAGGGTTGTGTAGTTTGGTAGTAGAACAAGTGGCGAGTAACACTAAGGAAAATTGTAAAAAGCACCATTCATAATGCACAATCCAGTTTATCATCCATTCAGTTATGCAACTATTCATTTCTGAATATAAACCGAATATAAGATTTTAAATTAACATGGTTATTTTTATTACTAACAGTATTTAAAACGGGATATTTACCATGTTTTTTATTTATATTTGGTGGAGCTCGATATTTCGACATTATCTACGAACGTAAAAATAAAAAACATGGTAAATATCCCGTTTTAAATACTGTTATAAACCGAATATTAGGGTTTCTAAGTAAGGCAAGAACCACTGCATTTTTATTTGTTCGTCGGTGATGACTACAGGCGCAAGAGACATAACATCTTAGTTCCCAAGGTTGGTGGCGCATTGGCGAAGTAAGGAATTGTTAATATTTCTTACAGCACCATTGTCCATGGGCGGTGGTGACCACTTACCACCAGGTGGCCCATATGCTCGTCCGCCAACGTATGCCATATAAAAAAAAAGTAAAGTCGTGAGGAAATCTGCATTTGTCTGTAGAAAAATAAAATTAATAAGCTCTAAAACCTTCTTTTCAAAAGGAAAGGAGTCCCCAGTTGGGCTACTGGGGCATTAACAGACTGTTACTAAACGTGAAACACACATATTCACTATAATAACTCTCACATAATATTAATTTATTTTTTTAAATGATTTGACTATTAAAATGAAAATGTTATGTTAAGGGGTATTATTTATGTCATTGTATCTGAGCGGATTAGATATTTGTTTTTTTATTACTTTGTTGTATAGCTGACACCACTTGAAAATGACCTAAGCTAATACATTGTCTAATACTCACCTGGGACTCTTTCAATATCGATATGTTATAAAAGAGCCAGAAGTTACATTTTTTTAAAATTAATATTTCGTTGATTTTTCGTAGTATTTAAGGATTTTTTTATTAAATTACTTTCTTTAATAAACAAAAAATAAGTGATGAAAAAAAACATCATCGTTTTCTTTCATTAAAAGTATATTTATTTGGTCCGTTAAGAAAACTAGCACTTTCATGCCACTTCTCCCCAACCTGGGACTGTATAATGGGAATTAGGTATTTCTGACTTGTTCCAACCAAAGGGACATTTCCACATACTATATGGGTAGTTGGTAGAATCACATAAATAGTATTCAATAAAATGATAGTACAATATTTTAATTAGGGCCGTATGTATTAATACTTATTATGTCAATTTATTATGATAACTGGCTGTTACCAACCCATTTCACTGAGTATTCAATAATAAATATTCTACAATCATCTACGGACGATTCTGCTTTGATTGATCACAGTCTCATTAAAGTTAATATGTATTTCCATAAGAAAATGATGTATGGTAAAAGTTCTCATTAATATTCTTAGAATATATTATAGTCTGATACGAAACTCGATACGTTAAGCGACGTGACCGTCACGGGACGCCACATGTGGAACATCAACATTGACTGCTATTAAAACAATTTGTATAATAACAAAACTAAAAAATAAAATTGATAATTAATAAAAACGGTCGTTCGTTAGAAAAGTAAATATATTTTATATTTGTTACAAATTTATATTTGTTACTTTATTAAAATATTATTATTTTTGAGGGAAATAAAGCCATTTGCATTAAGTCATTATTTTAAAATAGGAGCGAGAACAGTGGTCCTAAACTGCAGTGAGATCGTGAGGGATATAACTAAACAATCACTAAGAATGAAAATTGAAGTTATGTGCTCTGAATACGAACGTGCAACGATAAGGGAAATTCAAAATTTTCTCGTCTACTGAAGGCTGGCATGGAAGCTAATGTGGAAGAAAATCGTGCCACAGAAAAATTCTTAGACAACGTAGAATGATGAGATGTTTTCACAATGAAGTGAAAGATAAAAGTAAAAATTAAAATCTAAATATACTTTATTTGCTCTTATAAGCGCGTTGGAATCGCTAATTTATAAGACATTTTTTTATTTTAAAGAATATATTGAAATGTAAATTCTACAGAAACGAACCTACAAGATATTAATTATTATAAATATTTAAATAAAATCAAATAAATAATTATTTTACTTGCATGAAAAACGTTTTTTCATCTATGCAATTTAATAGTATTCATACGCCTTATTTATATATACGAAGAAGAATATCATTTAAATTAGATAAATATTACATAGATTAACAGAGATTTCTCAATATATATTTTTTAAGTTTTAAATCAAAATAAGTGCGCGTTATCCACTGACCGTCCATTTATTCTCTTTTGGTTTTATAAATAGAATAAGTTAGAGAACGTGCAATGTTATCCGCTATTTCGATCTCGGTAGTAAAGAGGACAATTGTTACGAAATTTCTAGTATAGCTACGGAAATCTCTTAGAGTGTATCCGGGATGAGTACAAATAAGCTGAACTTGTTTCCGTCATTTGGGTCGAGTCATTTCCTACTTCCGAACATCCGATTCTGGGTCGAATTTATTGTCTAGCGAATATCTTTTCATCAAGCCTTAGGTGCTTTCTTTTGGGTTAAAAAAATAACAGTTTATCTTAATCTGAATAAGTAATAAGTTAGAATATATTATTCGACATTATGTCAATTGAGTGAATGTTCTATCGTAGTTAATAAATCTTGCACAATGATATTATAAATCGTAGCAAATGGCAGGCACTTTGATCTCTGTCGACGAGTGCTGACTCGGCGATTAGTTGGGCAACGTCAGCTTGATAACTGTGGACATGTTACTATGTATATAATATTAACATGTGGTTTGATTATATACTAGTAAGTATATTACATGTAATGATTTCATTTTACTACTGTAATATAATTATATTTATAAAACATCCTATTTATAAGTCTAACAAGTTTTTTTTTAATTTTATCATCGAGGTAAATATCTATAAAATAAATAGTTAAAGTTAAATTTTCATTTAATTCCCACAGAAACATAGTATTATAAGAATTGCTTTCCTTTTTTTCCTAAAATGATCATGATCATATAAAAAAAATCAATTATTCAAATCGGTTCAACCGTTCTTAAGTGATGCCACTATTAACTAAAAGCATTGAATTTCTAGGTATCAAATTTTCACAGAAGTGAATTTAATACATCCTTTATGACACTCACAATGGTAACACCAGTACTATTAGAACATCTATTAAATTCAGCTTTGTAATTGAATCTGTTCCTCTGCCAATAAATTGTTCGATAAGTGATTTATCTTGCAGTCTGACAGGCACTTCGCTGCGTATTCGAAACGCCCTGGGCTATACTCGTACATGGTAAAAGTATTAAAGCTTATTAAGCAAACTTGTATAATCTGAGTAACGTTATAAAATGTTTTTAGAAAAAGCAAAACTCCGATAGTTTGAATTTCGAATGATTTTTGTATCAATTTAAATTACATAAATATTTTATCTACATGTTAAAACATTTGTGTTGCCATTCTCTTAATCGAGAACTTAAGATCGAATTCTCAAATATTTATATTACTTATATTATTACATATCTGTCATATGTAATGTAATGAAATGTTCATATAATTACAACAGTTCGCTGTCAGTTTTACTACTAGGATAACACTAAGACAGAAGAACCAAAGTCTCGTCATGGATGTGATTAGATAATTGATGATGACTGTGTAAGTGATGATGAAGATGATTAATCGAATCGTAATTAGGCTTTTGCTGCTTACAGCTTCGTGTCCGTGGAGTTTATATGACTTATTTTATCATGATTCATTCATTACATGAACCTTCGTCTGCGTATCTCAAACTTTCGTTTGCCAAATTTCAGGACGATCGATTGAAACGTTGAGTCATGTGAGCCGGGCAAACAAATAATAAAATTGAACATTTATATATGAGCAATTATCACGATATGTTTGAATTAAAGCAAAAGTAAACAAATTAAATTATTGTGAATATAAAAAAATGCCGAGTCTTTAAATATAATGAATAATGTTAACTCTTCTTTGTGACGTGGTTAAGAAAGTTGTTAAGTCTGTTAGTCCTGCTAATTTATTAAATTTTGAACCTCAACGATTCAAGTAATACATATGGCAACAAAGCAACAATTGTAGTACTTTTTGTTATACATTAGAGCAGCTAGAATTTTAGCTTAGGACGGAAAGCCTAATATCCTAATATTAATAATTATTTTCACATTTGCTTTAACATTGATTTGTATTTCACAACAGTAAATAGTTTCATTTGAATATGGAACCAGGTTTCCCTAGTGCTGAACCCTTGCTCTCTATCTGGCTTCGTCCATGCTCATGAATATCTAGAAGACTTTTTCGAATTTTTTATATAAAAATTGTAAGTAAAATTCAAATTTTCTTTCGTTTGCTAAACTGCGTATTAATTGCAATAAAGCAAAGAACATTATCTTAGTGGCGAAATGCCAATAAATCACGGTTTGGTAAGACGTATTATATCAGCAAGCCAAAGCCGAGAGTTGCACATAATGACGTCACTCGCCGACGGGCATACAATGCCTTCATTATATCCTCAGCGTGCTTAGCATTATGCGATGTCTGCTGGCAAGTTCAAATAGAATGCTGAAGTTTCAAATAGGCGTATTTAGTTTGAATTGTTTATTTTTACGTAATATATGAACTTTTCACATTCTAGACATTTGTTTAACAGTATCTTGAAAAGAAAACAGATTAAGGGGATGAAATATTAAATGTATTCTACAGTATATCAATATGAAGGTATGTAATAAATTAGCATTAGATGTCTGAGATAGACTTCGAGCATATAATAATAATATATGCAATAAGCATCCTAAAAAAGGTTATTATTTTCCGAGTGGTACTGGGAAAGCCGAATAGAACAGTGAGAATGAGGATGAACGAGATGAATGAGATCAGAAGTTTTTGTGAACCCGTCGATGCTATCGAGCATTAAGGCATTTTTCCCATTCGTGCGGTTACGGGAACTCAACTCACCACCAAGTGTAATGTGTATTACACTTGGTGGTGAATTGAGTAAATGGGATATTAGTAACAGGATTAAGCAATATAATGCAATTTTTATTTGTTTTGTTTGCATGTTACTTTTGAACAGTTGAAAGATTTAAGAGTTATTTAAGACTCTATGAAACCATTTTTCATAAATTGCAAGATCCGAAGACCAAAACTAACAATATTAAAGCTCTCACTTAAGTTTCCAGGTAGAAGTTATAATGCACTTTCAGTTAACTTCGAAGATAAGTTCAAAGAGTGCGGTATTCATGAGTTAACGTCAAAGGGTAAGTATTTTGATATTGGTTCAGTGTGGTAATTATTGAATTAATTTATTAGATTTTTTTTATATCCAACAGAAAGACTGGTAAATTGTTTGTAAGTTGTCACTACGAACCGCAAATAGTTATCACAGACAGCTCAGTATACAGAATATGTAGCCAAGTCATACAACATTAACAGCCTGTAAATTTCCCACTGTTGGGCTAAGGCCTCCTCTCCCTTTGAGGAGAAGGGTTGGAACATATTCCACCACGCTGCTCCAATGCGGGTTGGTGAATACACATGTGGCAGAATTTCGTTGAAATTAGACACATGCAGGTTTCCTCACGATGTTTTCCTTCACCGCCGAGCACGAGATGAATTATAAATACAAATTAAGCACATGTAATATAGTGGTGCTAGCCTGGGTATGACCCCGCAATCATCGGTTAAGATGCACACGTTCTAACCACTGGGCCATCTCAGCTCGTATTTTAAATAATTAATCGCGCTCGGTGGTAAGGAATTAAATTATGAGGAAACATTCAATAAACAAACAGACATTTGTGACATGGATGATAGCGCGTTTATCATATAATTTAATGATATATCTAATTAAAATTGCTACAATTAGACATTTCCGTCAATTAATTAACACTGTTTCATAAAAAAGTTGTTAATGAATATATTTATAAACTAGATGAAAACTGGGCTTTGCTCGAGTAAAATAAATAAAACTAAACAAATATAAATATACTAACTACCGTTACCCAGCCCGTAATTATTATTTGGAACACACTTTCTGAACGTAAATATCAAACATGGCCGCCAATTGAACTGTCATGTCATTGAATTTCATGGATTTTACATCAAATATCTCGATTGTACGAATTTTGCGGATATAATTATGTTGTCGACTAAAAATAATTATCTTTTAACGATTCATAATTGTGGATAAGTTTCTATCGGGTCTATCGTAGACCTTACGGAATTATTAAAAATATTGCAATTATTGTTTTTTTAATGACTCTTATAATTGACACTGTTCTCAATTATTTTCCATTCTATTAAAATTGTATTCGTTTTTATATTGATTTGTATATCAATAAAAGGAGATGTTCAATAAATATTACTTACTATTCGATTGTGAACAACCGTAGTGTAAGGATCACCTGCAATACGGAATTCGGTTTTATATTTATTATAGAACAGAAACTCCTACATGCTTGTAGGTATCCATCATCAATTTATAAGGAGTATGGTTAAAAAATGTAATACTTGCGCTTACCGAAGCCAGGGGAAGAGATTTTCAAAAGAGGAGTTCCAAGTTACAGTTCGGCATCTACATAGACAATTATGGTTGATGCTTGCAATGTACATTGTACATTGTTATTTTTACAGAAATAATTAATGAAATGATATTCAATGTCTAAAAAAATATATTTAGAAATTAAGCTAAACAAGAACACGTACACTTTGTCTTAAAAAAAATCGATAAAAATATATTAAAAATAAAATATTTTCCGAACGTTTTCCTCAACAGACAACCTCCTCGACGACCCTTTTGTCCAGCAGTGGATCATAAACGCTCCAGCTTTCTCTTAAATTTATAATACATATTTTTATTAAAATGAACAGATGTTTAGTAATATTATAATACAATACTTATCCTTTTACCAAAAGATTTCTTCGTTCGTATTTAAAGTTAGCACGTCTTACGGCACGGCTATATAATTTCAAATAGTAATTTTTGGTTAGCAACAATATTTACTTTAAGAATTTATAGAATTTTCTTTTACAAAGCAATATTTTCTGAGATATTATAAGATACCCAGGTCCGAACGCTGTGTTGAGCAACTAAAAGTTATTGGGTTTTTTCCTCATTAGTATCTCGGAGCTTGGAATTTGAATATTAATTTGATTGTGATGATGATTTTAAAGTTGTAATACTCTTCTTGAATAAAGTAGGTATATTTAGATTTTATGTTCTAGTGACCAGCCACGGTTTCACACAAGTGCAATTTATTAGTAAGGAAAATGGTATGATTTTATTATAATTAATCTTATCGCACTCAGAAATAATGTAGCTTTCTAACAAATTTATATAATTTCTTTTTGGAGTAATCATTGGTTCTGGAGATTACCTCCTACACATGAACAAACAAATTTTTAATTATTTATAATGTTAGTATACAATTCTTAAAGATTGTGAAATCTAAATATCTGTAAATTAAAATTACTAAGTATATAAAATCACCTATATATAATGTATTTATTTGGCATAAAATAATGTTAAACATTATATATATTCAACGTTATTTAACGCTGGAAATATAGAAGAATATTACTTTAAAATAAACTGCTAGCGATGGATCGATAAACAAATGCATCTCATGGGAGTAAAAAATGTTTACATAGCAACTAGCGGCGTGGCGAGTATTGAGATGAAACTATGCTGCCACTTGTTTTGTATATAATAAATAAATTCGTAAAGCATGCTTTTTTAATCTCTTTTAACAACGTTTTAGCGCTAATTAATATATCCTTATTGGTACGTACTTCTATATTCAATTGTGTTTTGTGATTAAATTGATTAAAGATTTATTATAAGTTTTTTGAGCGGATTTGATAAGTGAGATTAACATACACATATACGAGGAGAGAAGCTCATATTACCTAGTTTTCGACTCAAACAAAGTCAACATATCCATCCTTACGGGGGTACGGATTTCTTTTTTATAATAACAAAATCACGGTTATAGTTAACATCGCCTAATAATAAATTTAAATCTTATATAAATAAATATTAATAATTAAGTCACAATATATGCTCAATACTAGATTATATTCATGATTAAAATGCGTGGACATAGTAATTTTAGATTTCCAGGCATATGTATATAAATGTAATTGTACTTTATTGACAAACTCTGTAATTAAAATGGTTCTTCTCAGTAGAATCTACTTTCCGAAACTGTGGTAGCATTGCATTTACATTGAACACTATAATACGACGAATTCAAACGATTCAAAAGCGCTTTTGTGAGTTTACTTGAATAAAGACTATTTTGATTTTGATTTTGAATAGTCTACATTTTTAGCGAATAAATATGCGAAGGGCAGCCTCTTTTGTATTATTATTATAAAATACTAAAACCTTATCCAAAACGCGCTGCATCTTTGGGTATAAGGTTTATATAATTATATTGGTTAAGTATTTGTTTTCATTGCGACATAGCAAAATAAATTAACTAGTATTATCTTTACCTGTTAGTGATGTCTGACAATAATCAATCAAGTACAATTCGCTCATTTGTATAATGTATATGAAATATAAAATAGTAAATTTAACTGCTGAATGCTACCTTATTTCCCAAAGAGAAGGTTCGGAGTTAAACCTACTTCGCTGCTCAATAAGATGGAAAACATTGAATCTAACTGAAAGTCACGACACCGAAAATAATTTAATTAAACCAAAAATACACGCAAATTTTTTTTGAAGACATCGTTTCACAGTTTTTACTTCTTTCGATTAATTCTAGATCAATAAACGGTTACCAGAAGAAAACTAATCAAACTAAACGAATTAGAATTTTCGCTTTGCTTATAAGTAATATTGGATACATGTGAGTCTCGTAGTTTCGGAACATTAATTAGAGGAAGCTGTCAGCGCAAGAAGGCGCGACTAGATCACTACGTAGCCAAAATAAAATGACCTCGCTCTTCGACACGGATATTATCTAGTCGGTAAGTTTCGTATATGGTTTCGTCGTAACATTTTATCTATGTACGGGTCAGATTATAATGGTAATTTAACACACACGTTTCTAATACATTACTTTAATTATAATACGGTCTCCGTAAAGGTTATATACATTTTAGGTATATAGTAAGTAATTTTCCAAACATATTATTTATCGGTATTACGTAATTGAGCATTTTAAGAAGGAAGTTTCACTAGCTTTAGTAGTGTATTGATTATTGTATTGACCTTTTTGTAATTTGTCACTAGAAATATTCATATTGTAACGAATAAATATTATACGTGAAATATAAATTATTATTATTATTATTTTGTAATTCTGTCGCAGCGCCATCTACCGGGTTCAATATAGGCCGTGCGGGGACCCAATTAAGCACGTAAAAAATTTAATTAATACATACAGATACGTTAGATTACATAGGAAATGTACACATATACCTATTGGAATAAAAATCATAATGAAAGGAATGACGTTACAATATGAAAATACATGCGGTTTAGATCTTCGACAAATACTCAATACGAGATTCCATATTTAAATTATTTCTCTAATTTTACTCGTGGTTCTTTTTTAAAAACATGGCATACATATCTAAAACAAAAAGCGGTTCAGACAGAAAAGTTACATTTATATAGTATATTCGGTTTTTGCCAGCGAACATACGTTTTTATTATTTTTTCTGACGTTTCGACAAAGTTGTACGAGCTCAGCTCGTGGCCGCGGCGACCAGGTTGCAATATAAAATGTATAATATAAACCCCTAAACTTTGAAGAGACAGAGTTTAATGTCGCATTTTATAATGTTAATAGTAAAAATGGTGTGCATTAAAAAATATTTTTAAAGAGACATTTTATGATTTTTCAAATATATTTATGGCCTGGTACCATAAGGGTCAATATAAATAAAATTAATACTTTTTGTAAGTAGAATTGCAATAGTAAACCAATGTTACTCGTTTTATTATAACATTTATGCGAAATCCAAATCTCATATATTTTTATTCAGGTAAACATTGGATGGCCCAGTGATTAGAACGCGTGCATCTTAACCGATGATTTCGGGTTCAAACCCAGACAGGCACCACTAAATTTTCATATTCTTAATTTTGTGTTTATAATTCATCTTGTGCTCGGAGGTGAAGGAAAACATCGTGAGGAAACCTGCATGTGTCTAATTTCAACGAAATTCTGCCATATGTGTATTCCACCAACCCGCATTGGAGCAACGTGGTGGAATATGCTCCAAACCTTCTCCTCAAAGGGAGAGGAGGCCTTAGCCCAGCAGTGGGAAATTTACAGGCTGCTAATATAAATGTATGTAATGTAATGTAAACATTGCAGTAAAGCATTTTTGAATAGTCATTATTTCAACTGTAAACCGTTTCGGAACAGCTTCTTGCAAGATGAAAAGCCAAGAACAACGAAATTAGTATCCACAATTACTGTTCTTGATGAGTACGAATTAGGAATTCCAGCTTAAATCTAACCATGTATTATAAATAACATGCAATAATATTATTTGATCAATTGTAACTAAATCATTTTTAACTAAACAAGCGATTTCGTGTATTATTGTTATTATTAGTTATCTTAAGCCTAAGTCAATATAGCACGAATAAATTTAACTTTTAAAAGGAAACGGCCAAGGAAAAATTATATATATATATATAGTTTCCTATATATAACAGGAAAGAAGCCAAATAAACAAAATTTGACAGCAAATTGAGGCGATATCATTGGTTTAGAGCTTGATTAATCTATGATATTCACTATGGATTTGCGAAAAAATGGCGATCCTAACGTCGACGAAATTGTTATCGGAATTTTGAAAGTAAAATTAAAGTAGAAATAAGTAGTTAAGTTTTGTAATATAAATAAAGATATTTTAATCATAAACTTTTAGCACTGCACAATATAGTTGAGAGCAAATCGCATGAAATACGTACGAATCGCATGAAAAACGTATGAAGTCTAAGGTGTGTTTATCTTTTTCCTAATTCCATTGGAATAGGCTGTATAAATATATATATATTATTAAGAATAATGTCGAGCTTTCAAAATGTATGTGAGGATAGTCATTGATCAATTCCATGGAAAACATGACGGATATGGAAGAATTTTTGGAGTGATTTATCTTATTTAGACGTATTTTCTATGAAGAAGCTATACAATAATTTCCATCGAAATCACTTAGGATCAAGTGGCCCATTTGCCGGTAACTAAACATTAGCTAGCCTACACTAGCTACATTAATATAATAAATAAAAGAGTACGTACAACGGTATCCTAAGATATTATACCCTGTTAAATGTAAAATCCAAACTTGTCTATAAATAAAAAAAAATAAAATTTTTACAAAACTTCGTACATAGACATAGCGACCTATTGAAAGGAAAGCTCTGGCCAAAGCTAGTAGCATATAAATAGAGATTTTATTCATACTTTAAAAACGTCGTTTCTCCAAAGTGCCTATACATTTAACACAAAACCCCTACCCCGTGTGTAAGCGATTTTATATAAAGTTATCCATATATACGTACTTGATTTCAATCTTATTCATTTTAAACTTTATTTACATACCTTTGTTTAATATTTCGATCAAATAGAGTAGTAATAAGTAGAATTTAATGAGTTTTTCATTTTATCAACGAACATGGTCATATTCCTATCGAAAAAATCCGAAATGAAATCCAAGTAGCACCAATACATTTTTGATTGATCCCGCTGCGTCTCTTAGCTAAGGGAGGCGGTGGCTCAGAAGTAGGACATTAACAGTCTGTTAATATTAAAAGATTTATTATTATTATAAATATATTTATTATTTTTATTTTATTGAAGTAAACCACTTCAGACGTCTATCATGGTCTCACAGAGCTCATCATAAAGAGTACTAGAATTAGTTATACCTTACCAACACGGTAGATGAATTAAAAAGCAATAACACTGGTCGAGATCTTGAATATAATTCATAATATTCGTTATACTTTTGCAAAAAAATGTGTTTTTAATGTCCGATATCGGATTATTGGAACTTTGGAAGTAAAATAAAGTTATGAAGTGGAATAGTGTTGTATTATTATTATATATGTATGTATATATTAAAAATTATAAATATATATTACCTAATTATTAACTGTAAGGGTATGGTGTATTTATCTTTATTCTTTCTTTGATTAGAATAGGATATATTTACATTAATACTTTGATTAAGTTGCGATTCAGTGTGCGTTGATGACTCACAGATAACAGACACATTGTAAACAAAAGTTATTATATTTAAATATGTATCTTGACAAACTTCACTTACATCAGTAATTCCATCGCCTAAAAGAAATACTTTGTCTTTCTTTGTAATAATTTTAACTTAGACCCCATACGCTGAAAATGAGGACCGAGGTTTATCGTCAGTGAGACCAGTTCACCTCAAGCCGGCGGTCCATAACGGATGCATTACCAGCTTGCTTCGGCTTACACGAATGCGGTCGGTGTTATAGTGGCACTTGAGTTTAATATGAGATTAAAGCTGTTCTATGTACGTAGTACAGTACACTGAAGCTAATTTAATTCCTAAGAACAACACTATCCCTTTATCAGAGAAAATCCTCCAGGAAGTTACATTTCTTATAAGTTATCGGTCCTTATCGGTTTTTTAATTACTTTCATTGTCTTTTTTTAATAGTTTAAGCGCTATAATTTATATATATATTATAGATTTAATACGTTAATGCATTAGAAACGTTATAAACAGAATAGGCATATTGTGATGAAAGAGCCCAAAGAGGTTTCACTCAGAAAGATAGAAAGTTTTATTATTGTCTATTAGTTTTTTAATTGCTGATACCATAATAAATAAAAAATATCTATGTTTTATGGTTTGCGTATATAAATGTTTTGTACTTTCTTTAAATAGTAAGTTCAAAACACGACCTCATGTTAAATGCGCTTATCATATGAAATATGAAAAAATATGCTGTGGTTCAAATATAAATATTGACGTTTATCAAAAACGGACCAAGTTAAACCATATAAAACTGCTGTATTAAAACGCCAGTTGTAAAAGCTATAAAGAACAGAAATTCCTCTATTTCTAAAAGTAAATATTTGTACTTTTTTTCAACTGAAAGCGGTCGAGAATTTCTGTGCAAGAAGTGGTTATCGGTGGACTAAAAGCGCCAGTTAGACGTACTTAATCCCTATACCGATGGCAGCGGCCTGCACCTATCCAACGGGTTTTAGGGCTACCGAGTACTAGATATTTCTATTGAAAAACCAAGTTAATTGCTCACACTCAAGTACCGTAAAATACGGATTACTCGCAATATAAAGTCCTCTAAACATCGAAACGAGAAAAACAATTGCCAAATAAATTTTTAATATTATATTTCATGTACCATCCTAATCATTCGTTCATAAACATTTTAGTATTTACTGTTACTTTTTTGGGAATGTGTTTTTAATAATTATTAATTTGTATAGTTTAATGCATATAACTTTATCTCAAGGATTTTCGTAGGATCATTTCATTCGGTTTTCAATTTTAGTGAGCTTGATTGTACCTACTGAAACATAACGCAAAAAAGTCGGAGCCCTGTTTGAGAGCTTAGGTATGATGCAGATCCTACCGGTCCCTAATACACTTCGTATGAGGATCGAAGATAACAAAGCTGTATGGAAATGGCCGTCTGAAGGTCCAGATAAATGGAATATGCCTAAATACGGTGCGGACGTAAAAACATAAGCCGATTTTGTGTTGCGTAGCTTTATGAGTATATCTTTGAACACAGGCACCGAGATTGTTTATTGGTACTCGTATTTACCGCTAACAGGATTTTTTCCATATACCAATATATGAGATGGATAAATCTCCCTTGACTTTATATGAGAGCACTGATAGAACTCAAGTTGTAATGAAGTTTACATTTAGAAACGAATGAGAGTGTATATTTTTTATATGTTTTTTTAACTCAAATTTACTGAAATTTGTCTAAATTAAATTGAAATCAAATGGACTTTTAATTTGTAAATATTGAAACTTATGGGCGATTACATATCTTTATTTACGTCATATTACATACTCGACACCAGCAGGGTTGTCTTCATTAATACACACTCGTACATAATGTTTAAGTTTTTAAAAAGACATAACAAGAGATTTTATACATAATACTTTAGGCATATCATTCTGTATAAAATTAGCGATATCAAGTGCGCGATATTAGTTTTCATTTATTTTCATTCTGTATATGGAAAAGAGTTTCTACTGAGTTTCTTGCGAGTTCTTTTTAGTAGAATCTATATTCAGAGTCAGTGCTAAAGGTCTAGAAATGTATCTGGTAAAAACACCCTAATTATATAATCGGCAAATATGAGGTAAATTTATAATGATACACAAAAAAAGTTTAACGAAACATTTTTTTCCAGTAGGTTTATTTCAATTGTTTCATTAAACAGACATAAAAGGGCACCTCGGTAAAAACTCCATTAGAAAGAAGTTCGTCAAGTATAAAAGTTTTGACAATAAAACCGAAAAGTTGGGTATTTTATCATTGTGATAAATATACAAACAAAATTTATTTTATTTTTTATCGGTTCAGTAAGATTTCTATAACTGGGAATAAATTTTTAACTACAAAAATGTATTCTAAGTTATAGAAAAATCAGTGATGTTTTCTCACCGCTGTGATGTAAGTGAGGATGTAAATGGATAGCTTGTGATAAGTCAAACTAGAGTGCAGGCGAAGAGGATTGAGGAAAAAGTTGTGGTTCGTTCAAGATTACTTCCACAAAACGAAGTGCCTTCTTATCTCAGGAGACTATTGGGGCATACCTATACTTGTCCAGTGTCGGATGTTGTGTTACTTGAATAGCATTCTCATTATGGCGACAAGAAGAACATTCTAGTACCGAACCGCATTGGAGTGTTGAACTTGAGGGTCTTCATCTCTAAAACAGAAGTAATCTCATTCCATGATCTACGTGGAGCCCCTTCGACGGGACGATGGTTAAGGTGCAGGGTCTCTGGGTCATTTGTTGGATGAAAGATGGAACTTCGGGCAGCATTTTTTCAAAGAGTCCGAAGTTCATTAACTTAACCAGGAAGACCGGAAACACAATTCTAGCGCGTATACGCTGGTGTGGTACGGTTTACTTTGAGCTGAAATATATCTATCCAAATATCTTGTGAACCATCTCATAAGAACTGTTGTGCACACTCAAATACTCAATGGATGTGGCGTACTGGCTTCATAGTGGCGGAATGAACCTTACGGATGCGAATACTCATCCAGTAAAGTAATAAAGTCCCTGCATCTGAGTCCATAATGTATGGAATCTTCAAGGCCCAGTTTAGGAGCCTGCACATAACATACATACGGGGAGAGAAATAATCTTTCCGGGATCATGAGTACGGCTGTAAAGAAAGAAAAAGAATCCAATACCCTCACAACACTGGACTTACAGGGATTCAGATTACGAGACGGTTACCGTTACTAATCTGGCACGAGAAAACTACAACTGCACGATATCGTATCTCATGCAGTCGTAGCAATACCGCGTAATACGAAGAACTTTATGTATTATACCGACATCAACGAAGACGCGATGGGGACACTTGTGAATAGGGTACTAATGGTGACCAATAAAGATATTCGGTATTGTAATCTACTAAGGAGGCGATCCTCAATAGGGATGACCCCAATATAGAAAAACTGGCCGAATACCGTTCACTAAAATTAATAAAAACAAGGAAAACTGCTTAACAGAGTCTAACTCCGAGTCAATGAAGCAGTCGTCGTCTTAAAGTTCAGTGTAAAATTTTTCTCATTAATTTGCAATCCGAAAATTTAGATTGTGATACTGTCTGACAATAAAAAAAAGGTGCTCCCTTCTGCGGAGACCGCAGAGGGTCATAGCGGTGAGGGCGTTACGTGTTTACCGTACGGTGTCGTGGATAAGTAAGCTCGGAAATTGATTGTACGCTCAGAAATTGATGTTAAATACATACATATCATAAAATAATTTACTATGCATACACGAGTAATACAAAGCGTATTACAGGTTAATACAAAATAAAAATATGTATATATATTATATTACTCAAATAGGCTCTTACAAGCACTTTTGTAAATATACAAGGCGGATTAAACTTAAAAGCTACCACTACAAATATACTTAGTTATACAAGACATGTCCGCACAGATCACCAATATATTCCAGTCAATTGCTCATTAATTTGAAACACAGTAACCCGAAGAAAAAACATCAAAATGGGAGACTGTATAGTGTGGGCGGCACACATGCACATACGGCCTCGACATGGCAAACTACGGCCCATCTTCACTGCGGTATGAATATAATAATAGCTTAGCATTGTCCAAGTGTAGACTAAGGTTATAATATATAAGTTAATAATGTAATTCGTTTAATTAATAAGTTAATAACTATTAAGACTTTGGTTTTCTTAAGTCCATTGGGTGCTATGATCCTGATATCATAATAAGTGCCTGTATAATGTATAATTATAAGGTTAGGTAAATTTAAGTGATATACAAATCATGTAAACAGCAATCTATGCATTGTAAGTAATAAAAAAATATTACGTGGACATTAAATACGTTAATTAAAACAATCACAAGGGTCACTCATACACGAAGGAATAAGCGAGTTTCATCCGGTAAGGATGAAACAAAAGCAGTTTATTTATATTTGCACGGCTAAGTCTTTCCGTAAAGCTCATTAAGAGGACAAAGCCGGCTGTTTATTAGCTCTCACCTGGTCCTTTCTTATTATTATTAAAAACCGGAGCAAGATTTTAAAATGGTATATTTTAATGTGCTTTTAACGATTCTACTTTTTCTTTACCGTTTCGTTTGAGTGTTGTGAAATGTTTGGGACCATTATCGTTATCTTTGCCTTTGGTCTTCGCGTGGTTTTATTCAACTTAATTTCTAAAAAAATAAAACGTTGCTTATTTAAGACAACGATAAAGTTTTCTTTTACCGCGTATAACATATATTATTAGTACGGATTTTATTTTGCGTGTTGTTGAATGATTCCTATGTGATGTTTTTCATTTGAATATTTTTATTGTTGCCGTTTCCGATTTTCATACTATTTAATATAATTGCGTGAATACTTACTGACGCGTCAGTTTTGATACGAGGGGATTGTTGTATGAAATGAGAATTCCTGTATTATCCTTGTTTTCATTCAAAGTAAAACGGAGGTAGACACCGCTAAACGCCCTACAAACCCCGCGTTTGACGGAGTGACGTTTCATTAAGGGTAAGTCAATTATACGGAACAGAGGCAACCGGGAAAACGTATGGTTTTCCATATTTCAGTTGAAATTACACTCATTCTGTTTTTGTTTAATAAATGAGAAAAAATGACGTTATTATTTCTTGAAATGAAAAAGTGAAAAATAATATGTCATTAATATTAATTTATTTTAATTCTCTCTTATTCTCGTCTAAAAGGTTACGGTCAATCAAGTTTACCTTTATTAACAGATGAGGAAAAACTCTTATTTTAATTTTAAGAATATTTTTCAAGACATTTTATTTTGAGGCTTCGAAACAATTAAGTTTTATTTGTAACTAGCTGTTACAAATAAGCAAATAAAAAAAAAAAAATTCTTATATGAAACACATTCTAAAAGCTTTTTTTTAAAAAACTATCATATTTATCATACTAAAAATATTAAAGTTATGATAAGAAACCTATTGAAACCAAAACGCATAACAATGATTTGAAGTATTTCCTTTTAAATAATATTTGTGTAATCTACTCCAATCAAAGAAGGAGTAAAGTGAGCAAACCTTAGATTTACATATTCCGTACTATCTGCAAATAACACTGCTATGTTATGCACTAGGAACAGTTTTTGATTAATATAATATCTTTAAATAAAATACAACTATAATTCCACTTAGCTAATTTTAATTTTAGTTTTGATTCCAAAGAGCTGATATCAATTTCTCCAATTATCAAGACGCAATTTTTTCAGGATTCTATAACGAATAATAAAGATTTATTTTAAAAGTTTACTTCAGTCACTAAACCTAGACCCTCTATAATTATTTTTTGAAATTTAATTATTTTACAACGTTTTAGGTGGAAGGTGGAGTAATCGGGTGGCCAATTTGAAGGTCTGCCTACCGATGCAATTAAAAATAGGTAAAAAACTTCCAACATATCCAAGTCTTGATCAAGGAAGCGTCTGAAGCTTCAAGCAGTGAATCAACTGAATCATCTGTTACATTATCCTTACTAATATTATAAATGCGAAAGTAGCTCTGTGTGTTTCCTCTTCATGCATAAAACCACAGAACCGATTTAGATCGAATTTTGTATGAAGATAGTTTGAATTCAGGGGAAGATATAGGTTAGGTTTTCATTGCGGAAATCGTCCCTTAGGTGTTATTAAATAAGCGTCTGTGTGGAAGTTTGTATGGGGAATCATTTCTTAAGTAAGGAATGTAAAACTAATATATTCGTTAATTTAAGTAATGTTTGTTTATTTGACCAATGAGCAATCACGTTAATGTTAGTACAAAGTTTAATTTTCGCGCGGGTAAAGCCACCGGGTTTTGCTAGGAATTAAATGCATGTAAATTGAAAAATTATTGGACCGATTTCCCTTCAAAATGAAGTGAACAAATGTAGGTGTCTTTATTTACCTGATCAATCTCTCCAAATCGACCGTCCCCTCGTCCGCGTCTCTTAACCCAAAAACGCATTTAGCATATATTGGACGATTTTTTATATGTTTTTTTTTGTTGACTTGATTGGTTTTCGACGATATTTCAAAAAGGCTATGTGAATGTTTTAAGATATTTGAAGACACGCATGAAAATAATAAAACATTAGGCATGCGGTTAAATTAATTCAAAAAATTGCTACTGCCATAGTGCAGTTATAAAATTTTATACGGGTTGAAAGGTCGATTAGTGCATTTATTATATTATTGATATAATAATTATAATTACTGTTCGTCCAGTGATCATTTTTATTGAAAATTTTAAGAAAACATATAAATTTACATTTTTCGAATATTTTCTTCTATTCTTATTAACAGCCACGTTTTTATTGCTTAAATCTAATTAAAAGATTAAAGCACAAAAATAGAAAACAGAGGAGGAAAGGCATCATTTTTTTTCCCTTAACATCATGTAATCGAATTCAATTAAAATATTGTAATAAATGTGAAGTATTCATTTTTATAGGATACCTACATAAAATGTATAACGTACATATTTACTATACCAAATTCCTTCAAACGTTATTAAGTTGTTCCCGTGGCGCGGGAATAAAACAATACCAAAAGCGGGCAAGCCCAGTCCTGGATTTTAATTCAGACCTACAGTATCTTTAGCTCTATAAACTAGTCAGAAGAATCATTGAAATATTAACAACTTAAATTTTCATCAAAGAAAGCGAACATTATATTCGTTTTTTAAGTAAAACAGTTTCAAACTAGAGTCGCCCGCTTCCATCAGACGTCTAATTAATTACTATGCAAATTAGGAGTAAAGCGCTGAGGCCGAATTTTCCTCGACATTTACCGTGATTTATATTTATAAAATCAATTAATATTTTAACATCAAAGCGATCCGCATCCATCATTTGACTTGTAAAGCGGAGTAGCTAAGAAATTAAATAAACGGACGAAACTTCCAACTTTTAAATGTACCATAACAAAAATGTTCAGTCGCTGGGGAAAGGGGCCGGTGTTTTTGGCAATCAATTACACTGGCTTGAAGTTTAATTACAGTTATTTGATAATATTATATTTTGGTTTGATGAAAACTTTACATTATGGTGAGTTTCGACAGAAATAGTTCGGAGTCTGTTTTTGAAACATTTCGTAATTCTTCAGCACCCAACCAACAATTACGCAACTGTATAATTGTAACAATTTTGTTGGCAACTCAAGATAACTGTAGAAACTTTAGTCACCGACGTGTGCTAAAAGGTTGCAATTTTAATTTACGGAGACGCAGTTTTGTGTTTAAATATTTGTCCTTAATATATGCCTTCCTAGGCTTCCTTCAAGCGTTTTTTCGAAGTTAATACTAAATATAACATTTACTACAGCTAGTCTAGAACTCTTTATATTTACGTGAATTTAGTTTTATATTTCAAATAAATGTTCAATTTCAAGTGTGCTCTATTATGAGAATTGCTTGTCACCCTTCAATTTAGACGTTATCAAAATAAAGTGCACTACACAATTGATACATCTTCCATGGCGGATGGCGTTGGCGCGAAGGCGCGTCGTGTCCTACGGAAGCGAGCGCGCCACCGGACGCGGCAGGCGTGCGCTTGTCCTTATGTCGCAGAGGTAAGAACTCCCAGACCTAACATTATTCGTTCCTTATTTCGACGCTACACGATTCGTAATAAACCTGGCCGCCTGCCAACAATTTTCTACCACGTTCGCATGAAAGTAAATTTTGTGTCCGCATAATTTTTGGCGCATTGATTCTGGTCGGCGCTAGTGTCAACGCTGTATTTAACAAGCGAGACCGTTTTGTTATTTTTTTTTGGTTTGAAATTTTGTTACGAATGTGCTAATGTAGAAGATTTTTGGCGAATTGTAATATCATGTAATGTATCTACATATGTATGTGTCGGAACTAATAGAAACTGTTTTTAAATATTAGTAGCTATACCGTCTTACAGGTTTTTAAAAATTATATTGCTTTATATTTTTAAGAAAAATATATTATTTTACACGTGGTTACAATATGGTTAGGAAAAAATAGTCATAAACATGTTATGAAATGATAATGGTAAATAAAAATAGGAAAACAGAAAATCAATTATGTTTACTCTATCGTTTCAGTACTCTATGCCTCTCAGTCCGTCTAATTCCAGAGTAAGTTAGCGATTTATTATCGACTTACTTGGGAGCTGATATGCTTCCCCGGATACTATAGTTTATAGTGTTCACAGCTGTTTATCGCTCGACTAGTTATTGCACTTGCAACGGCAGCTTCCGAGGTCGTATATGTTTTAACCTTATTTATTAACTTTATTATACACTTATAAATTTCATTGAACTATTTTATATATTTATTTATATAATGCTTTACTGCACAAAAGTAAATATTATAAAATGTGGACCTAAGGCTTTGTCTCAAGTCGTTGATAAAATGTTGTAAGTGTGTCAATAGAAATACAAAAATAATTTATATATATATAAACCACCGACTACTGACCATCCGGTGGTCCATTGGCTAAAAAAAATATTTAATTGGCACAGATCACCCGGTACGGTTGGTAGCTATAACATATTTAAAAATAATTAAAGCACTTGTTTTAATTTTCAGCCTCCTAGTTAGGGATTGCATTTCGGCATTGTTATCAGTTCAGGGGATTTGTGTTGGATTTTTTTTCGAAATAATAAATTTTTAATATTTTCAGCGGCGGTATATAAAATTCATTCGTCGAAATAGCTTAAAAAAATTACAAATATAAACAATATTTAACAAACACAAACAAATGAAAAAGTAAATACACGGGCATATGAACAAAAGGACAATATCATTAAAAGTCTTCAAATTCAATGTTTTAAGAAAAGCGGTAACTGAAGTTTTAAAACAAAGAACTTAACCGATATCTGGATTAATACATAAAATTACAGCAAAACAAATTCTCTGTAAAAACACACCTGTTAAATATAATATATTGATCCTTGAAAATGAAGATATTTGCAAAATAATTTTAATAATATGTCAAAAAGATACCAAAAACTATATTAATATAATCTAGATTTACTCGAAACACATCAAGATATCTATTTATAAATAAATATTATATTATATATATAATTAAACATTATATAATATATATTTTATATATAGAACATAATATATTGTATAGAATAAATTAAAATTATAGGAATTATATATAAAATAAATGTTATATGTATATATGTATATGGATCCCGTTTTGCGAGATCCTACTTTGCTGGATTACAATCCCTACTCGTACTAACTCTTGATATTATTATTATTAGTATTTATGACGTTTGTTATTGGTTAAAAATTGTATCGGGATAAAATCTATCAATTTATTTTACCCTTACAAAGTCGGGATAGGTAGCTAAACATGTTTATATTAACGGACGGATTAATGAACAGGTTTATGCTACTGAAACAGGCTACTTATATACTTACATATATAATGGATAACCTACGATCTAAATAATTATTAACGCGTTATATGAAAGCAAGATATTAACTGTTGCTTCTTAATGCATATTCTGTAATGTTACATATGTTCGGAAAAATATTTATGATTTTGTGAGAAAATTGTAATAGTTATAACATTAATACAAGGAATAAAGTCGACTGCTAGGTCAGTAACTCTTTTGTGTAATGTTTATATAGTTTAGTAATAGAATCACAGAAAGCGTTCAAATTACACTATTGCTAAATTTAAAATCGTTTTAAAGGAACGCTTGCGTCTAAAAGGGCAGATATTGTTTTGAAAGGGAAATGAGGTTTTAATGCTTTTTTTTCTGTTTTCAATAGATTTCTTAGAAGTCGGTATATAATTAAAAAATAATTATTGAAATTGGTTCACGATCGGTGCTCATAACGTTTAACATCGAAACAAAAAACCTATCCGATTTAATATTTCCTAAACTCTTTGAAGTCAGCTAGAAATACGCATATAAATGTATTGGATGATCGCGAAATATTAATTTTTGTTAAAATAGTTAACTTCTATAAATTAGATAATACATTAAATAAATTGCACTACACCTAAGTTGTACACACGTCAGAGCTTTGCGATAGAAATTATTTATTTTATATATCGTACGCGGGTTTTACAGGCAATGTTTTTTATTATTTTTGAAGATCCGACGTTTCGATTGAGTTGTACCTTGTGAGGTCACGAGCTGACTGCTCATGTCCTACTATATTCAAGAAATGATTCGTTATGCTTCCAGAAGCTAAATTTTGTTACGAGGCGTATTCAAAAATCGTCAAAGAAAAACATGTTTCGTAAGTTTATAAGACTTAAAAGGTCAACTTTAACAGTCGTTACTAGTACTTATAAAACGAATGGTTGGTATTCTGCAGTAACAATTAATTAAATATAGGAACCAGCAATTTATTTTTTGTTGTTAATGTTAACACCAACTTATTTATTATGAGAATCATTTATTGGCGCGTCTTGGGGGTAAGACCGACTCGTAAGCCGTGACGGCAAAGGGCATTACGCTTTTTTATGTCGTCGTGCACCTTCTCCGTCGTCCTTGTGCAAGTGTGGCTATATATTATTATAATAATAAAAACATATATTTATATTAATAACGAAGTTGTAGTTTTATTTATTGTACTTCACATGTGTGTGTATATATATGTATGTGTTTGGGTGTGTATATTTATTGGTGTTCTTTAATTATAAATTGTTTCGATAACAATTTCATTTACTACCCGTTTCCATGACGACCGATTTTTTCCATATTCAATTTAAGTAAAAATATCTCGATCCGGTATATGACATGCTAATTATAAATTACTTAATAAAACTATAAATGCAGATAGAAAGAATAATAAGAAAATGATGAACACTTTAATAGCGCCACTGATGATCGATCGCCGATTAATATTTATACTTCCATCCACTCCCCTCTCCTGTACCTGGGGGAACTTATTAAGAGTTTTCACAGCATAGTAAATTTGCATCCATACATATAAATGAGTCTCGTCACGTTTTACTTTTATGAAGCAAAAAATGATTAGAACGGATTCACTAAATATACAAGTATATATTTTTAAATTCTTGTAAAATATTATTTAACAGTATTAGTAAATACTTGGTGGTAAGAATTTGTGTTAGCCCATCTGGGAGGTACCCCATATTATGACACCGAACAGAAAAACCAAACAAAAGCACAACTTTGTATTGTTGTGTTCCGGTTTGAAGAGTGAGAGATATCTTAGTTTCCAAGTTTGCGATTATTCCCTATTGCTACTATTGAAGAAATGAATCGTTTCACTTACGGAGACTAGAAATATCTAAATTACGTTAGTATTGTTTATTGCAACAGCCAAAATATTAGCAACTGACATCGTTATACATCTATCATACTTTCCATTAATCATATCGTTCTAATTTTAAATGAGAAAGCCGTTTGTTATCTGTGTAAATAAATTCAACGATTCATTAAAAATCAAACAGTTGCTCATAAACAGTCACATGGAAAGCTATGAATGACTTCTCATCAAACAAACGAGTGTCTACCGGGGTTCAACCGCAGTTACCTTTCCCCATAAGCAACAGTGCCACACGAACCTATGCAGCGATATGGTGCACTTCAGCTTCATTATCATTTTTGACAACCGGTGTTCACATGCCCTGAATTTTTAGGTCAAATAGATACCAAATTTGAATTTGTGTGTGAGGAAAGGCTTGGATTGTGAAGCATACTTCGACACCCGTAACTAGATTGGCATTTAGCCAATCAGGAGGAGCCAATCTCGCACGCCATAAATATTTTTATAATAACAATATTTTAGTTTAATTGGCCTAAAGGATTATCTTTTGTATGTATGCCCGGATTATCTCAGTTATCGCAACACACTCGTTGCCAACACGTTGATAGATTTGGACTAATGTATTGAAGCTTTGAATCAACTATGAGATTATATTGATGTATTTAATGTGATTGGAAAAATGAGTATTATCCTTATTTTTTACATCGCTAAATTTATCGCGCCAAAACGGATAGAAGTTATTGTAATATCTACATATATTTTATTGTTATTAATTTTTATGCTCGATAGTGGCCGAATAATAAATAATTTTAATAAAGTTAAAAGTCACGGGTATAATATTTATGAATATTTTAAAATGTATTATATATATATAGTCGGTGTGAAATAATTAGGGAAAGTATCTATCATTCCGTATAAACAATAATAAATATCACAGTAACAGCCTGTAAATTTCCCACTGCTAGGCTGGAGCATATTCCACCCCAATGCGGGTTGGTGGTTGGTGTGACAGAATACCGTTGAAATTAAACACTTGCAAGTTTGATGTGAAAACATCGTGAGGAAACCTGCATGTGTCTAATTTTAACAAAATTCTACCACACGTGTATCCACCAACGCATTGGAGCAGCGTGGTAGAATATACTTCAAATCTTTTCCTCGAAGGGAGTGGAGGCCTTAGCCCAGAAGTGGGAAATTTACAGGCTGTTAATGTTACTCACCCTGCGAACCGAAACATAAAGACTCTAAATAGTTCTTGTACAAAGCCTTAACGCTAAGTTATTAGTAGTTATATTAGCAAACAACACTGCAGCTGCATATTGCAGCACTGTTATTCTGCAGCAACAACAATTTTGATCTAGTACGCACAGGCATCTAATTTTGCTGCTTAATTATGGCTACGCAGAAGCACTGATGGAATAGTTATTGGCTCTTCAATATATATGCTTATAATATTTTAATTTAAAACGTATGTTCAAGATAATATTTATGAAATCATCTGCTTCACATAATTAAACATATTTAATGTGGCAACTTTTTAGATATTTACCATGTATGTACAAATTAAGCACATGAAATTTCAGTTGTGTTTGTCTGTGTTTTAACCCGCAATCATCAGTTAAGATGCACGCGTTCTAACCGCTGAGCCATCTCGGCTCTTTTACTACTACTAATACTATGTGTGTTTTTATTTAATTTATTTATAGATAGTTAAATTTTAATAGATAGACTACCAAAAGACAATTAAATGTTTTGTAAAATCTGGGTTCAAGATTATCATATTGGTGCTGTGTAAAAAGCATGGTGAGATTCTAGTACTTAGTAGAAGTAGAATATTATATAATTTATCAAAAATGTAATTCGTAGACAGTTAAAACTCTATTTTTAAATTACCGTGTACATGATTTTTATGTGTGACCTCAGTATTAAACATACGTAAGCTTTAACGGTACTTTTATGTTTTCGATATATTGAAACATTCGCCATTTTTGGCAAACGTTCCAATACACGATTAAAACATAATATAAGTTTCATGGTAAAGTGTAAAATAATTAAAATATTAAAATAAAAATAAGAATAATCATTTTATTTAATTATTGGGAGTTCATCGACTGAACCGACGCGGACGTATTAAATGTATTTAAAAAATAAATCACTACATATTTGTATATCTTATGATTCCATAAATAATATTGCTGTTAAAAAAATACATTATATATTATATACATACATATTGCATTCTAGTAAAATAATTAAGTATTGTATTCGTGACATATTACTGTCACATAACATAATACTCTAATATCGCTTTAAATCTAATATCTTAAGACTAAAACTACCTCGTTTGCGACCCCTCGGCTTTTTGTATCCATCAAAGAATTATGTCTAGACTGTTTAAATTATACACTTTATTATTTTAGGAAACAAACAATTCAAAAATGTAAAATTCATAATTGTACAAAAAATTTCGTTAACTTGACTAAGAGTCATAATATACACACTGCCCAAGGAATTTGCTTCCTATAGAAATTTAGTATCGCTAAGTAGCCTTACTTATTAATGGCTTAAATGATCTTTGTATGTCGGTTTATTCTTATACGAGTTATCGATAAACATTAATAGCATTCAAAAATAGATATTTTTTATTTAAGGGAGACCTTACTTTTCTTTAAATGATTAAATAAAATAAATATATATTTTTTGTTATAAAACAAAAGAATTAAAAAGGCATGATTTTGCGGTATGTACATATACTAATGTATATTAATCGATGTGCAAAAAATACTGAACATACAACAACAAAATACGAACTGAACATAGAACCTCCTCTTTTAAGGTGAGTTTTGTTTTGAATCACTGTACAAGTAACGTATATTATATTATTTTTATCTACAGATTTTTACATACGTTTATTGGTGGGTTGAGGGTAAGCAGTACACTCAGCACAAATAAACTGCCGCCTCACCCTACATTATGGAAAATAAATAAAGCGTAAAGCCGAAATTATTTTAACACTTAAATGGAAGTAGCCTTCGTAAATCGGCTACTTTTGGGTTTCGTATTTCAACAATAGTTACAGACCATTTGGTATCGATAGATTAAAATTAAATTATTGAACATTATTTGTATAGGGTTTCGGTAGAAATAAATCATTCGCAGATTAGGTATTTATTGAACGTGTGATATTTATTCAATAAAGTTAAATCGCTCGGGACATCTGAAATTCTTCAAATTCATTCAGCCGATCTTTTACGTGTCTTCTCCAACTTTCGTGACATTAGTAGAATATTTTGCAAGTCATTCGTTACGTCGGTACTGAAATCGAATTTGACATGGTATAATTTTATAAAAATAAGTCTACATTTTACAGATATTTTTCTTTACATCTTAATAGAGAGACTGATTTTTGCGTCGCCAACCTCCTTAACTGTTTTAATTATAAAATCGTTACATAAATACACATTTTTATAAGATAAACAATATTGGCTTTTGTATTTAAGTTTTAAAGGCAGTCGCAAATGTGCCGCACATTGGTAAATAGTCATCACACACATTCCTTATAAAAAATGGCACCCCAATCATAGCCAATCATGAATCCACTATTGTATTTAAATTTTTAATATGACTACTCCTAAATAAATAAGGTAAGTTTCAATTCGATGATAAATTTGAAATTACTTCAATTTACTTTCATAAGTCTGTCAATTTTATTACTCGGACTAGCAAAATGGAAAAAACCGAGCGTTCTTTCGAATTAAAGATTTCAGTTCAAATGCTTTTTCGTTATGGCTGCTGATATTATATGCATGGAAGGAAACCGTTATAGTAAATTAATTTATATCGAACTTGTACTAGGGGTGCATTTACGTTTAATACAATTCTGTACAAGTTTTGTTTGACTTTTTGGTTTTTGTGTTACATCCGTTGTGTCTTTACTTAAACTAGCGGTTAAAAAACTAAGGAATGAAAGTCTTTTCCGAATATATTTCTATATAAATAAGAATAACAATTTATATGTTTGTTATTTCTAATATAAATGTTTACCTGAGCGTAAGTCTTTGTCAGGCTTCAGAAGTACAGGCTAAGCTCTTCCCAAACGTCTTAAGCTTTTAAGCCTAAAAGTTAGTTGGCGCTTTGTTGTGTAATGAGATATTGTGACGAACTTGAACTTTACTTAATATATTTTAATATATCTATTTATGTGTATCTATATATTTTAATAAAATAGCATGATTTTCTTGTAAATTATTCAATTGGCCCGTTCAATGTATTTATTTAGGAAATAAAAATTATTAAATTTTTTTTGGTATAAAACAAAAGAATCGCGTTAAAATGATAATCTATATACACATATAATATTTACACAGAATCAAAACATTGATGCCACTAAATGTATATGGAGTTGATGTGCCTAAAATACTGACAGCATTTCTCCTTTGTATTGGCTAAACTCAGACGTTAGCCGAAGTAGTCTGCCAGCTGTAACGCCAAATATAATGGTACCTATATTGTATATACTTGTCCGTATTCAATATTAGAAAATACATTTCAACGTTATATTTAAAATGACAGTTTTATATGTGATCGAAGTTCATTTGTATTGATTTTTGATTCCAGCATAGGTCTAATGGGATAGATACATATGTCCACCACCATTTGTTATGTTTTAATGGATCACTTGGATACACTTTGAATCGATATGGTCGCCAGTCATTGGGAATACAAAGTATGGGATATGGAACCTCTTTGCTATTGTTTATAAAGAAACCAAGATATTAGTTATATATGTTAAATAAAAGTTTATATAAAAAACCTTACTAGATTTATAAATCGAGCGTAAGAATCCTTTAAAGATACTAAGAATGTCGTTAAATTCTCCACATACGAAAAGCGACCAACGAATTTACAAAGCAAAAAACGGTTCACAATTTATTCCGGGCCGGCGCGGGCATCACTAATCGGCGTCATCAATCAGCGAGCCGCGATCGGATCAACTGACGGACACCCCCTCCAACCAACCCTACCCATCCCTAGCCATAGCCATACTACACGCATGGAAGTTTCAAATTAATTAGACCGAACAGAGACAGTGGGTTCGAAGTTTCTTATACGGTTATCTTTAAAATTCAAATTACAATTACGATAGTTAAGAGAAATAGGATTCATTGATCTCTAACAGAAAAGTAATATTTTAGTTAACGTTTAATTTAATGGTTTAATGTAATAAAATTTAACTGCTATTGTAAATAATAAGTGTGTTTAGCAATTATGATGCAAGAGTTTAAATTCTATAGTATATAAATAATAATTGATTAAATAGTTGAAAAATTCGGAAAAATGTAACAATAAAGCAAAAAATTCTTGAAATATCATCAGCATAATATCGTCAAAGCATATTTACTCCGGCCGCCGGGCCGGCCCTGATGTTTTCTGTAACAACAGCGAGCTCCCGACGGGTGTCCCCGTGAATGTGGTGAAATATTGTCTGTGTTACAAAATTTATGTCGTTTAGATAGGGTTCAAATCAATTTTATGTGAAACAATCCTATGTTCCACGTCCGAGGCTCGCGGCGCTGACGTGGGTAATGTTTGCGCATTCTGAATTGATTTTCCCTAATCCGTAAATGTCACACTTTTACGAATCTCGGTGTAGGATACTGATAAAGGTGGCGACAACTAGGAGAATAATAAATTAAGCTCACGTATGTACTTATCGATATTTTTGAACACTACCTTAACTTGTAAAAGTATTGTATCGTATTTTTTTTATTAAGATGACCTTTTTTAACTATAGTTATATATTATGATGTCTTCCTACCCAAATTGAGCAACGGTTGCGGCGGCTATTCCCAAGAGAGAACAGCCAACTGCTCGGGATATATTGTGCACTAGTATGTGCTTAAACAAAGGTGAAATCTCTTTTCCTTACTCTTTTAATCCGATGGGATGGTAAAACTGTTCTTTACTTGCTTTTCGAGACACGGGAGTATCAATACTGCTTATTTTCAGATTGCTCCTGCGAATTTCTCGTATATGTAAATTGTTAATGTCCTGACTTGGGATTTGATCCCAGGACTTTAGAATCTACAGTCTTATAGCGAGCCACTAGACTAACACAGTAATTTATATATTATACTATGAACCCCTTATATTGGTATTCGAACTGGTGATCTTCAGATTTGAATCTTATGTTTCATTAACATGGTTCTTCTACTTTAATGATTATAGAATACATCTTAAATTTTAAATAATCTATGACAAATTTTCCATCACAGTTCTATGCATAAAAAATGGCTGAAGATAAAAATACAATTTATAGTGCAAATTATTCCTCTCTTAAAACAAAATTCAACACGAGTAGAAAGAAAAAAAATAATTCCACGTTCGCGAGTTCTGTTTTACGATTGTTCTTCATGAAAATGCTTTTGTCAAGGAAAGATAGAAAGCAAATCGGCCGAATATAACGCAGCTTAAGTTTATGTCGGCGAGTCGGCCAAATGAGGGGAATGTCGGGGAAATGACATGGCCGAAATAACGGAAGCGGTTGTGAAATGTTTGTCGTTGAATTTTTTTCTAGGAAACATTGACGATCAATGGTTAAATCAGAATAATTGTCGGAGATTATTATGCTTTTATATTTTATCCGTGAAGGTTTGCAACTAGTCAGATGGTCCCGTGTTTAGTACACGTGAATCTTACCCCGAAACTTCAGGCTCAAATCCGGTACGCAAGTGCGTCTAAAATATGTACAAACGATTTAAGATTTTAATTGTCTTTTCTTCATTAATAGTAATTACATATTTCTTAAGGAATGTATTAATTAGTAAATATTATATAAAATGGGAAGTATTACAAAATGCTATATTCAAATGAATAAAAAAGATAAAATACGAGTTTTCTAAATACCCACCGTAACAACCATTACGATTTTTATATTTGAAATCAAAGATAGGTTATGCAATCGAAAATACATCACAATACATATGATCACGTGTTCGTTTTATAGAATATGATATTTTATATTGTATTTTATTCAATAAATTACACAAAATGTTGCTCGAATTGCCGTCTATTTTATAGACAAAGGTTCAAAGTAAAAATAGAATGTAATTTATTTGTTCTTAATATATAGTTTGCGTATAAAATATTTAGTCTAGTAATCAAAGTAAATTTGACCCTAAATTAGAAGTTAACTACCGTTTAAACTATAGTGTATTACGGCTACGGTTCTGTAAACAAGGCTTTATTATCTTAATAAACTCGGAATAATAAATGAAACTTCTAATTATACTGGCGTATAACATTTAGTTTGTATTGTGTGAATTTTGTATGTGTAAAATGCTTTAGCAATTGGTTTTAAGTAGTGTTCCCGTATTATTGTTAGCTAGTTATCTTTTCGAATAAATTTATTTTATTATTGTAATATATTGTACTGGATAAAAAAAAAATTAAGTAATCTAACTGTAATTATAAAGTAAAAAAATAAATCGAATATATTCTTTTTAAATATTATATTACGGTTTTAGCCGCGATTATATCTCTTTTATTTTTCTAGACGTTTCGACAAAGTTGCACCAGTCGTGGTCACACACTGATTTTAACATGATACTGATGAATTGAGCATGATAATTTAAAATATATTATATTTTATGTACTTATTAAATTGCGTCTAAAGTTGCGAGATCATCGGATATATATCAAATTATCGAAATTACTTAGTAACTTAAGTAATTATAGTACTTAGAAGTAACACTTACTAAGAATAAAATAAGGGTGACATTTGTTTAATTACATGAAAAACGTTTCATATTAAAAGTCAAAAAAATCTGTATTTTTATAATAAACATTATAACTTACTGCTGATCGAACCTTGAATTTGGACGAGGGCTAAGCAATTCTTGAGGTTGCGCTAACACAGAAAATGCACTCTCTATTCCTGAGCTCTAATAGTTATATGGGGCATAACCGAAAAGGGACCAATTACTACTTGCTTTTTGAGACACAGGAGGTTTATGTATCCATTTTTAAAACTTCGGGCTGCTACTGAAAATTATTTGAAACTAAAACCCCAATTACTTTCACTGGCCTAAACTGGTATATGCTAGCTACTAGACTAACAAGATAATTAAAGCAAATTTTTACCATAGAAAATCAGCAAATTATGTAATATCCATTCTTAGTAAAATATAACTACGACTAAGATAAAGGAGACAGAATCGTACCTACGATTTACACCACAACGGACCGTAACTTTATTTTCCACGGTGATAAGTTATGACCATGGGTGAGACCGATGACATCGGCTTCTTTTTATTCAGGTAAAATGGACAGGAGTGCTATTCTGTAAGAACTCACTTCGTATGTCCCTCTTGGAATGTTGAAAGCCGACCTACCGTGATACGATATTTAGATGTTGTGTATCCTTTCTTCTGTTGTGTAAATTACTTTCTGAAATTTCAAAATCGTGTTCTGAAGTGGGTTTCCAATTTTTTATTACAGATCATATTCTCAGAACTGGTCTACTGAAGCTATATCATTGGTAAAAATTAGTTTATCATATTAAATGTATAACAAAATATTATAAATATATTTGCCAATTGGTATATTATCTCACTTTATAAAAAAATCTATCACAAACGAAATTATTACATCGTACGTCGAACTGTATTTTAATTTGAGCATTGAAGCATTTGACGTAAAAATTACAGAAGGTTTTAAATTTGATAGGGAAATGTGTCCTCTACTCATGAGGAGAAGATTTGGTGGCAGTTCCATCACGCTGCTCTAATGTCAGTAAATTTTGCTATTACATGTGGCCTACATGATGGTCCTTCCACGCTCCATTCCTTCACTCCCAAGCATGATATGAATAACGCACAGTAAAACAAAATTTTCTTGCCAGGTATTCATCAAAGTTGCTTAATCGTTTAATTTTGTTATCAATTCATCATGCCGTTCTATTTTTGTTTCAAATCATTCAAATTTATCGTTTTCATAAATAAATATCTACAGCACAGGTATACAAAGTAAATCATTATTTCCTACCAAGTTATTACACGCGCCTCGCAAAGCCGTTGTGAATGACACGACGACAAAGTATTTCAAAGAAAGTATCTGTAATTGCCATCATCCTCGAGGTCAGGTGGCTATTTGTTGGATTTGAAAAGGTCCCGCCCTTTATTCGCCTGCTCGTTGATTTTCCGCCTTAGAACAAAGACTTGGTACTAAATGAGGTCTCCAAGATTCCTCTTTTGTCCTAACTGAGATTGGGTATACAGAATTATGCGTAGCAACCGAGATCAAAGCTTCGAAGAGGCTTTATATGAAATATCTATTTCTCAACGTTGATATAAATTAAATAATTGAATGAAATCCTCAAAATATATCGTTTGGTAAACGTATATTACTTTAAGATAATTTTATTAAAATATAAAAAGGTTTTTATAAAATGCAGCTAATATTCTTGTATGTACTTGTAAACTATTGTCTTACCAGTATTCCCGTTCAAGGTGGTAGGGGGGCGTGGCAAGTGTTAGGTATCCTATGTCCTTTTCTGTACTCGGTTGAGTAGTTAAGACGAAAACGCGTAACGAACAAACAAATAAACTAATTTTCGCATTCATTATATATGTTAGGAAAGAATAATTTCGCTTGTTCGTTTTCTACGTTTCGCTCATTCGATTGATTTGAAGCTTTGTACCGATCTTGGCACTAGATGGTTTTTGGCATAGTATCAACAATATACACTAGGTGGCGCGAAAATCATACTGGTTAATTACTTAAAAAAATCAAGAAGCCTAGTTGGGTCTCAACTTGTTATTATCAAAATATTATAGTATTTCTGATTAACTGAAGTCTGACATCAATTTTAACCGAAGGCAAACAATACTAAATGTTCATGATCTAAATTTGTATTTATTCATTGAGTGCATTTTGGTAAACAAAACCTCGAGATGTTGAAATGTTGAGGCGAATGTTATTCTGCCACAATTATGTGATTCTGCACCGAAACAGCGTGAAAAATAGGTTACAAACCTCCTTATTTGTCAAAAAGTCGCAACTTAAAGAAACACACCCTTATAAATGTCCCTTTATATATATTTTGAATTAATTTATAGTTACTGTTCATATTCAATTATAACAATGAAGTAATTGTACAATCAGTAAGTAATTTTAGTTATTTTTTTATAAAAATACTATTTCATTTGTAATACAAATATTGCTTCTATATACGAACACCATAGTAAACAATAAAAATAGATTTCGTACCGCCTCAGAACGGCTTTGTATTTTATTCCGTCTTTCATGTTTAAATCCTGTCTTTCAGGAAGAAGAAAATGGGTTTATTTGGATATACATATCTATTATTCCTTTTCATTGAACCACGAATCTTTGCCTTATTGTTAATTGTATTATAACGTTAAAGCTAACAGTAATATATATATATATATGTAATTTGTTTATTAATTTTTTAATTCTATTAACGATTCAAACTTGGCTATTTTGAAATTTATGTATCGTAGAAATTAAAGTAAAAAATTAACATAAAATACGTACATGGAGCTGTGCGAAATCGCTAGAATATTTATAGTACACTTTTTGTTTTGGAGGCATCGCGCGTGGAATATTTCGACCATAAAGGAGTGTCGTGAATTTTCCACAGGCATACGGAAATTTGTTTTTCAAAATTATTACATTGACCTCCATTTTCTGAAAGTCAAAGTCAGATGAACTACTTTTTCTTTAATCTAATTGGTCGGTGGCAAATAATGACGAAGTAGGCTGCCAATGGGCGGTCAGCATTAATTATAACTTAATATGATTTTTATCATAACTTTAAGAACTGGCAAGCTGGTTAGCTTACTATGTAATCTTGTCAAAAGTGTTAATTTTTGATATGTCGTGTTTAGTTTGTTTGTAATATGTAAAAAATTAAGTATACAACATTTGTTCCAAAATAATAATGACCTTTTATTGAAATATCTATGAAATTTTTAATGAAAATTTAATAATTTAAATTGTAAGTATTTATTTATATTATTAATTGATAGGGTCAATTAGATTTATATTTTTTAATATATTATAATTGACTACAATCAACATTTTCAAATATGGTTCATAAGCATGAAAAGGTCTACGACCCCAAAAATTTATACAATAATACATTGAGGTCGTGTAAGAATCAAACTAGGATCAAGAATATTTTTTTAAATAAAATACAATCTGAAATAACATTTTAGGAAACATTTTTTGTCTCATAAAACGTAAAAAATATTACAATGAAAAGCACCTAGTGTTGTTTTATTATAATTTATGGTGATTGAAACACATGAATGCACTCTATAAAATAGTTATGCACTATTTATTAATTGTCATTGAAAATAGATGAGCTTCTCAACAGTAATAGTATCTACACAGTATTTCATGTCAACTCTACTGTTTAACAAGTATGTGACCACTGAACAAACTATTAATAAAAACATCCTAGAATGACAGATCTGTCAAAATTGTTCAACACAAGTTTTTTATACGTTATATAAATATAGGAGCCGAGATGGCCCAGTGGTTAGAACCCGTGCATCTTAACCGATGATTTCGGGTTCAAACCTAGGCAGGCACCACTGAATTTTCATGTGCTTAATTTGTGTTTATAACTCATCTCGTGCTCGGCGGTGAGAGAAAACATCGTGAGTAAACTTGCATGTGTCTAATTTCAACGAACTTCTGCCACATGTGTATTCCACCAACCCGCATTGGAGCACCGTGGTGGAATATGCTCCAAAACCTTCTCCTCAAAGGGAGAGGAGGCCTTTAGCCCAGCTGTGGGAAATTTACAGGCTGCTAATGTATATAAATATAAATAAAATGTTTATATAACGTATGTTATTATGTGTGTTTTTTATAATTTATTAAAAAAATATGAAATCAGTTGCTTTTGTTTAGTGCATAAAATGTTAAGTAAAGATTGTTTTCGACATGTAAATGTGGAGAACGCTGTTAATGAATCCAAGATTAGCTTTCCATCAAGGATTTTGATTATCTTTGTAATTGGAAAGTGTGGTGGCTATATGGTTGTACTAAGACCTTGTATTTAAAATTTTATAATATCTAAGAATACTTTTAAATTTCTAAGAATTAATGGTCGAAGATTTGCCAGCCAGCTCACACCCACTTCTTTACTATAGATCTTGATTTTTTTTAAATTATCGACCTTTTTACTTATTCAACGAGTTTTTAGCTTCACACTTTAAAATTATTCTTAGTCGAATTTTATGATCATCCCACTTTATGGAAAGTTTTTCAGGCGTGTCTTGAACTTGGCAAATTTTTACTTTATAATTTTAAAATCGATTAGTCATTTTTTATTTTTGTGATGGTTGCATAAAGTTTCTTTTTCTTTGTTGTAAAAAAAAAAAAATGTTGAATAAAAAATAAATTGAATTCCTTTAAAATAAAGGTCTTGGAATTGAATATTAATTTCATATGCAGCATAGGCTATGGTGCTATTAGCTTGGACTTATTATTCGGTATTATACATTCTAAATCAAATTAAATTTATTTTTGCATACTTGCTGGTTATAAATTATAAAAATTATAAAAATGACGACGTATAAAGCATAATTTCAATTTTTATTTTATACGTAAATAAAAATAATTTTAGTGTCCTAATTATGTCAAATTTAGCGTTTCGGTACTCTAATGAAAGCATATTAGTTGATGGTGAATTTGGCTACATCGTCACCTGTCAAAAGTCTTATATACGATTTCGTTTTATGATGAAGTAGCACTTACAACTTTATTGGCAGATTTCATTAATAATCGTAGACTTTAGAAGAGTAGTATCAATATATCTCAGATTACACGTATAAAAAGAAACTGAAAAGTTAGTCTAAATATACCATCGTTTCAATAAATCTCTTAGTTTCCGAATATCAATAGTAAAAGCAGTTTTATCCTCGTTAACTATAGGCTGTCTAAATAAGCCATAGCACAAATAAAAAAGAAAGCCAGAACAACAAGTGGAATAAAAATTAAAAATCTAAGAAAATATAGTTATTTATTATTAAAGTATTGATATTGTAAAAATGGGAAGCAAATACAAATGAACTCTCTCCTTTACTCTCATGATCCGATATGAAAGGAAATTCGAAATTCGACGGAAGAGTTAAGGCGTAGGCTTAACGTGCTTTCTGGAGCATGGGTAAACAGTGAATGGACTGGAGGATATCTTTCAGACAATGGGTTGCTAGTGAGGATTTCTCGACGGAAAAGTCCAATAAAATTTTAAACCAACCAGGGTTTTGAATCTTCTCAGTACCCCAGGTATCCCCACTAGGAATTCTAGGCCCGTATAAGTGGGCTGACCGTTACAGCGTCACGGTAGCATGCGAAAGCAATCCCGAGGCGTCCGCCGAAAAGACAGAGAGACCGCTGCCACCGATTTTTAGTGAGTATTTCGGTGCACTAGTCGTCCTGGGCAACGGCGTGTTCCAACTCCCAGCGAAAAAAAAGGTTTTGAATCTAGTACCGTGGAGCCTATAGTCTTATAAGCTATGCCGAATTGGAAGTCAAATTGATATTAATTAATATTAACAAACTGTGAACTAATATTCAATCATTTTTAATAATATTTATATCGGGGATCGCCCGCGAAACTTTGCATTTATTTAACAGATTTTTAGAAATTTTGAAACCTATGACAGTTTTTGTTTTCATTTAATTTCATTTTAAACTGACCACGTCTGTTCGCGCGTTTTACATTTTTTTTATACAGCCATAGCGCCGCTTTCTACACGGCCAGTAACTTTTTTTCCGCCCTCTAAAAATTTATTTCTAGTTAAATCGTAACAATTTAGTAAATTGCAATCAAGAATCCTTTTTATTTTGCTGCCCATCTACGGTTGGAGCTCAAAATGAGATCATAACCGATTATCACTGGGACAAAAATGGGCTTACGATATTAATATATAAGATAAGATAAATAATAAAATGAAACTTATATATTGTAACTGATTTATTTTTCTCGCTTCAAACACTGTCACAAATGTTTACAGAGAAAAATATGCAGCTTCCCTGTCCGACATAATCTTTTGTATCTATCAAAGCAGTGTATTCAGTATATCTTATATCTATGTATTGGGGATCAGATCTCGTGGGTAGGGGATTTCAAAGGATTCGCCATAGTTAGCCGTGAACAAATATTTGTTACTCTGTGTTTGACTCATAACTCCTATCTTCCCAAGCTTGTCGATCCCAAGTTATCAAAGTGTAAAATTTACTTGACTTTAAAGCAGTTAGGTTTCGGAATAAATTACATTTATAGTTTAATATTTATACTAATGTTACAAATAAAAGTATTTTTTTTGACTAATGATTTGAAATTAATGACTTTAACAATTATTTATAATAGTAGTATGCAGTAGTAGGTTATATTTACTTTCAGTGATGAAATAAGAAGTTTGAGATTTCAGTATGAAAAGATGGTGTTTGTAAAAAAAGTCAGAAGAAAGGCAAGAAAAGAAAACTGTTTTATCTGCGTGCGCTATTATTACAAGATAATCACATTCAAAAGTAAGTTGCGATTCAACGGGTAAATGCTGCTAGCATTCTTGCCACCACGCGCTCATGATATGTAAAGTATTTTTAATTTTTATTTGTATATAATTAAGGCCCTAATGGTAATATAAAACTGTAAAAGACATAAAACAAATGTACAAGCCGTTTAGTGTATGTCAAAAACTGTTTATCTCTTACTGTCATCATAGATTTGATATTCGAAAGACAGAGACATAGCATTGTTTGACTAATCATGCCGAAAAAAAAAAGATAGGTAGCTGGCGACCAGGGTTAATATCAAGGTTAATATTTTTATTATTGAAACCGGTTGCTTTTTTGTCTGTACATAGGTATACTCGTATATATCGTTGATATCTTCTAAAGGATTCATTCGAACGATATAGTGTAAAGGACAATTTTAATCTATATTTAATTAGGCATTGGATAAAATCTTCGCAAACGGACTATAGTTTATTAATAATCTGTAGTAGAAAAAAAAATATTATATACATTGTTATTATTACATTTTTAGTACCTTGTTTTTATGTAAGGTATCTTCTAAGGTTTGGCCAGTTTTAGCCATGTCAGCACAGAAAACTGTTTTCGGATAAAACAGCGTAGTTCAGCCATTTTGTATAAATTATTTACACATAACATATAAAAATATCCCTCGTTTATTCCACTCCTCTTTCAATTGGTAAAAACTGCATCAAAATCTTACTTTACAAATCGACTTTATTTTATAATAACAACATTTATAGACATCTAAGTCGCTAAGTTTAAACAATGGTAGTAAGCTACTCGTATCTATACAGTCCAAAGTGTAGATACTTATTGAAGTTATTTATAGGGCGTTTGTATTATCCGATTTTTGGGTTTTAATAAATTTCTCTAAAATGCTAACGGAGAAATCATAGTTTTAATGAAGACCGAGGCTTATATATAATAATAATATGTCATAAATTAACTACATGTGTCAGGTTTTGAATCCGCGAATTTCGGTAAAGCATCACGTGTTTATCCATCAAATCCGAGATTTCCGAAACTGTAGGTCCGATTTAAAATTTAACCTAGTTACACCTTTCGCAACGTAGACCCTTACTAAGAAAGGATTTTAGGAAATCTTAACTTCAAGGAAACGAATTCAGAACGTGCAGGTAGTATATGAAATATTCAAACAATTTAGCATATTGACATCGCCGTAGTATTAAACCCACAGCATGTAAAAAAATACATTTATTATATTGGATTTGATAAACGTACTTCGAATCGGTTGAACTACACTAACCGACACTAAAATTTCGAGTGGTATCGATACATTGCCGCATGGCGTAAGCTATGAAGCCCCGATTTTAGGTCAGGTTTTCCTGTTTTTGCGTGTTATCGGCAGCTACGCTGGCTCGACTAACGACTATGTCGTTGTCGCTCGCTGAAATGTCACAATGATTTATCGTCCGAACGGAATAGTCATCGTCGATATTTAGATACACTTTTTTTCGATGAGAGAGTACATTTTACTCCATTGATTTGACTCCAGACGGGAATGCGGTGTATGCGGAAAATTGGGTGAACATTATGTTCATCGTGCTTGAAATACGAGTATATGGATCGAATATATTGGCGAGGCACGTTATTCTACATATTTAATACATAATCCAAGAGATGAGCGTAAACAACTGTATGTTACAGCTAAAATTATAAACCGGTCAAAAATATTTTTGACTGTAATAAACAATCAAATGTAGTTTTGAGTAAATACTTTAGTCAAGTATTTTATTAAACCGGTGGTTGCCGGTTTGTCACAAAGAGCGACCTTAAGCTATTGTCATCATACTCAGGGCGCCGATTCTACTAACAAATTATCACTATAGCGCAATCGGATCGAAAAGTAATCGTTGCTGTTCAGTCATTTGAACGAATTGAAGTTTGAATAATTGTAAAAATATTAAATTGCAACTATTTCGTAGAAATTATTAAGAAACTCCTTAATTTTTTAACCGATAGTGTGAAAATAGGTCAAAGGTACTTCTGACTGATTCCAAACTTTGCCTCTGGCATGATATATACCTAAATCTAACTAGCATATGAAAACTGCTTGTTTTTATTTTTGTTCGTATATTTTATGTGTAATGTATGTTAAATGCAAACATTATAAATAAGGTTGAAATATCAAAAAGGAAAACTTTAATAATGCATTATTCGAGCGATACAAAGTATCCGTTTTACTGTCTGATCGGGATTTCCGTTTAGCATTTACGTAAGTAATAATAACATATTGATAGATTATTTAGTATACCTTAAAGTTTACATTTAAATGTACATTCATGTTTTATCCAATTTAGTTTGAAAATTTAAGATATAATGTCGGTAATAAGGTTTGTAAAACCATATTACTTTAGTATTTATTATTGTATTGCTAAAGTATTAGAGTTTGCCTTAATACTTTAGGTAAGAGCCTTGCGTTAATAATTTACGAGTGAGTGTGTGTGTGCACAAACACAGGTGCATTTTATATTCTCTTCTCTCTCATAATGAAGCTTAATAACGCAACGGTTTACTGGCGACTTGGCGATTTAAAACGTCGCAGGATCTATTCTCATCCTTTGGGCTATTGTCGTCCTCACTCCTAGCTTTAAGCTTAACTGTGGGGTCAATATGAATATTATTAATTGCTTAAAACTGTCAAAATTGTTTAAAAATATTGTTAAGACGCCAACCCAGCACGACCAGAGAGAGTTCAGGACCAAAGAATTTAAGTGCTTAAAGAGCTCGCACACTTGTGTATGTTATGCTGATGCTGTAATTGTTTTTGTCAGTAAATCCAATAATTTATAATTAGTCTGGCTACAGTTTTGATTTCAGAATTTTGGGTTAGTCACTAGACTAACGACTTAAATTTATTTCATGTACAACTTGTCTAAATTGAGAACACTTCCATGAAATAGTATTAATCACAGGCATTTGTATCAGGAACAAATTTCTATAAAATGACGTTTATGAAATTGAACTGGAATATTATTTCCGTGCAATGATTAGGTGGGCAATATATTAATCGTCAGAAATGTTTGGAACATGTAGCATTGTTTCTGTTTTTAGTATGTTGTTTTAAAAAGAAAGTACATTTTATGAAAGAGTATTTAGGTTATTTTCTTAAAAATGAAATCATTATTCCGTGAAATTGGTTTTGAGTTTATCCTGTATTATTGAAATCCAAATTATATTTAATATTATTGCAAAACTGTCACGAAATCAGCAGTGGGACTTTCCCACTACTGGGTACAGGACTCGACTCCCTTTTGAGAAGATGGTTTGGAGCTTATTCCAGCACACTGAGTTGGTGGATATACGTGGTAGGTTCTCATCTACCAGTCGCATATTTCCTCACGACGTTTTCCTTCACCGTCAAGCATGAGATGAATTATAAATACAAATTAGGAACATGAAATAAGTGGTGCTTACCCCGGGTTTGACGTTATAACCATCGGTTAAGTTTCACGCCTTAAAAGTCTCATTATTACAGTTAAATAAATATCCTAAGTTCATATAGTTATTGAACTTCATTGAAAATTAATTTAACGCCATATAAATACAACACATATTTATGAAGGAGCTTTCTGACAGTGGAAGGTTGATGATGGACCGAATGTCAGAATTCGTAGGACTTATTCAAGTTATATGGATTAATTATCAAAGACTGATTCGTTAGTCTACTGGGTAGTCTATAAGGTCCCTAGATCCTATATATAAACCACGGGTGTTCCAATATAAATGTTATTGGATCTTTATCTTTGAGAAATTATTAGTAGCAAACCAAAGTTTGGGAGTGTTTACTCTCCCGTGCCTCGGAAAGTACGTGAAGCAGTTCGCTCTGCAACTGAATTCTTTCCGGTCGTGTCCCTCTAAATTATTAGTGAGGAAACGGAGGGTACACCTGTGTCCGCATACAATGGTGCACTATAATATCTCCCAAGGTGTTGGCTGTTTTCCACTGACAATGGCCGTCGTGTCTGTAATCAGAAAAAGATTATCATCATCAAAATAGAATAATATTTAATTAGAATTTAATGGTGGCAATTGCGTTTTGCGTAAACCTAATAATAATTTTAATTATTGAGTCTTAACATAATACACTATAGCATACGACAACCCACCAGTTCTTCCTCATAGTTACTATACAGACTGAGGGTCAGTTAAACTAAACAGAAGCTATAAACTAAACGACTAAATTATATATTTACAAAAGCATACTAATGTTACGCATTTTGTCCAAAGTATACCACAATAATATATGTATAATAACAATAAATAAGGATTATTCATGCACTAAATACGGCTGGTTGACATATAACAGCGGTTTAAGTCCCACAGCGAATAACCTAATGTAAGTTTAAACATTGTTGTACTTATTATTGCGACATAATTTTCACTGTTAAATATTAATTATACTCGCATTTAGTGATTAATAAATACTTATTATAACTATTCAGTTTTTAGTTGCATTTTGTGATAGTTCATTTGTTTTATTTTTCTTAATTTTAATGTGTATTGCCGCAGTATTTAAGTATCGACAAATTTAAGTAATTTTTTTTTATTAATCATACAAAATTGAAAATGTGACTTTCGTGGGTAATTAGTATGTACGCTTATAGTCACGGAAGCATTATCCAGATATTTTCAATTTACATTTCAACTAAAACAATATGATTTAGTATAAGCTGTTATGCTTATTAGATTAGTATGATTAAGTTCCTGGATATAAACTTATATTTTTGAAAATAAAGAGTGAGCAATTAGGTATTTTTATTAGCAACGAGCAATTTTCATTAAATCGCTTTCATTGAAATAAACAAACGTATTCTATGTACTGTATGCTACATATATATACATACCCAATTAAGTTTGTTAAATTTAAATCAGGAATTTTAAATAATTATTTTATAAAAAATGCTGACTTAATTTTAATAAGAAGTATTCTACATAACAATACTTTGAGAGAAGATTATTTTTAAAACTACCTACAATCGATTGTTTAAAGAAAAATTACTACATATAAAGATTTTTTTTGTCATACGAATATCAACTAAATGTTTCCATTGAGAATGTACAACATATTCCAAGTGTGAATCAAAACCGCTACCCGAAGCGTAATAAAGGATTTTGTAAGTCATGAATTTCATATCAATAATTAATATCAATTTACTCTGTGGTTTTTTATATATAATTTTATTTAGTTATATTTGGGGTAATGCGAATCCCAAGCTATTTACTTCCTGAGTTTCATATCGTAAACCTGTTCCAAGCAGCGTGAGCAGTAAAATCAAGAACTATGTTATAAGAGGCAACATAAAACGATTTTATGACTTAATCATACCGTACCCACTTTTGTTTTATAATATATGAATTTGTAGTAAAGTAACATTTATTGAAATAACCAATAATAATGTACATTTTTATGTCATATAGATGGGCGGACTGACAAATTGGGAAGTGGTTACCACTACCGATCGATATTGGCACTTCAAAAAATCATCAAAATCAGAATATACTTTATTCAAATAGGCTTTTACAAGCACTTTTGAATCGTCATTTAACAAACTATTTAAAGTAAAGCTACCATAGGTTCGGAATGTAGATTCTACCGAGAAGAACCGGCAAGAACTCAGTAGTTACTCTTTTTCAATATCTAAAAATACAGTCATGTTAGTTAAATACAATTATATATGTATGTTATGTCTCCTGCCTGGAAGTCAAAAAGCATTAACTCCACGCTTTTTTATCATCAATATACTCTTGTATCGAATAATATGCCTTCTTTACCAATTTATTTTTTACAATTGGCTTGAATCTATGAAACGGCAAAGTTAAAAATGTCTGCGGAATTTACACACACACACACGGCACTGTAAGAATTATTACTCATTTTTCATAACATTACCGAACTGTTCGCACAACCTTGGGAATTAAGATGTTATGTCTCTGGCGCCTGTAGTTCACTCACCCATTAAATATTGGACAACATCACATACATTACTCTGATCCCAATGTGAGTAGCTAAAGCACTTGTGTTATGGAAAATCAGAAGTAACGACGGTACCACATACACCCAGACCCAAGACAACATAGAAAACTAATGAACTTTCTCTACGTTGACTCGGCTGAGAATCGAACCCAGGACCTCGGAGTGGCGTACCCATGAAAACTGGTGTACACACTACTCGACCACGGAGGTCGTCATTAAACCTATTATTCTTGCGGGACGCCATGACGACGGCGACAAGTGCAGCTCATTCTTGCTGACTGTACTGGTCGTCTTCGTGCTTGGACTCCATTTCCACTTACCATCAGGTGGAGTGGAGTCATATACCCGGACCGTTCAGATTCTAAGTTTTGCTGCAAGTGTAAGTACCTAGCTGGTCAGGCATAGAGCTCTACCATCAAGTGGTTTTATAATATAAACATATCATCAAAAGTAACTATTTTAGTGTCTAGATTATTAATATGGATACAGCTCATTAATCGTCTGAGTGCTGTTATTCATATATTTTTATTTTATTGTTAAATAAATTAAACTTTTATTCATGTCAGAATTCATAATACATTATGAAAGATTTCAACTTGATTTAAATAATACACAAAACATTTGTAGAGGATAATCTCAGTTGTACTTATTCAGATTAGAACACGTTGAAGATCACAATATTAGGATTAGTACGGATACGGGCGGTATCGGCTAAAAACCAACTATATTTACTTATTTATATTTCAATAAGACAGAGTTCAATTTTAATAATAGATGTTATTCCTCTTACTATACAATTATGTTTACAGATCAAATTACCTAACTACTAAATGTAGTCCTGTCAGATGAACGTTTTATCAATAATGCATATGTATATCGTACGTACGTAGATTATAATTGTCATATACAAGGAATTTCAATTATCGCGTTAGTTAAGGGATTATACTCGACTCAAAGTGTATTAGACAGTTTCGGTCCCGCACATAGAACAGCTCGATACACGAACGAACGTGGATGTAAATATATTTTTTTTTACTGGAAATTGTTATTGAGATAAGTGAAATTTAATATAAATAATTTATTTTATTCCTTATATAATAATCATAATCAGCCTGTAAATTTCCCACTACTGGGCTAAGGCCTCCTCTCCCGTTGAGGAGAAGGTATGGAGCATATTCCACCACGCTGCTCCAATGCGGGTTGGTGGAATACACATGTGGCAGAATTTCGTTGAAATTAGACACATGCAGGTTTCCTCACGATGTTTTCCTTCACCGCCGAGCACGAGATGAATTATAAACAAATTAAGCACATGTAAATTCAGTGGTGCCTGCCTGGGTTTGAACCCGAAATCATCGGTTAAGATGCACGCGCACTGGGCCATATCGGCTCTCTTCCTTATACACGCTCTAATTATTTTATAAATACGAGTTCATATTCAAATTTCGACGAGGTAGATATTGAATTTTAAAACAAGTTCTCGAAAACCGATTCGCATTCCCAGTCCATAAATAATAAGCTTTAAAAAATATAAAATATTGAGTTTTATAGTGTATCGAAAGAGCTACATAAAAACTTAAAACCACTAGCAAAGATTAAAATTGAAATAAGATATCGTAAATAAAGTTAATTTGATTGGCAAGTCTAAGTCCTCAGAAGTAAAAAATTTCTTTTTTTTTAATAGTATGGTTAGACGGGCTGGAAAATTTACCATCATGGACAGACAGGCGCAGTAAGGAATTTTAAAGATTCCATGTATCGCCATTGCGCCTCTAATCTTGGGTCACTCATCCTTCACTCGGGAACATAAAAATAAGTGATGTTAAGTATTGCTGCTTAACGGTAGGATATACGTTGAGGGAGTGCTACCAAACACAAAGCAAGTATTCTTCTTAGATATTTGCAGAAACGTGGAGTGGAGTTGGAAATTATACTTTCTGAAATTAGCCAGAATTCAGCCATAGTAAATTCATACAAAATATATACATACATTTTAGGTAATAATATATATATGACAATGACATTGCAGAATGTTAAATGTATCGTATAATTTATAATGTCATTGTGTTATTAATCTTCAATGATGGCTGAAAAGTCATTTGAAACTCCCCATATTTACGAACTATAAATATCGGCTATATGGCCCGAGGTATTCTCCTTACCTTTGGCATTATACGAATAAATCAATTATCAAGTTGATTACCATGAAGGTTATCATGTATCATGTATGATTACGATATGGTCATATACATATATATTGGTCACATCATAATCATTATTTTTTCCCTGGATAATTACTATAGGGTTTTTACTGACTGACCTGTAAAGCCAGTTTGGGTACCGGCCTCGACTTTTCCTCTTTACCCGGGCTTTTCCTAACGGATTGACACGGTTACCGCGTCAATTATATAAGCCTGAAAGGTCAGGGTCGTGAAAAAGTGTACCATGGATGGAGATGGAGTTGAAACAAATCTAATTCTTTACCGTTCAACTAATAGCCACGACTTTTAATATATATAAGCAGAACTAGATCTGGATTTTGCTAGAAAAATATAAAAAGTACTGAATTGTTCGAATAAAGTAACATTAACAAAAGTATATTTTGCTGATAACCTTTATTAAAAACATGAGTAAATATGGCAGTACAAACGTAATAAATCCAAAATGTATACAAGTAGTACAGAGAATTTGTATTAATATAAATGTTGCATGAGTAATCCCGTCTAGCATATTATATCTTGGGATAGGTGTTCTACCATCGACAGAGCCTTCTCTAGTCACGTTTCCTCCGTTTATCGCAGACACGTTCGGTGCCTGCAATAAAAACTTCTCTAAAATGAAATATTTAATGCTGCCCGTTGCTACGTTCGCTCGATGAACAACCCTACCATTATTTACAAACTAAGCATGCAATTTTTAAGGGGTAAATGAGAATTAGTTTGTTGTACATACTCTTGCTTGATTTTATCACATGGACGTTATTGTTTTGTTTTTTAAATATTTTAAAATTAACTTCTCTTTTATTATAATATTACGTAATGTTATTCATATGTTTTTAAAACATTTTTTTATTAATCGAAACGAAGTACATTCTAGAATGTTTCTCAAATAAAGATGTCTTTTTTATTTCAATGAATTTATAAAATTCATTAGCAGAAACGTTTTACAAGCGTAAAAATTATCGATATTGAAAGAGGACTAAATGTAGGACACATTAATTAAGGACCGTGAATTGCTTAAAACCGTCCGTTAGAAACTCCGACATAAATAAACAGAGCTCTCAAGATAATCAACGATTTCTCTCCACCGCAGATGAATAATATTATATTATTTTAGAAAATTAAATTTTGGTCGAAATTAAATATGCTGAAGATGGCTCTGAATACTAATTTGCAAATTTGTCTATGGAATATTACCGTCTAAATAGTCAGTGGAAACTCAAATGAACACACGTACACTCGACGATAATCTGAACGAGATTTGATCACGAAATGTAATAAATAAACTTTCTCGAGATGCGATTGTAACTAAAACAACGGTGAAAGACTGCAACGGATGCAAGTATCAATATTACACAAAGAAGATTCGATTACATTATTTTATGATCGTTTCACTGTTCAGTAACGAATTCGTTTCTGTAACCGCCGTAAGCGTAAGCTAAGTGTAACAATGCTGGGCATAACTCGCCTCTCATTTCGATGGTTTGGACGTACTCCATCATGCTTCGTTTACCTATATGGGGATAAGTGACACTTATATGGCAGAAATTCGTCCGACACATGCATTCGGCACGATTTATTCCTTTACCACCGAAAACGAGATGGCAGCATACATTAAGTGCTTGTTTGAGTTGTATTCAAATATATAACTCGGTTCTTGGGTAAGATTAAATGAATATGTTCTGTTATGACATTAAGAATATAATATAATATAAATGTCATCCATCCACGTCCATACTAACTGTTCCGCCAAGCGTACAGCGAAGCCAAGTCCGAACGGTCAAATATTAATTCAGGTCACATTTGCCGCTCTGAATACCCATGTTTGCTGAGATACAACTTTCCAACCATCGAATTTAGAATGGTTTACTTTGGGCCTTGTGTATTCGACTATTTATGCAAATTAAATCTGACTTACAAACACGGCTCACATTGTTCCACTGTCCTAGTCATGAAACAACATACGATTTGCATTATCCATATGTATTTACGTAACATGTTTATATTTGCTATGTTGTATATTGCATGATATGTTTGTCTGCAGTCAGTCAATCAATAAAATCCGTTAGCGATAAGGTTAAAACATGGATAATATTTGTATTATAAATTTATCTAAGGATTTATTTGTAGTAGTTTTGTGAAAAGCAGTCTGGGTTTGTCTGCGATTCATTAACTGTTCTTCTATATTGGGGCAGTGATGAAAGCTACCTAACAGGTATCCTTTCTATTTTAAAGAAATGAAAATTATAGTCAGAGTTTAAAAAAATATGTTTTCACTGGGTATTATAATTAAAAGATATTGAAATAAATATATCATCTTAATCTCTATTGATATTATATTATAGTTATTTATTAAATATTGTTAAACAAAACTACATAGTTTTTGACAGGCTTCTTTCTATTTTGAAAAATAACTGTAACAAAAAGAAGTTCAAATACTATATTTGATATTACATAAACATGTATTTATGTTTTATAAATATTTAGAGCATGTTATCATAACATTATATAATTTATTTGTTAAATCTACTACGACGAAAATGAAACATATCGTATAATGTTAAATGAGTACAAAGTGATGGCAAATATCAAAAAATAGATTGTCATTTACGTATATCCCTACAGTTTAAAAGGTGTGGGGAATACCCCTTTTTCTGTGGAGGTTGAGTTAAGCGCGGCATTATCAAACGGCAATAAGCCTCGAATCCTCAATTTGATCGCTGTCTGCGCGAAGCTTGACAGATGATAGCGGCGAGCCACGGCGAGCTCGTGCGAGACACGGACGTAGACGCTACGCTAAATATATCTTGACGTGCTAGGAATTAATGCTATTATATAAATTAATTAAAATGTTAACAACGCTTTGAAATAATTATCTAATAAATAATTTAATAATGTGTGTTTCGATTCATTCTCATGGAGAGTTTTGTGTTGTTATTTTTGTCATACCAAGATTACTAATTCGATTGATATGAAATTACTTAGTAAAAATGTAAAAATCGAGGCATTTTGTGTATTTTATTATACTCGTAAATTAGCCAATCATTATTGACATATTATCGAAAGATATTTGTTACAGTTTACAAACAGATTTTGAATTTTTTTAGACATAAAAAATTAACTAATTATTTAGGTGCAAATTGGAGAGTTCAAGCGTGGGGTAATATTTTTAATACAGCTCTGTAGTATTTTATACTATTTTCTTTATTATTAGCCTTCATCAACAATACATTTTATTTTCCGTAGATCTCAATTTATCGATGTCGAACTTCATTACGGTTGGACCAGATGTTAGTTGCGAGGAAGTATTAAATAGACAGACAGAGGATATACTTTAGTATTTGTACTTGTAATAAAATAATAAGTTTGATTAGCAATAGATGGTTACAATATAATAATCTTTACTAATACTATAAATTCGAAAGTAACTCTGTCTGACTTTTGCTCTTTAACGGCCAAACTACTGAACTGAATTTAATGAAATTTGGTATGAAGCAATCTTGAACTCTATAGAAGAATATAGGGTACTTTTTTATGCCTAACACGTGAAACGTGAGCAATCCTGCGGGTGACAATTAGTATGGACCGTGCTATGAACGTATCAAGTACGGAAACATGCATGTACTACTATGGCCACTAAAACGCATCACCAATGTAGCATACCCGTGCATAAAGATTTTAGTGACCGCATCATCCGCGTGCCATATGCATATGGTTCCCCTTCTCTCAGCTGTAAAAAGCATGGACGTGCATTTTGTTCCTTGCATGATCACGGTATGAGACGGTGAAATGAGTAGACGCTTTTAAAGTTCAGATGCCATATTAACACTGTTTACATATAAACGATTTGGAGCCAAGACGGCCTAGTATGGAACACGTGAATCTCAATTCGTTTGATGATAACATCAACAGAACCGAAAGTGTTACATGTGTTTGATGAAATTTAACTTCATGTGTCCAACCACATTGGAGCAGTGTCGACGAATAACCTCCATCTAGACGAGGACGTTACTTCTACTTTTATAAATGAATAAATTGTTTTAATTGAGTACTTGACTGAAACTTTGATGAACGTATTTGGTAATGGTTTTTAAATACCATAATTTGATATTTTAATAAACTGACATTTCCTGAATATAATGATAGTTTTTCAATGATGTGAGGAAATGTCGAGCGAGTTTATTATCCTATAGGTCACAAGAAGGTAATTTATTTTGATTGTAGGTATGTAGTGTTATACAAATAATTATTTTTTATTCAGCAATTCTATTCTATTCTCGTCTAGTATATTTTATTTTCTGTTTAACTTTACAATAAATGATTTTAAATTGTGGTCCGATTGATTCTAAAAATCTGAATCTTAATCTCAGAATTTGTAATTGTGGTTCGGACAAAGTAACATTGACGTGCCAATTAAGTGTTCGGTTTCGCCGATTTCAACGCAATATAATAATGGACTAAACTTCTGTTAGAATAGAACTCTGAATGAATTCTTATCATTAGGGAACAATTTTTTTTCTGGTGATGCAAAAAGGTTTATTATTATCTGACAAATTAAACATACAAGATACTAAGGCGCGGCAACAACACCGCTATTATTTTGTATATTTCAACTATTATATTGTATATAAATAAATATTTTAATATTAAATATGCATAATATTTCATCGCTATATATATTTGCATCGACGATGAAAGATGTCGTGGAGAAATCTGCTCGTGTTGAATTAATTTCTGGTATCTGTATCCGTCATTATATATACACGTCATTTGCTCAAGAGGCACACCTCTTGCCACCTCTAACCTAACCTGACAAGGTTAGGCCAACAATGGGCCATTTAAAGGCTGCAACGTTTACTTTTTCATGTAAACGCAATGTTATTTTTTCGTTTTATAGATTTCGAATGTGGCAAATAGACTGAGATTCGGTCACGTAGGAAGAGGAAAACACAAAGGAGATCGATGCGCTCGAGATTGCAAAGTCAATTAAACTTTGAAAACAATTGTTATAGTTGGTAAAAATAAATAAAAGAATTCACTTGTTACAATAAAATTGAACATATTTTTTATTTTATTTTCAAGGACAATTGTAAATCTTACCTAACACAAGATAATATTTTAATTGACCCTAAACGTCTCCCAATTGCCAATGATAATATTGATGTAATGAGATTCCATGTTACACAATATCTGTAATTATCGTACATTATTATAAAATATTTGTATATCTATTATTTTTACTTAATGTAAACCATGAAATACCGGACAAGTGCGAGATGAACTTGTATGAAGAGGGTTCCGTACTATTCCATTTCTTTTGAAAATCGACTCGGACATAATATATTCGTGAAGAAACTAAATTTTCTTACAATGTTTAAAATCAGTCACTTTTGTACAACGTTCAGGAGATTTGGAGAAAATAGGCAGTCACTTGCACACGGCAACGTTCATTGTATAAACAAGACGAGGACACGGGCCACCCGATGGTTACCTCAACTCATAAATACTGGCACCGCGGGAAATGTAAACTTTTGACATTATGAACGCATGATATAACATCACTTGAGCCTGTAAATGAACTGGTTCTTTCATTTAAACGCACAGCACAGTAACACAAAGTATTCCTAATTGGTGCTATCATACACGGGTAAGAAACACCAGAACCGTAATATTTTAACTTATAAAAAAATAACTAGGGAGTGAATGATAAATGAGCCTTTGAAATGACAGGTTTATCGTATTACATTTGTTCATCAACAATGTCTGATTGTTCGCGTTTAATACGATACTTCCTAATGATTGAGTTAAAGTACTATAAAAATCTTTACAGCTCAGTTTACAACGTAGTTTTGTTGCATTTCGGGTATTAAAACGAACAAAGCTAACATTTTACAGAGCGCAACATCTTAAACTTTAGTATGCATAAAAATTGTTGCAAAATAAATTTTCAACTGTATTAGGTATACGTTCAGCAATATGCTTCTTAGAGATTTTGTTAATATTCCTTTATTTTTTATTGATTGCCATAAAGTGATTTTGAACATATCGGTATAAAATTAATTTAAGAAAAAAATGGTATTATTTAAAAGTACTATTATTATTCTCGAATTGGAATATTGAGATAGGTGTACTTCTCTAAGGCGCTGTCTTAATCATCTACATAGAACAGTCGTATAGGCCTGAGTGTAGTAATAAGGCGATATCTCTATCGAATAAGCAATTATAAACTAGTATAAACTTTAATATGATGTATACAAAAGCTATTTACCATCGACTGTGATCAAATAATGTCTTAAATTTCTATTGATTTAAAATGTTGTTACGATTGGAAAAGTTGAGATTATTATGAAAATGCACTGAAAATTTAAATTATATTCAAATAATTGTTACTTTTATTATCATTTATTCCATGACGTGTTAATTATTTTGGATCTGAGCTAAAATTCTCAACTAAATGTTGATTTCTTAATTATTAATATTGATCCCATCATACACAGAGTTAAAACATGATAAATTGCGATGTGGCTCCATTCCATACCCTACATATAAAGGGGATGATTTTTCAATTTGAGCCCATTATCTAGCGATTACAAGGGTGGGTCCAGACAGATTTAGGATGTTTTTGCACGTTACGCCGTCCTCACCGACAGTACCCGGGGGGCGTTACTCCCATGATTTATCGACGCCGACGACGGCCTGGTCGAACGCCTTTTTTTAAAATCCCGTTTTATTTTAAGCATTTTTCGATCATCGCTTCGTGAGATTAACGTTAATAAGTCAATTTAAAAGTGCGCCATACATAGATGTCGTCTAAATAATAGCGACTTTAAAACGACAATTATACCAACGAACGCTCATTGATTCAATATCAATTACTAATGAGAGATATAAAATAAACAAATGAATATATTCAATTTATGATATTAAATTCATTCGAGTTTTCATTACGAATCAATTGAAAAATTGCAGTGAAACATTGCTGACTTTTCATTCATTCTTAGTGATCAGTATTATGAAGATTAAAAGAGCATTCAGCTGAAATAAATTGGCTCAATAATCTGCGTAGCTCTGGTTGCTTGCACAATGAAGCCAGTTATGCCGGCGCGACGCAAAAAAGGTAAAGCCGGTGCATGCAATCAACCGACCCCACTGCGATTAGCTCGCCAAAGCCGGTGACACGAACCAGTTACAATATTATGTCTATATATGCATTCTGAACGGCTTGTTATTTTAAATTGGGCGGCGAAATAGGGATTTGAATGTATACAGCCTTTGCAATAATTTGCAACTCATTTCGTTGGTCATCGTTATTGCTTTTGTATTGTGGTTTTTAAATACTCGTTATATTGAATATTTTAAATATGTTTTTTTTTTTTAAATATAAAATTAGTTTGTTGAAAGACGACATGATATTTTTGAATGAAATGAATATCGAGAACGTTTCGACTAGATCCAGTTATTGGAATCCTCTTTGGAATACTATTCGATATCAAAGTAAGAGTAACATCGAGGCGTGAGTTAACTTCAACGCCGAGTCCCAATTTCTTTCCTAAGCTCCAAGTGTAAGAAATATAATTTTTTTTGAAGTGAAAATAACAAGGTGGAAAGTTTTAGGGGGTTATCATCAGATTCTCAAATATAATGTTGGAGAGTTGGCGTTTGCTTCAAAATTGGTAATACTTTAAGCAAACTTGTGATCCAAAGTTAGCAAGTTGAGTGAGCAGGTGCTGCACTGAATACATCGGGTTATTGACAGGGACGCGTGCAGTAACAAGCGCTTGGAGGTGTCATTTATTCAAAAATTTCCACTTATTTTAGACATAAAATATGATATTATGTAATAATAATAATTGAATCTTTATTGCTTATATAAAAATAAGCAATATCACATGGTAAGCTAAGACTAACGATCTTAAACAAATATGTAACTAGGGATCTGTTTTACATATATTAGTATCTATAATGTTCTTGGAAGAGAGAAATTTAATTCTAATAATTGCAAAATAAATATTACTCAGTATTGAAATATTTGAATAATATAAATTAAAAGAAAAATGTATAATCAAATGTATACAGACAATACTATAATAGAATATCATGACAGCCGTCTCAATCATATTTATATCTTTAAAAGATCTTAAAGAATTCGTTCTTCACAACACACAACACATTGTTAACTTCACTCGACTCTGATTTTTATTGACAACTAATATATTCAAATAAGAAACATCAATATAATAGAATATATAAAGTTTCGATAAAATACTAAAACATTTCGGAATATAACGTAAGATTCGAGATAACACGTACAAGACTAGCGGTATTAGAAATCCCGACACATATTCCAAAGTCCTAGTTTAAAGTTAGGTTAGAATGCTATGCTATGCTACGGCAGTGAGGCCTGAACGAGATAACGAAGCAGCTACGTGCGCTCTGCTTTCATCTATCAAACATTGCATTGATTATTTTGTCAAATAGTTCGCCTGTTCACTGTTAAAGCCTTTGTAGCATGTAAAGTAAGCTATTTGGTTACAAAATATAAACTAATATGAACAGTGTATACGCAATTTGATATCATTATATTGTACTAACTTCATAATACGTTCGAAATCTTACTACGCGTAAAACACGATGATGTCAAATAATTAATATAATATTTTTTAATGAAAATAAGATGTACCAAATTAATTATTGGTCTTTACTGACATACTCTGTAATTAAAAAGTGAAAAGAGTAACTACTGAGTTTCTTGCCGGTTCTTGTCGGTAGAAACTACTTTCCAAACTGGTAGTTTTATATTTAATTCAACGCTGTAACATGACGATTCAAAAGGGCTTTTATGAGCTTTCATGAATAAAAAATATTTTTATTTTGATTACGTAAAATTTAGATGCAGATAAATAGTACTTATGTGATAATTTTTTAATATACGGAGCGAAACAACGAAAAATATAAAACTCAAAAAAACACTCAATAAATTGTTGAGATATAATTACAGATGTAAATATAAATAAATATACTTTATCAAGTTAAGTGACCTTTATGTATGCGTATTGTGCTAATACATCTCGCCGTACACCCTATTTTTATAACTCTTAAAGTAATGGGTTTCATTGCAAAATTAAAAAAAAAACCCACTTAAACTCTAATAATATATAATTCACATTAGAGCAGCGTGGTAAATTTCAAAACATCTCTTTCGAAGCTTAAGAGACTTTCGTCCAGCAGAGGAACATTTTGAGGTTATTACTTTTTGCAATAAACTATTAACTATACATTAGCAGCCTGTAAATTTCCCACTGCTGGGCTAAGGCCTCCTCTCCCTTTGAGGAGAAGGTTTTGTAGCCTATTTATTTAATATCTATAATTTGACGTGAAGCCTTGTATGGATTTTAATGCAACTTTGTATTTTCCTCGCTTTATTATATTTTAATCCTTCTTATTCTGGGAAATGAAATGAACTGAGCTGACTGAAAACGATTTGCTGACTGTGTATATAAAAACTGTATCGCCATTTCCCAAGTCCAATTTAGTTCTAGTGTTGTACAAGTGTAATTTCAATGAACGAAAGGTTTTTTAAATTTGTGTTTTTAGCGAAATTCAACGTTTAATTCAACTTTATATTTTTATACCTAGTTAATATTATAATGCGAGTGAATGAACAGTTTATTACTTGTTTGCTTGTTTTTGTTTCACGTAGTTAACGTGATTTTTTCAATGGATATAGACTAACATAGTTTTACGTCGCGTAAAGTATTACGTTTTTATATAAATGTAGCATTGTTTTGTAATTGCAGCTGTTTCAAACAGCTAAGGTTATGCTTATGATAAAATTGATTACATATATAAATAGATTTTGAAAATGGACTGCTCTATGGAATAGTTATTAATTTACACTAAACTGGCTAAACATATTGTAGTCATTTTGACATTAACTGTAATTACAATTGCAGTGGCATTCATATTTAATGAAATTTAGAATTTGAATGTATAAGATTACGTATACGTACCTGTAGATAGAACACGATGACGTCATGTATGCAAAAATCAATACTAATTTGTGTAAAGGTGATCTGACTTCTATAAAGCATAGTGTATAAATTCACACGTATATTTCAATACCGATCAAAGGTAATCAAGGATTTATTAAATGTATTTAACACTTACTTATTATAACTATAATTGTAATGTAACTATGTTATAATAATTGAGTAAACTTCACAGGAATTATTTATAAGAGGGGCTCTAAACATGCTGAATGATACACTTCTTTGTAATAATAATTCAATCAATCAATATTTACAATGTATTTTTTGTATAATTTTAAACCAAAAAGCTATATATATACGTACTACATACCAATACGTTACTTATATACAATACTTACTTAGTTACGATCCTGGCTTCCCACGGGTAAAATATTTTTAAATTTCTAACCATAAAGACTTCCATACAAATGTTCTCCCTTAGAATTTCGGTAAGGTTGTGTTATTTTATTGCGCATACACGTACGAATGTATCCAATAATTTATAGCTGAGCAGTTGGCGAGTGTCTCCTCCGATTTAACGCCGTGGCTGAAATCGGCCAGGAGGACATAATAATCAAATTAGTCCCTGTACAATTTATTACTTATTGAAGAAGATAAATGATAATTGGTCAATTCATAAGGCTATTATAGGTATTTGATAATTAGTGGATATTGGTACTTAATTAGGGATTTGATTAAATTAAATGATATAGATCTTGGACAACTTAGGTATATATTATATTTCATAATATATGACCTACTTTCAAACTATATAATACCAATGTATCGGTAGGTTTTGTTCCACGATTCAGTGTTTCAATGACAGGGGCTGGTTCATTTTTTGCCTTGATTGGAATTGAGATTCAACGGGAAAATGCTGCTAGCATTCTTGCCACCATTCCAGGTGGTCATGATTTATACAGTGACTATTTTTATTTCTTATTTATATAATGTTAAAATTTGTATGTAAATAAATGATTACATGGTGTTCTAGATAATCTATTCTTATTTTAAAACTGGGTATATTTTATTTGTTTTTCCTGTAAATATGAGCAAATAATTGTTGATATCAAGTAGGAATCATTCATCATTATGGTTTCGTATGTATTCAAAAATACGTCGAGACTCCGCATTGTAATGTGTTGCGAAATAAAATTATTTTTACATAAAAATTCACCATGTCATCCTTTTGGTATATTTTATATGACAACTGCATATTAATCTTTGTATGTTCTGCTTTCATTGTGGACCATCAGTTATGACGGTTTGTTTTTCTTTTCAGATACGTTTTATTATATCGATATATTGCATTGCTATGGTGATTAAGTATTTAATGTGGAAATATACTTAAAAACCCAAAGTTTAAATGCTAATATAAACATATACCGCGTAGGATCACCGGCGGAGGTTGGGCATATTATTAAGAGGGTGTCATGCCAGCTGGTCTTAACCACAACCAATCAATACTTGAGTTTAAAAATAAAATTAAAATTGCTTCCTGGACAGGTTGTATATAGTGCTCACCGCTGCAGTATATACATATATTTACAATCACAAGGGATCCTTTAGACTGCTATGGACCGCGGTGCATTGACGGTCTTAGTGTTTTATACTGCTTTAGAGCAACGTCTACTCACAGGGGCCCGTCCTTCAGAAACTCTTGTCGTTGACCTTAAAAATAAATATAAAACTTAATTAAAACAGTATCGGAATATGAAGCCAAAAATAAAATATTGACCCACAAAGTAAAAAAAAGAACATACACTCGTATATTGTCACTTTTTCAAGACTGACAACAAGTAAATACTTATGTTTATACATTTTATTTTAAATTAAATCGTAATTAACATTTCTAACTGTAGAGCTCTGCTTATATTCTACTCGAAACCAATCTCCTTTCTCGAATACATATTACTGTTTTGTTCTGGTGTAAAGTGCCAGTGCAGGTGCGCTCAGGTACAAGAAATTTAACAAATGTCGTGCCAGCGAAATGACAATGCAAATAATATATATTACAATGATAATAGATTGTAATGCTTTTTACAATATTGATAGGTCACAACCGCCCATAAACATTAGGCGCACTCTTCCAATCGGAACGCAACAATCCTAAGCATTACTGTTTGGTACTAAAATATACGATTAGAGATGAATACGTCTTATTTTGGACAGTATTATAATCAGAATTAAAAAAATATTATAATTTTAATTGTACAAACTTTCGAACCTGCCTAATTCGCGAGATTTTTTTTCATTAATACGGGATTTTAAAATCGATCAAAATTCATAGGTAGATTTTGTCATGATTTTAAATTCAAATGTATTTACAAATTTGCATTTTTCTGCATAATCTGACGGCTGATCTTTGTATGTTTAAACAGAATGAATAAAATAAATTGTTAACTCTTGTTATAAAATACAATATTGTTAGTTTATTTTTTATATAAAATATATTAATATAATTAGTGTCTAGCCAAGTGACCTTTTTATGTAATAGGTAGGCGGACTGACAGATGTGCTACCACTACCTTACTATTAAGTATATGGAAACTCATTGACCTTGATCGGGTTCAAACCCGCAGACTTCGGTTAAGATTCACTAGTTCTTGTCACTATACCATCACCTTCCATATATTATTTCCTAATTATAACATCCTTGATACCTATACGATAACATATCGAATAGTACAGGAAATCGCTAGGTTTGTTCGAATACATTTTCTAAGTTCTTTGTACATTAAACAGGAAATGTTAGAGAGTGTTAGACATAAAAATATGCTTTTACGGTATACGTTGACAGTATAAAGTTCTTTTAAAATAAAATTCTGTGTTACTTTGAAAATGATAACGTTAAAATAAAAGAAGTTATTATGATATCAAAATTTAAAAGTATCTATTTTTAATATTATTCTTGTTTTTTACTTTTAAAATATATCAACTAAATCACACATTGGTCAATATTCAAAGAATAAACTGAAAACAATGATAAAGAACCTTGATAAAGAATATACATATTTATTAATTTATTATTATGAAAACAGACGACCAACCCCATCAAGTGTCAATGCGCCGACAACGAGGTAGCAAAATTGTTTCTCTTGTGCCTATAATTACACTAGGTCATTGGAAACTGGATATAATTCTGAGATTCACCCGCACCACCTAAATGTCCGAAAATCTACAACAGCGCGATTTTTAAGACATTTTCTGCCTCACACAACCACTCTGTGGAACCAGCTTTCGCCGGCGGTTTTTCCGAACCGATACGACTTGGGAACCTTCAAGAAAAGAGCGTACTCCTTCCTTAAAGGCCGGCAACGCACCTGCAAGCCCGCCGGTGTTGCAGATGATGTGATGTGGTAGTCACTTTCCATCAGATGAGCCTCCTGCTCGTTTGCCACCTATACATATGAGCTATCATATATATCACATAAAAAAAAAACTGGAAAAATAAGTATCTAGTAATTTCTGTAACTTAGGGTAATGAAATAACACTTATTAATAAGAGTATAATTCTAAAAAAATATATAATATTTTCAGTTATAAATCCGTGGTGTTTAAATACAATGTTTAAGAAAATAGCTTCATTTTTTCATATGCGCATATTATCCAACCGTTTCTCTTTGGATTACGGATTTAAAAGACTTTCGAAAGCCCCAAATCTTACTGATTACCATATTTTTTATTTCGTTACATTTTTTGTGTCGACGTAAAATTATTTTTACCATAATGTAGAACGGTTTTTGATTTCCCTTTTCTGTAGTCGTAATTTTTATTACGGAATAGTTATTCCAAATTTAAGCTATATTTTTGATAATGTAATAAACTTAAAATTGCATTGCATATTATGTATATAAAATTATTTTATTTACAACTTGAAAATTGTTATGTTTTAAATTGGACATGTTTCTTCTTGTTTTCTATTTTGTGGTAGGTACCACCCACTCATCAATTATTCTATCGCCAAGCAGTAGTACTTAGTACTCTTGTGTTCCACTTTGAAGGGTGAGTGAGCCAGTGTAACTACAGGTACAAGAAACAAAACATCTTAGTTCCCTAGATTGGTGGCGCATCATAATCATCATCAATGAAAGGAATAGTTAATATTTCTTACAGCGCCATTGTCTATGGGCGGTGGTGACCACTTACCATTAGGTAGCCTAGTTGCTCAACCACCTGCCTAAGTCATAAAAAAAGGTATTTACGTCAAAGTTATTACACCAATATTTTTTATACGGAACTTCCTTTCATATTCAAGTAAAGATTTTGCTCTTTGTTGTGTGTAGTCTTTTATATACCAGTACAAGTGTTATAAAGTATTTATAGACTCCACAAGACTGCTTCCTTAATTCTAGAAATCCAGAGCTGGCATTTACCTAGTTTAAAGCTGACCTACGTTACGTAAAGCACTGTACAATGTATTTGCACATAGACAAGACTCCAATGAAGGAAACATATAATATATACATATAAATGAACAAACAGATATATCCTAGAAGAGAAAGCGATAAAAAAAAATCTTGAATCGAAGATATAGGACTTAAATGTTTCATCATAAAATTTATAAAGTTTATGTTTTATAAAAATATTTAAAAAGGGAATTTACGACATAGGTATGTTATCTCTACCAAATTAATAATTGCGTCATTGGAAAATATAATATAAATGTTTATTAATGAATAATAATAATACGTGAACGACGAACGTGTATTATCATTTGTATATTTCCAAATAGATTTTCAATACATTTTTCAATTCAGGTATTGAGCCTAACCGAATCGAACATGTCATCAGTCAGAAATATTGCTTTTTAGCTTGAAATTAGTCAGTAAACTACTGGTATAGTAAAAAAAAAACATCATACTGTTTCGCTGCTCCATTGTCTGTGATCCAATACAAAACACACACACACACACATACTATCGGATAAATGAAATATTAAAACATGTGAAAAACAGAACACGTAAATTTGTTTCGTACAGTAAAGTTACTAAATTTGTGTCCGTGCAGAAGCTCAAACATGCAGGCCTTTGTTAATTATTCAGCTTTGGGACACTTGATGGCTCGGCTCGATAAAAGCCATACATTGATTTTCTTTACAAGCCGACAGTTTAATTGATGATCGGAAAAGTATCGTATACAATGAATTTGTAGCTCGTTTTCAATAAATTTCATTTAAAAAGCCAAAATAATTTGATTTTGCTTAATAAAAAGTAACTAAGTTCTGATAGTGGATTCATTTAAACTTTTAGTTTACTGACATGAACGCTCATCAAACAATTTCGGAATGAAAATTGATCAACAAAAGTTGAAAGATAGCATTGTTGAATCTTTTATCCTTGGTTCGATGTGATTAAGTTTGTTTTGTGAATTGAAATAGTTTTCGATTGGTTGATCGATTAAAATCTTTCGAATGTGGCTATAAAATAAAATTACTATCATGTTGAATATTTTGGTTATAATGCCCGCATCCACTAGATTCATTGAACTTATACCCAGAATAAAAGTAAATGTTATATTTGATATGTATTTTTTTAATATACAAATATTTTCAGTTGCTGCTTTCTGTTGCAGCTGTTTGCAGTTGCAGTTTAACTCATAACGTGCTTTTATATAAATGGCGGCCAGAGGTTAGAAGACGTAAATCTTAGCCGATGATTCTGAGCTCAAACCCAGGCAAGCGCCGTTGAGTTTCTATATGCTTAATTTGTTTTCATAATTTATCTCGTGCTTGATGGTAGGGAAAACGTCATGACGAAAACTGCATGTGGCGGATGAGAATCTACCATTTATATCACTCAACCCACATTGGAACCACGTGGTGGAGTAAACTCCAATCCTTGGAGATGGCCTTAGCCAAGCATTTACAGACTTTACATTATAAAGAACTATTATTTATTTATAATTAGATTCAAAAAGACGAGGGTCATTCTACAAATATTAAGTTTTCCCATCGGACGTGCGGAGCTCTAACAATTAAATTAATGAGAAAAGCTATTGCTGGTATTGTGATGTATAAAATAATGAGCGTTCTATTCAATACCTATATCTCGATTATTTTATAAACTTCAATGAATAGACTTTTACGTTAAGCTATAACCAATTATGAGCCCCAATTACGTTGCTCTTATAAAGGACATTTTCTCCCTGATCAGAGATCCTTAAATGCGTTGGATCACTAGTATTTTAGGGGAGGCTAGCGAGAGTCCGTAATGAATTGCGTTAAATGAATGCTAACTCTTAGAGGAGGAACTATAGTATACACGTATGTGTATTATTCACTTGCTAGCTACTATTCCGGCATCACACGTGTAAAATTACTGACTACATAATATTATCATATTGGTAGGCATATTTTTTACCGACATATTCAAGAATGATCAAAATTTTTCAGCCAATTTAAGCGTTGCTAATTAAACCTAAGTATTTAGTTATGTTAATTGGTTATTTTTTAAATATAATATTAAACTGCGTTCAATTCTTTCGAAAAGATTTGTAGTTTAATAATAATATTATTTGTAATATAAGTATATTCTACAACGCTGGTCGGAATGAATATTTGAACTCTTAATCTTCGAATAACATTGTTATTTCCTACCCATAGCATACTCATAGCTCACTTTTTATATTTATGAACATTTTAAATAGCTTACTTTTTATATCTAGAATTTGAAATTCGAATCAAATTAGTGATGTTAATTTTGCTAGACAAAAAATTGAAATATTTGAGTGTTTCCAGATATTCTCTTCAAATCATCCACTAGTTACTGCGTGATGGATGTTGCAGAATACCCCGAAATATTTCTGATGTTTTCTAACAGTAAAACATATGTATATACAATTTCAAAATATTGTATGGAAACGAAACATATTTTCAGGTACAAACTATTTACTCCGTTTGAAAAATTATTATACTTTGGTAGTAATATTTTCTGGGCCTCGCCAAGTCGAAGCAAGCAAATGATGCGTTGCTTGGCGTAAAATAGGGGAAAATTGCGATAACTTACGTAATTCATAGACACTATTGGCTTAAAGCCGCGCCACGAAGTGCTAAATTAGCATTTATTGATGATAGAGTGTGTGTGTACGCTTATATTACATTTACTTACAGTCTTATGCAATAGCGGTTTTTAATTTTGTTCTCAATATATGTGTGCTGAGATAAAAAGTAGTTAAGTAACGGCCTGTAAGCATCCCACCGCTGGACTAGACTGCTGGGTACTCCAATGCGATCAGATCCACAGTTCTAAATACGATCGTTTTTCTCACGCTGTTTTTCTGTACCGTTCGTTTTTTCATCTTAAACAAATATTTAGCACTATAAAGTTCATCAAGGATTTTTTGGTTCACGTGTTCTAACAATTGGGATATATCGACTGTATTAATTATTAAGGCCCAAGATAAATATAATAGATTTTTATTTAATAACTATTTACAAATGAAAACTATTTTTTATTTTCTTAAAAAAATGCAATATTATATGAATAAATGTTGTCTGAAACTCGTGGTTATAATTTAGCTTTACAGCTAGTGCCTTGAACAAATTGAAAAAAAAAAAGTTAATAACAAAAAGACCCTATTAACCCTGTTTCAATCAATATGTAATACTCAAGATTGACGAGAATATTTCAGGTAAATATATTTTGTAACAAGCAACATATACATTAGGTAATAAATACCTAAGAAAAAAACATCTATAATATAAAATTGTAAATAAGAATGTATAATAATAATAATTGTTATTATTATAATGAAGAATTTTGTAAGGTTGGAATCCTGACTCAGTCTCCGTAAACAATGTCGACTAAGAATGTGAGACAAGTTCATAACATTGCAAAATTTTCATTCCAAGAATATCTTTTATAATATAATAATTATTATTTGCTTATTAAATGTATTGTAAAATTGTTTAATATTAAAATTGTTCTATACTTTTGTGAATCGCAACCGACAATTGTGTCCACTTCAGAAAAGTAAAATTTATGTGTTCACTTGCTCAATTTAATTTAATATATGGTAAAGTGTTTGATGTTCAAAGAAAGAACAGCGTTGTCACATCAGTGAGAAATTTACTTGCTGTTACTGTATTTAGCAGAGGATAGAATACTTTAAAACGCTACGTGCACCTTCTTCCCCCACTTCAATAGGTGCCTCAGGAACTATGGTGGTTCTCAGTAACCCGCAACTCCCTCTAGGAATTAGAGGCCTCGGGGCATCACGGTAGCACGAGAAAGCGATCCCGTGGCCCACGCCGAAGAGAAAGAGTGGGACCGCTGGTGTTTTAGTGGGTATTCCATGTATTATGATACATCCCTTATTTTTAAACTCGATAGAAAAACAAACAACTATGACGTTGTAAGCAGTGCTCTGTCGCGGGTTCTTGGTTGGTTTGACATAAATAATTTGGTACTAAATGCTAAAAAGACTAAATGTATTTTGTTTTCTCTGCCAAATGTCAAATCAAATTCTTCTGCCGTCATTTGGAATAATGAAAGGCTTGAGTTTGTTCAGTCGAAGGCCTTTCTAGGGATAACCCTTGACTCCAAACTTCAGTGGGGCACCCATTTGTATGCCCTGGGAGGGAAACTAAGTAGTATGATTTATGCAATAAAAACAATAAGAAAACTCACGGACATAAGTACTGCTAGACTAGTTTATTTTAGTAATTTTCACAGTCTTATGTCATATGGAATGTTGTTATGGGGTAATACAGCAGATATTGAAATAGTATTTATTCTGCAGAAAAGAGTTATCCGAACTATTTACAACTATGCGAGTTTCTTGCCGTTTCTTCTCGCTGGAGGCTGCTTTCCAAGACGGTGGTAGTATTTTAATATTGACGATTCAAAAACGCTTCGTTGTGAAGTTTACTTGAATAAACTTGATTTGATTTGATTAGGACGCACTAAGATTCCTGGGCACCGGCGAGTCCCACATAACCCCCACTTCACGTGGGGGAAACGCCGTTTTCAAGCGAGAAAAAGTGTAGAATACTTTACGCGTAACGCCACAAAGAACAGCTACCGAATAACTAGTAGTTATACTTTAATGACTTGAACGATAAAGTAGGACAAGACATCGGCTCGTAATACGACGTCGTAAAATCGTATAAGTGACGGACTATCGCCCTTGCGGTGACATTTAATTGTAAATCTCTTGTCAAGTGAAGTAGACTTTGTTTTTTGCTATTCAAATAAAAATACCTTTTGTCGTCGTACAAAAGATTTTTGAATAATTAATTAAATTCAACTGTTCCAATGATTTCAAATAATTTAGAGTTTCGTGAATTTATTTTTATATTAGAAAATAAAATCGAGGAGAATTTCTTTCATTACACTGAACTCATAAAACGAATTTGAAATAACTGTAATCTTTAATTTTAATATAATTATAATTTATACTGTTTGAATTATTTCTTTGTTTCAATAAAGACAATGTACATTCATGTTTAATGTAGTTTAAAAAAAAAGAGTTATTTGAGAGTTTACTTGTGCATAATAATATCATATTCTGCACAGTCCATCTCTCCTGAGTATAGCAATTTCGTTCACGTCAGGTCCTGATGTCCATCATCATGTGTGTTAGTTACATGTAAACTAGTATCATTCATAAAACTCAAACATCCTAAAATTTCGATTTACATAAACTATAATTATTTTATAACAGTTAATATTTTTTAATCTTTCCATTGGCAAATAAATATCACGTGTATTTATTTATATATATAAGACGTTTTCACATTATGTTTTCCCTTCACATCCTGATCGGCGCGGCGCGAGTTCGCACCATTACATTATTTGCATTCTCCCCAGTCACGCTAATTCACATCCGATTTTCTGCATCCGTGATCAGAAACTTTGACAAGGCTGTTACGGGTCTTATAAATTTACCACGAATGTCTGGCGCTTTGGTTTACGTTAATAGAGTTAAACTGTAATGTCGTTAAGATTTTATTGTCAAATTCAAAAACCGCATCGGAATTTAGTAACAATGTAATAAAAAATCGCAAAATATCTTTTTCTCTGCACGTTTTCTATATAACGAAACAAATTTCTGTGTTATAATTTAAGCTTAAGCTTTGCGATGATAAATAGTTAGTGATACAAATTTCATATTATATATAGAATCAGTATTTTACCCTTGATTGAATAATTTAAATTAAAGCCATATTTAAAGTACAAAATCGCAGACAAAAAAAAAATACCATTTAATTTTCTGCGCTTAAGAAATGTAATACTAAAAATTTATAATGTCTTAAAATTTGTGATAATATGAATAAATGTTTATTAATACGAGAAGGTCAAACTGAATTGAAATAATGATAAGTTTCATTACACACAGTATATTTAAATTCAAGTTAAATTTATGTTAATGTGTAGTCTTATCTTATTTCTTCGTGTATACGAATAGATTAAAGGTAATTTTGTTTTGTGATCAAATTTCACGGTCGAGAGTTGCTGCTAATGAGTTTTTTTCGGTTAGGTACTCTATACAAAAAAAAAACTCTATATATTTCTTGCGAGATTTCATTAGCCTCTAATGAAAAATGCGTTTATGAAAGCCTCAGAAGACTTAGTACTGAATGTTAATTATGAAATATTACTTTTAAAAATGCTATATCTCATTATTTATGTACTTTTTATTACTTTTTCCTAATTATCTTTATATATATTACTAAATCGTGAATATTAAAATAATGGTACGGTTTTGCATATAAATGAATGAAATCGAAAGCGATCTAAAAGTTTATTTGAAATTCGCTTTTCAACCAAAAATGTGAGCACGTTTCTGTAAGATGCTGCTAATAATATTATAACAGTATCTAATATATTTATTTATAAATCAATAGATTTTTTTTTTATCCCAATGATAGTAACTAAAGCACTTGTGTTATGGAAAATCAGAAGCAACGACGGTACCACATACACCCAGACCCAAGACAACATAGAAAACTAATGAACATTTTCTACATCGACTCGGCCGGGAATCGAACGCGGGACCTCAGAGTGGCGTACCCATGAGATTTTATTTAACAAAAATGTAACATCTATATAAAACTTTATAATATACTGTTATATATAAAAGTATAGTACGGTATATCATTTATACTTGTAATTGATATTTCTCCACTTCATATTTGTAATTCTTTAGATATATTAAGGTTGATCGGTAAAGAATATCTTCGGGTTTTAAGTTTGTTGTTGCCTTTTGTTTGAATTACAAGTTTTTCTACTACTGGTGGGTTGATATTTGAAGGAGACTTTTTTCCATTTTTATCTAGTCTTAGTCAGTTGCTACGTTACTTTAACGTCATATAATGGACTAGTTCAAGCTGTTATACTTTTTAGAACGCTAAAAAAACAATGTGTTCTACATATTCCTTTATCTGGTGGGACGGCCTTGATATACTAGGCCCAAGGTAATACTTAGTATTGTTGTGATTCGTGTTGAAGGGTAAGTGAGCCAGTGTATTTACAGGCGCAAGGGATATAACATTTTAATGAAGTACCAAGGCTGGTTAGGGTTTAATATTGCCAATACCCATATATCATAAAAAAAAACATATACGAGTATGATCTCGGGCCCAGGTGATTCAGTGGTTAGAACTTCAGAAGACTCGATTCTTAACTGAACATTACGAGCTCAAACTTGGGACACAAGAAATATCAAGAGATTCAGAATTTCAGATTATTTTGTGTATCGTGCATCGACATATACGGTTTTCACTTGCATGTGTCGGTTGAAAATCTGCCACATGCAATTTCACCTATCCGCATTGGAGCAGCGTGGTGAAATAAGTCTTAGCCCAGCAGAGGGACATTAACTGGCATAAAATTTATGATTTTTGGATTAAAGAAACGAAGAGCGGTCAAAAGAACTCAATACATTAATTTGTTTTACTTTCTGTGGACGAAGCTGTGGTGTTTATTTTGCTAGTAGTATAGAATGCAAAAAATGAGTAAGAACTACTTTATTATGACTGATTTATATCAACTCTAAATGAGGGATTACAAAAGCGCACGACATAAACACAAACTTAAATTTATCATTCGTTAATAGCAGGCTTCGAACCGTGTGTCATATTACGTGCAACGTTTGCATGGCATTAACATTAATATCGTTGTCAAATATAATACAACAATATGTTAAACATGTTGAACAATATTTATAAAAAGTTTTTGATTCAAATATAAAAGTACTATCCGTAACAGTGTGCAGGAGAGAATTCTTTTTTCCATTCTTTCACGTCTGATATTCAAAGTGGCTACTAAGCGTTTCTGCCGTTAAATTAATAGTCACATCGCTCCAGCGGCGTTTATACAAAATCTTTTAAATAAAGCTGCTACGTGATCCCCTGCAACGAGGGGATTGCCAAATGGTGCTACAACAGATTTTTGTAATGTTCTGTATTGGTAAGCGAGGTCTGGACGAACGCCAATTCGGCCATCGATTTACAAGTTCACTTCATGTTTGCTGATACTTTCCGAAGTACGCAAAAACTAGGCGTTTCCGTTTGTTTGCGTAGCATCGGATGCTGACTAGACGCCGCCGCGAGTTATTTCATAATAAAGGCTCCAAAGCCAGCATACTTTTAGTTTACGATATAATCAATTCTCTACCAGATTACATACTTTGGATTTGAATAGCTTGATAGTATTTAAGCTTAAAGAAATGTCTACATAACAGTGTACATAATATGAGATTTTTACATAAAGTATATACGTGGTACGGACTATAACTAAGTTAAACTACAATATGCCACGTGTTCAGTTGTGCAAGAAAATATAAAGAGGAAATTATCTTGTATTGAATGAAATTATGGGAGTCAACTCACAGTATGCAAAGGGCGGCCCTAAATTAAATTAATTTCTTAACAAAATAAGATATCTTGGTCTATATAATATGTAAAAGTAATAAATTTACCAATAACTGGACCACATTCGTATCCAATCGAGTCCAGATTCTGTGATTTTCTTTATTGGCACTAAACCAACGTAAATATGAGTAATTTTGGTGCGTAAAAATAGATTTATTAATAACTTGATTACAGAGCCACTTATCGGTTTTTAGTAAAACTAATAGTCGTCGTCTTTACATACTAATATACGACTACCTCTGCTATTCTCCCACTTCATCCAAGACACCAGATAAGGGTCGTCGACCTCAAGAACTCTTGCCGTCGCCGACCACCTATCCCGACGCAGGCATCGACGATGATGAGGTCCGATAGAACTTGACAACCACTGAATTTGACAACCCGAGGCGAGTTAGGCCCTGATTCTACGGGTTAAAAAAATTGACACGTGTCATTCGTTGAGGAATTATCTGGATAAAAAGGGTAATCTCGAGGCCTGCTTGACAAGGTCAAGCTGACCTCGAGATTGCCCTTTTCAGCGAAGTCTGAGCAGGAAGACCCCACTGCACACAAATCATTAGGAAACAAAACGATCACTAAAATGAACGCAAAAAAACTTTAATATCAAAAATAAAACATATGTGTGATTTTTTAGGGTTTTTGTTATTGAACTATATGCAAGACTGTGTTATACTAAACTGTAACTTTATTAATTTTGTTTATAAAGAAACTGGTTTCAAGAGTTTACTCGATATATTATTGTAGTTATTTATTGCTTTTGCTTTTAATTTCTTGCTTGATTTCTTAATAAATAAAAATATATAACAGTAAAAATGACAAAAACGAAAAAATAACGGCTATAGAAATATTTGAAGATAAAAATCGTAAACAGTAATAGTTTATAAAGATTTATTTGAAAATACCGTCTAGAGATAGAGACTGTCAGATTCAAGATGGACGTGTAATCCACAACGTTACTGCCTTTATTGTAAATCAATTCACGTAGTATCGGGAATTACAAATAGCCGTTTTCCATTTTGTTATTGCCTCGAGATTGGAACAAGTAGTTGAAACAAATCCAAAGAATTTAGATTTGTAATTTTATCAAAAATATGCCCGCCATGAATCGCAATACAAAAAATATAGCTCGTGTCGAGCTTTAATAAACATACGTCGATTTATTATCATATCAGATACATTTAGGCAAGTTTCAACAACAATGGTAAGTACGGAATTTTAAATAAACCGGATGAATGATAATATAATATCGCAGTCGGGACAAACGAGGAAATCTTTTAATTGCATAGATTTGTTGTTAGTTCTTTTAACGTTCAGAATATGTTTTAATTACTTCAACCTAAACCCGTATTTGCACTTTCGGTAAAATGTATATTTCCAGAAATAATTTAGCGATAAATTGTGGACTTCTTTTTTTTTTTCATTCATATAAATACCGTGATTGGTATAGCAAGCAATTTATTTCGATTTAGTTAAGTAAATAATAGTCAAAGTCAAAGGCAAATTTGTTTATTCAATTTAGAAGCGTTACTCGTGCTTATTGATAGTCAAAAATCTACCACTGGTTCGGAAATAAACACCTCGGGATTCAGAAGAACCGGCGAAAGAAATTCAGCAGTAATTTTTTTAAATGTCATACTTTATAACGACGGCGCCGCGACTGAAAAATAAAAAAAAAATATCGAACAAATAAAACTGTTATAACTGGTGACCTGTTAAATAATACGGACAAACTATTAAATTTTTTGGTGAGACTGAAGTAATGAAAAAACAATATCAATTAAATAATTAAAGTAGTTAAGATCGGAGTTCATAAAAATGGTGTATGAAAAAAAAAAAAATTGGCGGTGGTTAAAAATATGCTAATTGAACTACATTCAAAGTAACTAAAACCGAGCAGATTCGTATCAATAATTTCATCGCACATGCTTACGCTTAATTGGTCTAAAGGTCGGAAAGATAGAAGTTATCCGATTGAACCGAGATCGATTCCGACCGAAGATAATTCACCTAATTTACTGATTTCATTTCTTAAGTTTTATTTTATTTATATATTGACATTCTGAATAAAATTGTATAATAAGTAAAAAGCTATCCAACTAAATAACTAAAAAAAAACAACGCTTCAAGTCGATGAGTCATAAAGTAACGAAGTAAATAAAACTAAGATTGAGTGAAACTAACATAAATAAATTAAACAATAATTTAAATTTAAATTTGGGATCAACGGATATCAATGACTTGTCATTACTGACACAGTGAAGATACATACATACCTACACATCGCCAACGAAACAGCTTATCCATTTTCACGTTCCATTCCACACAATAATACCATCATGGAGAATTCACAACTCATTCAGTTGTTTGAAAAAATGAAAATAGAAATGGCAAACCAAACTAAAGAAATTGTATCAAAGATCGACGATAAACTTCTACCGTTAATAAATGAAATAAAAGAACTTAAAGCAGAAAACAATAATTTGAGGGAAAAAATGGCAAATATTCAAACGAAAAAATAATATTATTATACATGGCCTAAATGAAAATGAGAAATCTTCAAGTAAGCTTATGACATCTACTATTGAAAAAATAAAAAATGATCTCAACATTTCACTTGAGAGTAGAGATATCGACGTCATGTACAGAATAGGAAAAAAACAAGAAAAAGCAAGACCCATTCTCATATCTTTTATTAATGGCTGGAGAAAGAATGAATTAATGTTAAATAAAAAGAAATTTAAAGATGGATACATTTCTGAAGATTACCCTAAGGACGTTTTACTGCAAAAGAGATAATTACAAGCGAAACTGGTACAAGAAAGAAATAAAGGCAACTTTGCTGTCATTAAGTACGATAAACTTATTGTTAAAGAAGGTACATCTAGTATAGAAAAACGTAAAAGACATGAATTTAACTCACCAAACCAACATCATCCCAGAAAACAATTCGTAAACTCAAAAATAAAAAGAGTAAATGCGTTTGATGTAATGCGTGGAAGAAGCAACTCTCGGTCATCATTTACTCCATCATCTGAAGACACAATATAGCAACCACTGATAGGCCCTTCTCATTCTTATCTCCAAGTACGGCCGGTCACCGCGGGAGAGTTAGACCATGACCCTCCAAAGAAAAACAGATACAATAAGAAACCTATATATATATGCTCTTACAATGTTAGAACTCTATCTTCTACAGAAAAACTCCTTGAATTAAAAGTAGCTCTACAACAAATCAAATGTGAAGTGCTCGGACTATGCGAAGTTCGACGGATGGGTGAAAAAATTATAGAAGATGGAGACTACATTATGTACTATATAGAAGAAACAAAAGGTTTAGATGGTGTAGGATTCCTAGTGAAAAAAGAACACAAAAGTAAAAATATAAACTTTATAGGCGTATCAGAAAGAGTTTGCATATTGGAAATCGAATTTGACAATAAATCCTTTACAATTATTCAAGCATATTCTCCAACAGAGAGTTCTACGCAGGAAGACCTAGACAATTTTTACAAAGACCTAACGATAGCCCACCAAACGACTCCCAATAAATATGTAATTTCAATGGGTGACTTCAATGCGCAGATTGGAATACCAAAGACCTATGAACGCAAAGTGACTGGAAAATATGGCTATGGAAATAGAAGCAAACAAGGAGAGATATTGATCCAATATGCACACCAAAACAACTTGAAAATAATAAATACTATGTTTCATATAAAAAACAAAAACAGGTGGACTTGGGTCTCTCCAGATAAAAATACGAGAAACGAATTGGACTATATGCTGACAACCACACCACACTTATTCTCTAAATTTGAAGTGTTAACATCTTTTAACTTTGGATCTGATCACAGGCAAATCAGAGCAAATCTTAACCTACTAGCGAGAAAAAGAAGTAGAAGACACTTCAGTAAGCAACAAACTATTTTGAAAACAATAGAAGAACAAACAACTTATCATGTACACCTCAACCACCACCTACAAAGTTTATCAACAATACACGAAAAAATCACAATCAACCAATACAGTCAAATGATTGAGTGCTCGATAAAAGATAGTTTAAAAAATATAAAAGGAAAACCAAGACAAAATATTTTGAGCGAAAAGGCTAAGGTACTTAAAAAAGAAAGGAGTTTATTACAACACAAACCTAAATTATCCAAAAAAGACAAAGATGATTTGAAAAATTTGTAGAAACAGACAAACAAAGAAATAAAGAAATGCTACAATACCTATAGATCAAATACAATATGCAGACATCTAGAAAGTTCAAGAAGCACTAACAAAGCGTTTAGAGAACTAGATAATTCAAAGAGCTGGATTCCATCACTGAAATCTGGATTAAATAAAAGCAAATCCCGCGTGGAAGTTATCAATATAGCAACTGACTTTTATGCAAACCTATAAAGTCATCGAAACTCAAAACTAGAGGTAACTACATGCAGTCAAGTAACCACAACACAATCTAATGTTAAAATGTTTGATGATCTTGTAATCCTTAATAACATACGTAAGTTAAAAATAGAAAAAGTACCTGGCCCTGATGGCATCAGAAACAAGTGTATAAAACATGCTAAAACTACTGCTCAATCCACTGAAACATCTATTTAATAAAATCCTCACTGAAGAACAAGTACCAGAAAGTTGGACAAAGTCTGAAATTGTTCTGCTTTACAAAAAGGGAGATCCAACGGACATTGGAAACTACAGACCAATAAGCCTCATGTCATGTATGTATAAACTGTTTGCTTCATGTCTATTAAACAGAATATCCTTAGCCATCGATAGTCATCAACCTTACGAACAAGCCGGCTTCAGATCAGGATTTAGTACAATTGATCACATCCATTTAATAGAACAGACAATAGAAAAATATCTAGAATTTCGTAGACCGTTATATTTAGCCTTCATAGATTACAAGAAGGCTTTTGATTCTATTTCTCATAACAGTATCTGGGAGGCTCTTACCTGTCAAAATGTAGACGCCAAATATATAAATATCCTGAAATATATTTACAGTAAAAGTACACGCAAAGTGAGGCTTGAAAAAATAGGCAAATGCTAATGCATTGCATCATGCATCAACAGAGGGGTAAGACAAGGTGACCCATTATCACCTAAATTGTTTATAGCGGTACTACAAAATATAATGAAGGATCTACCTTGGTCAACACAAGGAATTAATGTTTATGGTCGGTTCTTGAGTCATTTAAGGTTTGCAGATGATATTGTCTTGTTATCAGAAAATCCCGAAAAACTAAGTGTTATGATAAATGATCTACAGACTGCAAGCAATCGTGTCGGCTTAGAAATGAACCTCAGCAAAACAAAAATCATGACCAATGACAAAATGATACCTATCTTAACAAATAATGAGCCACTTGAATATGTACAGGAATATATTTATCTAGGGAAGCAATTATCATTTAATACGAAAAGAAATGTGGAAGAAATAAATAGAAGAATAGACTCAACCTGGAAGAAGTTTTGGGTTCACAAAGAGATTTTAAAATCTCAGCTCCCAATGAAATTAAAGAAAATTGTTTTAGATTCAGCCATACTACCATGTCTAGTCTACGGTTGCCAAACATGGTCATTCGACACAAAATGTAAAACAAAAATTCAAGCCACACAAAGAGCAATGGAGAGAAGCTGTCTAGGAATCACCTCAAGAGACAGAGTGAAAGCAGTAGACATTCGCAACAAAACTGAAGTAACTGATGCCTTACTCTTTGCTAAAACACTAAAATGGAAATGGGCTGGCCATCTGGCAAGATACACCGATGAAAGATGGACATTTACAATAACAAAATGGAAAGGACCAAAAGGAAGAAGAAGTAGAGGGCGACCATGCACAAGGTGGCAAGATGAATTAGTGTCGGTTGCAGGCAGAAACTGGATTGAGACAGCAAAAGACAGAAACGTGTGGCAATCTGTGGAGGAGGCTTATACCCGAAGAGGTCCATACATTGAAAAATCACAAACAACTAATATATATTTAATAACAGTTTTTTTTTAATATGTAAAAGTAGATATTAATAATACTAAAAAATACATGGAAAATATTTTAGTGATCAATCGTTGATTTTAATGTTCATTAATTAATTTTAATGTTTATCAATTAATTATTATTTTTATTTTATTTTTTTAATAGATAATAAATTTTTAATCAATCGAATGAGATATTATTAAAATCAAATGTCTAATTTATGCACTTCAACTATTATTATAATGTATTTAAAGTTTTATCACTAAAGATCTATTTCTTAATTTCTGTTATTATTATTATTATTTATAATGTATGCGTGTATGGAATAAATAAAGCTATATATTATTATTATTATTACTTTACAATGATGTTTTCATACAATAACATAAAATATATATTCGTTATTTGAAACAGCCTGGAGGTGATCATCTCAATACCAAGGCGTGGCAAGTCTTTAGTTTTGTAATATCCTTTAGCTAACAAATGCTCTTTAAAGATTCTTTTACAATTTAAATATTAACGAATCTTTTGGGCTTAGTTTTATAATGCACGAATAGCCCTCTTCTGCAATACAAAAATGGAATTAATATGTAAACATACTTTCGTTTTAACACATCTTACGTCAGGAGTAGTGGATTTAATACATTTTGTCTTCTTGCTATTTAACAATAAGTTACACTAAACCAATGTACTATTTCAAAGTGAGCATTGTTCACCTTGTCATATATTTATATTATATTTTTACATTTATTGAATGGTCATCCCACACAAACTATAAGACTTTAGTATCAACTTAAATCGGATTACCAGTAGTCAGTAAGTACGAAAAAAGTTATAATTTTCATATAACGCTTAGTGGATTGCGATTTTCATTTTCAGACGATAATAGAGCAGTACTACGGCGCTTTGTGCTCGAGGTGTGCAATTAAAAAGTGTGTCGTTTGACGTTGCACCTCTTAACTTCAGCCAACTTGGCCTAATCAACCAGTTTAAAGCATGTTTAAAGTGTCATTTTCTGTAGATGGTTATTTATCTTTTTGTGAAATAAGAAATCAATGGAAAAGATCCTGATCTCGAAAAGATTGAGGCTATTAGTCACAGTCAATTACAAACAGCTCGTTTCATACTAATCTATTATAAAAATGTTACTAAAAAGTCGATGAGAATAGTTACAAGTGTACTACCAGAACCCGTTCGGTTATAAAACAATATTTTTCTTTTTCGATTCATATCAATTATGCATTTTTAGGAGAATGCGTTTGTCAATAATAGTTTTGTTAACCTACATTTTATCATCTGATTCGATTCCTTGATGTTTAATAATAATGAATCTATGACTGAAGTTAAATTGTTTCTTTAATGGATTACTTTACGTTTACCGCCAAATTAAATTGTTTGAAATGATAAGACTTTCAAGATGTACAGCAACTTCTGTCTTAATTTAACTTGAATCGTTGAAAGATTTTTATTGAATTTTAGAAATACGAGCATGTCCTTATGTACTATATAATATTATAATACAAGAATATTAAATTCAAGCTTGTCACGTCAATAGTCTAAATTTAAAGCGCGTGAAATTTTGAAGCGCAGCTTCTTCTTATAATAATATTATTTACTAAAGGCTTCCCCGAAACGTGCATCGTCTTCTGGTCTCGTCTTTATATTCATAGGTATAGTCATAGGTATAATTTTGAGCTAGATTACATTCCTAAGGATTTTGTACACGGCATGCTCTTAGCAATTTTATTAATACCTTCGGGTGCTTTTTTATATAATAATAAAAAAAATACAGTAAATATATAAATTAAATTTAAAATAAATTGAAATCATGTAATATTTATATTTAAATTATCTAAATAATATTGAATTTTTAAACTATTAACCTAATAAAAACATCATCCATTTGAATTACGAGACTAAGAAAATAAATTAAATTCAAATAATATAATTATCGATAAAAAAAATATTATTTTCAGAAATTAAATATCTGTCAATAAGTTATTAAGTATTTATAGTAAATAATTGAATCGTAGAAATAATATACCTGACAATGTTTTTAAAATTTTGGGAAATTATTGGGATCTAATGTGTCACTGTGTTTTAAAAGTAAATCGTAAGTGCGACAAAATCTAACAAATGGATTATTATATGATGTTTTATTACTGTATAAACACTGAGCACGAAACTATTCAAGTGTGGGTATAAATATTATATTAAAATTAATTTTACGTTAAAATAATATTGAATCAAGTTTTTTATTTAAAAAAGTTTTTTTTTCAACGAGAAAAACAGGTAGTCATTATAGTCAAATTAGAATTTGATATATAATAGGTATATTAATTATGTTTTATGGATACGAACGGGAAAATAATTTGGAGTCGATATCTTTATTTGTTCTCAAGATAAGGTATTTACAATACAAATACATTTATATAAGTACACACAAGTTCAAAAGACCACCTATACAGCCTTCAAATATATATAAATTAACAGGGAAACTTAAAATATAGTAAAAAAAATATGTTTATTATATTTCGCGTGTTTGCTCGTAATATTAAATGATAATTGTCAGTAAAATATTGATGTCATTAATTGAATCAAAATATAGTCCTAAACAAAACAGAGGCATTAATTACGAAATTTTATGAAAATCTGTGCAAGCCCGTCTGGGTAGGTACACCCACAGATATTCTATCGCCAAATTGTAATACTCAGTATTGTTGTATTCCAGTTTGAAGGGTGAGTGAGCCAGTGTGACTACGGACAGAAGGGACATAACATCTTAGTTCCCAAGGTTGGTAGCAATGGTTTATATTCCTTAGAGCGCCATTGTCTGTGAGCGATGGTGACCACTTACCACCAGGTGGCCCATTTGCTCGTCCGCCAACCGATATCATAAAAGCATTAAGCAAATATATAGGCAGTAAAATAACTAATAAGATTTATTCTACTTCTAGCAACGTCAAAGATTATAAACTACTAGTCTCTTTGCTAAAAAAGGACGTTATTATTGTTTTTTAAATGATTTGTAACATACCTTTATATAATAATAATCCTACAATCATATCCTGCAGGTCTTTATTTGCTTCATAGCCGCTTACAAGTTTTACAACAGAAATGCGAGTATCGATTTTATACTTCGGCTTTGTGACGACTTTTCAATGTAAGAAATATTATTTATCAAGTATAAAATATAAATTTGTTTTATGTATTCGTTTTTTGCATATTTATCAATGGAACGACGCGTTCTAATTAATTGTAAAACGGAACGGAGACTGCTTCATATAACAGTACGTAATTAGGTGTTCATAACAACATAACTGAATCGAGAAAGGCCAGTGGTGAGAATACGTGAATCTTAACCAAAGAGTGCGGATTTAAGTCAGGCAAGGAACACCATACTTACATGTGCTTTTTTGTGTATATAATTTTTCGTGCTTGGAATTATTAGAAAAACTGATTGTGTCGTATGAAAATCCACCATTTACCAACCGCGTTCGAGTAATAACTTGTAAAATTCTTTATAGTCAAGCGTATTTGTTTGAAGGCACAACGGAGATTTTAATGACGTATGCAGATATCAAAGGTTCCGTAAAATAAAAGGACGTGTATCTACAAAACATGTAACGTAACGCTGGGATCACACCATGCGTTATTGAATTCAAATGGAATTGCGTTATTGTTTTTCAGAGTATTATTAAAGTTTTAATACTCGTACGTTCAGGTGAGTCCCAAATAATTATAACTGTATATTACTTTTGAGGCATGGTTTTTTATATGATTAAAAAAATATGTCATTTATATAATCCTTATTTTATGTGATCCGATTTTTTCTCGATACGAGTTTGATGATTTTTTTTATTCGATAGAATATTAGAGAGATATACTCACCGTTAATTTTGTTACATTAAAAATTATTTTTATAATTTTAACTTTTTTTAAATTATATAAAACGTCACAAAAGTGTCAATTCGCTAAAATCCGTGCCGTTAACCCATTTCCCCTTTCCATATATCGGTATTGCTAGCTCAATACATCATTTTGGCATTTTCTTTGAATTTAAATAATAAAATAAATTACATTTATATAATAAAATATATAACCAAAACTGTTTTCTTCAAATCCATACCCACAGTAAAAAGGTAACAATTTGAAGAAAAAAAAATCGCTCACTAAGATACATCTTATTCTTGATAGTAGAGGATTATTTATTCGTTAATTAAATATAATATACATTGAATGTATATAAATTGATATATTTAATGAATGTGAACCGATTTTAATTCACATTATATTTTTGAATAGTTTTAAGTTGCCCATTTATTAGGAAGTGATCTTCGTCCAACGTTAAGCTATAATTATGAGAAATGTCTAAATAAGAAAATATTTTGTTTTTATTACATATAGAACAACATAGGGCCATCTAAAGGGACAAATGTAGCCTCTAGTACTGTAAGAAATTTTAAATACCTTTAATTCAGTTAATACGCCTGTTGCACCTCATGCAACTTTTTGTTTCAATATTGTAATTTTTAGTTTTAAGTTTGGGTGCAATAAAGTATAAATAAATAAATACGTCGTCAACTATGATATCTAACACTGTTTTGTACTTGTCTACCTTTAAACTAAAGCACAACAATAGTCAGTACTATTAGATTGGTAGTAATAAAATAAATGGTGAGTGGACTGTACCCCCCAGAGTAGCATCCACTACCCGCAACTTACTACCTGTAAATAAAATAATTAAATACAGCATTGCATCTAATTGATTGCATAAAATAATTTAACAGCGTACACTTAAAATAATAAAATATGATCATAATTAAAATATCATCAGTATTCCCGCAACGTGTTTTCATCACAAAGACAATAATTTCATTCGCTATGTGCGAAGCCTTTGTGTGGCGGCAACGTGATGCATTACATCAAGTAGCGCAAAATTCATTTGCATAAATTCCTACACTTGAAATCTTAGTCTCTTACCGTATAGAGGTATTACATTCGCATTAGTTGCTATACAAGCCTTATTTTTTTATTTTTGCTATACAAAAAAGTTTTCACTTTAATTTAAATAATGTGGACGTGGTTTACGTATATGCTTAATCAATACTACCTTTGCCATATTAAAGATAAAAAGAAGATCCCGTATTTTACATTCAAATAAAGAACGGAACAAGAATTAAATTTTAAAATTTTATGCGAGTGTTATTAGCTGATAGTATATAATAGCACAATGTATAAGGCAGATTATGCAACGTCAACATATTTTGCAACGTCATAATCCTAGTCTGCTTTCGTCGTAACGAAAATGTGTGTTATTAATTAAACAGAACCGTTTGATAGTATGTTTTATTTATTATTAATATCAAACATTTATATTTAATTCTTTGTATCGTTGTGATTTTAAACTTGATGAAAGGAAAATGCATTATGATAAAGAGACGAAAAAAAAAATCACTTTATAAATTTAAATATATATTTATATGGTTTTGTAGAGGCAAATAGATGGAGGACTATATTGTCACTGAGAGTTATTTGTCACATTGTCACTACGAAAAGCCAAAGATCAATACCATAACAACAACATACAACGTTAACAGCCTGTAAATTTCCTACAGCTGGGCTAAGGCCTCCTCTCCCTTTGAGGAGAAGGTTTGAGAATATTCCACCACGCTGCTCCAATGCTGTTAGATACACATGTCGCAGAATTTCGTTGAAATTACACATGTAGGTTTCCTCACGATGTTTTCCTTAACCGTCGAGTACGACATGAATTATAAACACAAATTAAGCACATGAAAATTTAGTGTTGCTTGCATGGGTTTGAACCCGCAGTCATCGGTTAAGATGCACGCGTTCTAACTACTGGGCCATCTCAAGCTCGACATCAGCTCGGATCAATGCCATGCCGATCAATAATAAAAATAAATATATTTTAGGGTTACCTCTTTATTATTCTTGCGTATTTATTTTAATACCCTGGGATACTTAAAGGATGTAAGTTTCAAATTAGTATTTATGTATATGTCATTTCTCAAGTTATATAAATAAAAAAAATATCTTTTGCATGACTCAATGTAGATTTATATGTAATTTTTACTATAAAAGGCTGAAATACACAATGAAATGAAACTCTAATTAGTTGTTAATTATACTATACGAGTCGGATGTAATTGGTTTGGAGTTGATATAATTATTCCATTTCAAGATTTATACGATACAATAGCATTGACAAACATAATTTATTAATAAACATTTTATTATCAAGGCACGGTAATTGAAATTTTGCTATGGAAGAAACATATTAATTATTTTTCATAGCAAATATGAATCCTTAAAAAAAACGTGTACTTTGAGAATGACGTCAGTGCTACATTGATAAGGAAGTTGTCAAGACTGTAGTAAATAGATATCCTTTTACGTTCGAACACACGTTCTAATAATATTACTAGTGATACGTTTTAAAGAAATAAAAAAAGTTTATACGGCACACATTGCAGACAAATTATAATACGACAAAAACGCAATAACCAAAATAAAATATTAAATGATTGGCCTGGAATATGTTAATTCTTTATAGGAAACTAGTTGTGGCCCGCGGCTTCGCGCGCGTTTTAGAGGGTTGGTGGTCATATGTTAGGCAAAAAGAGTAGCCTATTTCCTTCCTTGGAGTTCAAGTTTGCTTCATACCAAATTTCGTCAAATGTGGTTCATCGGTTTGGCAGTGAAAGAGGGACAGAGAGACAGACAGACAGAGTTACTTTTCACATTTATAATATTAAGTAGAGATAGTATAGATTAGGTTCGTCTAGGTTGTTAATAACCTTTGTTCTTGTTTAAACGGTGTAGTTAGCAAGTGTAGAGGCACAAGGGATATAACTTTCTTAAGTTCCCATGGTTAGTACAACTTAACATATGTTCCTAAGGGGATTCTTTGGCGATATGCGGAATAATTGATATTTCCCGCAGCATCAATGCGTATGGGTACTTACCATTCTTACTTTACCATTACCATACACTTACCATGAGATGGCTCTTTTGTCTGTCTATCTACCGACTTTTAGAGATAAATGTAACTAATATAAGTCCATTGAATTTTCTCTCCAATTCCGTGGGATATTTTACAAGTATTCCTTTATAAAACTATAACTTTTACTTTTCTTTCCAAATTAACTGCGCAAATGTAACGTAAGTCGTAGCGTGTAGTCGGGCTATATTGGTAAATGCGTACTGTTAACTCGCTTCATTATTTTATATTAGGGTAAATTATGTATTATATTAGCTATTCGATGTTTGTTGCTGCCGTACACGCGTAAATTATTAATTAACTTCGCTCTGTGACAAGCTTAGTTACGAGGCTAAGTGACGTATAGGTGTCACAATTAAAAAAAATAGAGCGGTCAGTACTGTTTACGTGATAGAAGTGACACTTATATATGTATAGCGTTCTCTCTCTCAACATCGTGTTTTTCTTTTCTCTCGTTATGAAATGTACCTAAACGTGACGTGTTCTTAAAATTTAATTCTAAATTCTCGTTGAAAATCGATTATATCAAGTTCGCACTTCAGAAGTTTTACTTTATAAATACATACGTTTAAATTGTATATATCAAGGTCAAATTTGTGTAACGTTTTCGTATAAAACCTTTCTGATGCAAAATGAAATCCGCGTTTTGCAACGAGGTTTTTTATCGCACACTTGACACTTGCGAATAAGATCCGAAAAAAAAAAGCTTCGATCGTCGGTACACTTTCGCCATACGCTTCTGTTTATGTGTTTACAAATGTTTGCGTTTGCTATATATGTATATGTAGTATGTGTATACACGCAGATAAACATCTGTACACAGAAAAACTCACCAAAGTTTCATCACAATCAAATTAAGAACGTATAGAGTCCTAAGAAAACATTATTTTTTTATAGTATAGGTTTCCTTTAAATAAAAACATTCTTATTTGGCCGACGTGAAATGTAGGTACTTGTTTTAACCCCTCGTTCGCTTGATGTGGGTCATAACTCACCACTAAGCCGGGATGGTAACAAGCAATTAATCCGAATATCAACTTCATCTGCAGGTGCGCCGTGATTAACAAATGAGTTTCTCTAACAGCTTTATTAAAACACTCGAGGTATAATTTGTAATCAGTCAAAATTGTATGTATTAATATCTTCCTACGTCAAAATTTGAATGTTTATGATTATATATTGGAAAATATATTTGAAAAGTTATAATTATATGAAGATGTAAAGCGAAGACGGGATGGATCATTGATATATTTTGTAATTATCTTCGTATATATAATAATATAAATATGCAAACATAACTTTGTCTGTATATGTGTTTTACGTCATTACAATATAGGAACAGAATGAAATTTGATATTGAGACGACTTGGTACCCAGATAAGAACATATGCCTGAACTCAGGCTAGCTTGGTTGGTTTAGGTAAATTACGGATTCAAGTGAAACGAAAATTGCGTGCGTGAACCTTCGGCGAATCGCTGGTAAATTTATTATAAGGCTTCAATAAATAATAAAATATTTTTTATATCTCACAAATAAGTAATGATGACTTTTATTTTTATTAATCTTAGCTTAATACTTTTTATGTACTTAAATTGAAATGTTTCAAAAAAACTAACGTCGATAATAAAACTAGTAGACTTTGTTAGTTATCAAGATATAACGTCTCATTATAATTCAACATTTAAGCAGCATGGAAATATGCACCAAATCTCCTTCTACAGAGAGAAGAATTCGTCCAGTGTGATTACTTGCTTGCTTGCTTAATATTCGTATAGCTTTAATTTTTAAAACCTACATATTACCTTCGTAAATGAAAAAAAAATATGTATCAATAATTTTGATTAAAATGTACCGCTTTAATTCTTCGAATACTCCACTGGGACGGCTTGAATTTTCAGATATTCCCATTTTATAACAATGGCATAAATTATGTCCTCGTTTGCTATTGTGTCCTGTCTATACTGCAGCGTTCGTGTAATAAATCCTGTGGTACCAATCCAATGTTAATAGTCTACAGCTATTATCTGTTCAATCAGCTCGATCATTATTACGTATCAGATCTTTATATAAGACTAGCTGAAGGTGCGGCTTTACCTGCGCGAAATTTATAATACTTTAGAGGTGGAGTTTCGTAAAATCCGTTCTTAACGGATGTCTACACCTATAAGGAACCTCTCTGCTAAATTTCAAGTATGTGGGTGCTATAGTTTCTGAGATTTCGTGATTAATCAGTGAGTGGTATTTCGTTTTTATATAAAGATTTTATGTAAGCTTGAATTGTAAGTATGCATAAGATTCATATTAAAGATATCCTCGAATGATTTAGTTATTCGTAAACGTTTTTAGTACTAGTCATAAAATAATTTAGTATATTAAATAACGTATCGTATTAATTCTGAATAACACTAAAAAGGGGCAAAATATACAGATTTGAAAATTATTAGCTTTTTATACGCTCTACTATACTATCCGTTCAGTAGTTTTCACAGAGCAAAGAAAGAAACATACATATCGTCACTTGTTTAAAATTGACAAAATCTAAACACTTATATTTAAACATTTTATTTTAAATTAAATCGTAATAAACATTTATTACGATTATCATACCGTCAAGCTCTGATTATAACCTACTTGAAACCAATCTCCTTTCTCGAATACATATTACTGTTTAAGTATTACACTTTGTTCTGGTGTAAAGTGTCAGTACAGCTGCGCTTAGGTACAAGAAATGTAACAAATTTCGTGAAATTTTCAGCGCAATAATATATTACAATGATAATAGATTGTAATATTTTTTTTAGAATATTGATAGACGTATATGGTAAGTGGTCAACATTAATAATATACATTGGTGCTGTAAGAGATTTTAACCATTCTTTCCATCGCAATTTTGCTGCCAACCTTGGAAACTAAGATGATATGTTCCTTGTGTCAGTATACTGGCTCACTTACCCTTCAAATCGGAATACACCAATATTAAGTATAGCTGTTTGGCATTAGAATATGTGATAATTGGGTGGTATCCAGACGGGTTTGCACAAAGCCCTACCACCATGTAAAATATATATCAAAATAATATATATATATATCATATATGCTGTGTATTCAATAAAACACTAGTTTTTTTTAAAAATAATTTTATGATTTCTATAAATAAGTCTTTGTATGAAAATGTACATGTACATTCAAAATATTCGATACAAAATAGTCAATTATTTATTGATGATTTTCTTGATGTGATATTTCGTCACTCCGGGTCTGGTCAAGTCATGCCCCTTCGAACCGCCCCCCGACTTGCTATGGAGTCGTTTTAGGCGCCGACATATAGATTGTTAAAAATAATTTCATTCCATATTGTTCGCATTCTCTTATTTTAATATTTATAATATAACCAGTATCAGTGTTCGATATAATAATGATAATATATAAATATGCCGCCGTCATAACATATATTATATTTATTGTACTCGTGATATCTCACTGGAACTCTACACTCTTCGTGGATGTTCACTTCATCTTCACATTTGAAGAACACGAGCCAAGTGATGGGTATTGGTGGGATAGAATAAATACTACCCTAGCTTATTATACTAGTATAGTAGCGTTTTATACTGGGCGACTTTAAAACGCACACACGAGAGCGGAATCACGCCATACGTCAGATTATGGCAAGAGAAACAACGTTTTAATTTCGACATAAACCAACAAGTAAACGTCAACTATACAGTTGCTACTTTGAATCGCCATTTAAAAACTAAACTACAAATGTATTGTACACCTTAACTTTTGAAAAAAGAAATCTATTTAATAACTTTGGATGAGTAATATTTATAATCTTCGATATAATATTGACTTTAAGTTTTCTCTGTAAGTTTTCAATTTCTATACGGTATTATTTCTACGGGACTTGAAATTTGGCAAGCGTACTAAGTAGGTATACATTTGCAAAAAAAATGATTAATCAAACGTATCACTTAAGGGTATTAAGGTATCTTCAAAATTAAAAATTCTCCCCCTTACTTATTCTAAAACTAACAGATTTGAAATATTATGTTGGAGTTATTTCTTTTAATACATATCGTACATCAAGCGTCGACGTGTTTTATGTGTATGAACTCTCAAGAGATAGCGCGGGGACGTTAAAGCTATACGGTATGCATAATTTAAGACTATGGAAATGATAGTTAAAAATGTGCGAATATTTATGTTACAGACGATCCTTGGGGTAAATATTTATGTAACGTACTCGATGATAATAACATTAAAACTTGCGATCAGTGAAACCCAAAGTTGCAGTTAGTTGTATGATAATTTGAAGACTTACTGAACAGCGGTGGCAGGACGGAAGAGGCTTTTTTCTTTTTATATATTCTGTCTTCATCGTTTTTTCGTATGCTTTGTTTCACTTCGTTAATTGCGAATTGCATTATATATATATATATATATATACTTATATATCTTTTTTTTAAATACGATTTTAATAAAATACCTGTGAAATTATTTTGCGGCTTAGTATTTACACTGTTATTCAATTCTAAAACGCATTTTAGTGCGCGCTGTACCTAAGTGGGGCAATGACATCTGTAAGGCAGCAATCAGGAATCAGAGGCTTATGCCCAAGAATGGACTGACACGGTCTGATGATGATTATGATGTAGTGACAGCTGTGGATTTCGAGCCGTTACCCATGGTTCTAACGGTCAGATTTTTGAAACTTAAGTCTCTGTACTTTAGGATTTTTTTTTTTTTAAAGTGACTACCCCCGCCCATGGACATCTGCAACACCGGGGGGCTTGCAGGTGCGTTGCCGGCCTTTCAGGAAAGAGTACGCTCTTTTCTTGAAGGTTCCCAAGTCGTATCGGTTCGGAAAAACCGTCGGCGAAAGCTGGTTCCACAGAGCGGTTGTGCGAGGCAGAAAATGTCTTAAAAATCGCGCTGTTGTGGATTTTAAAACTATGATACCTTATACCATTACTTGGGGTTGCATGGCCAATATTTTATTCTCGAACCACTTATTATCAAACACATTGACTCTATACATTAAAATTGAATACATTTAATTTATTCAAAATCCGAAATGAATCCTTTCGATCGATTGAAAACGTTAACGGAGGAATTGTACAAATGTGTTTGTATACCAAAAGCCGAACGTTATTACGGCACTTCTCTATATGGTAACACATGTATGGCACATAAATTTGGTCCTGCACGTTAAAATTAGAAATGTAAGCTCCGTACAAAGAAATATGTGCTTTTAAAATTTATATCGTACCATTATATTTGTTCACGCCCATGGGAAACCAATTGTTTTTATCCGTAAATAAAAATAGAGTGCGTACTTTTTTTGGATATAAACCCGTTCATTGTTACACCTGCCCTACGTTTTCGGATAAAAAGGATTTGGCGTGTTGCAATTCCAACTGACTGTTTTTACACGTACACGTTTCTGTGGTTCATTGTTCGGGGTCGGATTTTGTTAATTTTGTAGAAAATAGCATTAATGCGTTGGAACGTACATATAACACAACCGAAATAAATGTCACGTGACCATGTGTGACGAGGTGGAATGCCGCACTGTTTTATTGAAATCCGTCACCACAGCAAACTTTTTACTTGCTTAATATTTCGCAATAATTAAATAATTTGGTGGTAGGGCTCCGTGCAAGCCCGTCTGGGCAGGTACCACCCACTCATTATATATTCTACCTCCAAGCAGGAATATTCAGTATTGTTGTATTTCGGTTTGAAGATAGCTAGTTTTTTTTTGAGAACCATAGGCATAGGGGACATAACATCTTAGTTCCCAAGGTTGGTGGCACACTGGTGATTTAAGGTAGGGTTAATATTACTTACAAAGCAAATGTCTATGAGCGATTGTGACCACTTACCTCCAGGGCCATTTGCCCGCCTACCTACATAATAATGAAAATAATATGAAAGTAATCCCGTTTTTATTTATATGATTATCATTCTGATCAGTTAATCTACCAGACATCAAATAAGGCTCATTTAAGTATGACGATTAAATTTAAAAAAAATCATGAAATAAATATTCGAAACAAAAGAGCGCTACGTACAACGAAACGTAATGTACATTCTTGAAAATAAAAGGTACTAGTGTTACAATGAAAAATATAAACGTCAATTAAATAATAATATATATAGAGGTACAGTATAGGTAAGGTTTTATTGCCGCTGCTACATCTAAATTGTGTCTTACTATACCAGTATATACCAAAAGTCTATAAGCATTTTTATATTGAATTGTGTATTTCATTATTCATTCATATGTCTTTATTTGTACGCGTTCTTTTATTTTCTCTCTTATTTGTAAAGCTAGACAGTTGACTGACGTTGTAATGGCGTCTAGTCCTTTTGACATGGGTTCCCTATTTTCGGAAAATGCATGTTTTATCATTATTTTCCTACTCACTTTTGAACACAATAATAATAAATTATTATAGTTGTATAATATATTTTTATGAATGCATATTTTATTTCTGTATGTTATTATTTTTTAGCATATTATTTAGTTTTGTTGCTGAATGTTATAGAGTATTTCTAATCATATTAATATAATGATAACTTTTTTTCTTCAGATAATTAATTAAACCCATAGTTATAAATATAGAAATACATATAGACATAAAACTCTCACAGAAGCAAACATGGCTTTAGCACTTTAGAACTTATAGTTACTTGGTGGTAGGGCTTTGCGCAAGCCTCTCTGGGTAGGTACCACCCACTCATCAGATATTCTACAGACAAACAGCAGTACTCAGTATTGTTCTGTTTTAGTTTAACTACTTATTCAGGGGACATAACATTTTAGTTCCCCAGGTTGGTGGCGCATTGGATTTGTAAGGAATAGTTATTATTTCTTGGAGCGGGGAGAGCGGAAATAAGATCTTATCCGAACCAAATGTTATCCTGACCAGCCCGCGCCGGATGTTGGCGGCGACCAATTGGCTGCCGTGGTGCTACCTGCGGACGAGGCTCTGGCGATTTAGTATCTGGCAGTATAACCAGACAACGCTACCTACATATTAAGGATAAAACTCTGTCATATTTATTTAATCTTCAAAGTTTTCTCTATAAAAGGCCACTTTAAGGCTTTGTATAGGGACTATTACTCCTTATAGAGCCGGGTCCATATAAATATACCAGTCTAATATCAAATTGAATTAAATGGAGCATATATTTTTTTATAATTACGTGTTGAAGAAACGATGGGTTTGACATGTCATAAGAATAAAAGTCTTTCATTAAAAAAGATAAATATAACAACAAATAATTACCTGTTTATGCCGATTTATAATCTGGAAGTTTTGTGGTGACTTGATTATACTAACTACTTAATATTATAGATTGTTGTATGTTGTAATAAAATATTTACATCTTCAATGTTAATTACAGACTTTAAACTGAACAACGCACTTGTATAATTATAAATGATTAGCGTGATGCTAAACATAACCGTGTAAGTGCGATTAAATTGATAACTAGCGCCGTCTATTATTATACCGCAAAACAACAACACAAATATTAATTAAGATTTCGCTTAGGAGACATTAAAAGAATAAATAAAAAATAAAGCATTTTATAAAGAGTTCGTTTTAATCAGTTCCTCTCTATCATATGCCCTCTGTGTCTAAAGTTAAACGTAACTCCCTCTAGACCGAAACTTTTTAATCAAGACACCTCTTTTAAAAGAGCACGGCAAACGCAACTTCAACTAGAAACAATTTAACAAAGACTTTTGTAGCTGTGAGTTTTCCACAAATGTTTGACGTGAGTCAGACTTGAACTTCTGTGTGAGTCTAAGGAAATATAAATCGTATGAAGTTATTTGAATGAGACTTATAATAGGTTCTGGTCTTGATTACACACACATACATAAATATTTATTATATTTACATTACAGCATAATATTATTAATTTATATTAAATCTAGTGGCATTTACTCCTTAAGAACAACAACAACTAAGTTGAAACTGATTTTATATAATAAAAATAACACGTAAAACCATTATATACATCACGCAGTATATACTTATCTTATATTTTAAAATTATTTTACAAGTGGTTTTAAAATTTATTTTTGTAAAAAAGAGTTATTTTAGTTTTACAAACATTCGAAAAAGTCAAGTTGATTTTTTAATGAATTTTCAATCAAAATTTGAATTTCTTTCTACTATTTATTTTAGGTATGGCGATGATATTCTCTTTAGTAACATAAAAGCCTCTTCTCTTTATGATGACGTTGAAGTTTTTGTGTACGGTGGCCAATATCAACGGAGACCATTTCTAACTGCACAGGACATGATACACAAATGTGTGCGTAAACAAAGGTTCAGCTGTTAGGACGATAGTCTGATGCAAATATATTAGACATAGGAAAAACAAATTCTAGTACTCACTGATGTACAGTAAGTACAATTAAACAAAAAGATCTTTAGAAATAATTATATATATAGATATTAAAATATATATATATATTTTTTTTTAAAATTCATTGAAAAAAATTTTTTAAGGGGATTAACTTAAAACGATACCGAGGTATATATTTTTTGTTATATTCATTATAGACAATACACGGGGCAAAGAAAGGATTTAATATTCTAACAACACAAAGTAACTGCAAAGATTCATATGCTTGACCAAATTTAAATCTTTGTCACGAATAAAAAACTCCGGCGGCTTAATCTTAATAAAATCAACATTATATTTTTTTATATTCTCAATATTAAAATACATTTAACATTTCTTTCACTTCAAGCATACCGCAGACTAAACCAAAACAGTACAAATTAATAATATTTATAAACAGGTCAAGAGCGTGTCTCAAGTCATTTTCGAACCGACACGTTTTTTTATATTTTTATTTAATTCCCATCATTATAATGTGCATAATTACTGAAGTTTTATATATTAAAATATAAGTTTCAATCATGCGCGTAAAAATACAAAAGTTGCATAATTTTTGTTACTAAAATTATAGATCAGACCAAATTAATAATCAAATTATTTTTTTCTTACTTAAGATTTTATATTTTTATTTTATTTCAACAATACATTAATTGTAAAGTAAATCACATTTCATTATTTACTAAATCACAGTTTTCAATAACAATTAGTTCTCTCTTCATTCCCTGTTTATTAAGTAAGGCATAGAACAATGTTAGAGACATCAATGCCAATTTTTAGGTTGTAAGTTTACAGTGGATAATTTTAGTTCTTATAAAATTTTCATTAAATGAATTAATCGCATTTTTTTTTAATATCTTTATATTTTATTCAAGTTAATAATTCAATATCGACCTAAAGTATCTTGCTTACAGTAATATAAAATAATTGAATAAACCAAAACACCGGCGACATAAAAGCGAAACATTTCCAAGCGCCAAGACTGGCAGCTTAGTGATTTCCTAGTGAAAATGATTTACTAACTCGCGCTTGAGACTACAAGTTCCATTGTTTCTCCTCATCACAATTCTCTAGACGTTCCACTGCGGTTTATGTACTACATACATGTGTATATAGTACATACATTATACTGCAAATACCAGGTATTCTTCGGTACAATTCTTCTGTTTTTCTTAAAGTTGTGACTTCTTTTCGAACAAGTGACGATGAAAAATGAAGCGTTCGAGGTAAAAATTGTGATAAGATCTTTAGGGTTAAAATACATATGAGGAAATTACTTTACTTTAATGTGTTTCTTTATTATTTTTATAATTAATTTATTAATTTATGGAATTGATAAAAGCAAATGCCGACTCATCGGTCACTTTTTCCATAGACACTGGTACTGTAAGAAATATAAACTGCTTCTACTTCATGAATATGGTAGCCAAACGAGCCCACAGTGTGTGAAGAAATTGTTACGGTGCTTGGTCAAGACCAAGCTAAAAACGAAAAACGTTGACACCGTAAAGGTTAAATTTTGCAACGTACATACTCGTATGTTCAAACTCTTTAAGCAGCCTAGAAACAAGACACGAGGGAATATATTTCAAAATAAAAAAACACTTCACGGATGTCAATTATACAACACAATGACATAGATAAGAATCTTTTTATTGTTGGTCGGATGGATGTAAGTTTTTTAAAAGAACCTTATTTCGTGATACAAAGGGCTCGTGCTTTGGAATAATGAGGTTCTCGCGAGAGCTCACTCGAGCGTCCTTCTTTCAATCTTGACATTAGAGCCACGTAACTCACGCGATACATTTGAGAAACATCTTAAAATCGGTGAAGGTTCCAAATATTATAACTTTTAAATTGAAGAAAAATATTTATCTTTTATTTTCTTAATAAATGATTAAACTTTGATAATTTGTTCTGGGTATGCTCTTGAAGGTTCCTGATAAAAAAAAAACATTTTGCTTTGTATCTTTGTCCTTCAATATACTCTATGTAGACCTTTGTCTTATAAATTGAAAAATGTTTTTATACATTACTAGCTGGTCCTGCGGCATTACCCGTGCGAAATTCATAAGACTTTACCTATAGCACATACACCGTGACCCTACATATTCCCTCTTCAAGGGCCCTATGTTCTTCCCTGAAATTAAACCGCTCTCCTTACATAACATACATACATAAACAGCCTGTAAATTTCCCACTGCTGGGCTAAGGCCTCCTCTCCCTTTGAGGTGAAGGTATGGAGCATATTCCACCACGCTGCTCCAATGCGGGTTGGTGGAATACACATGTGGCAGAATTTCGTTGAAATTAGACACATGCAGGTTTCCTCACGATGTTTTCCTTCACCGCCGAGCACGAGATGAATTATAAACACAAATTAAGCACATGAAAATACAGTGGTGCCTGCCTGGGTTTGAACCCGAAATCATCGGTTAAGATGCACGCGTTCTAACCACTGGGCCATCTCTCTCAACCGCTCTCCTTAACAAATTTAATCGAAATCGGTTCAAAGATTTAAGCTTGACGAGGTAACAGAGGTACTTTCGCGTTTATAATATCAGTCTAGATGGTACATAATTTTATAGTTATACTTAACGAAACCGTTAAATTAATTACGAGTAAATGTTCAAAGCTTAAAACTCCTAAAATCACTTTTCGTGCAAGGTTTCCATTTAACAACTTTATTTACTTAAGTAGATCTTTAATTTCTCGATACGTTGGTTGATTTACCGTCTACCCTTTTAATAAAGTAAATATAAAACCTATCCAGATAAACTCCTTTAATACTTTCTAATAAAAAATTTTTTTATTTTTATTTATAAGGAAGCGGTATTTATAGAATCAGACGGAGGCGGTGCTTATAAATCTTTACAATGTAATTAAAGATTCCATCCCGTAATCGCTGAAATTTGTTTTTTAAAGCTTTGCTTAATAAAATAAGAGTAAATTTTTTTAGTAGTTTGAAATTTAGAACAATAACTAAGAGTCTGCTTTAACTTTGCCTTATTTATAGAATAATAAGCAGAGCAAGATATATAGTCAAGTAAACACCACGAAAAACCATTCACTTATCATTTTTTATTCTGTTTTTGCTAAGCAGCAATAATTAGTATTGTTGTGTTCCGGATTGAAGAGTGAATGAGCCAATGTTACTAAATGCACAAGAGATAGGTATTACATATTATATGTTAATGGCGCATTGGCAATGGTTAAAATTTTATTATACTTATCATCATGTTATAAAAAAAAACATTTTTTTTTGGCATGATCTCATATTCCAAAACCAAACTAATGTATACTCACATTAGCTGGGACAAACACAACCAGTGACATAGCTAGGGGGGGCAAGGGCACCGGTGCATAGAAAAATAATCGGGCCCTCATTCCTTCTTTCCACCTCCCCTCTTTAACTTATATTGCCCATCAACATTTTAGATAGGAAAAAAAAATCTTATGAGCAGGGTCGAGTTTTTCTAATTTCAAGAGCTGGCGAGGTGGCTGACCCGCTCTTTTCAAAGCTTACGTTAGAGTGCCCCCTGAGCTCTGGGGCCCTGGTGCACTGAACCACCTGGCCCTAAGATAGCTGCATCACTGAACACAACCAACATATGTATACATACATACGCGATAAAAGCACAAATTTAACACAATGTTCAATGAAAGGTAAAATTTTAACAGTATAGTTTATCTATAGTTTAATAAAACGTGAACATTTCCGTTGAACAAACTCATTTTCTATTATCTTTATGGATCGGCAAACTCGGTGCTGAAAGGAAACGCGGTATCATTGTTTACGGTAAGTCATTCAATCAGATGTTACAAAGGAGCATATCGTCCAGGTCGGAAGTTCCCTCGTTAATCTTAATCTTCCTATTGTGCTTGTCACGATCGACTGGAGAATAATCTTAAGTCTTAAGATATACTGTCATGTGTATCGATATTTAACGAATTAATTTGCGTGTGTGTGATGCTACTACATGTTTATATTTATATGTATATATTGTAATATATAAAGCCAGCTCGATAACTAGCTTTTATCGTATGGATCTCAAATTACGATTTAAAATCTGAGCAAACGCCATACAAATTAGGTACCTATATGCAAACTCTATTTTTATATGTCTAATTTGTGTTACTAGTGATAATAAAATATATGGTTGAGATATGTACATGCGTTAAGTTGATATTATAAGGTGGACGAGAAAATGGGCCACTTAATAGTAAGTGGTAAGCACCGCCCATAAACAATGGTGCTATAAGAAATATCAACCATTCCTTACATCGCCAATGCGCAACCAACGTTGGGAACTAAGATGTTATGTCTCTTGTGCCCGTAGTTACTAGCTCAATCAGCCTACAAGCCGGAACACAATAAAACTATATACTGCTGTTTGGCGGTAGAATATCTGATGGGTGGGTGGTACCTACAAAGACGGGCTAGCACAAAGCCCTATCACCACGTACACTATTCTTGCAGCAGTATGGTACAATCAAATTTAAACCATCCCTTAAAAAGGATAGGAGGTAATTGTTCAGCAGAAGGACATCTACGAGTCGTTTTGTATATACATACATATAAAACATATTTTGTTATTAGTTTAATAAATAGATAACTGTATGATGGCAGTACCTTACTGTAGTAACCGGGCCATATAATAGACGGTAAGTATCATATTGCTGGAATAAAGTCTTCTCTCCTGTTAAGAAAATACATTATAAAGTTCATATTAATAACAGTCCTCTGCGCTAGGTGCACATACATGTTCTAGAATTCCTTCTGAACGCGCATTTTTCTAACGATAAATTATTTTTTTGCTCCAATAAATTACACAGCTCATTTCTACTGCTACGACCTTTGTAGATCAGCCTGGTATGATGACCAATCTTGGTTCTATTAATCTCATTCATATTGATCGAAGTTTGTCGAATGTAATTCCGATAAACGTTTTTCTGTCCACTCGTAGTGAAGTAGTACGGAATGGAATCATTTTTATTACGTACACATTTAATTTAATTGCTGGAGTCTCCTATCCAGTGGTTGTTCCGAATTGTCATTTGAGATGCTAATGGTTTTGGAATTTTTGTTCGACAAGTAATAGTATTTTAGCATAGAAAGTATTTGTCTGTCGGTTTTTGTTGAAATTGCTAATAAATATTCCTGATTTTTTATTTAATAAGATTTGTCTTGGCGGTAGGGCGTTGCCCGTTGCCCGTACGGGTAGTTACCACCCACTCATCATATATTCCGCCAGCAAATAGTAATTAGTAATGATGTGTCCTGATTTGAAGCGTGAGTGAGCCAGTGTAACTATTCAAAAAAGGAATATAAGATCTCAGTTGATAGTTGATGGCGATGAAAGGACTCAGTACCCAAGGTTGGTGGCGCTTTAGCGATGAAAAGAACGGGTAATTTTTTGTACGGCGTCAATGTTTATAGGCACTGGCGATTAATTACTCTTAAGCAGCCTATTTGCCTGTCCTAGTAACTAAGCTATTAATTTTTTTTAATATGAAATATGATTTAAAATTAAAAAGACTACGCCCTTAATTTTTTTAAATACGAAAAATTTACAAATATTATACATGTGAAAATGTGTATGAAAGGATCTTTGCAAGCCACGCCAGAACGGTTGAACGAATGAAATTTTGCACAGAGATGGATTATAGTTTGGAATAGCACTTAGGTTATTTTTCCTGGAACTTGTACCTAACACTTGTAATCCCTCTCCCTTACATTTGGTACAAGCCGCGAGCGGAAACTAGTAGTTAATACGATTCAAAAAGATAAAAGTATTCTTAATCGTTTTCCTAGAACGTGTATCTCATGTACGAGGCACGGGTATAGGGCGTTCTCGTGGTACAAGTATCTACAAGTAGACTGAGAGCTCGTTAATCTTTGTTTGTCTTTGATTGAAGAGGCGATAAGCTTTACGAGTACTTTATTTATGTATAAACGTTTTAAAAATCAAGTACAAGATCGTTGTTGTTAAGCTGTATAGAATATCTGTGGTCAAAAATAAATGCAATTGATGGATAAAATTAGTTTCATAAATTTTATTCAATGGTTTATTTTATCTAAATATTGTGATTCTATATTTTATTATATTATAATATAATTGTAATTTAAAAAAAAATATTGTAGTAGTTGTCACCCACGGCTTCGTTCGCGTTTTAGGGGTTGGTTCTCACGTGTTAGGCATAAAAAGTAGTCTATGTTCTTCCTTGGAGTTCAAGTTGTCTTCATACCAAATTACATCAAATTCGGTTCATTGCTTTGGTAGTGAAAGACCGACAAACAAATAGACTGAGTTACTTTCACATTTTTAATATTAGTATAGATTACTTTAGGTAGCACGAGTGAGTAGTACAAGTTCTGTTCTTATAAAAAGTATGGCGGACGGGCAAATGGGCAAGCTGAATGTTAACATAACACCTTCAAAAAGCCACCAAACTCGAGAACTATCATGATATATCCTTGAGTTCGGTTCATTCACCTTAATTATTAAGTATTGTTGTTATTCGGTAAAATATAAGTGGTACCTACCTACCTACCCATACCGGTTTGCACAAGGCCCTTTTACGGAGTAAAGTGATAGTAGAGCCATTAAATGGTATGTTATAAATAAATAATTTGTAATATTATATCATACTTTTCAAATGTACACTGTGTTATTATGGTAAATTTAATAAATTGGAAGTCACTTTTATTAAAAATACTCGGATTCTCGGCTTTAATTTGAAAATTTTATCGTCATGTAAAATATCAAATTATATTAAATATTTAAGTTTGTTTTTCATACTGAAAAAGTATACTTTTTTTTTTTTAATAAATGAACAAGGCATGGAAGCAATTTGCAGGGCATTTATAACATTGTAATAATTTCGAAGATGAGGTGCGCCAACTTTGTCTGTCAGCTCGTTTGGCTCGCACGATCTAAGAAGTTATCTCAGAGTGCATCAGAATTACAGCGTGCTTCCAACTTCGCGATTCGAATCGTGGATACGTATTCTTGATATAGATATTCTGGAATAGACGACAATAAATATATTACAATTTTTTTTATTTAGTAATGTATCGTCAAAAACGTGCAAAAAGTATGGTTTCAAAGAAAATATAAAATGTATGTTTATAAGTTACTTAATATAATTCATCCGATTGATATAAAATTATTTAAAGTTTTTCATCACATACACAGACTATTCACTCACAAAGACTCGCCTCTCCACGTCAAATTATTTTCGTGAATTAAGAAATATAATCTAACTTGTATTCTTTGCAGTTTTTATTCATCTTTTGGACACAAAGTCGTCTCGTAAGTTCGAGCGTCACTCACAATGCACGCTCATAATTGAGCTGTGGCGGGCGGGCCTTCGTGAGTGAATCAATTATAAAAGGCTGATAAACCTATATAAAAATATTAGTTGATGTATCCCTGACGGATTTCAAAGATTAGTTTCAACTACAATTAGCTTACTGTGAAAATGACATTACAGTGCATCAATCTATGCTCAAAAATTAGGTACACTCTATCTATTCGTTATCACTCGATAGAACGGCAATTTGACTCAAAATAGATATGTTGTAGGACCACGGCTTTATCATTAGCTGATCCGGTTTTCGAACTATGTACTATATCAGGATTTGCAAACATACATACTTGACTAAGAGATTATCTTACATATACAAATATGGATGTAATATCGAGCGCACATCATCGTAAAATTTGTATAATTTATTTGAATGAACAGTAACATATTATATTATAGGTAACCAATATTCAAAACTGTCTAGTGTTTTTAATCTATTTTGATATTATCTAATTATATTTAAAAAAAACACACAAACAGACACAATAAATGTAAAAAGTGATTCGTGACTTCCTGAACCTTATATATGTATTTTGTAAATATTTCATCGAATTGTTTTTTTATCTTGATAATATTATCATAGTGTATCCGAAAGGATCCTCTGAGAATACTGTTCGAAAATTGGAATCCATAAAAGAAATGTTATACCAGTCACGAATAAACCCAATAGGAATATTTTACGTGTGTTTACTTACAATCGGTCCTTCCATAGTTATAGCATTATTCAGAAAGTGATCAGATTTATACATTGTTACATCCAGCAGTTTTATTTCTATGTCATTAAGGTACACATTTGTGTAAAGCGCTACGTGCTAACTTTGAAGAGATACCTACTAGAATAAGCGAAGTTGGAGTGCGCTTGAATGATAAGTTTTAAAAGTAGAATTCCTTACTCATAGTTGATTAAATGACATTTTCGACTATTACGAAATGTCTGAAATTTTATGCCTTAACTAATTATATATACTCTTAGATAAATTACTCTTGAGAGCGAAGTTTACGTAGTGATCAAAGACACATGAATTTTAACCAAAGATAGCGAATTCAAATCCGAGCAAGCATAAATAAAGATCTTGTATAAATTTTGCCATCGCTAGTAAAGGAGGAAAGCTCCACGTATCGGAAAATAGAACTGTTATTTGTGTATCTAATACGAATTGCAGACACGTGGTTTTATTCAAGATAATTGAGAGATAGTGGAATCGTATTTAATGTGTGTTATTTCTTAAATTAAACACTTCCATCTGGCAAAGAGTATACTCGTGTAGGTTTCATACGCTATCATGTCTCGGTAGTATGCGCAAGCGATCCCGTGACGCCCCCGAAGAGACGGAGTGGGTGGTGGGTTTTTTAGGGTTCACGTAATAACCACTTAACTGGAAAACGCGTAAATATAGAAAAAAATCCCAAATCGAAACGAGAGTGAGCGTCAGTGCGAATAGGCTATTTGACTGGTTTTTAAAATGCTTTTTATATTATTTAGTAGAGGTTAAGGAACCCAGTATAAGGTGTTTTTTTTAAATCCAGTACATATTTGCTGAAAAATATCAAAATAAAAATTCCATATTTAAATAGCGCGCGAAAACGCTACTTTTACAATATGGCGCTGCAATGGGGTCGGTGACGTCACTTGCCTGTATTTTAATTTGTGGCACATATAATCCATACAGTAGGCAAACGAGGTTAATAAGCAAGTGACGTCATCACAAGCCCGACCAATCCGGAGCGTTTTGTGTCACGTGACAAACGTTTAAAAATGCATTTTTATTTATGGATTTTTGAATAAATAAATTATTATTTTCAACTTTCGTTGATAAATAACCATTTTTAAACTCATAATATATACTGGTTACAATAATTGTATGATAAACACGTATATGTATAATAAGCACTTTATTTTTCGCATTGTCAAATAGCCTATTGAATAGCGCCCATGTTCGTGCTTCTTTTGTTGTTTTTCCTGTGTGATAGTCTCGAAAACCTGTCGTTTAGTTTGTTAAAGTCCGTTTTTTTTTCTAGTTTCGTTACTATATTAATTGTTTAATAGTAAATTTCTAAGTCTGAATCGCCAGGTGTGCGCCGAGTAGAGAAATCTTTTAAATTTTTTATGCATTTCTATTTAAATAAAAATAAAAACTATCTTATGGATTTAGAAAATTACTTGAAGCAAATTCAATCATTTAGAAACGAATAATTTATTAAATTAATTATATAAAATCTTTCTTTTAAATTTTATTTCATTTCATATATATCACAGAGTCCACAAACGTAAGTGGTATTGGATATTGGAAACAGTACAGTTGCATTTATTTTATTAGAATCGGCTTTATTTGTAGCAAAAATATATCAACAGAGGTACTTTGACAATTTTACGAGATATAAAAATATTTATATCTACTGCGGGTTAAATTGCGGTAATAAATTGATTAATGATTGCAAATGTTATTTATTTGGTGTTTCGTTAAACACGGTTCCCTCTTTCTATTTTTTTTTGTGGCTCACCTTTAAGAATTGATTACCACCGCCCTGGACATCTGCAACACCGGGGGGCTTGCAGCATTACCCAGCAATGACATGGCTAGTGGTTTTAAGTTTTTAGTATATTTACATTTACTCAAAGGATAGCTATTAGTTCCTTGGTAGCTATAATGCTTTTATAACAGAAGTATTAAAATATTTAACTTTGACTTTGGCGTAAAAATTTAATATTACTTTTTATATTGTAATAGGATATCGGTCCATAAAATTTTCCTGAACAAAACATTACTGTTTTGTACAGTAATGTTCTGTTATAATCAGGTGGAACTAAGATTTTATATCTCTTGTGTCTGCCTCATTGGTTCGATCAACCTTCAAAATGAAATAATAATGATGATGTTAGCCTAACTGATTTTGACCACGGCATTTAATCTCAAGAGAAACCACGCAGAACATATTATAGTGAAAAACTGTGTGCTCAAGCAAAGGGAATTCCCGATGTAACTAAAAATCGGAAATAGTTCAGGCGCTGGACCAACGGCTAAAGCTTTTGAACGTACGTAAACGTACGTTCAAAAGCACGGGATCGTATTCACTTCTATGTTCTAGACTCTGGAATACTACTCAGAAATTTCGTCAGGACCAAAGAGGTTGTATTTGTTCCAAGCTGATATACAACAATTATTACTCTTTCAGAATTATTCATTGCAATTCCCTCTTGCTCTTAGTATAATATAACAAATAATTAAAGCTGACAATTCAAAGAAATGTTGTTTGGTGGTCGGGAAACTGATGAGTGGTTTCTAACTAATCAAATCAAATCAAATCAAGTTTATTCAAGTAAACTTCACAACGAAGCGTTTTTGAATCGTCAATATTAAAATACTACCACCGTTTCGGAAAGCAGCCTCCAGCGAGAAGAAACCTAAGTGTTTGCACTGCACTTATCGAATAATGGCTAAATAAGGACTTTGTAAAATTATGAAAAACGAAACCGCTATTGCATGTCGCTTTGAAAAGAATCTCCACATACGAATGAGGTATAATACATCTAAATTAGTCCAACGAGAATAATTTGAGTCGTCTCTGGAAAAATATGAAGCAAAAAAAGAAACGTAATGGCTAGAATGTAAAATTAACCACCGCTGGAATGATTACTGCGTCATTTGGTCATAAAAATAAAATTCAACGCTTAAGCTTCTATGAAGCGCTGAATTTCATTTAAACGACCGGTCATACATAATAATATTCACTGTTTCGTTAAGCGTGTAATTATTATTCTGAAAGGAGTAGACGGCTAATTGCTTCTATATGGTATGTGGTCACCACTATCGCCTACACACATAGAGTCCATAGGAAATTTAAAATATTCAACTACGAATGTCGATTCATGGGCTTTTTAACTAAGTGTGTTACTTTTTACACACACACACAACAAAGTTTTTATTTATTATTTTATTATTACTCATAGTGTATAAATTATAGTTATTAAACATTGAAAAGAGCCACAAAGGTTTGACCTCAGTATATTAATAAATTAAATGTGCTTAAAATTATCAATTAACATACAAAAAACGAATAAAAATGAAAATAATAAAAAATAACGAGAAAAGTAATTAGTATAGCTATTACCTACTGGTTTATGTATTTAAATTTAAAGAATATAATCCCTAAAGGTGACATCGACATGAACGCAACCAATGTAATAAAATCAACATAACCGTAACAACTAAGATACATTGGTGATATACCCGTAGCGTAATAAATAAAAAAAAAATATTGGACAACATCACATACATTACTCTGATCCCAATGTAAGTAGCTAGAGCATTTGTTATGGCAAATCAGATGTAACGACGGTACCACGTACACCCAAACCCAATACAACATAGAAAACTAATTAACTTTTTGTACATCGACTCGGCCGGGAATCGAACCCGGGACCTCAGAGTGGCGTATCCATGAAAGCCAGTGTAAATACTACTCGACCACGGAGTTCGTCAGTGTGACTGCCTCGTTGGTCTAGTGGCTAACATATATAGCTGCAGATGCTTAAACCCATCCTGAGTACAAACCCCAGGTCACGCAGATGAATAATTATTGGGTCTTTCGAGAGCCGAAATGGCCCAGTGGTTAGAACTCGTACATCTTAACCGATGATTGCGAGTTTAAACCCAGGTGAGCACCACTGAATTTTCATGTACTTAATTTCTGTTTATAATTCGTCTCGTGCTCGGCGATGAAGGAAAAAATCGTGAGGAAATCTGCATGTGTCTAATTTCAATGAAATTCTGCCACATGTGTATCCACCAACCGGCATTGGAGCTGCGTGGTGGAATATTCTTCAAACCTACTCCTCAAAGGGAGAGGAGGCCTAAGGCCTAAGGCCCAGCAGTGGGAAAATTACAGGCTGTTAATGTAATGTTCGGTCTTTCTATAGAAAAATTCTTAGTAACAGCCCAGCGCATGAAAGTTAGAAGTGTACACACTCGGGCCTCGAAATGCACGTAAAACTGTTGGTCCTGCGACTGAACTCTCTCCGGGCGTGTCGGATTTGCCGTGCCATCGGATTATGAGAGTGAGGATAGGGAGTACACCTTCGTATGTTTGAGCAAACACCTGTGTATTATAATATGCCCTATATTTAATATATGTATTAATAATATGTCCTATAATACTGCGTAATTGGCTCAGAACGACATAGCCCATAGTATGATTAGTTTTGTGATAGAATAACTACATAAATTTATTTATTGTAAATGTAAGAATATTTCGTAAATATTTGTTTATTTGATTTTTATTCCTGTGAATATTATAACAGCTACATAATAAGTAACGAGCTTGAACTCAGAAAACCTTAGTACTGCCTATTATAACACAAAATACTATTGGAATATTCCATACAAGTGTTCGTCAATATTTTTATATTAAAATACGACGATTCTGAATGGAACCATCCGAGGAGAATAAAATAAAAAAAAATTGTCTCTGGTTTTTGATACCTTTCGTATTGAAGCGGATGAAAATATTTGTTTTTTGCAAAAAAGAAGTATTATCTGCGGTCGGTCTATCTTTTACACTACGAATACACAAACGGAATTTTAATCACAAAAAAGTATGTTTGTATTTAAGGAATATTTTTATATGTATCTATTAACTAGTAAAAGTGGGCTGCTGCTGCTGGGCTACTGAATAAGTCTCCACTCCGCTTGAGCATGGAGCTCAAGGCTTGGAGCTTATACCACCATGCTAGTCCATACATAAATACATGATACATGATGGTTGTTGGTTATGCGTGAAGCAGTTTTCATTTAAACAATGCCGAACGTGTTTCATGAGGCATGGGAGTATGATCGTAACACTATCAACATTCAAACTTCAGGCTGCTAAAATATAATTCTGCTAAAATAAAATTGACGACCTCCGTGGTCGAGTAGTGTGTACACCGGTTTTCATGGGTACGCCACTCCGAGGTCCCGGGTTCGATTCCCGGCCGAGTCGATGTAGAAAAAGTTCATTAGTTTTCTATGTTGTCTTGGGTCTGGGTGTTTGTGGTACCGTCGTTTCGTCTGATTTTCCATAACACAAGTGCTTTAGCTACTTACATTGGGATCAGAGTAATGTATGTGATTCCGATGCTGAAAAATACTGCTTATAACTAATAATCATTTTTGCCCTACCCGTCACTTAAACTCAGGACGTCGTAATCTACAGAACTATTTACTCATCACTATACCAAAGAGGTTGTTAAAAAGAAAGACTTACTTATATAAATATAGTTAATACACAGACAGCATTTTAAACAGGTTATTTAATTAAAATAGTTCAAGGCATCCTTTATCGTTTAGCATTTTTTTATTTTAAATTATTTGTTTAATTTTTTTTAAATAGTGTTGGAATTAGCTTGGGTATTAATTAGCCATTTTAAATTTACTTTTTCAGAAAAATGCTACTCGATATCAATTTAAAAATGGAAACTAAACAAAATCAGACACAAGACGTAATAACTCTACCGACGTAGTCAAGTTCAAATTATTATATTAACTGTAGAATAAATCATAAATCAATACTTATTGATGTAATGAAAAAAAAGAAAGTTTTCAAGAGGTTTTTGTCAAATATTGTAATTGTTTACAATTAACGGTATGATTAAAAAAGCCAGGGAGCTAATAATGACTGTAGATATTTGATTTGAAATTGTATTCTTGAATACATTTTACTTATGTTTCTTTCATAATAATGATTGTAAATATCTCACGTTAAGGAGAAATTATTGGTCCAATAAGTATTTGTTTTGCGGTATTTGTGTTTACAAACTTAGTTTCTATTAAGGAAAACATCGTAATAATATATGATATGTTTATATTTGATATTCATAAATTTTATACATAAGAATATATATTTATTTCTAGCAGTGGGATAATGTTAAGATAATAATTTCTTGTTATTTAATTGATTATTTATATGAAAAGAACAAAAACGTAAGCACTATTTTTATTGTTTATTGGTTTTTAATAATGGTCTTACATTTGCTCTTAATATTACGTCATTACTAATTACTGTTTATCAATCAGCATGATTACTTATATACGTTTGCATTTTTGGCACAGAGACGTAGATTGCAAATTAAAAAAAAATATATGATTTGTTTATATGTATGTATTTGATTATACACACACAAGTGTACATACACTAGCGTTAATGATGACCAAGGTATATTTACGTGTTTGTGAGAACCAATAATGTCTGAACGTAGAATTAAGGTAGCATGTCTCTAAGCCTTTCAGTGAACATGTTCTGTTTACTTTACTTATCGCAAAATGAGTGCTACAAACTTTTACGTTTTAATCCATTCGGGACAAACTCAAAGCTGCTTTCATTGGGCTTTACTCTGTCGGACTGTATGCGGATTTCGCCAGACAGTTCCGAGTGGCGCAGTCTGTACAACATACATACGTCAGTGCTCCTCAAACTTTATAACGTTGGGTTTAAATATTCTGATATGTTTTATGGTTTACATCGAATACATTTTCACTAATTAGAATTGTGGTATAGTTTATAGAGAATCGTATAGTAGCATAGAAATGTAAAACGAATATTTTTTGTTTTGTTGCAGTTTGAGAAACATTGATGTAGATTAATGTGTGATGCATGCCGCGTGACGCCTGACAGTGCAGCTCTGTAGTTTTGATTTTATAATTTCACGGGCGAACTGGCGTCAGCTTGGTTAACCGGGCAATTTGAAATGTCTTCATTTAGGTGAAATTTTATATTATCATTTATTTATTTAAATAAGCAAGTTTATATACTATCATTATTTTATCTCGAATTTACATTCTTTGTAGTTTAGAATTCTGATTTTATTTTCTATTTATTCTGGGATTGCAGTATTGTATTAAAAATAATATGATTGTGGATTTTACGTATAAAAGTATAAAAGTCAAGGTAAAAATGGTGGATTAAATTTCGTTCCATTTTTAAACATATCTATAATAAAATGTTACATACACTATATCTATATATTTTCTGGCAGTTAGCTAAATTGTAGGCGACATGAAATATCTTTGGGTATGACGTCAGAGCCTCTATTAAATAAAGTATGTGTCTATAACTGAAATAATTTCGATTCACATATCAGTCGTTTGTGATCGCGGCGCAATCTGTAGCAAATTTTCCTCGATAACTCAGATCGTAGTTATTATTATATTATACATTATCATTTAAAATAATGTTTATTATTTCATTACTCCATGTGATAAAGTATTTTATAAAACTAATAACTACTTAGGTGATAAATAAAATGATCGCCTCGAAGCCGTTTTAAATAGAAATATGAAAAATTACATTCTAAAAAAACATCTTGCTGAATTTCTTTTGCCGATCCTTCTCAGGTCTGAAGCGTTTCTTACCGAACCGATAAGTAATCTTGATGGTTCTACATATATTCAATTATGAGTTTAGACTGAATATTTGATTTTGAATTCAGTCTGAAATCGAAATACACGCATCGTTGCAAATGTTATTAATATATATATGGTTGAATGTTGTGACAGTTTTTGGTACAGTTGTACCAAACAGAACTACTTTCGAAACATAGAAATTAATTATTTAATCACAGATAAGTATGATTCACATTATAGTGATTATTTTCATCCAATCGATCGGGAGCCATTGTTGAGCATTTCAAAAAACCATACGCTTTACGTCAATTGAATACCCATCTGATAAAGCAGTAATGCCATTACAATAAGTGATTCAATTTCCTTTACACAAGTATCGGATCCACTTAAGTATTATGAAAGTAATAGACGAGAGGGAATAGTTTTCTTGCTGACATTTCTTTTACGATAATCACGGAAAACGCGGTCCAATATCTATAAAATATTACAACCTACTTGTCCGAATACAGGATCGGAACATAGCAGGAACGAATAAGATTCAGGATGTTATTGTTCAAATTAACTTTGAGCTAGCTGTATGAATTTCGTGGGGGATTATCGAAATACGGAATTCTGCAAAGTATTTTATTCTGCAAGATAACAATACCGATGGAACGAAATCGAATTTTGATTTCAAATTTCAAACAAAACAATGGCTAGTGTAATAATAATATGGAGACTACTTGGTTTAACCAAGAAATGCTTTTTTAAAGTCGAATGGTAATCTGAGTTTCAATGTTTCGTCTAAGTTGTTTTCAGTAACTGGGACTAGTATGTTAAGAAATTGAACTTAAAATATGTGAATGAGCTTCATATTTTATTCATCGTACGGATTATTAAACATATAGTATAATTTCAAAGGACACATTTAGGTTTCCTGACGAAATTAATCAATGATGTACAAATTAAGCCCATGAAGCGGTGCATGCCTGAATTGAAACCTGCAGTATTTGAAAAAGAACAAGTGCTCTAGCCAATCCTACTACTACTACTTTGGAATTGGCTCATATTTGAATATTTTCCGTGTGTATTATTATGAAAAAAAAAAAAAATAGTAATCAATAGTTTCACAACGATTAATTATAGTTTACTAAAATCGCCACGTGTCAAAGAAACGGCAACGTAAAACAGGAGCGAAATGGTACTATTCCTGGTAAAACCCTTTAAAAATTGTAGGGTCTGTTGAATCCATCGCTCGCTCGAGTCACGTTTACAAACTGTTCTCAAGAGTCGTCACGAAACGACTCACCAGACGACTTCATGAGTTTCATTCGATCAAGCTACAGGAAAACGTCTTCGAGACGCTTGATTTGTCTGGATGGCTGGTTTAAAAACAAATAGCACATCACAAATATTTCTGCCGAAGATCGAAGATTGTTGTACAGCTGGAATACTGCTGCAAATAAACGAGTCTTCAGAAGTGTCGGTCTCGGTATGATATTGAAAAAAACAAACAAAGTTTGGTTAAGCAGGTATTTTGTGTCAATAAACACCACTAGTTATGAAGATTATCTGGAGAAGAACCAAAGTGCCCTAAATCCGTAGTTATGTCATATGTATTTGATATTAATTGAAATGTAAAATTTTTATAAAACATCATTATGGTTTTTCCTTATACACTGTGTGATGTCTTCAAAATTTACTTGTGCAATCTGGTCTGGTTTGGTACCACCTACATTACTAATTCTACCGGTAAACAGCATCACTAAGTATTGTGGTGTTCCGGTATGAATTTTGAGTGAGATGTAGTAATTACAGTCACAAAGGGCATAACTTCTTAGTGCCGTAGTTTGGTGGTATAACCAACTAAGAATTTACGTATAAATATAAATGTTTCTATAAATGAATAACTAATAGGAATACATTTCGTATAGCGCCAATTGCTAAGAATGGTATTGACTACTTCCCACCAATTGACCCATTTCACATTGCGGCTACGTATAATGTTACACAATCGAATAGTACATAGACCATAACAAATTCTACAAAACTATAAATCGAAAGTTAGTTTTGAGTACAGCGATATCGTTCGATCAAAGAAGTTGAACGATTATTTACCATTTGCACGTTTCGGAGAAGACTTAAAGAGATTATTGAGTAGAGGACTGATGTAGGTACGTTTCAATAAATTATTGTTGCCTCACGTAGAATCTGTATGGTAGTAACACAGCAATGTATTTTACTTGAGTTAGACAAGCTCTAATGCTGGGATTACGAAGAAAAAGTGGTCCGACCCTCAAACTGGCGAAACTGGATTATCGACGAAAACGAGCCATTAGTATGCGATACACCTGATTACTTGCTTCTATATTGATGAGAGTTTCATCTTCAACTAATTGAATGGAATAATCAAACGATGGTGTATGGAACAGACTTAAAAGATTTATCGTTATGGATTTAATTAGTTCGATGTGTTCGATGTGTGTATTATTATGAAAAAAAAAAAAAATAGTAATCAATAGTTTCACAACGATTAATTATAGTTTACTAAAATCGCCACGTGTCAAAGAAACGGCAACGTAAAACAGGAGCGAAATGGTACTATTCCTGGTAAAACCCTTTAAAAATTGTAGGGTCTGTTGAATCCATCGCTCGCTCGAGTCACGTTTACAAACTGTTCTCAAGAGTCGTCACGAAACGACTCACCAGACGACTTCATGAGTTTCATTCGATCAAGCTACAGGAAAACGTCTTCGAGACGCTTGATTTGTCTGGATGGCTGGTCTAAAAACAAATAGCACATCACAAATATTTTTGCCGAAGATCGAAGATTGTTGTACAGCTGGAATACTGCTGCAAATAAACGAGTCTTCAGAAGTGTCGGTCTCGGTATGATATTGAAAAAAACAAACAAAGTTTGGTTAAGCAGGTATTTTGTGTCAATAAACACCACTAGTTATGAAGATTATCTGGAGAAGAACCAAAGTGCCCTAAATCCGTAGTTATGTCATATGTATTTGATATTAATTGAAATGTAAAATTTTTATAAAACATCATTATGGTTTTTCCTTATACACTGTGTGATGTCTTCAAAATTTACTTGTGCAAGCTGGTCTGGTTTGGTACCACCTACATTATTAATTCTACCGGTAAACAGCATCACTAAGTATTGTGGTGTTCCGGTATGAATTTTGAGTGAGATGTAGTAATTACAGTCACAAAGGGCATAACTTCTTAGTGCCGTAGTTTGGTGGTATAACCAACTAAGAATTTACGTATAAATATAAATGTCTATAGGAATGAATAACTAATAGGAATACATTTCGTATAGCGCCAATTGCTAAGAATGGTATTGACTACTTACCACCAATTGACCCATTTCACATTCCGGCTACGTATAATGTTACACAATCGAATAGTACATAGACCATAACAAATTCTACAAAACTATAAATCGAAAGTTAGTTTTGAGTACAGCGATATCGTTCGATCAAAGAAGTTGAACGATTATTTACCATTTGCACGTTTCGGAGAAGACTTAAAGAGATTATTGAGTAGAGGACTGATGTAGGTACGTTTCAATAAATTATTGTTGCCTCACGTAGAATCTGTATGGTAGTAACACAGCAATGTATTTTACTTGAGTTAGACAAGCTCTAATGCTGGGATTACGAAGAAAAAGTGGTCCGACCCTCAAACTGGCGAAACTGGATTATCGACGAAAACGAGCCATTAGTATGCGATACACCTGATTACTTGCTTCTATATTGATGAGAGTTTCATCTTCAACTAATTGAATGGAATAATCAAACGATGGTGTATGGAACAGACTTAAAAGATTTATCGTTATGGATTTAATTAGTTCGATGTTCTTAAGCTAAGTCGAGATAAATACTGTTATTTATAGTTATTTAATATACTTGTATATTATTACGTATTTATGTTGCATGAAATATAAAAATCCATTCCTTTTAAGAAGATATGAAGCTTATCCCACCTCGCTGCTCTAGGGCGGATTGGTGGACTGTGTTGGCAACAGAATTCGATCCGATACATGCAGGTTTCCTCATAATATTTTCCTTCTTCACTGGAAACCAACGCGATGATTCTAAATAAGTAATATATTAATATGAGTAATCGATGATGTAATTATTATTAAACTAGTTGAAAACCCATCTTCACTCGGGTAAAATAAACAAAACTAAACATATACGGTTTATCATTTATTAATAATTTATTGTGGATAAGTTTTCGTTGAGTTTGCACGAAAACGATTATACGAATTCATTTTCGGGCACATCGTAGACCTGCACGAAATCATTAATATAAATATAATATTTACTTATTTTGAATGTTTTTATTACTTGGTTGGATTGATGATATTTTTGAGTAGAATCATTAATAGAACAAATATTATACCGTAAAAATTCAATAAGTTAAAAATCATAGATTTTTTTAATATAAACATTTTTTACATATTACATACATATATAATTATATTGAACTAACATGACTGTATTTTTAGATGTTGAAAAAGTGTAAGTACTGAGTTTCTTGCCGGTTCTTCTCGGTAGAATCTACATTCCGAACCGGTGGTAGCTTCGCTTAATAGTCTGTTAAATGACGATTCAAAAGCGCTTGTAAAAGCCTACTTCAATAAAGTATATTTTGATTTTGATTTGTTTTAATTTTTTAATCTGTGTTATAGTCTTATAGTAAGTCTAGTTGTACTAAATACTATATTGTTATGCTTGAAAGTAAAATTTTAAATATATTATAATTATGTAAAACTGTATACTTCAAGCTAAAAGATAAAAACTAAAGCGATGGAGTTTTAAATGGGACAAGCATCTATACTGTCATTAAGCTAGTGGAAACGGAATACTGGCATTTTACGGAAGAGGTAGGGGATACGAGTACTTTTGGATGACTATGAGTGTCATCGTAGTAATGCAACTCGACTGTGAACTGCGTTATTACGTATTAGGAAAACGATTTTGCTACCGTAAATGAGAAATTTAAATTCCTTACCGCTAGAAATTGAGAAATATTTTATTAATAATAATACTAAGAAAACCAGTCGACTGTTATGTTAATTGTGCAATAATCAAAGTATACACGAATATAATAATATATCGTTGTATTTTGATTTTTCTACGAAATTTTTGATTGGAGTTATTTCTACTGAAATGCATTTGCACCATACGATTTTGTTTACATATCTATGTATGTGCATACAATACGAGATTACATTCTAATGGTTTCTCTATAAGCACTATAATTGCTAGGGTTATACATTGTTCTATGATAAATAAGTCATTGCTGTGTAAAATAAAGATTTCGAATAAGTTTTTTTGAAAAATATTTTTCTCCGTGCCTGGTTTACTACAAATTAAAAGTATCTTCAATCTTTCAAGTAAAGGTTATGCATTAACAATAACTCAATAAAGATATTTCCTTGAATTTACTAATATATCAAATATGAGTACTGGTCGAAATAGTACTAATAATTTAAGAGCTTTATCAGCTTCTATTTTATCCAACAAGTCAGCGGAATTCGTGAGACGGTTTCTCATTTAAAAGTTATATGTAATCTTGTTAAGCGCCCGTTTAAAACTAACGTAAATTTTAATTTGCTCTTACGACTGTCTAGCGAGTTGTTAAACTTCAATGTCGTCTGTCTTACACAATAAAGTTTATAGATAATAATTTGTTAAATATATTTTTGTTTTGTATTGTACTTACTCTAAATTAAGATCGTACTTGTAATGTTCATATGTTAGGTCGATTTAAAAATTAGTTTAAATTAATATTATATTTAAATATCAGCTCGCTGTGCACACTTTACTTGGTGGTAGGGCTTTGTGCAAGCCCGTCTGGGTAGGTACCACCCACTCATCAGATTTTCTACCACCAAATAACAGTACACTGTATTGTTGTGTTCCGGTTAGAAGGGTGAGTGAGCCAGTGTAATCACAGGCACAAGGGACATAACATCTTAGTTCCCAAGGTTGGTGGCGCACAGGTGATGTAAGGAATAGTTAATATTTCTTACAGCGCTTTTGTCTATGGGCGGTGGTGACCACTTACCATCAGGTGGCCCATATGCTCGTCCGCCAACCAATGCCATAAAAAAAAAAAACACACATCGTTTTCATCACGTGCCTATTTATATATTTTCATTTTCCCGCACTTTCACGACGTCTGTCACTCGAGATGACAGATGCATAAATACACAGATAACATATATTCGTATAAAATATAAACCTAATATTAATTAATATGTTATTAAAGATCTGTGTACACTACAGTCATTTGTTTGATCGTATTGTTTATTTCAAGGTGTACTATATGTATACGTTTATTATTGGCATTATAACAATAGGACGATGCTATGTTGAGTAGAAAGATATGCTAATAACTCTTAGCTCTTGTTTCAGTTTATTCAAACTGATTTCGTTAAAATATTTACGATAGATTTTTTTAAATATTAGTATTAAAAGTTTGTTTCCACGTTTTATTTTTTGTTACTCGCTTATCTAGAAATAATGTCATAACAACACTATGTAATGTTACTTTGTAAGGAAAAAAAAGTATCTCTGGCTTTCTCTCGCAGAAACATCTACATAAGTCTAGATCAGACTTTCCCAAATTGTTTTGTCTCGTAGACCACTTGTTGTGCTGTTTTATGGTTTCGATTAGCTTTAATAAGACCCCTAATAGATAATATTGTTCTACGGGTTCAAAGAGTTTTCTGAAACTGACCTACTACTTAACACAATTTTATGAGATATATCAATTTGCCGGTACCAATTTAAAATAGTAGGAATTCAAGTTAAGTACTATCATTGTCGGTGTATTACTTACAAAAACTAAACAATATAGTTATGAGTATGAGTATAGCTTATTGACAATGACCAATTTTTTTATGGTCAAATCCATTCCGGGCCTCTAGTAATCGTGGATGACCTCTTTCAACCTTTTTTTTTTAATTTTACCCAATTTATGGGACTTTTAGACATCAGCTTTATTTTCATTTATGAAAAATATCAAAAAATGACAGCTGTTTAACACTGACATAACATATCCAAAACAGGTACTTTTACTTTTAGCGGACAAACAAATATTCCACCTTATGGTATCTCAACTGCCCAAGGATATTAGCGCCGTAAGAAATGAACCATTCCTTACATTGTCCATGCGTCATCTATCTTGGGAACTAAGATGGTATTGCCTGTGCGCTTATATCAATGGTTCAGCCATATAATAAATACTCTTAAAAAACCATTTGTAATGTAATACGAAATTAAGACGCCTTTACAAGTTTATTATATTTAATTTACGATAATAACGTGTTCTTGTTATATTGCGTTAAGTATCATACTCGTTACTGGTCGAAAAATGCTTTACAAATGCTTTTCTTTTCCGCCTAAAATAATTCTCTTTGCTAAGTTTTTATACACATATGTTCTATTGATATATACAAAAGACGAGAAACAGGTGAAGATTTTCAAGAAAGAACGAAACAAACTTTTTTATTGACACACATTAAAGAACTAAACAAACAACATCAATTTAAAATTCTCATAAAATGTTGTGTACTAAAGGAAGCCAGATCGGTTTAGGTGAATCGAAACGCCGCACTGGTTTAATCGGTTACTCCAACCTAGTCTACCCAGGAACAAAAACAATCTATAATTCCAAAAGATTAAAAATAGGTATTTTTAAATAACTCACTAGTTATATTATCCATTTATTTATTTATTAATAAAAATAAAATTAATAGTGAATAATTAAATGACAACTACACAAAAAAAACCTATTTCATCCAACAAAAACTTAATATCATAATTTAATATTACGCCGTCAAAGTTATTTATTTATGTTAGATTGTGAGATTGAACTGTTTGACTTTACATTATTTATAAAAACAATTTATCGAATAGGAATATAACACCAATATTACATAAATTTATTTTTATATTAAATTTAGTTTGAATATAATGTACTTTTGTACGTTTTATTATGTTTGTAAATAGTTGAGTACTGCGTAATGTCATCGGATATACGAATATATATTATTCTTATTTTAAATTTTATAATTTATTTGATTCACGTCAAAAAAGTATAAACGAGCAAAGTTGTAAAATGTTCCTTCGCCTTGGCAGTCTTTTATCCGTTTTATAAGTCTATGGAGTTGATTTTATCAGTCACATAGACTATTTGTAAAATTATTTACAGCAAGTTTGTGAATAATTTTCTTATTAATGATTAATTATTATACCTTACTTCATACGTAGTGCCTGTACATGGGAAATATTGATTGATGGATCCTTAGTAAATAATAAATTTAAACTTATTTAATTTTGTAAGTTTATATTATTAAAATGGATTAAATTGTAACGAGGTTGCAGATTGCCGTCTTTATTTGTGATTGTGAAGTGATTTTAATTAAGCATTGATGAAAGGAATAATTAATTTCGATAAAATAATTCGATCGGATAATTACAAGGATACACATTGATAATTGATTATTACTTGATTTAATACTAAGAGTATTATGAGCTTTAATTATTTTTATAGATGAACGATAATGTTCATTAATAAATGACGCACGAAATCAATTCGTATGAATTATTAATTATTTTAGTAATCAATAAGATTTTATAGAAAAATATTTAATTTTAGATCATGCATTTTTTTTAATTGTATGTATATAAAAAAAAAATACAGGGAGACAGGCTACTCAATGGGCCATCGGTATCACCAAATAAAAATGAGTTGGCAAGAAGTAAAAGTCACTCGTTACACCGGCAATGTGCCATCTACCTCTGGAATCCATATTATGCGTGTTTCAATATCCTATAATTTCAAAGCGGAAAACAAATTAAAAATGTTGATGTTTGACGGATAGACCGGCTTGTACAAAGCCTAATCGTTGGGTAAATGAGAAACTTTGCGTGACGATATTCGATTTTTACGGACGATATTCGTTTATTATTTGTATAAATAAATGGTACTAAACATTTTTTATAATACATAGGTATATATTATACTAATAATATCGTTATACTTATACAACGTAAGCACTCATAAAATCACTAAATAATCCGTTTTTATTGAGGATATTTATCAAAGAACGCTCGATATATTTTGGGGAGATGCTCTATAATTATAAAAAACCAAGTATTCCTGAAACATATTGAACGTCTCAACAAATAAAGTGAAAAATTATTACGGATATAACCAACAAAACTAGGTACCAAGTAATGATTAAAAAAATCGACATTTTCCCGTGATTATAAAAGAGTTGAAAAAAATCTCTGAATTGGATGCTCGTGTTGCAAATAGGGACCACATGCAATGTTACTGTATTTTGTACTCATTAAACTGGGCAGATTTTAGGTTATGATCCACTTGATACAAAGCGATATGGTTCAAAAGCATTAAATACAATAATTTTATATCTTTCATGTCATTTTCCACCTTCTTTTTTTGTTCATAAATGTATTGCTACGCAAGTTGGAATACTGTCAAATATAAAAAAATTAGAAAATATATATTACATCTGATAAATCATTCAGTGAAGCATTGATTTCCTTTTACAATAAATTTTGAATCATTCGATATTATTCATAATTAAAAGGACTCTTGGTTTGGGAGGAAAACCATCGAAAGCTTAACTGGATATTTCAGTATTAATTGTCGGTGCTGTTACCGGAAAAATATAATGTCTGCAGTATTATATTTTTCAAACAAAAACTTTTTAAGGCACTTGTAATAAAATTATTAAGGTAATATTTATATCAACACCTACATGAATATAATGTACTCATAACACAGCGGGACTGTACTCATAACATAGCGCTGCAATTCATTGGAAGATCAGCTTAACTACGATACTCGTTTCGAGATAACTTTGCGCGTTATATTGTTAAACGGATTAAATTCGGCCGCAGCTGGATTGTTCGCGTAATGGACACTATGTGTATGAAAATGTTGTGTAAATTCGTCATTGTTCAGCCGTGTAGAGGTTTGTACAAACCTTTTTGGTAATTACGCGTTAAAAAGTAAGTCCAGCAATATTGTTTTACCTTTATTCGGAAGTGGAATTTTAATTTACATAATTTTGTCCACATTCTGAATAATTTTCTCTTTAAACGTACACATGAGTAATCTTACTAACAATAAGAGCTTTTTGTGTCTGTAAATGTGAGTACTATAAAGAAAAATTCTAACATTAATTATTTAATTTAAAGCTCAACGTATCACGAGACTTCATTCGGTTATAAGATAAAATTTTGAAGTACGTGTTATATGATAGTTTGAGCGGGTAAAGTTGAATGACCTCAAGGAAATAGTGAAGAATAACCTACGCTTAAAAAGAGCGCAGAAAATTTTACCGATAAAATGAGTGCAGAGCGAGCTAAAGTTACATTAAGCAAATTGCACAAAACAAACACATCTAATAATTACGCTTTCGGGTACGGAACCTCGTTTTGTAGAATTATGCGACCGCCATAACTTTTTCAATCTGAACTTCGACAATTAAATTTACTTTCGAGATTGAACATAACATTTCAATAAGCGTTGCGGATCGGTTGATCTTCTTTCGTTTGTCTTTTAACGAATTCTTTCCGTTCAAGTTATTAACGCCGTTTTTCCGACTCGAAATTGATAAATTTATTCGCGGTTGAGGCGAAATTCGAAATCGATAAATAGAACGTGACGTCTTTGTGAACGCATACATTTCATTAATCGTAACATTACAAATTCATTCGGTAAGAACTCACTCACTTGGATTAAGCAGAATTATAAATGAAGTGTCACGCAAACGCTCACAAAAAGTGTGAAAGGAGGAAACCTCTGAATAAAGGGTCGGGTGCGTCAGTTTTTAACTCAAAGAAAATAGGCACGCGATGTGTATTAATCGAGATAATTCCTCGAATATACTGATGGCGTCCCGAAAGCCTTGTGAGAACGAAGATGCCTCGTATCCCCGGATATTACAAACTCAACAATGTTTTTCTTTGTTTGCAGTATATTTGGAACAATATTCTGATATATTGAAATAATAGTAATAAGATATATGATATGTACTCGTACAATGTTATTGGAAAAGTCATGTAAATAATGATTTAAGGGTATTTTCATACTTGTTCCTGATACAAAGCTTCTATATAACTAGTTATGTTTTTTTTTTATTTATTTCACGACATTCGAGCGTACATTTATCATATATTTTAATCTATGGAACAGTATTTTTGAAATTGGAAACTGATAATGCAAGAATTATATATCAAATACTTTAATACAGTGCATACCCTGAGTTCTAAGATAATATACTACTCCACGATTCAATCGATAGAAAAAATTGACAGATAAATGGTTGTGGTGTTCAGCCTGTAAGGGTCCAATTTTTAGGCTAAAGCCATCTCTCCTTTTCAGGAGTAGGCTTGGTGGAAATTTTCTTAACTCTGTTTCAATGCGGGTTGGTGGATGTTACACATGTGGCATACTTTCATTCCCTTTTTTTCACTGTCGTATGAAAATTCAGAAGTACGTGCCCGGGATTTGAACTCGCAATCTGGAGTTACGATTCACGTATACTAACTACTGGATGATCGCGGCACAAAGACAAAACACTCACACTTTATTATGACACAAGCTTCCAATTCTCTACAAAATGAAATATTTTAAATAATATAAATTCAACGTATATAATATAATCTCACAATCAATTATTCCCGTCTGTACGTTAATTTACTATCTGACAGTATTCAAAAGAGGATGGGCGCAAAAAGGGGCGCGTTGTGGAGTCTTTTGTCGCAGGACGCCCTCACAACCGCGTCTGACAGCTCGCTGGTTCGCTGCTAGCTCTCCGATTTGTATGTAGATAAGAAAGGCTTTATTAAATCGATTTCTCAATGCAGATAATAGAAAACTTGCCGCCGAAGACCCTTGACCTGGGGTAGTTTTATCAAATAAGACGTTTGATTTTTCATTCTCTGTAGTTGAATCTCGTTGTTTAATTGGCGGTTTGAATATAAATTTAATTCTATTGTTTTCAAATTCAATTTCTTTAGTGATTTTATACTTTTCTTGACATGAATAAGTGGTTGGAACGCCAAACTATACTTAGGTATATATTCTTCGTTGTCTTTTGAATTTCGTTAGAGAATTACATATAAAATTTATATTTATAAGGAAACAGAAAGAGTCATATAAATATTATCTTAGTTGTTTTTCAATATCTGTATATCTATGTCGATGGCTGTTTTCTTAGCGGGTTGATATCACACCTGTCAATCTTATTGTGCATAAGTGTCTTTTGTAGACACACTTAAGCATTGGTGCACTCCACGTGCTCTTTCATAGCATCTCACTCTAACATTTAATCACTATTGGAGAGATCGGGTGCAAGATCAACGACCTTACCAATTTTCTAACTTAAGATTTTTCCTAAATATTTCTTGCGATCAAACTGAGTAGCTTTTGATCAATAAACGTTCGAGCTTTTCAAAAAAACATTTTCATAATAAGTCGTAATATCGACATTTGATCACTCTCAAATACCTTCTACTTTTTTTTACGTAGTGCGATAAAACATCTTTCAATAGATAAATTTACGAATAAAATTAAAAATGTTTCAACACATAAAAATCTGCATGTAGTATCTACTTTGAGCACTATTATCATCCTGCTTTTGTAACGTCACAGAGCCCTGAGAGTATTATACATACACGACATTAAAAAAATGTAGACAAGCGCAAATAACAAGATGATTTCGATTCAGAGCTAGCTAACGAAGCAGCCGGAATAAAAATAAAAGAAATGAGTTGCAAAAGCTGTCTGAACTACGCAACCAGCCTTTGATTCATTACAGTTTTCGATTAGCCCCGAGCTAGCCTGATTTTAAAAAATGTTTGTTATCCGAAAATGGTAGTTTCACCTAAACGGGTATATTGGAAGAGACCTTATACAGAATATAAGATAGATTTTTTATTATTATAATATACTTAAGTGGTATTTAAGGTTGACTACGTTGAATCAATCACAGCTAAAATCTCAGTTAGATTATGTGTGTTAAAATTAAAATTATCTATACTATTATTATCTTATAGGAGCCGAGATGGCCCAGTGGTTAGACCGCGTGCATCTTAACCGATGATTTCGGGTTCAAGCCCCACTGAATTTTCATGTGCTTAATTTATGTATTCATCTCGTGCTCGGCGGTGAAGGAAAACATCGTGAGAAAACCTGCATGTGGCGAATTTCAATGAAATTCGGCCACATGTGTGTTCCACCATCCCGCATTGGAGCAGCGTGGTGGAATATGCTCCAAACTTTCTCCTCAAAGGGAGAGCAGGCCTTAGCCCAGCAGTGGGAAATTTAATGGCTGTTTATGTATATTATAAATGCGAAAGTAGCTTTGTGTGTTACCTATGCAAGGTTAAACCGCCTAACCGATTTATATGGAATTTGGTATGGATATAGTTTGAGCCCAGGGAACGTACATAGGCTATTTTTTTAAATAACCTCTTTTAATGGGGGGTGTCAGTTTATGTGCTATAAGTAAAATTTTAAAAAATTCGTTCGGTTAAAACTGCAGGTTTAGCTGGTCATTAATATTTCTATTTTCAGGAACTTCTTTAGTGACCATCCTTTTTTAGATTTTGATTTGTATTTCCTTTCTATTCTTTAAAAATGTATACATCTATATTTCTATATTATATATATATATGTTATGAAATGATAATTATGCTTTAGGTAATGTTGTCTCTTTCTATCGCCAGTTATTTACATTTGAAAGAAGAAGCCAAAATATTATGTAACGAAACTAATACAATGTTTAATATTATGAGGATATATAAATAAAGAAATATCGACAATTATATTCCTGGTTTTCGTGCATAGCAACTGCTTAGTAATGTTTGTGATGAGATTCGTAAAGCCGTATTTCGAGTGTACTAAGTAGTTGCGGTCTATGAATAGGAACGAACGTGTTAAGGCGCTTACCGGCGATAATTGGGAGCGATTTACAAAAAATACCTTCATTTACGATTATTATATTTAGGAAACGATTCGTTTGAAGTATAATTCAAAGGTGTAGTACCCATAAAAATATTTAATCAGCGAAGTTACGGTTGATTTGATATTTGTGGGTGGAAAAGGCTACGAATCGTTAATCTTTGCGTTCAGTATATGAATACGAATCGTAGTCTTACCATCTGTAGGTATCCTATAGAAAATCCAGTGTGGCGTTGGAAGATTGTAATTTCTATGAAAAATTTATTATTTATAAAAAAAAATACTGCAATATACTTGACCTTTGCGAGTTCCACATAATTTATACACAAGGTCATTTCGGTCGTGGTAATTTGAATACCATAAATATTCATTTCATAATTTTAATCAAATTAAGAAATATATTTCGCTTTGTATGGGTATGTGCAGTAAAATATGAATGGGGTCATATTTGTATACGCCATATTGTTTTCATTTTTATCTCAATACGCAATAAAACGTCAGCTCGTACGAAATAAAAATTGACTGTTTTAATTCCTTGAACCTTCAATCCATTAAATTCTATTTGGCTTAAATTTTCACGATAAGATGAATCGAATCGAATATAAATTTTTGTTACCATTGTTACCGTAAGAGTTTCGAATAACAGTCCTTTGAAATGAAATATTGAAAACAAGATTCACGGAGTTTTGACTCAATTTTATAAATATCATCTTTAAAAGCTGTTACATTTAGGATTATTTCTTACGATGAGATGATAAAATAAATAATTGGTTGTATGGTTTTGAGAGAGCCGAGATGGCCCAGTGGTTAGAACGCGTGCATATTAACCGATTGCAAGCACCATTGAATTTTCATGTGCTTTATTTGTGTTAATAATTCATCTCGTGTTCGGCGGTGCCGGAAAATATCGTAAGGAAACCTGCATGTGTCCAATTACAACGAAATTCTGCCACATGTGTATGCACCGACCCTATTTACAGTAGCGTGGTGGAATATGCCTAAACCTTCTCCTCAAAGGGAGAGGAGGCCTTAGCCCAGCAGTGGGAAATTCACATGCTGTTAATGTAATGTAATAGGGTTTTGTGCAAATTCTTGTGGGTAGTTAACACTCATTAATGATATATTTTACCGCCAAGCAGCAACACTTAGTATTGTTGTATTCGGGTTTGCAGGGTTAGTGAGCCAGGTGACAACAGGCACAAGGGATAGCACCCAAGTTTGTCGGCGCATTAGAGATGCAAGGAACGATTAAAATTTAGAATATTTACTACCCGATGGTAAGATTGCTGGACGGGACAGAAAAAAATATATAAAACACTTCCTACACCTAAAAATATGTTTAAAATTTAGTTTTTAAAATCTTATTCAATAAGTAAATTCATTTTTCATCCTGTTTGTTACTGTTCTATCAATACTACACGCCTTTATGTTGTGAACGAAAATGTTAAAAGAAAAACATGTAATATTTCTTTTGTTTTATTATAAATTTTTCTCAATAACTTGAATCGAATATTCGTAATCGAGACTACAAGTCGCAGTTGACAACTCAGTCAGGCCCTTTTCCAATTTGCGTTGGAATAAATGGAAACTCTCGAATCACATAAATGAATACGGTAGAACAAATTGATTTCTCACTCAAACAGACCCGTTCGCGGGACGTGCTCTATTTAATATACTTTTTGCACAAAATAAAATGTATAGCTTTGGTAATTTTCTTTGTCATTGGCTATAGTAAGTATTCAGACTCTTATTATTACAATCGATATTATTTTCTACTACTTTAAATAATTAACTGTTTAGTAGAAAACGCTTATATTTATAGTTCGAACTTTATAATGGATAAGATATTTTCAGTAAGTATTATTACGATTATTTTTAATCGGATATTTGTTAAGCGGCGTTAAATGTAATTATTAAAAATTTAATCGCCCTGTAAAGTTCCAAATTATCGGGATGAATTTGTTGATTATACAAAAACATAGGTATATATTATAAGATAGATGGTCAGATTAACCATAAAAAGAACTGCACTACCGTCATCGATTACCCCCACCGACTACGTTCTGAGGCGAGGTGCGATCTCATAGGAGACCTCTCATATTTTTTCTTTATTTTCGTTTCTGAACCTAAATATATTTTATAAAGGGATGAATGTTTGGTCATCCAATAAATTATGACTCCAAAACATTATCACCAGTAATTAATGAAACACTCATCATATAAAACCTATTTTGTTACTTTTTGTCTAATCTTTTGATTATTTATTGTTATTATTTTGTTCGGGCTTTGTGCTGACCCGTGTGGGTAGATACGTACTTACTACATTTTCCAATTCAATTATTTATACTGCTGCGTACTGCAAATTTTAAGTAAGGTAGTGTACCTACAGTAAAAAAATATTCAAACGTAATTACTTGAAAAGGTGATCTTTTCCTATTGACTTTAAAAACAAAACATAATATTTAAACGACACCTGTTTACGTTCATTAAACGGAACATTATTTCGACAAGAGCTAAATCAAAAGATACTCAGATGCGTGACGGCTATAATAAATCAGAATAGCGTCTTTGAAGCTGTCAAAAACATAAACGTGCTTCTGAAATTTCTCGTATAAAATGATAGAATTTAGCTGACCATCCACAGAAAGCGTAGCGTTGCATATTATTATTTTATTAAAAATTCATATTATTCACCCAGTCATCACGCTGATCTTCAATTTACTCGGTTAATATCTTAATGATAATTTGGTTTCATTCCGTTTAGGTAAATATATCAGAGAGTATTTTTTTTAATTTCAAAAGTAAACTCACCATTTTAAGCGAAAGTCAATAGGATCAATTTACGGCTCTACTATTATGAGCGTTTCTTTTACCGTTAACCACGAGTTGCGAACATATACGATCGGTAATACGAATGAATGGAGTATTGAACCGCCGGTAACTTGAGCGTACCTGTAGTGGAAGGTCAGATCAAGAGCTCTTTGTACGTGCCCTCCTGTGCGTATCACGCACGAACCGCATCGTGGTTAGTCAAGCGTCGACAGATGCCTAATTGAATTTTCAGCGGCATATTGTTGCGTCGTCAAAAAGATTTATAAGCATTCACGGAAGATTACCTGTTACTGTAAGGTTTTGATAGATGTGTTCGTTAAAATTACTATGAATTTCGCAAATTATTTATATTCTTCTAATATGAAACTGTATTATAAGTAACTTAGGTAGATTTTCATTCGATCAATTAATGTTTCAATTATGAGATATTCATTTGACTAAATCAGTGATAATTAGTCAAAAGTGTTGGCCAATCACAGCGACTACTTCATAGTTGAGCCCGGCTGGATAACGGCAGACATTCTGGCTTGAGCATTCAAGGACACAACCATAAAGTGTAATAATATATTACAGTTAACGAAAGTTAAAGTTAACAATGTGTTCAATTCGTCTGACCTAAAATCCCTACCTACTCGTAGAACAGCAAGGTAATTACATGCTAGCATGTTGAAATTTGTCTCTTATAATTCTTTACGAATATTTTTATGTAAAAAATATATATTTTTTTTTTTCATTTGAACTTTTCACTTTCAACTTTATATCTTTAGTGTGTAATATAATATATATTCAAATAATTTGTAATTTTAATTTGTTTTCTATAACTTTAATTAATATCAATTTCACGAATTCTATTAAATGTAAATGTAAATATTTTATGTTAGATCAAAGTTAATTAAAGTAAAAGTATTTTTATTTTGATTTGAAATAATTATGAACGAAACTTGACGTTAGAAACTTGATAACATATTGTTGAAATAAATAATTTGATTAGTACTATAAGTTCGTCAATTGATACAAATCATAAAAAAACGTATATAAGCATAATAATGTGTAATATAAAAATATACATTTGAATTATAATAAAAGCTTTTAAGAAAATTGTTTCACATAAAAATATCATTTAAATTCCCTCTCAAATTCGCATTTCCGTAATTGTACGTCAGACAGACGTTTCATGCGTCCATTTCAAATTTCATAATATTTATCATTTATTTGACTCATTACAAAATATAAAACGAAAATCTTTAGGACATTAATATTTTTTTTATTTCATTTACGTTGAGAGACGGGCAAATGACATGACTATAAAAAGTATTGTAACGCCACTTACCTTGGGAACTAATATTTTGTACCTTGTGACTGTAGTTACACTAGCTCACTCACGCTTCGAACCAGAACAATGATTGCTCTTTGGCGATATAATATATGTTAGTGGTATCTATCCAGATGGGCTTGCACACAACTATCACCAAGTGACTTATTACTTAAAAGTATAATTAGCTTAAAGTAAAAAAATACCTATTCTAATTAGGATTAAGAAACTCGATAAATGTTACTAAAAACTTAAAAAGCATTTAGAAATGTGTAGGAGACTACAGCTCACATTCCTCATGAAGGGTCCTCGAGTTAATTGAAAGAGATCGACCGTCAAGGGCTGCCTGTCCGTGTCGAGAGGAACAAACTAACATCATACCACTTAGTTTAGTACGTTTCGAGTAAACAGCGAGATTAGAGAAACGTTTAAGAGAAGGGAACACTTTGTTAGAAACAAGACGTTGGTGTAATAGCATTTCTAGGGATGAAACAAATGTAATTAAAGATCCTTCTGCCCACTGAAGAACATAGAACTTCGAATACGTACTGATAAGACTTTGATCGATACACTTGGCCGTCTTGGTATTTATACAATGATGCTCTCAAAGGCTCGGAGTGAGAATTCTAACGTAAGATTCAGCGAGAAACTTAGTAGCCACACTTTGGACTTACTTTGTTAGGTACCAGTATTGTTAAACTGAAAAATGAACAAGCATTTATAAATAGTTTAATATGTATTTTCATATAGAAAATTCTTGATTGTTATTGAGAATATTTAGAAGAATTAGATTAGATTTAGAGAATTTAATTATTAGTGTACAATTAAAAAAAAATGTAATACATAAGTAAAATAAATAAATATATATTTATTGACATATTATAAATATAATACGTAACATAAATTTTCAGCTTTCAACATTAATTGTGCCGTGTTTTGTTAAACAAATTTGAGACTATTCGCTGTAGAGGATTTGTCGCAAGTCTATACAGATTCTAATACATAAAACTGCATTTAAATAAAATGTTACTGCAAAAAATGTTTATGCCTGGAGTCGAGCGAGGATCGCTACTTACATAGTTGGTTATAATATGACTAAAAAATTAAAAGAGTAAGAACCATCAATTAGCTGCTGAATATTAATAATTATAATTTTAATTTATTTTTCACGGAAAAATATACAAAGTACGTATTCGTTTTGATCTATTTTAAATGCGTATTTAAACTTCTTATTAGGTGAAGTTTTGTTTGATTGTTGTTAAAAGGTATATTTACAATAAAATTTATTGCCTAATTCTCGTTGAACCATTTTAATTAAACCTTTTTATATAGATTCGGCCTAAAATTCATTACACGTTTTTAATTAAAACTTTTTAGTTCTTTTAAGATTTATCACGATTCTTAGAAGGTCAACTCTTTCTTTTAAAGATTAGTTTGTATAATTTTTCATTAATAGTGTTATGTAATGTCTGGAATATTAAAAGAAAAAAAAAGAAGTTAATTCTGACAAAACTAATGATTAGTTGTGGGTCGATTAGTATATAACAGAAATAACTGCCGTAAGAAAACTCAAGGAAAAAAATATTTAAATCAAATCGGCTTATTTTAAATATTCTGTTTGTGTAAGTGTAAGTGTTCTAGGAATCAGTTCAACTTGATAACTTAAATGACAAAGAAAACAAAAATAAAAATCAAATATTCCAGAGGTCACATTTAAATAAATAAAGAGGGCAGTTGGCTGCTGCTTGTCAACGTTGGACCTCGCCTTAAACGGTGGGTATGAAAGTTTATGTACGTAAGTATACATATGTTATATTAGGATATTATCTTTCATCACACTCTATTATCAAATGAATATCTGTGTAGACTTTTCTAAGCAATAAGACAGGCTTCTTACATTATTTTTATCACTCTTGTCGGATGTTACCTACCTTATAAATCTTTAAGCGTCAATAACGCAATGGTTTACGGCCCGCCTAGCGATGTAAAAAGTCGCACGATCGATTTCTGACTCCTTGGGCTATTGTCGTCCCCAGTCTTAACACAAGTGATCAGCTTAAAAGGAAGAGTAAATAGGAATATTAGTAATTCCATATTTAATTTGGCCATTGTTAGTATTCCTTAAAAAAATGTTTTTTTTTTTATGTTATCGATGGCAAATAGCTCACCTAATGGAAAGTGACTACCACACACCATGGACATCTGCAACACCCGGCTTGCAGGTGCGTTGCGGCCTTTAATAAGATAATAAATGGCTTGATGATATTGATACTTCGAACCTGTATTCATTTTTTATTTAAAATCATACCTCGTTAAGTTTTATACCAACTTTAGTTTTATAAATAAGATGTAATATGTATTAAATTAAAGTAGAGGATTTTAACCGCGGCTTAAAATATTGCAGGTATATGTAACGGTTAGCGCATGTCCAGATTTTAGATAACCTGACTTACGAGCCAAGAGTATAGTAGGTACCTGAATGAGAAATATACTGTAGTTATGTGGACGGCTTTATAGCCCTTACATTGTTATAAATAAAGGCTATAATGCTTTAAACAGAAATATAGTGTTATGTTTGTAAATTACAGAGTGTTAAGCAACCGAAGCGCTGAAAACTCGAATACCTGCATAATATATAGTTATACCACTCATGTTAATGAGATTCGAGGTGTAATAATTAAAAACGATGAAATTTTGTAGTACTTTTTTATTATAAAATTAATACATACGCTTCTAATGTTTATGCCAGAAAGTAGTCTTATTATGTAGTCTAGTAAAAGCATTGAACAATTTAAATTATACGTCTTTTTTTCATGATATATTTATAACGGACCACCTGGTATGTGATCATCACCGTACATAGATATTAGCACTTAAAGAAATATTAACCATTCCTTACATCACCAATGCAGCACAAAAATTGGGAGCTAAGATGATATTCTACTTGGCTACTACACTGGCTCACTCATTCTTCAAACCGGAACACAACAATATTAAGTATTGCAGCTTGGTGGTAGAATATATGAGGATAGGTATGGTAACCCACCCAGACCGGCTTACACGAAACCCTACCATCAAGTAAGTTCATTGAATTTTTTCATCAATTATTGAGTTTATTTATATATATATATATATATATTATATTTAAGCATGATATACCATCAGATTCATAGCATAGCGAAAGTAGAGTTACGCTTTTGTGGCTCGGACACCATTTAAAGCAATTCGTCTGGCGCCTGATGTTTCTGCGATTGTATCGCAATTCCCTCTTACGGAACTTTGTGATAGATGGCAGCATATACTCCTGTGCACTAAAAAACATATGAAAATAAGAACATATATAAGTATTGAATCTCGAAAAGACTCGTAGAAAAATTAAATTAATATATATTTCCCGTTTTTTAAACCGAAAAGTGATACATATATATACATTACACACCCAAAACGATCGGAATGATTTTTTTTTTTTAAATCTTGTCTATCAATTTGACTATAAGTAAGATGTCAAAGAAAATGTTTTTAATGCGACATTAATTTCCAATATTATCGTGTTATATTAAAAACTTTGTTTCAAATTTTCGTGTTATGTAATGAAATGTCATCCAATGACAGCATTTTATTTGTTATTGCCAATAAAATTACTGTCGGTAAAATACTAATGTTTTTTCAAAATATCAATAAGTCAATTGTTCAATGTAAATAATATTATGATATACATATATGTATGTAGTTTGTGTCATTTTTTGAACATCAGCATATTTTAGCATTTATAATTTTTAGGCATCGACAGTATAATTTTGTTAGGCACATATCAAGTACTGGTAATTGCCAGTTAACTTGGGGGAACACGACTGGTCGAATTTGGATTCATAATTTGCAGGTACGCAGAAATCACCTGTAACAATCAGGTGTTATTAATTCAATGAATACTTTAGAAGTCTCTCTATTGTAGTGTTGATAAAACACACAAACATCGCATGTCACTTGTTCAGGTGGTGCTTCTCTAGCCATGGAACAGATGCGTGATGCATTATTTAAGAAAGAAATGAGTCAATTGTATCAGGATTGTTTTCTATAGATCCCAAATATTGGGTGTATCCTCGCACTCTTCGATGGTGATCGAACAATCCTCGATGATTAAGAATTCTGAAATAGATGCAATAAGAACTGAGTAAATTCAAGAGAAAACGCTTTTAATAGGATTATATAAATAAAAACAGGCTCACTCAACTTTTTGACATCGAGGCAGAGAAATGCTTTGCGCAACCCGCTTTAAGGTAAGGGAATTTCTTTGACGATCTTTGGTGGGAGATGGTAAGTATCTTTCTGTGTCCATTCAACCAGAAATACAATGTATAACTAAACTTCTAGTCTTAATAATAGCCTCTAGTCCTAATAATAGCACGTCAATGGTACATTTTATTAGCAGAATGCGTAAGTATACATTTATATAGCCCATATTTCCAATAGATCATAGATATACCAGAATTTCTTTTTGAAACCAACACATTAAGAAGAGGAGTGCAAAAATTGATCATCGATACTCTTTTGTTTATTATGTGCACATAAATGTTTCGACTTAATTATAATCTATGATGCTAAACATGAATACATAAGCTTATGGCAATACTATCGTTCTTTATCTCAAAACATTATATATCATTCTATAACGCCCCATTATTTCCCTTAAGCACGTTACACACGGATAGAACAATTTAAAAACTATCAGATCACCAGCGAATTGCTAAAAGAGCGAACCGAGGATACAAATAGCTTTTTCTCGGGAACATTAAGCAAATAACCAGTATTTTGCTCACGTAATCTGATCCTAATGGTGCGTTAAGATGTGACTTAAACAACTCGATGACTTACAATTTTTCTCTGAACTATTCGAATTCTACGCTCTGATAAGTTTGATTATAGATCAGTCCAGATTTAAAAGTTTTTTTAGAGCACCCGCAGACCACCGACTTCTTATCGGCCGATAGTTTGGTCGGGTGCTTAATCAGTCGTACACTACGACGATTTGGTATCGGTCGATAAACAAGTTTGATGGGCTTCCCGATTCAATTCAAACTAAACTATCGGCAAACTGTCGGCCGACTGTATAATCAGTACTGGCTCCCTACCACACGGGCACACACGACGATTTTTTATGACTTTAGTTATGCTCATTCGATAAAAGGCGAAATTTTTTTTCGGGTAATCGAGTAATTTGGAATGCATAGTGTAAAATTTTCCAATTAATAATCTATCACTAAAGATAGGATGCACCCAATACTCTCGGGCTCTCTTTTTAATTTTCCTCTTCCGGTGTATGAGAGCAATAATAACAATTCTATGCAATATTTTATTAATTTTCATTGTGCGGTGCGATGCGACCACTCTTTTCAACAGTTGGTTAGAAACTAGCAAATAGTTAAAGAATAGTCGGCCGACTGTTGGATAGCTTGCGCACTCATCACCGATTGAACTGTTTAGTTGGCTCGGTGTGCGTACTACCAGGCCAACCCGACCAAACTATCGGCCGATATAAAGTCGGTGGTCTGCGGGGGCTCTTAAGGTACAGCGTTTTTTGTCCTTATTTCATAACTAAGAGTGTCATAGTAATATTAATGTGTAGTTCGATTTTTTTGAGCTGAAATGTTGTTGGAAAATGTTTAGTACTAACACAAATAGATTAACCTAAATTTGGGCTACCTTAGCTTTAATTTATTAAAAAAAATTATATGTCAACCATTGGAATTATTTATTGATCGATCATATCTACATTAGTATATATTTTCATAAGTACATAATATAATGATTTATATGAGTAACAAGGCACTACCGGTGTTAACACTTTGTTAGTGACAAATGCTAGCTTATATAATGTGTTCGAAAAAAAAAACAAAAATGAGATTTAAATGTATTATAGAAACGATTACATTGAAAAGGGATTATTGACTTTGCAAAGTTTGATTTCACAATCTTCGGTCTATTTACACGCCCCTTTTCAGTCCATGGCTGTCGTAAAATCAAACCAATGAAGGACTAATTAGATGATATCAAATCAAATCTAAATCCTTAATTGGTACAAGAAACTAGTTCACGAAAAAGAGTATTACTAAAAAAGGTTGGCGTTACGAATACCAGCTGCAAAAGTCTACTAAATATATTTCCTTGCAGTGTTTTATAGCACACTAACCCAAATGTATGAGATACAGAAGCGCTATGGAGTAATGATGATGCCCTGTTCCGGTTTGAAGGGTGAGTGGGAAGTGTAATCACAGGCACAAGGGTAATTACAACTCAACGTACGTTACGTTTGACATTGACTGTATAAGCGAGAGGTGAACTTCTAACAGTATAATCAGGTGGTTTATTTCCTAGTATTCCTTTCTAAAATATTATATAATTCATAGAAGCGTAATATTTTAGAAAATGCAGGCTTATATATTCCATTACGTTTGAATGCGAACAAAAGTTCAACTGAAATGAAACTGTGAAGTCATGCCGTCTGAAGATTGTATTGTCATACCTGATCATCTTACAAATGTTGGCGTTTGCACTTCACAAAGAACTATCAATGAACTCAAATAACGCGTTACCTTTGGTCGTTTACAGAATTCATTGCTTTTGTGTCAAGAATTACAATTAAATTATTTAATATCTACTTTTCATGACATACGAATATTACAATTTACCTTTTTATTTCGGTTCCTTTTTTTAAATTGATTTATTTTTCAAATTTCAGAAGGAAGTAATTAGTTTCATTGTTTGTATGATTATTAAACAAGGTAGGTAACGACCGGATAGTAGTATTTATTAACGCGTTGCTGAAACAAGATCGTACCTCAAAGAAGGAATACGTGATCCTCTAGTTATTACTCTTATTAATCGTACATATAAATATGTACGATCGTAATCGGTTAAAAATTGACGAATACACGTAATGAACACACAAATGAACAGTGATTTCGTGTTAATGTTAATGCTTACAATTTCTAGAAGTATTAAAATTTGATGGGATAATCTTGGTCGGCTTAGTTGGCTGTTTATTATTATTGGATGGACATAAGAACAAGGAAGGCAATTATTACATTTCCAAGATTCTGAGTTATTATTTATTCATTGCTTAGTAATAATACGATATAAGTAATTAAGATATACACTAGAGTTACAAGGTGCTATGACTATATTGAATACGTTTTTTATTAATATTTTATCCCCGTTAAAAATATTCTGTATTGTCATTTGTGATATGAATATTGAGATAGATTATTTAAAAAAAAAAAAAACACTTATAAGTAGTTTCTGTTACTACACATAGACAAACAAAAAAAAACTCTCTCTATGAAATGTTATTAAATTAACTTTATGTACAAACGTAACTGTATCGAGGCAATCAATTTTAACCTACTTCTTAGTATGGTATAGTATATATTATATGTTGCATGTATATACATGTGTACAAATCTAAAATCTACATTTACTTTTATTAAATCTAACGATGCACTTGGAAAGTGAATAAAAAAACCATTAAAGTCTGACAAGTTTGACGAGTCCATTAATTATTAATTTAAAAAAAAAAGTTTTTTTAATTTGTTCTTATTATTCTTCAACCTTCTTACGTTGCATAGATATAGAACTTTAATAACGACTAAATTAAATATGCATAGCTAAAGGGAGAATGAGTGCACTTGTAGCAAATGGAACGCAAGATAGAATGCTTTCAATTCGACGCATCGCTGTAAGTACAATTAGTGTTAAGATTTATCGAGAAACGGGTTTTGCGTATCCTCTTATACGATAAAATCTTATAATATTTTTTTTTTTTCGAATTATATAAATTATATATATCAGCTGAATGACACCTCATCATTTTTAGAAATGGGTATCGTAGTTAATTTAAATTTAAATTTTCGTCTGTAATAAACTAACAGATATGTTATTAATATTATATCCTACTGGTCGTAGAATTGAATCCAAGTCTCTTGATATCAACTTTCATCATCTCATTTTATATTGCCGGTTTGAAGGGTAAGTGACCCAGGGTAAAAATTATATGTACCATATCATCTGTAACCAGATATGACGACATACTAAAAAAATGAATACCACTAAATTGTTTTCTATTGTTTTGTTATAAGGAAATTGTATTTATTAAAATCATAAGATTTATCTTCTTAAAACTCAATATCTCTAGTAAATAAGTATGCGGACAGAAAATATTAAAACAGATTGATGTACATATTATCAAAGACAATCTTTTTTCTTTTGATAAATATTATAATCCTTTGACTATATCTCTTACCATAGTAATATATACTAAAATAAAATTCATTTAATTGAAATTCAATAAATATAGATCTATAATTTATGCTTACGTATGTTGATTCCGCATTACATAAGAGTGGTGGAATAAACTCCAAACTTTTTTTTTTCTTATCCAAATGTAAGGCCTCATGCCTTAGCCGATCAGTTAGATATAAAGAGGCTGTTACTTTATTTTTTTTTTTAAATATTTTACCGTATAAAATATATTAATATTTCGTCTCATTCAGTGAAGACTTAACATTTAAGTGAAACAATCTCAAGCTCCCCGGATAGTACCAGTCGTTTAAGATGAGATATCCCTGTAATACTATCTTCGATTAAAACTTTTCTCCTCTGTTCGCTAATGACTTTTTAAGTCGCCTAGTAATATTCGAGAACAGATTAGGGCAATATAAAATAGGGTCGTTTTCGAAATTTTCGGACTTAGTGCCCTTTGTAATTCTATCTATAACGTTTTACTCGCTTCAATTATGTCGAACTTCAGTGCTTTGCTTTGTTTCTACAATGATATTTGTTTTCGCTTGGAACTTATATTGAATTAAATATAAATCAAAGCTATTTTATTTTGACATTTATTTAATTTTAATTTCGATTTCAACGATTATAGAATTAAATCGCTTTTTTAATAATAATATTCTATCTAAGATTTCATTTCAAAGTAGTAAATACGACGACGACTTCACGAGATGTTTACATCAAAAAGTCATCTCTGATTTGTTTTTGATTGAGAATGAGTAACTGCTCAGTTTCTTGCCGGTTCTTCTCGGTTGGATCCATGGAATATAGTATGTGTTACACTTAATTACCTGTGACTTTGGTTTAAATCTGCTTTAGAACTTCTTGATTTAACCCTAGACCACTAAAATATATTCACAAATACAGAGTAACTAAACATTGTACAACTAGGCAATAAAAAAAGGTGAATTTTATAAAAAGTATTTATATACAGAGCCAGGTTAATTTTTCTTCTAAATCTTATCTTAATCAATATTTTACAAAAATTGTTTGTTGAAATACATCTAAATTATATTATAAACGCTTTAAAATTACATCATAATTTATAATTAAAACAAGAAAATGCTTTAGATTACTCAGATAAAGGTTATTGATTATTAAAATCAAGCTACGACCCAGGGAAACGGAGCAATATAATTTTAAGCGGGTAAAACCGCGTGGAGCTTAGAATTTTATAAAAGGCAATGTTAACTGACTGACTCACAATTAACGCGTTGCTTTAACTACCTATATGACATAAGAATTTATAACAGACAAGAAAGATTTTATATTATATTAAATTAAAGCATAGTGCTGTAATATTTTAATCTTCAACCTTGTTCAACTTCATTATTAATAAGATAAATTTGGTACTGTTTTTGGTGGCACTTTCTTTAAAGTGTCTGGCATAATATCATCAATGTTGGTAGCTCGCAAGTAATATCAGATAATTTCATACAAAACAAATTAAAAATTAAACAGTAAGACACTCAACCTGCAGTTGCTTTTTTCAGCCAATCAAATAACAAAGGTATATTTATAAAATAGTATTAATTGAATACAAATACTAACTCCACGCTTTATTGTCTGTAGAATCTTGTATTGAGTGATATGATTAACTTATTTAAGATTTTTTTAAAAAGATAAAGTTAAGTTGTTAATAGTAAGTATAAAGAAAAAATAGTAGTGTGTAAGTTTTAGTCTATCATTAATTATTAACTCAGAGATAGATTCGAGTCTCATAGATTAATATTGAAACAAACTACTTAACTAAGACATATTGTTTGTAACTTGAGATTAGTTACATGGATTCATTCAGATACGTATCCAAGATATCCATTGAGACGGGTTCTGGACGGAAAATTAATTATCCAAGTTTCACTCTTGTAGGTAACAACCTACACGATTTAATATTCAAGGTACTGCGTTTTTAATTACCCTTCGTCTATATATCGTAATGTAAAACATTTTATATAGTTGAGTAGTAAATATGCCTCTGTTATGTAAATATATATGTTGTAAAATAATGTTAAGTTGCCACAAAAATTTAATACCTTACTTTTCATTCAGTTTTTAATTATGATTTCATTTTTTTTAATCTAATTTGATATTCGTTTCAGAAAAGTACTCAGCTACACCATTTGAGGAAAAAAAATATTGCTCCCAAAAAAAAATGTTTTAAGCTATTCTGTTATCGTTTGGAATTTTAATTTGAATATATCTTCTTATAATGTTTTTCATTTGACAAAATTTCAATCAAACGCTAACGCAAAAGAAAGCTAAACGTATTTAATTATTTATTTTTATCATGACCTTCTGGATTAAATCCAAAGACAAAATAATTAGAAAAAGACATTCCGTTCTAGTAAATACCGATAAATTTTCCATAAATAACTTTCTTTGAAAATGTTACGTGAGTCGTGTGGAGTTATCATGGTATGCTAATAAAAGCATCTCTCAATTAGTGACACGAACCAGTCCGCTCTTTTTAACCTACTCGGGGTAATTGCGCGGGCGCGAATCCTCACAGGAGTTTTTAATCCAACCCAGAACTTCGGGAGTCGCATTAATGAGGAAATAACATCGAATAACTTGAGCCTATTTCGTTTACAAAGTTAGATTGAATAAAAGGTTATGTTGCGACATTAGTGTCACAACTTTATGATTAAATTTTATGTTTTTCAACTTGTTCTCATTATGAAAGTATGTTTTTATTGTATAAAATTCGCTTCGTTGTAAAACAATTGTTTTATTTTTAAATAGGGTATTGTTTTGTTGCAAAGCGTAGTTATGAATGCATACGTATATCATGGAATACTTTCAAAACAATAGTAAGTAAAGTAAATGATTAGATTAATTAATTTAAGATATATAAGTTCATTCTCCACTCGTTTAATCGTTATGAAAATTGGTCTATTAGTCAAGTCGAGATGGCAAAATGCCACAGTATCTAACACGATTCGAGAATCTAGTATTTCGAATGGGCTGCCTCTACACGGTAATAGCATTAAGATGAAATACTGCACAAATACTAGTGAAATAATAAACATGAGCGTCGAACAAAGCCAATTCGTTGGCCCGCTCGTTCTAATTTAGCGCAGATATTAAAACCGCACCCTCTCACACATGTTCTATCCCATATTTGCTTTCGGAAATTGTGAAATGGACTTGTAGCATTTTTTTAATACTTTCAACTATGTCGGGCGGAACGGACACGGACCGAGAGGGAAGATGTTTATATATCCGTTCAGTTTTTGACAAATATTTTTACTGATTTTTTTTTATGACTTTAGATTAAATTTGGTATTCACAAAGTCAATAATTTTTTCCTCGTAAAATAAAATAATATAAAAAAAAACACAAAATTTAAAGGCTTATTACATAATAGCACAAAAAATTTATACTACTACTTCTTGGCATAATCTACATTCTAAATCGGCTCTAGTATAGTATTACATTAATTTTAACCTTCAGACTTCTTGAACAAAGTATATTTTGACGTTTGAAAAAACTCTTAAAAAGGAGAGGATAGAGAAGAAGAAGAAGAAGAGAAGGAGGATATTATAGTAGGAGGAGGATACCCATATAAGGCAGGTATATATAAGCGTAAAAATCGCTTGGTTCGATTCAATTCTATACTAAAGTTCTATATTATTATTTTATACTACCAAAACTCAGTAGTCATTGTTCTGCCTGTGAATATGAAATATCAATTGTCAAAACGATTGGAGGGACGGTATAGAAAATGAAACACTGAAACGGCATCGAAAGTTGATATACCTTTACTATGAAAAATGTATGTTCTAAATTTCGTGGCATAGTTAATAGTCCATTGAACTCAAAGACACTATCTATTTTTATACATAAATTAGGAACCATAACCATAAAATTTATTTATAATTATGTAGTTAACAAACATGTGTTAAGGCTGAACCGCGCGTGGGTTATCATAACAAATATCTTATTAGCATTTAAATTGTTAATTAATCTTCTGCGACGTCGCTAATCTTAAGTGTTATTATTGTCGCAATGACTTGTTAAGATCACAGCCAACTGCCTATTTTAGGAGGTATAGCAAATATAATACAATACAGTAGCGTCAAGTCTTAAAATGATTATTCACAGTTTTACTGAATGATTGGTATTTTGTGCGCACGTTTGATCTTCATTCACAATATTTTATAATATAGTGTATTGGTAGTTATTCCTGATGATAAAAAAGCTTGGAGTTAAAACTTGTTGACTTCCAGGCAGGTTATATTACACACATATATAATTGTATTTAACTAACAATACTGTATTTATAAATGTTAAAAAGGGTAACTACTGAGTTTCTTGCCGGTTCTTCTCGGTAGGATCTACATTCCGAATTGGTGGTAGCTTCAATTAATATAGTTTGTTAAATGAAGTTCTTGTAAACGCCTACTTGAATGAAGTAATTTTTGATTTTGTTCAATTTTATTTTGTGGTTGGGCTTTGTGCAAGCACTGGGTATGTACCATTTCGACCCATTCATAATATATGCTACTGCCAAGTCAATCAATAGTTCGGATTCTTGTGTTACGGTTTGAAAGAGAATTGAACCAGAGTAACTACAAGCACAAGGGTTCCTAAGATTGGTAGCGTGTTGGTGATGTAGTTAAAATTTCTGACGGTGTCAATTTTTATGGGTAGTGATAACTACTAATCATCAGGTTGACCATTTTCCTTTCTGCCTACTACTTTGAAAAATAAATAAATTTTGGTTGAATTCATTTATCTGTACATAAATTATTGAGGGCCGTAAAGTTTGAAATATTGTTTATGATTAATTTATTTACATATTTAACTGTTTTTATTCATTATTTAAGTTACTTCTACAATAGCAGATACAAAAATAGGACATCTCAGTCAGACAGACAGACAGAGTAATAGGTCACTTTCGCCATTAGACTCAAGCACAGCAAGAATTGTAAACCACACTATACACGTTACTCCTTGCACTGCTAACCACGGGTCCTTTAGAACCGAAACACAACAATCCCAAATATTAATGTGTGGATCTAGAGTAATTAATGAGGCCGAGGTACCAAGCCATACTGTGGCTGCACAATGCTGTTTTATCTGGTACTAAGTTAACATATCTATAAAATTTATACTAGTAATATATTAAGACCTTTTTACAATACAATTACTCAATACACAATTTATCTACAGTAACAGTGAACGTGTCGAGCTAATTATTATTTTTGGAGCAATTTATATTTATATAGATTAGGCGATAATGTAATCGATATTATGACGTCTAATGGTTTTTATTTGTTTCATTTTTTTCAAACGTAATAAAATAAAGTGTCTTGTATTTTAGGCGTTGTTGTTTTTTTTGGCAATTATTTTATGATAAGTTTATATATTCAAATTTAATGCAAATGTACAATACCTTTTGACCGGATTTCCACTGTCTTCCGTCTTTCATAATGAGCCGTATGACCACTTCCACATAAAAACCCAGCTTTACATAAGTCGGGCATTACATTATGCATACAAACTCGACACATTTAGTATCATTCGCAATGTTCATTTTTGTTCCGTGCCACTCTGCGGCAAACCGTTGTGAACAGTGCACGTAGCGTTATAGCATCTATTGTACACAGGATACCCAAAAAGCCGGGAACGTTATGCATAAACTGCTCCCAAAGTATAGTACCCAGGTGACCCGTAGCACTAACGAAGCCGTTAATCTAAATAAGCCCGTATTTTTAACAACAAAAGAGCTATTCTCTTTTGTCCAGATGCGACACGTCAACTCTTATTAACTTTGCCCGGTAAGCTCCTTATCAGAAGTGTACGGTGAAGATAAAACAAACTACGCACCAATGGTCCCGTCTAGCGAAATGCACTTTGTACAGTCGCGGTCAAATTATACGTAAATGAAAATCCGCTATTCTCATAAATCTTAGTTAGCTCATGTTTGTATATCAACTTGTTAGTAGCCTTGCTTGAATAAGGATTCAGACTATGTTATGTTAAAGTTAAAGTAAGTGGTATATGCCTCGGGAGCTACGTTAAGCTTAATTTATTCGTAATATTCAGTTAGTCTTTCAAGAGGATGGTGAGATGTAGTGAAAATAGTTTTATTTTAATGTTTTTTTATTTATATTAATGTGAATGACATGTTAGTATTCTTAAAACATTGTTTTATTCTGACTTCGATTGTACAGAACGAAATACCGGGGTCGAATAAGACCATAGTTTGAAGCTTTAGTGCATGAAATTTGACAGCGACCTCCCCCTATCTCCCCATTGTTAAGCTAGCTTTTATCGGAACCCCACCACGCAAATTATACAGGTAATTGCGGTGAGCGTTTTAAACGAATAAAAACTGTCCCCGACACCAACGAAAGTTATTCAATTATTAATATGCAAATAGAATAATCGAAAATCGTCATTGTCCACTTTAATTGCGGACAAAATTTTAGATTAAGAATAATTGTAAAAAAAAACCCACAATAATTTAATTGAAATAGCGTACTTACTTTAATTACGATTTTTGTTTTAAATTGTTTTTGTAACTTAAGAAGGCTGCTGTTATGTCCGAGTAAAATGAATTCTTTAAAATAATATTTTCATTAGTAAAACCATTTCTCTTCACCCCTAAATAAGAGACACAATAATGAGGCATTCTTAATACAAAAAAATCTAGAACATTTATTCTTACTGAGATTTACGTAAAAACTTGGACGAAATTATTTTTTGCTATCGTTCTCATAAAAGCAGGAATTTTATTTTACGGTTTTTTGCTGTAAAGTCGTATTTTATATTCTTGGCACATGCATAAAAAATTAGATGCAATGCGAACAAAAGAATTACGAGGCATCTGTTCTATTAATTCATTTTCTCTAGTCCTCCGAAGAATGGTATTGAGGCTTTATGAATATTCAAATTAGATTATCTTGTCAGCTAAATAGGATTAATTTGTGTCAGCTTCTTCATATTACTGTAACTATTTATTCAGGCCGCAATGGTGTTACGTTCTGTGTTTGGAACTAATGCTCTGTTTAATTAAACAATATGCCAGTGGGTTTGTCAAGATTTCAAAGAATATACCGACTAATTAAAAGATTCAAATAACAAAACTAAACATTTAAATAATTGTAGTATTTTATCTTGCTATAATCAGCTTATAAAGCTGTAGATTTTTAGATTTCTTCCTATATTCGGATTCCAGGTCCCGGAAAATTCGCAGTAGCAACCCAAATCTGTGTGTGTGTATTCAGAAAATATTTAAGAGTGTTCTGCGGCTGATCCCTCCTCATGTTTTGAGAGCGTATTATATTGAAAACCTGTATTAGTATGATTATGTTTTCATAATAATAAAGTAATCGATAGTGTATTCTTAGTCGTGCATTTTAATATCATATTTCGGAATTCAAAATACATCACTATTGTTTTTATGTAAACGTAACAATTATTCATATAAAATTAAAAAAAAAAACTTGCAACACTAATTGTAAATAGGTAGGTAGGTATCTTAAATGGTTCGTTAAATTCGATTCCAAATTCAAAAGTCCTATAAAAATGGCAATTATTTTACTTAACACGCACGACCTGACGAGTTTTGAGACGGTTAGATTTCTCATTCCTAGAGGCTTGGACCACTGCCAGTTCCCTCCGTTGATTAATTTGATGTATTGCGGCATTCAGGTGAAACGATTTTAATTGTACGCCTTGTTAGAGATGAAATCCTTTGTAAAAATTTTGTATGAATAGGAATACTTGGAACCTAACGAGATGGATCTTGAATTTATCGTTTTTATACATTTTATATTATTTGCGAGGATGTTTATTTCATTTTTTTAAAAATTGGACTGTGTTTTACTTCCTTTATAAGAGTTGGTTAATATCATTTGTTTGCATGGAAACGGTATAAAATTGTTTCTTTTTTTCATTATTTAGGTTTTTCTGAGAGCATTGAGGTTTTAATTCGTGTGTTTATTAAAATAAATTTCGATGGTAGCGGTGAATTTGACGTTTAAAAAGATAATGTATTTAAAACTAATAAAAGGTACATATACATATATATGTCGTGGACTTGCTGTATATATTCTAGAGATTACAATTCTTAGATGTAAAGTTTTTTTGTTATAGTTATTATATGTTATGGTTTCGGCAGCGTTTGCTTGAAAAACGCCCGGGAAGACAATTTTCTCTCCGACTAGGTTGATATTATAACCTATATTAACCTTGAGGCTCGGGGTTTCAATGGTCGACCAATAAAATGTTATAAGGTTTTTCTATCAAGGGTTTTGAATAGCAAGCCTTAGTTTTGAAGTAGGGAGTGTTAACATTTCAGCTCTACAAAAACACAAAGCCATTGATCGTGCACTTGAACTTGAATCCGCACGTGTCACCTTACTTAACTTTTCATCTTATGAGAGTGAGAATAGAGAGTGAACCTGTGTTTGTACACTCAGATGCACTCTCTAGTATCTCTTAAAACCAACCACCTTGACCCATTTTGGTCAGAAGAACAGCGATCTGAAAGTATAAACTATCATAATATGAAAGTTCTCTATTAATTGAATATGTTGTTTTGCGTCGATCCGAAAAATCAAACAAACGTAATTGACGAAACGTCTTTGTTATTTAATAGAAAAATATTAATCGTATAATTAATTCGCGTTTTTATTTATTTTAAAAAGCTAAACAGATAACTACACGTCTTAAATAAAATATAACTACATGGTTGTTTTTGACGTATATCCTTAAAATATTATTATTATAGTCAATGTCATGTATTGCTTCTCGAAATTGTACAGTCGAGTTCAAAGTCCAGTATCGAGTTTGATCTTATAGAATTGCACCACAGATTAATCTGGGTATCATCAGTTCGCTAGAGTCAGTCCAATGCCGTTACGTAATACCTTGTATTTTAATCCGATGCAAATATAGGATATCTTTATATACAGGGAGTATAAATCGTAGGTCCAATGGGTTCACATTGACGACACAAGGCTGATTGCTGAATGGATGTTCTATCAATTAAAGCAATATTGGAATGGAGAATTTACCTTACAAAACATTCAGGTCACATCCAAATGCTGGCTCTCGTGCTCCAACAAATATAGAAGAAAATCGGTAGCACACCATTTACCTATGTCACACAAATTTTATAAAATGCTTCTTGTTTTTTGAAATTATAGGTCAAACTCAGATAAAAGGGCTAGTTCTTGTTTTGTCTTATGTCGGGCTGTCTCTTGTTTACGCGGTCATGATTTATTCAGTAACTATTTTTAATTCTTATTTGTGTATATTTAAGGACTTAATGTTAATAATTATTGGGGCAAAATTGAACATAGCAACTTACCATCAAAATATTTTAAGTATTTTTTACAATTTTTCTAATACACATTACCCCGACACAAGGTGTGTTCAAAGTACGGGAAGTTTTGGTTCGGCAGTCCGTCGTCGGGGCGTTGCGGTTCACAAGCAGCATCCCACTATGTCCACTACTTTAACAATGATGGTAAATCACAATTTACTTAAACATATTTTTTAATTAATTTGTTTATTGCTTTCGTTTGTAAATATTTTTTGTGTTTGTTGTAAGTGTGCCTCTACATATAAATAAATGACTAATAAGATACCGTATAAACCATGTGGGTGGTTCCTCTCTCGAAAAAATATAGATTAGATCTTCGCAAACAAAAAGGTCTTAAGTTGAGTTGTAACTAATATTTCTAATGACTATTTTATTGTCAATGATTATTTTAATCTTTCACATTTATTAAAATAAGATATTCATTAAAATCTCCTTTCAAAGAGATATTGCTAAATATTTATAAAAGTGATCAATTTTGACAAAGGAGTGTAAGAAGTATCGTATACAAGGATATTCCGAAATTAGGGGATTAGGTGAAAATTAAACTTTTTTTGTACAACAGCGATAAAGTTTTCGAGCAAAAGAAAACATTCGAAATCAGCACAAAAAGGGGACTTCATAAAAACGCCGCAACTCCATTCGCTGTACTGTAATCATCTCGAATTCCCAATTCTGAAACTTTTTTCATCTTCGTCCACATCTGTTTAGTCGCTTTGCTTGCCGTCTTTCGATTCGAATTGCTCTTGAATTCTACATTTTGCTTTTCGTGTAATTTCAATGATATTTTAATTTGTAGGTATGAATAAAAATTATTAATGAATTGTTTGAACTGTGATTCAGATATTCGAATGAATTTTGTACATGATTGTCTAAAATATGGTAAAGAAATAGCAACACAAATTATGTTAGTGCTCGCCCCTGTTTAGAACCGGTAATCCTCAGTCATGTTATTACTAACTGAGCCATTATTATATTAATCGAGTTAATTTATAACAGTATAGGCTTATTTGTGTACAATAAATTACACAAGATATTTAAAAAAATACCGATTATAGGTGAATAAAAATTTTTGATTAAATATAATTATTGTTTCAACAAAGTTAAATACATTATCACATTTTATCGTAACATACTTCTATGTCTCGAAGCACCTACATATTTTATCTTATAAGAATAAAATTATTGCGTAAAGAACTCCAAACACGAGTGGAAAAGTTTTGACGGAATCCTCTTTACACAGTAAAGTTTGAAGTGTCTCTTGTACAATTTTATATAACGTACCATTTTATTGTGGGCCTCCTAGAAAATATTGTATTAAATATGTATATCATACACCCTAAGATATTTCTTTACTTTTCAATTTCTAGGCTGCTTATTTTACATTTTGATTAAATAAATCTTCTCAGAAAGAAAAAAATAATAATATTTAAATTTAAAGATTAAGAATTCATAATGAACACTTGAAAATAATTTAATATCCTATTAGTATTAATATTTTCATAAAATACTCTATATATATATATTTCAAAAATACTTATTATTAACTTTAAGATGAAAATATTGCGTATAAAATTATTATAATATTCATGTTAAATAAGATATTCTTATCGAGAACATACTTTCAATAAAAATATATATTTCGAATGAAAAACTTCGAAATAAATATTTAATATCGGCAAGTAGGTCGTAGTTTAACGTATTCTCGTTCAAAACATTGTCGGCGATTGGTCGAACAGCGATGCAAGTGTCTCGAGACGTGATCTGGGAATGAATCTTCAAAGAAGGGAAACGTACGAAAACTTGATGAGGCTATGGTTTTTATGTCTGAGTTTACGACTTGCCTTCGCGTATGTGCTATGTACTGGGAGTAATAACCGTGTAAGTTGTGACTTGGGTAATGAAGTAAATATGTATACACATCAAGAGTTTACGCCTCTTGATATTTACGTTTATGAAATACACGGGAGAATTTCATCGTTATATATACCTACTTTTAATTAGTCATTTTTTTTTATTTATACGTTATTAATTTTCATGGCTATGATCTGAATTAAAAATCGATTGAGCCAGTGTAATTATATCAAAAATTAACGACATACCGTGAAAAATTGTATTCAATTAGCGTTTAAAGCAGTTTGGATTCGACATATTACAGGATCTCTTAGGAGGTACCACCTCATCATATATTCTACCGCCAAACAGCAATACTTTGTATTGTTGTGTTCCGGCTTGGAAGATGAGCTAACCAGTGTAACTATAGACACAGGGGAGATCACACCTGTTCTAGTTCCCAAGATTGGTAACGGTGTCGGTGACGTAAGGAATAGTTACATTTTCTTCCGGTGAACATATCTATAGGTGGCAGTGACCACCTATCATCAGGTGATCAATTAGCCCGTCAGCCTAGCTATTTCATACCTAAACTAATATTATAAAGAAAAAATAATTTTATTTGTGTGTAATTATTCAAGTCTATTTGTTTTATTTCACTGATATAATAAAACGTTCTGGAATCTGCTTCTCTGTATGTATGTACCCTACTTTTATAATCACAAACTAAATTCGAATAAGTTGATTATAAACCACCGAAAACCTCTTACATGAAACCTGTTTTTGAAGTCGGTATATAAATTGATACAATTTATGTATATTTCATATTCTTAATAAAAATAAGATTATATTACATGTTATATGATCCTGGATGAAATTATTTTGGAATATTTATATAACTTACAATGGTTTTGGTAATAAGGGCCTTAGTATAAGTATAATTCCATTTCGGGTTCTTTTCATAGACTGAGATTAAACTAATCTTCTTTTTAATATAAGTTGAGATTACAGTACTATTTTCGAATAATGTGGCTTATTAAAAAATGGGAAAAGTATTGGGTATATGAATATTAAAGTTTATTTTATATTAAATTTATATTTTATATAAATTTGATTCGAACTTAATATTGATTTTGATATTATTCTAATATTCACTTGGCTATTCACTTAGGGCTCTGTGCAGACCCGTCTGGGTAGGTAACCCTCATTATCAGATATTCTAGTGACAAACAACATTGGCGGTGTATTGTTGTCTTTCAGTTTTAAGAGTGAATGAGCCACTGAGACATAACATCCTAGTTCCCAAGGTTTGCAATGTAAGGAATGGGTAATATTCCTAAGAGTGGTCATCACTTACCATCAAGTATATCAGTATTTATGTACAAATTATTTAAAATAGGTTGGTAGACTGACAAATGGGATAAGTGGTCACCTGGTCGCCTGCTGATAAGTGGTCACCAACACCCATAGAATTGGCACTGTAAGAAATATAAACTATGCTTTGGAAGTAAGATTCACGTTTCACATATAAGTCCTTGTTTCAGATTCGTTTTGCTATAATCTAGAAGAGAAAACAGTTTTTTTTTTAATTTGATAGCTGTTGATAAGCATTAGTGTTATTATTATTAAAAATAAATTATTTCGTAAAGTAGAAAAAAAATGTTTCGAAACTAGTAGATAATACTTATTATATTGTGCAAAATATTCATTATATTTATTTTGTTTGAATTACGACAACTGGTCGAACACTAGTATATACGAGTATAAAGTTTATACATTAGAGAGTATTCGACGTACACAAATTAATTTGTTTTCTTACGAAAACAATCGCTACTACTTAGAAAACTCAATGATTTACTTGGTGGTAGGGCTTTGAGTACGCCGCTCTGGGTTGGTATTACCTACGTCATATATTCTAACGCCAAGCAGCAATACTTAGTATTATCGTGTTCCATTTTGAAGGGTGAGTGAGCCAGCGTAACAACATAACTTTATACGGACATAAAATCTTAGTTCTCAAGGTCCGTGGCGCATTGGCGATGTAAGAAATAATTAAAATTTTTTACAGCACCAATGTCTGGTTAATGGTGACCACTTACCGCCGGGTGGCCCATTCGTCAGTCCTATGTCATAAAAAAACTCAATTAAAAACGAGTAGTTTGCGATAAATTAACACTTTTCAAAGAATATTTGAACGTCAAAAGTGATCGCTTTTAAAATGTTTTTAAATTTGGCAGCTGTATTACTCTCTAGCAGCATTCTGAATAAAACAATTGTTCCAGTCTTTTAAATCTAAATAAATGTGAATGCATAGTATTTCTAGTTATACGTATTTTTACTATGTGTTTATATTTAAACTGTTAATATAAAAACAGCTGTATACTTATATATTCATTAATCGTGACATTATAATTAAATACTACTTTAACATGATCATCATCTTAATAATACAGTTCTTAATATGTCTGAAAATGTATTTGCTTACGCAGTTCCCTTGTAATCGTTTATTCATCATATCAAATTATCGAATCAAACACAGTATATATATGTATGGTATGTATATGGTATACTTTCGAAAATAGCTCGATCATAGGGATGGATGATACTTCATATCGATTTATGTAAGGAAGCTGTTTTCAACATAGCTACACACAAGACTGTACGCTAACTTAAATGATTCCTGTCACTTACATATAAACGAACATAGAAAGATCAGGCGCACTTTTTTTTAATGGAATAGTTGGCAAATAATCAGGTGGCTCACCTGATGGAAAAGACAGTCACTGTACATCTGCAGCACCAGTGTGGTGAGGGATCTTGCCGGTACGTTGCAACCTTTAAGGAATGAAATATTTATCTTAGTGATTCACGCGACTTTATTAAACAGTCGTACTTCTATAATCAGTGTAATCATTATCAATCATCTTAACTCCAGTCCGGTACTAAAATGTATTGACACACAATAGATGATCCTGAGACCTTGGGTCTAATAATAAGTTAATCACTAGACCGATTGGTAGTTCCATATCACATCAGATACCAGCAGTTATTTTGTTATAGAAATAGTGGAACGTACGTAAGTGTAAATGTTTCTATTTGCCACCATTCCGCACAAATCTCTTGTAAACAGCGGTTTTATCTCGGAGACTACGTCTTTATAGTGCTCTTTGACAGATAAAGCACCCGTTTATTTGTTCTAAGGTTTGTATATGTAGTTTAACCGGCACCTCATTCCTTAGGCACGTCAAAGTTTATTTTGATTGGAACTCAGTCTTCTATTATTCTGAAAGCTCTAGCATTGGTAAAATAACGTTTGTTGTATATCATACAATATAAATCATTAGTACAATTTAATTTTATAGGCGATATCTGGGAATTGCATATAAATATATATATATTATATTCTATTGTAAGATATGAAAGACAGTCAGCCAACGACCACGAACATCGTATGTTTTTCCGACATTTTGCGCTGGTGTGGTTACTAGACGTATTAGTTGTTATTGACAGCAATGTGATATATCTGTATGTCGCCGGTGCATGCTCTGACTTGAAATTCATCAAGTCTGGTTTTCCTCGATGCTGAGTACTATCACCTACTCTGTTTCTTATGTATATCAATGATTTGTTGCAAACTACCAATATTCACTGCTATGTAGATGATAGCACTATAGATACCTTATACACCAGCCGTGCTAATATTTCTCGGGAAAACGTGGAAGAAAACCTAAATAACTAACCTAACTAACCTAGTACTTATGTCTGAGATCGCGTCTTTGTTAAAAAGTCTACGGTAAACTTAGTCCAATTCAACCCCAAAAAGACAAGTTTGCGCGTTGACCGCTAAAAAGTCACCCTATGTCGTATCTTTATGATTTGAGAATATGCTGCTACAACTATTATCGGAATACTTGGCGTTGATGTTTTGAGCCCCGTTAAGTTCTGCGGTCAATTGAAAGGTAGAGCCAAATTAGCATTTAAAATGCTTGGTGTGCTCAGTAACGCAAGATGGTACTTTTCGTCTGTCCATCGCCTAAAACTATACAAGGTACTAATTTGTCCTTAGTACTAGCTTCTTCCATTTCATCGTATTCAACGTAGAGTGGTTCGAATTATTTACAATAAAGCCTTATCCAAACTGCTTAATACTTTGGCTTTGCGTTGAGATGTTGGATTAATCCCGGCTGCTGAATTTCACCTACAGACATGGCGTCAAAATTTTAAGTTTCACCCGCACCACCTTAGATGTCCTAAAATCCACAAAAGCGCGATTTTTAAGGATTTTCTGCCTAGCACAACCATTCACTTTTTCCGAAACGACTTGGGAGCAGGGTTCAGATGAGCTTGCTACTTTTTTGCCAACTATGGCACAAAAAAAAGACAAAACGTCATGTATATAATATTAAAAATACCCAAAAAAGACACAGCAGCATGTATCCATAAAACAATAGCGCAATCCATAAAATGATATATAAACGTGGATGTGATAAGGATTCATAAAACACGTAATACACAGTTCAAGTAGAAAGTTCGATACTTTTTCCAGTTTGATTTATCGGGACTCGCCTGCGAGCTATTTCTGCTTTGTTAATGGAAGGGGCAACTCGGTGTCAGTCTTTTCACTTTTCTGAAATGACTTCGCTTAATGGTATGAAAAAGTTTCAAGAATTCCTCGAAGTTTTTTTTTGAGTTGTTTTTCGAATTTACGCTTTGAGACTGAGGAAATTAGAATGTAATGTACTGTAATAAACAGAAATTGTTGAAGTTCTAAATTTAATTGTACTTTTTTTTTAAAGAGAACGCTATTATAATCTTATGAAAGCAAATTAGTATTAAAGAAACCTTAGTATTTCTAGATTTAATACATTTTCAATGCACAGTTTAAAACTATACCGAATAAATAGATTCGGTTATTTTCATTACTAAAACTGTTCTATTTATAAAATTAACTTATATTAAATTTTTTTCATAACCTTATTTAAGCAGTCATACAAAATAGAATTTGTCTATGTGTCGGGATAATGTTTCTAAGTTGTTTTCAAAACCATTGAATTAATTTGAAATAACTACTAAGTAGTCATTAAATAAATATAATTCAATACATTTTAATATTTCTTGCGTATAGTGTCGTCAATTGTGAACCAATTTCGATCATTATTTTTTTTCGTTTAATTGGACTTTGACGAAACAATGGTTGTAAATTTGTTTGTGTATATTCGTTGATATTTTCACTGATTTTACAAATAGTTTTTAATGAAATGATTACATTTTTATTTTTTAAGTTTCTCTATATTTTTCTAAGCAGCTCCTGAGTTCATTTGAGCGGCGCGCTGAGTGCTTAGCTTGGTCGTACACCCATACTTCATATTAAAACTACAATAATTATTTATCACTAAAAAAATAAATCATGTTAGTCTTAATAAGGAAATATCTGCTTAAATATAAAAACTCCGTTATAAAAGTAATGATTTAAATAATAGGAAGATCAATACTTAAAGTTTATTTTTGAGTTCCTAGCTAAGTGTGCAAAATGCAATCAAAGATTTGATGCCGTTTAATTATATTAAAAAATACATTCGTTTTTAGTGTAGGCATAATAGTGTTAGGCGAAAAATACTCATTTGAAAATCGAAGTGTAATATTATTATAGCAATAAATTCTAAAAATCGATCTGTTCATTGGCATGTTTATAAATGACTTCAACAATTGTGTTCATATCGACGCGATATATTAGTTTTATTAAGTCTTATATATACGATTAGACGTTTATTACATAAACGCTACCAACCAAACGGCCCTATTGTCAAGTTATCAAAAAAACTATATTTATCACTACAATAACTTATATAACAATATAAGTAAATAGCACAGGAGTAGCTGTACGCATAATAATATCCACAATATATAATAATCTATTATTGAAGAGTAACACTACAGAGGATTTTTTAAAATATACCTCCAAACGCTGACAAATAGGGTCTGAAAGTTTGTAAGGTATAATCGTCATATCCTATGATAGAAATACATCAATTTTAATAATACCTTATACAGCTTAAATTATGTATCAAAGTTTGTTTCGAAATAAATAACAAATGAATATATTATATGATAATTAAATTAAGTTAAATAATAGAAAAAAAAACAGTGGATTTAAAGCTACTTACTAAATAATATAATAATCTGTGATATTCACAGAAAAAAACATAGATCGCGCCGCACAAAAGCAACTTTTTCAGGCTAATATTCGTTTTGAAAGTGGACGCTGTAGAAAAATACGCGTTTCGACGTGTGTGCTTCGGATTTTCGATGCCCGCTCCAGCTTATTGACAATGCTGATGAATGTCAATTCACAGGGGCAGGTTATAAACGTTCAATCGATTGGCTATTTTTAGTAGACAGCCAATTGTATTTATTTATAAAATTACCCCCATTTAATAACCTGGGGTATTTAAGTTACTGATATTCGTGAACATTTAAAGTTGAAACTCTTAAATGGGTAAACATCGTTTTTTATAACAAAGACTAGGTTTATTCTACACACTCTTTCACTGCAGGTTCGTTAATTTACGAGTTCATACATGTGAACGATTTACTCCCAACACGTGCAGATTTCATCACAACATGTTTTGTCTTATCGCAGAGTATCAGGAGAATTTATTGTAGCCACAAATAGAACAAATGAAAACGCAGTCGTACTTGCATTTGATAATTTAATATTTATATTTTACTAATTTCAGCGTCAGCAAGATGTTAATGTGTATTTTGTTATTCACCTATTAAATCCAACTTAAAGTTTTAGTTAAGTAACACCTACATATATTCTACTAATATTTTTTTTATGATTTAGTTTGGCGGATGAGCACATGGGCCACCTGATGGTAATGGTCACCACCGCCCATAGATGATGGCGCTGTAAGAAATATTAACCATTCCTTACATCACTAATGCGCCACCAAACTTGGGAACTAAGATGTGATGTCCCTTGTGCGTATATTTACACTGGCTCACCCACCACAAACCGGAGAATATCTGATGAGTGGGTGGTACCTACACAGACGGGCTTGCACAAAGCCCTACCACTAGTAATAGGCTCCTACTTCGAAGAGAAAGCTTGAAGGCAATTCAAACTGGCAGATGCACACGTGGCAGAATACACAGACACCCAGATATACGTCCTGATATCTTCTTTCACAATCGAGACGAATTAAATTATAAACACAAGAAAAATGGTATTTTCCTACGTTCTTACACCCGCAAACATCGAATAACATGTTCCAACATCTGGGCCATCTCGGGTTTTATTACAAATTATGACATATTTTTATTATAGAATACTGTATTGCATAGCTCGAATATCACAAGTGAATTGATCATAGCATTTATTCAGAACATGCTAAGTTTGAAATTGTTAAATACAATGTAAAATGTATCTATACTTTGCATTGTAAATATTTTCCAGTTACATATTACTTTGTAAAAAATTAATTCCTATCATAAATGCATCATGTTCTAAATTCAAATTTTTAGTAAAAAACTAAATGTTTTAAAACGTTCTATTCTAAAAGTTACATTGTAGGAAATATACGTAAATTGCATTTTTATTTTAAACCAATTTAAAAAAACATAGCGTTCTATTTTACCTTTATACATTGTGATTGCCAAATATTACAAGCTTACGGGTACCTTGATCAGCATTTCATTTTTAAGTTTACCTACCTGTTACATTTATGCTCTTGTTAATGTATACATTTTTCTCATAACAAACATATTTTTTACATGGAAATAAGACTGATACTTCGAGGTGGTCGATGGTAGAGCGGCGCCTCGTTTAAAACAAAGCTTAGCTCTGACTTATAAATCGAAGATTGAATTCCAATTTTTTAGGTATTACAGCTTAGAAAATGTCTGTCTTACGGTCAGGAAATACGTATATATAGAGAGACTTATAGAATAATCAACTTGTTCTATTCAATCTATATTTATGGAAGTAACGTGCCGCCTCCTAGCGTCTTGGACTTGTAGTGAATATGTATGTATCTGCTATCTCATGACCCAACTCAAGAATCACGGCAAAATATTCTGCGGCTCTCCTGCACGTACCCATAATCACCAGTTGACTGAACTACTAAGGGAATACTTACAAAATTGAATTATCTTGAACTTGAAGATCTCATAATAAGAGGCGTGAAGTGGATCATCAAAGTAAAATATGAAAGAAATCCCTCAGTCAAGTTTCCAGGCCATTATAAGATGCACCTCGCAAAAAGTATTCGTTTCAAGATGTAATAAAAAATCGGTCAAGTGCGTGTTAGAACGAAACGTAGTTTCCAAGTACTGGAATATACGTAGTACCTATGTTCGCATAGAAACGCATTTTAAACATTTTTAGCTCGATTTAATGAATTTAGGTTGAAAATTATTCTCTTAATATTAGATATAAATACTTTATACAGCAATTTGTAGATGAAAGAGACTTCAAATAATTTTATTCATTGATGTATATCCTGTAATTTTAATTTCTGTTTTAATTGTGCTCAAATCAATTAGATAAATTGACATGTCATAGTCTCTACAAAATATTTAATTTATTGAAAGGCATTGTTGACTTCGACAGCTTTTTTAACTAGCCATTAAAAAAAAAATTGAACGTTTTCAGTGATCTTTTGGTAAAAGCGTGTTTTGTCCCACAAAGGAAGTACTAACCCTGTATCGGTGAATAGAGTTAACGAGTTTATGTTTGTTCCTTGTATAAATAGTGCTCATATCACTATTTCTATAAAAATACATTTGATTTTTCGCACATACACATTGGTATGCTCATATTGTATTATTAGTACGTTGTAGGTATTATATAAGAAGTCAGCTCTCCGTACTCGTCTTCGATAAACCACAAATCAAGCCGACCTCGATACTATACATTGTTATCATGGGTTTCCAATCGCTTTATTAGTTAGAACAGTTCCTTTGTTATAATTACTCGATAGTCCCCCTGAGTTTCTATTATAAAAACTTGCCCCCTTTTAGATTACTCCTGATACACTGCGATTCTTAGTTACCGGATTAACTTTTTTATATCGGATGTAAAACTGCATTTTATATTATAAGGTTTAAATAAACCTTATAAGAATTAAGAAGTTAAAAATTATCAAAGTGTATTGTGAACTTTAATAGTGTAAAATATGTATTTAGTAATTATTAATGGTCTTTTTTATCAATAAAAAATGTTGCAGGGCTTTGGGTAGGGTAGGTACCACCCACTCATATGATATCCTACCGTCAATAGCAAATAATTAGTATAGTTGTGTTTCAGTATGAATGGTGAGTGAGCCAGTGTAATTGCAGGCACAAGGTGTAATGTGTGGAGGTAAGTAATGTTTAATATATCGTACAGTGTTGATATCTATGGGTGGTGGTGACCGAGATACTAAGTACCTAACATCCAGTGACACTATTACCAGTCCGGCTACCTATATTAAAAAAAATGACTTATATGAGTCAACATTATTAATTGTAGTCTAAAAAATACGTGATATAAATATATTGAATTAAAAAAATAGATATCTCAAAAAAAAATTTTATTTTACATTCTAAAGGTATGATATCCGAAATCGAGACGCCAATGGTATCTTGATACCTTCGTTATTACTATTAAGTAACATAATTTTGTCTTGGTCAATCCAGAAGACATATCTTGGTTTTTGTACATTAATTCTCACGTCTCTTTTTCCACTTTGTCATTGTCCAATGGGAGCAGTTCTATCTGACCAAGAAAATCAGAATCAGCAATTTTACATGCTTACACACGAAGGGTAAAGATAGCTCGGGATGGCTTACTGAGAAATTTCCATCGGAAAATCTATCATTTTTTTTAATGGCCCAATTCAGTATTCGAACGCGGCCACTCAGGATCTGCCGCCGTCTAAGCTGGCTTCTACATTAACGGGGCAAATATACTATCAATAATACTCAACTCCAGTTAAGTAAAATATGAAGCGTAATTCAGGCTGTTCCACTTTAAGCACAGGTATAAAAATAGTGAGAAACTCTCAAGATTTTCTCGATTTTTCAGTTGGAATTGCTTCGAAAAAGAACTAAAATACTACTTCTTAAAAGTAATTAGTTTCTTATTTCACTGTATGAAATGTGCTTAAATTTTATCGAAACCTAAATAAAGAGAAATTTATGTGAGAAGAAAATAGTAAGTCTTCTAATAATTGAGTTTAAATAATTTCGTCGAGATGGCGAGGAGGCCAGAACGTGTGAACGTTAACAAACGTTTGCAGATTGAAATTCGGGCCAGCACCAGGTGGCGAAGGAAATTATCGTGAGAAAACCGGCACGCGTCAAGTGAAACTCTTCTATATTTTGTGTATCCATCGCCCCACATTAGAAGAGTTTGGAGAAATACCCGCCAAACCTTCTCCTTAGTAGAAAAAGGCAGAAAGGACGTCTCAGCCAATCAGTAGCACATTCACTCGCTGGTACAAGACACTATTCAGCACATCTTTACATTATATTGAGAATTCGAATACTGAATGACTTATAAGAATTCCTCGAGAAAAGCAATGACTTCATAAGTAGATCCTTTCATGTCTTTTGGTATAAAATATCCATGAATTAATGCAGGGAATTTCAGGTTACGTCCGATAAAAGTAATGTTAAAGGATTCCATTGAAAGTTTTTAAGAAACGAACAGTATTATTTATTCAGTCTGAGTAACTTTAATTAAAAAGGCACTTACTGTGGCCATTGAAGACCAAAATCAAGTATTTTAATTAATACAATTCTCATCGTCTTCATTTCAATTAATTTAAGGATGGTTTTGGAGTTTACTTTTAACGAGACTACATAGTAAAGGATCATTGTTCGGGATTCTAAATTTTTAAATTAAGAACAATATGGACAGAATACGTTTTTCTTAAAGAGTAAGGTTTTAATCCCTTCAAATAATATGTAAGAAATATAATGATTTGTTTTTCCTATACAACCTGCACTGATACCGCGTAGCAGAATAAGGCCTTCTTCTTAGGAGGAGACAAGTAGTTATTACTTATAATATCATAAAGTGAATATATTATTGACTGTCATGACATGCTAAATATGTATATAGGACATATATATGACATATGAATTTATACATATCGATATTTTTATTAATATTCTATTCGTTCTATAACACTAAAACGAAGATCAAGATAAATAAATGTTTAGATTTGTAACCCATTATTTAAAAACAAACGTACACAACCATTATCAATTGAATAATTTCAAGAAATCTTGCAAAATGATTAAAATAAAACAAACAAAGGCCAGGTGAGCGCGTAGTTACGAAGCAATCTTACACCGACCCTCAGTTCCATAACGAAATTAATTACAAGTATTAAGAAATAAAGTTCTCTTCTAAAACAAACGGGGGACAGTGAGGGCTTTAATAAACAAGAGAAATGACTCCGGAGACTATTACAACCAGGTGAAGCCTGACTGCCAAGGCACGAGAATATTTTAATACTAATGAGTGTGAAGGAACACTTTATGACCGAGTTTATAATTCCAATAGTGTCCACAGTAAAAACTTTCCCACGGTTTATTAATTGGCTCTTAATAATTCATGAAGTTTTAGTCGATTCCGTGTAAGTTTGTGTACAGCTTCATAGTTTTTTTTTAAGATGATAAAGACTGGTTTGTTTCCAATTACTTGGAAGTTAATATACGTTACGGTCTGAGACTTTATTTGTAATAACAATAATAATAATGTTGAAATAGAAAACAATATTGGATATTATATCATGGCTTCCCTTTTCCCTCACAATAAATATTTATTCCAGTTATATGAATATCTTTTTATGATCTCCGCACACATCCTTTCATAAGCGACTCTTAAGATTGTAGTATTTACAGATTTCTTGAATTATTTCCCTTTTTTTTGTGTATATTTATAAATCAAACTTTTTCCAGCACCTTCGAAGGTTTTTTTAGTACTAGTAACGTTTTGTGCAAACTAGATAATTTATATATGTACGCATATCGTACTAAAAATACTTATTCATTTTTGGATCTCGAAGACTCAATTTTATAACATAATTGGTCACAGATATGGTTTCAAGGATCTTTAACGGCTCCTCATTAATAGGCCATTGAAATTTAATTATGAAGAATTTATAAAATATGATAATGAATTAATGTTTTTTTGCAATCTCAATTACAAGAGAATGGTAATCGAATGATAAAGGCAGTTGAAATATATGATAAATGATAATCTTAACAAAAAATATTGGTAGTTAAAGGGACTGCCGATACAAGTGAAAATTAGAATTTTTATTACGATAAATTTAAATTTACTAATGTTAAAATTAAAATTATCAACATCAATCTGGTTTTCACGTCTATTGACATTCCGAGTAACAATTAAATGCATGTTTATATGGTTTTTTATTATTCATACCGATTGTACAAGATCATGACAAATTAAAATACATTTTAATCAATTTTGTTTTTAAAATAACCCTAATTACATGACAATATTTTTTTTCGTAATTTGCTATTTATAAAATCGAATGATATACGACTAGAAATCATTTTTACTACGGTAGTAAGAAGGTTAAAATATTAGAAATATATATATATATATTTTTTTTTTTTTATTGTAAGTCATATAAATTTTTTTACGTCAAAAGTACGTATAAATAATAAATTATTTTCGGCTATTTATTTATCAGCTTAAATATATTAATATATTTATTTAGTACTAACTTTTATTATACACGGTGATTCTACTTATAATCAAACGAAAACAAAAAATAAACACAGATGGTACATACAGATACAATACGTCGGATGTATACAGATATTAAGCACGTCGGGGACGCGAACACACGACATTTCCCCATACAAAAAGCTTCTAACGCATAGCCGACGCCCGCTGCGCATGCGCCTATCATGAGCTTGTCGGTAACGCAAATCTATAAGATATTCCTATATCAAAAAGTGCCTAACGCGACTAAAGAATTAATTATACACTTCAAAAACCGACGAATTCGTAGCTACCTTACTATATATATAAAATCTTTTTGACAATTTATCAAACGATATATGTATATTGTACAAAAGGCACAATGATAAAAACATTCTCTACTAAATAACTTTAATAAATGCATGAAAGGTTTACAAAATAATGAAATGAATTTAAGAGAAAATAATACTTCATTCGTACTTATTCATAGAAATTATTGTAACACCTACGCTCATTATTTCTGCTATTTTTTATACTTATTGCTTAATTTCTCCAAAAATGTAATATTCGTATGATTTTTTTTTTTCTTTAATTTTTACTTGTAATAGCTTCAGCCCTTGTTAACTGTGATTTCATGTATTCTTGCTTGATGTGTACACAAATATTGGGGTGTAACTAATCTTCGAACTCTGTAATTTATTATTTGGTTATTTATCAGTTATTACCTGTCTTGTGTGCCATATGTAATAAATAAATAAATAAATAAATATTAAATATCCAGAAAACATAAAATGCCGCGATATCATATGTACGGCTCACATATCAATACATGGAATTTGTTAATTATAATTTTTGATAAAACTTATATTTTAGGTAATAGAATTCGTTGTAAATTAAACTTCTAAGGGAATATAGCACAAAGTATATGATTAGTAATTTTTCTAGTGGTCGGACCTTATGCATCATAACCGGAAATCGTTGGTTCAAACAAGTTCAAGGACCACTGAGTTTTATATGCCTAATATATGTTTGTACTAAAACCATTTTCAACTCGACTCGACTGAAGGAAAGCATCGCCAGGACACATGCACGCGTCGAATTAAAATCTTCCACATTCAGTTACCTGATTTGGTGGTAGGGCTTTGTGCAAGTCCGTCTGGGTAGGTACCACTCACTCATCATATATTCTACCACCAAACATCAATACTTAGTATTGTTGTGTTGGTTTGAATGGTGAGTGAGCCAGTGTAACACAAGCACAAGGGACATAACATCTTATACATACATACATACATATATTTATCTTAAGCAGTAATGAAACTAAAATATTTTGTCAAATAAAATAGTGGTCATTTTAACAAGATTTGTGTTTATTGTCATAAAAATCTTTATCATAACTCAATGTACAGCAAAATAATTCTATATTCAATAATTAAAAAAAAAATGTAATACTTTTTAGATTGTGTCATACCTATTTGCTATTTTAATTATACAACTAATTAAGTGTGTAAAATGGCTCTGTTAGTAATTATTATCAAATATGCAGTAATCATTATTGGAAATGATGATTTAATCAGGTTCGTTCTGGGAAATGACGATATTAAAGTCTAATCGAACATTAAAGCGCTTTAACTACTCATTGCATACTTAACTGTTGTTATGAATAAAAAAAACATTTGTATAATTAAACAACGTCGAACTTGCCTCTTCGAAGTATCACTTTTTGTTAGGGAAATTCAGTCTTAATATAATGCATGCACGATTAATAAATTAGATTTAAAGTACAAAGCAAAATAACATATGTATTTGTACACATTTAATTCGTGTTTGTGCTGATTTGGCGACACAAAAACGCGTTGGCATGTCACGTTAAAACTTCGTACTGTTGCGGCTTACAGCGCGGCTAAATATCAATGACAGCTCGAAAGATTTATTATGTTTCGCAAGAAACAGAGTAAGTTTTGCTGCAGTTGGCTTACCGATAACTTGGCCGGAGTAGCTATTTAAGAGCTTTTAATCTGTCCGGTGTCAGTGCAAACGTTTCCGACTCGAATGTAAATTATATTTATTCAGTGGAATTTATGGCAGAACTTTTGTTAACTTCCATTGATAATGCTGGTACTGCATTCATGATTTATTACTCCTATCGTCCAGCGGAATAATGGCTTAACTCAAACATGATAAGAAAGAGCATGAAAAACAGATACAGACTTTTATTGGTAGGTACGCAGACGAAAACAAATTTCCTTCATTCTGTAAATCTTCTATATCTATAAGGATATTTTAATATATCGTTTTGGACATTTATTCTGAATGGGGCATTTTGTTATTAATTTTAAACTGACATCGTGGCGAGTTAAAATAATTAAGAAATCATTGCATTTCAAAGATTACCCATTTTAGTAAAAATGTTTGCTCGTATTATAGCTGTTATGTATGTGATTCGTATTTGCTAGGTATACCGCTTATGAGGTAGATAATTTAAATTTAGAACGTTACTCAAGGTTTGATAGAAATCAAGAAAATTAAAAAAACCAACGTGGTAACTATTTATTTATTTTATACTTCGTACTTGTATCAAATTAATTTAGAATCTATGATGTCTAAAATAAAGCGTTTTATTTTATTATAAAAATAGTTGAATACATTAATATTAATCCTTCAAATAAATGTAATACGTTCCAACCAAATAGTGTTTACTAGACTCGGGGCATGTTAAGGAGGTCATTCCGTTACCAAAGTCATTTCCCGTCCAACGACAAAGTCATTATTACCCGGTCAATATCTATTACGAGTTTCCACAAGTATAATGACATGATCGGCCGATAACTATAGTTAGACAATTCAATTCCTTAATCTATATAATAGCATTTGACCTGTGATAGCTTACAATAGGTATAATAATGGAGAGGCTATTTTCCAACGTTCCCTTTTACGGTAATTACTTGCGGCCTTCTCTTGCTTTGAGCTGGCTTCGATTTCTGTTTGCAAAACTATTTCTGACGTATTTTCTGTTTGGCAATAGCCCGTTTGATAGTCGTCATACGTTTTGTTTTTTTTTTATTTAAATGTACTTTATCTAAACTTTATTAAATGAACGAGCTTTCAAAATTCGAAAAGGCTCTGAAATTTTAATGTTAGATAATGCAAATGACTTCGTAAATAGTCTTTAGTAATTTTATATTTTTAAAGGTTTTTAAAATAATATAGTAATAATATTGTATTAATGTTTTATAAATAAATGAAAAAGGCTTTTCTATAAATATTGTTTAATATTATTTAATGTTTATATTATTTTTTTACAAATATAAAGTGATTATATCACATACCGACGGCCGCAAAGCACACAAAGTCTACTGCACTTTTTAGGAAACGCACTTTTTTACATAATTCAACTTAGAATTCTATACTTTATCCGGTCATTATAATTTTTTTCCAAAAATAGTTATTTTTAGGCAAATTTTCTCGCGTATTTAAAGACAACTCGATACATTTACATGGTGGAAGGGCTTTGGGCGTTGTGGGTATAACTGACTTATCATATTTTCTACCGCCAAGCTGCAATACTTCCTATTATTGTGTTTCGGTTTGAAGGGTGAGCCAGTGTCAATTACAAACGACATAACAACTTAGTTTCCAAGTTTGGTGGCGTATTGGAAATATTAGTTAAAAATTCTTATTGCACCAACGGCTTAATGTTTATGGGCGGTATTGATTCTCCGCCCCCGCTTACCTATTACATAAAAAAAATAGTTTAAATTTGATGGTAAGTTTGTTTGACGTTTGTATTTCGATACTTATTTCTTATATTTTCTGATTTTATATTTGCTTACTTTATTTATAAAAAATAGTCTAGGCTTAATTTATTCCGATATTATGATCCGAAGCATAAGTAAATAAGCTTGTGTTTATTTATATTTCTCATAAAAAGTAAGTAGTGAGCTCTTGCCTATTCTTAGTAGGATCTATATTCCAATACGTTGGTATTATGATTTTTTTATAATCAAAAAACGATTTAAATATTCTTCTAAAATTATATACAAATATGTTATGTAATTTTACGAGATAACTGGAAAAAATCAAGGTATTTGAAATGTTGAAATTCGTTACAATTTATTTTTGCTGTGAAAATATAAGAAAATGCTTTAGAGAGTTATTCCAAAATTTAAAAAACGTATTCTAATACATATCTATTTATTGAATGAATAAAAAAAATCCATGATTTTGTGTCGATTGTGTATATATAATTTACGTCGAGATTCATCTAATAGCTTGCAGTTTAAAAGAAAGTCCGTTCGGAAACGAATACCAGAGCATAGACGGTCGTTTAGCAAAGAAGAAAATGCGATTAAATTAAATTTCCGCCAGAAGGAAGTCTCAAAGGGCTCGATAGCCGCAATATCTTAAGCTGCCTTTATAGGAATCGCCGATCGACTTTCTGTACCAAGTGCTTTAGCTTTTTCAATAACATAGTTTCTATGAAACTTGAAATATCCCATTTTCCCATATTTTATTAAAAAATTTACTTGGAATTATTTTAATTTGAGAATATTTGAGAATATTTAAGTATAAGCCAGTAGACGATTAAATTTTTAAAGTGATTTTTAACTTTAGATATTAGTCGTTGTTTATTTTACCGCCTAACGGTAATTATATGCAATTATAGATTATTATATACAAATTATAGACAGATCATAATATAAATGATTATATTATATTATTATTATATCATAATATTACTTACCAATGATTTAACCAACTAGTTCTCAAAGTTATTAGTACATTGATGGTGTGAGGAATACTTTAATATTTGTTAATGCTAAATGTGCTTTTTGTTATATAGCTGTTGAAATATAGTAACGGCCTGAAGAGGGGTTAAGGATGTTCCAGTAGGTATCTCCAGTGCAATTTTGATACAGAAAAGCAGCGGATCCGTTTTAACCTAGTGTGCATGGGGTGCAAAAAATTGTGGCCCACGCATTGGGGGCGCCTTGCGGATAATGGTAAAGACTGAGATCATCGGTCAGGCGCCCACAAGGTTTTTTAACAATCTTTTTAGAGGAAGGGGATATCACTATGAAATAAGTTGCACCTGGGTGATTGTTGTGCTTAAGATGGGGCTGAAAGATAGTTTTGTTTATTAGAGAAACATGTTGTGTAAACCCATGATATTTTCCTTGACCACCATCACCGACCACGATATGGATTATAAATCGGGTTTATAATATGTAAGTCAAAATCCATTGTTCTGTGAATTTTAACCGAAATAATCAGGTTCAATCTCGGACAAGAATCACTAAAGCTTTAATGAGTTTTTTTTGTGTTTATAAAAACAAAATAAAATCAATAAAAATGAAATACTATTTCGTTTTTTTTTTAACGACTGATACTTATTCGTTCTAGGTTAACAATTTCTACATTTTCTCTCGGGTCGTTTCCTTAAAGACGTGTCTCCATTATAAGATATCGGCTTAGGTTGTTCATTCGAATGTATTTATAAATATATAACCGTATTTTATGAGTAAATTTAAACGAAGGCGGCTATAAAATATGTTTTTTATAATGTGAATCGTAATTACTAATTGATAAGTCGCACTTAGACGTATCCTCATAAAACAGACACACACACGCACGACATCAGTATATTGTGACCAAAATACTGTTTGGTTTCTGGTAGATATTAAAATTTAAAGGAAATTGCGTGATCTATGTATGTTTGGCCTGACTGGAAAAAAGTGCTAAATACAAGAACATAAAGTTTACCTTTTAATAGTCTAAATTTAAAGCCGTTGAAACGACAAAGCGTACATATACTAAGAGTTTGCTAGTTTGGCTGTGAGTACGCCGGTCTAGGTACTTACCTACTCATGATTCTCAACACTCATTCTACCAGTAAGCAGTAAGTAATTATTATTGTACTTTTGTTTGATTGGTCAATGAGTTTGTGTAACTACAGGGATATGGGACATAACATATTAGGTCCCATAGTTGGTGACGCATTGACTATGTAAGGAATGGTTATAATATATTATGGCACATTGCGTTTGAGCAGTGACCACTTACCATCTGATGATCCAATTACCCGTCCGCCTTATTTATATGAATATTAAAAACTCGTTGTTGCATAAACTAGAATTCGTACTTTTTAAAGTTGTTCCTCAAGAAGGAGCTGTACTTTTAATCTATTTGTAATTAAAATTAAATTTGGTCTATCTACTTAAATATTTTCCGATTATTCTTGGTAAAAAGTGTTAAAAAATTGTAAGTCGATAAAATCTATCATACAAATACCTCAAATTCATAATAAGATAAAATATATATCTATGAATTCAAAAACGTTTAATTCTGGACTAAAATTAAATTACAATTCTTTACTTTTAATTTTTTTAATTGTATTTTATATACCTCCTACATACGTACAGGTTATAAATATATTATAACACTGATTTATTTTCAACAATTGACATTGCACGAAAGTTACGACGATTTTTATAAATGTATAAAAAATCCTGACATGGTATAACAATGTGAACGGACATCGCTATACTAGGTCGGGACCAGTAAGTGCGAAGAATGTCCCGCCCGAAACGATGTACAGATGAAATAGTCACGCGGTTTCATTGAAACTTTTCATTCAACCCAAGTCACTAATAATTGTCTGAAGTTATTTATATTTTTATATAATTTTTTTTTTTTATGTTGTAGGGAGCAAACGAGCAGGAGACTCGCCTGATGGGAAGTGATTACCACCGCCCATGGACATCTGCAACACCAGGGGGTTGCAGTTGCGTTACCGGTCTTTAAGGAGTAAGTACGCTCTTGAAGGTTCCCAAGTCGTATCGGTTCGGAAAAACCGCCGGCGAAAGCTGGTTCCACAGAGTGGTTGTGCGAAGCAAATTATATTATAGTAGCGAGTAATCCAACACGGAGTCATAGGATGTCATAATAAGTTATATCACTTTATTATTGTATATATTTTTAATAATCGAAATTATATATTTTACATTATTATATAAAATTGTTTAATAATTTGTTAAACTTTAATTGATATTATTTTATGTTAGTCACATAAATGTGTTATTTTATTTATTTTTTTAAAAGATTTCTCTGTCATGGGAAATAATCAGATAAATGCGGGGGATTCAGAAATATATTTGTTTGAGAATTGTTATCAAGCCTGAATTTATTTTGTCATCCTGATCAATTTAAATGACAATTGTTAAATTTTAAAAGATTTTCTACGTGATAATAGATGGCGTTAGTGGTAAGTTAAATCGTGCTATTATATTTATTGAATTATATAGAAGAAAAAATATTTTTGTGTACATTTTTAAGCCTACCATAAAGTTCACCTAAAAGCGTTGGTTCAATTGTGACCCAGTGTAAAAAGAGTTGCGTGGAAGCTGGAGTTTGTTCAAAATATATTCATTCATATATTTTCTGTACATGTGCTTACTGAACTCCTCAAAAGCGGTTGGACTGATTTAGATTATTTTTTGTGTATATTTTTTGAGTATTGACTGGTTCTATATTGTTGTTTGGACTCGATACATGGCGGTGCGATCAGGAAGTCAATAAAATTCTTATTCCACACGGACGAAGTCGCGACGGCCAGCTAGTATCTTTACATAGTATAAAACAAAGTCGCTTTCTCTGTCCCTATGTCCCTTTGTACGCCTAAATCTTTAAATCTAAGCAACGGATTTTGATGCGTTTTTTTTAATTTCCGATATAGCATTAATCCTTATCCAATTAGGTACCTTAAATAAATTGTTGATTTAATATTGATCCATATGGCCCTTTACAGCACATGATTTAAATGAATATTTTCGAAGATATTACAGATTTAAAAATTGCGGTGATACCGGCCGGCCGGGGCGGCGGGAGTGTGCTATAGGCGCGTCGGAGGCCGCGGTTCTCCCGGTAGCACTTTGAATTTAACAGCGATTGGACGCGGTTATTATCGGAGCTCTCTAGCGATTTAAATAACAATTCATACTTCAATACTAATATTATAAATGCGAAAGTAACTATGTCTGTCTGTCTGTCTCGCTTTCACGCCAAAACTACTGGACCGATTTAAATGAAATTTGTTACATAAATAGTAAAGTACAGAAAGGACATAGGCAACTTTTTATTTGGAAAAAAGTGCTGTAAAGGGTTGAAAAGGGGGATGAAAAAGGGAGTAAGTTGTTGAAAGTATTGTCATGTTTAGAATTTTTAGAACTAGAAGCATAAAACTTTTATAATTAGGACATTTTTTTATATAGGTTAGTCTGGAAATCCGTCATTTTTTAAGTTAGAAGGATGAAACTTTATTTATGGACTACTGATTAAAAATGAGTAGATACGTATTTAAGCGTTTCTTGATATTCTACCTCTGAGGGGGTGAAATAAGGGATGAAAGTTTTTATGGAAGGCCGTCATTTTTTAAATTAAAAACAAAATACTGTTTTTGGGATGCTGATTAAAAATTAGTAGATACGTATTTAAGCGTTTCTGGACATTCTACCCTAAGGGCTGAAATACACACCAATGTGGTATACAAAGAGGTATTACATTAACGTAACATTTTAAGTTAATTTGTAAATATATTCATATTCTACGCGGGCGAAGCCGCGGGTAACAGCTAGTATATGTATATAGTGTTATTTAACGTTAGTATTATTGTTCACTTTTATTAATTTTATTGATGAATTGGTGACGGTGTCAGCCTATAGTCTGAGTCAGGCATTAATTATACTGTATTTTTACCTTTTTACTATAGCCACAGAGTCAATCTTGATAGGTTAAAAGTATTTGTAAAAGCGATATAATTATATTATTACGAAAGGCTGTCGAGCTATATTTTAATAAGGTTATTGCAAAATTGCAATATTTTAGGGTTTTTTTCAGATCAGATATAAATCTTATATCCAAGATTGACTTGATTGATTGATTGGAGCCGAGATGGCCCAGTGGTTAGAACGCGTGCATCTTAATCGATGATTTCCGGTTCAAACCCAGGCAGGCACCACTGAATTCTCACGTGCTTAATTTGTGTTTATAATTCATCTCGTGCTCGGCGGTGAAGGAAAATATCGTGAGGAAACCTTCATGTGTCTAATTTCAACGAAATTCTGCCACATGTGTATTCCGCCAACCCGCATTGGAGCAGCGTGGTGGAATACGCTCCAAATCTTCTCCTCAAAGGGAGAGGAGGCCTTTAGTCCAGCTGTGGAAAATTTACAGGCTGCTAATGCTAAATCCAAGATTGTAAATATTGTCAATCATTCAGAAAACAAAATGAAATTTATTCAAGTAGGTTTTTAAAAACATTAAAAACATAAAAAAATTGTTATTTTATTTAATAAAATACAAATATATTTCACAACTGGAATGTTTTTTACCATCGATATAATCTTAGACTGTCTGGTATAGAAACTTTGTTTAATACGATATATATATATATACATTTTACATGTATGAATACTGAACGAAGTGAATCATTCATAGTTTAGAAACTACATATAATATTACTCCATTCAATTTGTACAATGCGTACCGTACCTAATAATGATTTCCGAGGAACCTAGACACCGTAAAACATGATTGGGTCTTGGATGTTTCTGAATACAACCACTTTGGTACACATCAAATTGTATGGAATGAGGTACTAATTGTATAGATATAAACCTCTAAGGCATTAATGTTTGATATGGAAATTTCTATACTATTTCACTGAAACTATATTTAATGTGAATTGAACGCGTTTGATTGTCTTTGTTACATTACGCCATTCAACCCGGCTTGGAATAAATAACTCAAGCTGAAACGTGTATCAATATTAAATGAAATATCAATACGATAGGATTGTAGTTATAAAGTTGATTGTATCTTCAAAATTAGTACAATAAATCAATTTAATTTATTTAATATTGTATTTATAAAATAAAGAAAAAAAATCTAAATTAAAATCGTTCTTCCATTCACGAGCTACGAAGCCATAGATAAGTACACAATTGAACTTTTATATACTTCTTTGTGTAGTTAAAAAAGTAACAGCACCTCCCACCTCTTTGAGGAGAAGATTTATATTAATTACCACGCTTCTTTAATAATGGTTGATGAATAGTATATATTAAAAAAAAAAACTAGTTTTGGTCTAAAAGTACAAACATATATGACGATGTTATTTTTGTAAATATAAATCTTTTCTATATAGATTTTCTTAGAGTGACATAAGTATTTTATTTATTTCTTGATCGAAGCGCAACCTACTGGGTTCAATCTAAACTAACCAAGAAATCATAAACCCCAAAAAAAATTACGAGGAATTCAGTTACATACGCAAGTATGGGAGATATGAAACGTATATATATATAGCATCCTATATATTTATTTACGTAACAATAATTCTTCTCTACTAATTCGTAAAGAATTTAAGGACATTTTTAAGAGTAATTTTTTAATTTTCGATTTATTTCGTGTACAATGAAGTATTTTATTGTAATTCCAATGTTTCGTATGGATAAAGAAATGTCCAAATATTTTATAGTCAACTATCAATGACGATCTTAATATTCTGAAAACAAATTAATCAATACGCTTCTTTGATGTCCGAGTATCAATCCATTAAATATTTCAGTTATTAAGTCGTGATGGTAGAGTATATCACTTTATCATTATTCATGATCTGGTTCTACCTCTAGTGTCGAGTTGTCTCATACAGAATAGCCTTGTGCTGTGAAGGCTAGTTAAATTACAAGCAAGAGTGACGTAACCACGCCAGTTTCGTGATTGAAAGCGCATTAACAACCTACGAAATAATATCTATAATTGTCATGACTGTGTCTTGTACAAGATGGCGCAAATATAATTTTATTTATTGTCTTTTTTTTCATCTTTCGCGGCAAGTTCCGATTTTACATTAATTGTTATTTTAATCTACCAAGGGCAGTTTATTTATTATCAATATAAATAATTGATACGAATATAACAAAAAAGTAAAATAAGATTTAGATAATTGTATAAGATTCGTTTCTTTAAAAGATTAAATAGTTTTAAAGCACGAAACACAGAAGAAACAAACTAAGTAATTAAAACAGCTGCTATACTATTGAAGGGTAACTTTATAGCTGCTATCCCATACAATCTACACTTTTATATATTTTACAATAAACAAGAAAAACAAACACTTCTAGATATTCACTAATAATTATGTATATCAATTTAAAATATACACAACACACACACACATTTTCACAAAATCTAAACAAAGGAAAAATTACTAAACGCATTTATGTAGAAATGTTCCAAATTTCCTTAATGTGCCTTAAATTGGCTTGTTTTTGTGATATGTTTCTAATATTGTCCTAATTAAGACAAATTCACTTTAAAATAACATAATTTTCCAGGCCCGCGTATTGATACACGCCCGGGGTAGATCGGTCGGTGCTTAATGAAAAAACTTTTGTACATTTCAATTAGCCTCTTTCGAAGCCTGTAATTTTCAAACGTTAACGAGCTAAATTTTATCGAAAATTAATTGCGACATCTTCATTGAAAAGTTTTCAGTCAACTTTAATATCTGAAATTTTCTCCCGACGAACTTCGACAATACTGTATATCATAAACTCGGCTAAGGGGGTGAGGCAATGGCTGTGGGTGTAATTCTTGACAAATTTTCATGTCAATCAGTCGAATAGAGATGTGAAAAGACGTTGTCAATGATTTCTATGTTCAATTAAACAAGAGAACAATAATTTGATGATGGACGAAATTAGTGTTCCTTTGAATTTATAACATTTTAAATGCCTCGAGTTACTTTAAAAATATGTATGTATGTTATCTTGTTTTCAGAAAGTTACCTATTGATTATGTAATTCGATTTAAGAATGTTGTACAACGTCGTGAATAAAATCAGTCAATAAACGTTCGACCTAAATTTATTTCGAAATTCGAAATTTTCACCTGGGCAAATGTGATAGAAAAATGCAACTGAACCCAGTAACCAGAAGAGCTGCATCCCCAAAAATCTTCAAACAAACTCTGTCATGATAACATTCAAGTACGAAATTATTAATTTATCGATACTGTGAAAAAAATGTTAGCAATTTTATCGATAGATAAAATAAATATGCTTTTGATGTATGTCTTCAGTTATGAAAAAGTACTTTTACGTTTTCAATTTAATTAATGAATTTTATTTCCTTAAAAATATTACCCGTTAAAACGTTTTAATTTTATTTCCTTAAAAATATTACCCGGAGTTCAAAAGTCGCAGAGATATTACATTTTTTATTTTCACGTTAATTTTAATATTAACAAAGAGCTTAATGTTGCTTAAGTATTTGATAAGAAGGATCTCATTATTGAAATTTATATACATTTTAATTAAATAAGTTAATTTTATTTCGAATTTATTGGAGTTTATTTGGAGAAAATAGAACACGAGACGTCAATGTCAGCGATCAGTCTTTTTTCTACCAACATGCAATGGTGATTGAAGAAAATTCATGGAAAACTCTGAAATTATTTAATATATTTATTATACTGAACTGTACTTTATGCGGATTCTGAGAAAATTGAGTGCACAATACGGGGTTGCGGTGCTCTTTGTCAGTTTATACCGTCACTATGCCTATACTCATAAGAATTTTATAATATTTTAACGTTGTTTAATTTAAATTGTAGTTTTGCCTTTGATACAGAATTAAAACTTTCAACATATATTTAATGTAGGTCAATACTCTAGATTTAATAATAATCACTTTCTGTCAAAGTACAAACATAAAATAACTTAACATTATTTTATCCTCTGTTATTTTGGAAGCCATGTTCCACTTGATCTTACTAATTTTTTTAAATATATTGTAGGTCGGACAAATACGCCACCTGATGGTTAGTCGTTATCATCGCCTTTATATATTGGCACCGTTAAAAATGTGAACCATGCCTCACAACACCAATGCGCCACTACCCATGGGAAGTAAAATGAGTTAAGAACTACCCCCCTTGCGCCTGCAGTTACACCGGCTCACTCTTTAAACCGAAGTACAACAATGAGTATTTCTGTTTAGCGGTATGTGTGTGACCACCCTAGACAGTCTTGAACAAAGCCCTAACACCAAGTAAACACGTGAACATTTACCATATTGATATATATATATATATATTTATTTCACGAATGTGACATCACTAATAATATAAATATGTAACTTTAAACTGGTATGTGTTTATATGAAATATTACAAAATTTAACGAATCAATGAAACCGAATTTAACATTATGCTCTCGCCTCAGAATAAGGATATTTAATTAAGTTTTACTATGAGTTAAATAGGAGTAATAGGAAATAATTTCGGCGTACAATTTATGTATTTATGTATTCTGCTCTGTTGATTTAATAATTCAATAAGTATTTGTAATTGGGTTAAAGCTTATGGGCTTATTATCGCATTATGTGATGTTTATATGAAATAATCTTTGCGTTAGAGTAATACCTTATTTTAATAGTAATTACCCTTTGCTGGACAAGGATTCTTTTATTCAAAAAATTTGGAGCCTTCTTCACTAAGATGCCCCAATGCGGGTTGGTAGCTTCACGCGGCAGATTAACATCCGACAAATGTATGTATATATTTCTTAGTGATGTTTTCGTTTACCTCTAAACAAGAAATTAATTATCAATACAATTCAAGCTCATGACAATTCCGTGGTGCTTCAAATCTTCCAACTACATAGCATCACATCAATATAAATATTATATATTATTACTATATTGTTTACTTTATGTTAGTAAATATTTGCCCTGTATACCTCAAATATGTTATGATATTCCATTTATTTCACCGGCTCACCAACTTTTAACACCGGTAAATAGTAATTTTAGTTAAGTTTTAAGTTATCAAGAAGGCCAAACTAACATTAAAGTTAAGATAATCATCAGTATAATAAATATAATAAATATTGGACAACATCACATACATTACTCTGATCCCAATGTAAGTAGCTAAAGCACTTGTGTTATGGAAATCAGAAGTAACGACGGTACCACAAACACCCAGACCCAAGACAACATAGAAAACTAATGAACTTTTTCTACATCGACTCGGCCGGGGATCGAACCCGGGACCTCGGAGTGGCGTACCCATGAAAACCGGTGTACACACTACTCGACCACGGAGGTCGTCAAATCAGTCGGAATATAAATTATAGTGAGAAATCCGGCGAAAGAATTTTTAGTTAATCAATATGTATACGTTAAATTGTCAATTAATTAAATATTATTTAATAAATGATAGTCATATATCCTGCACGAAATTACAACATATTAGCGAAAAATACGCTTTATTTCAAAATCACTAGTATTATTTTGTCATTGATTCTATCAATATAATTTATATGCGGATAAACATACATAATATTTTTCCTAGATTGAGGCTTTCTACATTTTTTCGTTATAAATGTGGAAGTAACTTTTCCTATTTGTTTTTTTACCTTAAAACGACTAAGCAACTGAAGCGATCATAATAAAATTTGACATCGAGGTAGCCCGGGTTCTGTAACGATATGTAAATTACGGGATTTAAGAGAAAGAAAAAATTTACGTGGAAAGAGTTGCTAAAAAACACCTATTTCAATATAATTATATAATCATATCTTCTTATTAAAGTCGTATCTATTTTGTTTCATTTAATGGAAGTTTTTAAATTAATTATACAAGCGTTTCTGTACTTGTCTTGCTATTTATAGATAAGCCAAAATCTTTAAATTCAAATCATCGTTAGGAATTACAACTTTAAATCGCTTCCTTGTGTACAGCTCAAACTCACTTGTGTGTATACCGAACGCGCGTGTGTAAATGAATAACCATTAGTGTGTACATCATTTACGAGCTCAAAAATGTTACTTTCCCGCTTACTCTCACGGGCCTCTTGTAATCCAATCGTTTGTGTGAGTGCGTAGATTCAGTTGTAGCGTCGCGTCGCCGTGTGGGTGCACAGTCCGGGCGCTCGTAGCCCCCGCCAGTGGCGATCCGGCCGTAGCGACACTACGACGCGCTAGCAGCGTAGCGATTCTATGTGTTCCCTACCCTCATAATCGGACAATAGGACCGCCGGCGAAACCAGTTTTGTTATTTTTTGTCAAATGTGTACAAAAGCTTTGTGACTCGTAAAAATACAGAGACAATATGCTTCGAAGGGACAGCCTTTGTCCCCTTAGAAAGCAATTATTACGCTGCGTTTACGTAATATTTTCGTATATAAATACAAAAACGATGTGAGATTATAATTTGGATTGGAACTGTTTAATTTATTTAGAGAGTAAGCTCTTTATTATTTTGAAAATATTGTGTAAATAAATAAGAAGAAACATACGTGTGACGTTTCAGTGTTGTGGAACGTTTAAAAGCGAACTATTGAACTACAAGTTTCTATGGAATTTCATACTTTATTACGACAGATGAGGTAAATGAGTTCATTTAATATTAAATACGATGTTTTAAAACATGCTTAACTTAAAACTAGATTCTAATTGATCTATTTAATTATTAATATATGTTTTTAAATCTTAAATCTTTTGTTTTTATTGATATATTGCCCCTAAATTTATATTTTTGAATTATATTTGAAAATTTATCAATTAGAATTTTATGTTAAGTATTTGACGAAAAGCGTCACCTGAATTTTATTATTTACTTAATTACAGTTGCTTTATTTTATTGATTGAAATAATAGATTAGTCAAATCCAAGTTTACCTTTTTAATATTGATGTAGATGAGACAATGTGTGATATTCGTCCAATAGTTGTTATTATCCGATCATATGACTATTACATCCATTTAAATATATTTATATATTTAGTAGAAGAAAGTAGCCACACTTAAAAAACCTTACCTAAGGTACGTATAACCTTCTTAATACTAAATCTTGTCATTATAAACTTTTTAGGTTTTTACTTTAGTAATATTTTCGAACGATAAACCTCATATTCGCTTGTTTCCTGCTTATCATTCTCAGTTCCTTAAAAATATTTCACAATGAATTTTACGAAGTTGTCAAACGCACGCTTGTAGAATGTACGTCTGTTTATTATATTAATATATACTCGTATATAATTATACTATATTTAAATAAAGAGATATGTCTTAAACATGGAAAATTTCTTATAATTCTGGTTACTATTGACGAAAAAATTTAGTAACGATATTAAATATATTATAACGTTTCGCAGAAAGAAAAGCTATTCCTACGAAATCTCAATTAATTTTAAACGTATTCTCGAGATGTGTATAGTTATATAATTTAATCACATAGGTTAATATTTACATAATTTCTGAGTTTCGGTTGTTGTTTTTTTTTGTACTTAATTTGATTTATTAAATTGAAACATATCAAATATTATTCTGACAACTACCTCGAATAATGACATGATATAAACAAGGCTTATAAATATATTTTTGAACATATTATTAAAATACGGTTCGGAAACGCCGTATCTATGTTTTAATGATACTACGGTAAGAGCGGACAAAAGAACTTCGTTAATGGGGTATCACTCACGATTTCTAAAAGTCTTTTAGAAAAAACTCAGCCGACCATTAATGAGAGCTAAAATTTCTTTTTGATGTAATAATTTTTATTCTTATTTTGAAATATCCATTACACAAATAATTATAAATTCTGTATGTCACCATTTGTATTACATAACAGATATATCTATACTTATAATAAATCTCTAGAGAGGTCAATTCTGTACATGAAATATATTTCCAAAATAACTATCAGGGGGTGATTAGGGATCGATACTGATGGCAAAAATGCAATCAGTAAAATTTTTGTCTGTCTGTCTGTATAACTGTTATAGAAACAAAAACTACTCGACGGATTTTAACGAAACTTAGTACAATTTTTTTTCATACTCCTGGGCTGGTTATAGTATACTTTTCATCAGGCTACAATCAACAGGAGCAGAGCAGTGAAGCAAAATGTTGGGAAAACAGGAGAAGTTACTCCATTATTTAAGTTTCCGTCGCGTGTACAACCTTAATGTTTAAAGCTACACAGAAATCATGTATGACGGAAATGTTCTCATTAAAATTATATAAAAAATATCCCACGACAGCATATGTCTATCTTTTATGGTTGACTTACAATAACACGTGTAACTCCCGATAGCTTAGCAGTTCGAAGCTTTCTGATTATATTTGTCTACTCCTACGTTTATAACACTCTCAATCATCCCTAATTACAAAAAGTTAACAGTATTAACTATTCCATAAAAAAGAATCATAGAAATCGGTATAGAAACATCAAAGGTATACATGAAATACACTAATAATAAACCATCGCACGTGAATACTGAATCATGCTATAAGGATTATTTTTGTATTGTACAGGCAGGCTTGCTTGGCGCTTAGAGGCTAGCGAGTCACTAATAATGTAATGAGTCAAAGTAATGAGTGAATTTTGGAAATTCTACCCCTAAAGGGGTGAAATAGGGGTTGAACGTTACTATGGAAGTTCGTAATTTTTTAAGTTAGGGTCATGAAATTTTATTTTTGGGATACTGATTAAAAAGGAGTAGCTACTTATTTAAGCGTTTCTAGATCACCACTATGGGGGTGAAATAAGGGTTGAAAGTTTTTATGGAAGTCGTCATTTTTTAAGCTAAAAATATGAAACTTTATTTTTGGGCTATCGATTAAAAATGAGTTGATTCGCATTTAAGCGTTTCTGGATATTTTACGCCTAAGGAGAGAATTTTGTTGACAATTTGTTTATAGGATAGTCTGGAAGGTCATTTTTTAAGTTAGAAGCAAGAAACTTTATTTTTGTGCCACTTATTATAAATGAGTTGATACGTATTTAAGAATATCTGAATATTCTACCGTAAGGGCTGATATACACAACAATGTGGTATACAAAGAGGTCATACATTAAGTTAATTTGTAAATATATTCATATTCTACGCGAGCAAAGCCGCGGGTATCAGCTAGTTTGATATATAGTAATAATCAATCCTTTGTTAGCATTACAGTGTGTTGTTTGTATTTGGTAATAATTACTATGACGTTCTTTTTTTAAATTTTATATCACATGAAAAAAATAGTAACATAAAATTGATCAGATGAGTGATCTAAGAATGAAGGACTGTTGAACTATTGCTTAATCAATGACCTCTAGTTACCTCGAGTATGGTCGTATTTGATTGAGTTAAACGAGCCCCAATAAAACGAAGCGTACTTTTTAGTTTCTTAAACTATAATTTCGTAACTCACTGTGTAGACAAGATTGCTCTTAGTGATATTGCAGGCATACCTGCACTTTTTTGACATTAGTATTTTTCCAGTGATTATTTTATGCACATGGCTTGCAACTTAGGTGTATGTTTGAATGTTTAACCGGCTTACCTGTCTAGGTGTTGTGATGTCTAACTGTTCTTTCAAAATAATATGTACGAAAGAACTTTTATCAAAATTACAAGAATTTTTTTTTTTTATTTATTCTAAAATGTTTTAAAAAAAGAACGTCATTCAAAAGTTAAATAAAACTTCATTGAAGTAGGCTATTTCAAGAACTTGAAACTTCATTTCACCGTTCATTTGCAACCGATTTGGAATATTGATTATACCGCTAATAACCCGATAAGAAATACAGTTGTGTCTCTAATATACTAATTAATTTATGTACAAAATATTTTATTTTGCAATTTTTAAAAAATAATTATCCCAATAATATATTTATTCAAAACATAATAATACATTAAATTTATTTTAATATTATTATATGTGAGCCTTCATTTTGTTAATTAATTATTTAATTCTATGCGTACAGAATTAGTGACATAACCACAATGATGATATACATACACACACATACATATATTGTATGCGACATAAAATGTTAGTTACATTAGCTAGTATTAGTGTTCATTATAATAAATAATAATGATAACGTTATAGAATCGGTCATTTCAAATTTCTAACGATATAATATCATTTTATTAAGCCCTTTAATAAGTTATACTATACATAAAATTATTTATTTATACAAATAAATGTGATTGAAGTTGTTTCGTGTTTTATCGTTTATTTTTACCTAACAGAGTAAGTGAGATTACTTATATTTCCTATTGTTAATATTCTTGTTTATTTTTGAGATACGATACATATTTTTAATGTTATTTGATAGATTACTATGTAAAAATAACTTCTTAACAATCAACTGCGAGACTCGTGTCTTTTATCCTTTTAAGAAGAAAGGTAGAGCCTACTCCACACTGCTCCTATTATGCTGGTGTCTGGCAGCTTATAAAACTTATATTATTTCTTCAATAGAACGAGAACTAAATATGAAAAAAATTAAATGAAAATTAAAAAAAGATAGGGTTACTAATCGTTTCGACCGTTGAAGTAATTTATAATAATTACGTAAAAAAAATACGGCTCAATCCTATAGCACGTTAATCTTAACCGACAATTGGAGTTTTATAGCCCGAAAAGTAATATCGAGTTTTTATTAGTTGATTTATGTTCATAAATCATTTCGTACTAGGCGATGAAAGGAAAATATCACGAGGAAAACCAACCCGCGTTCATTCAAATGCGGACATTGCTCGGTTACTTAAAATATTTTAATTTCAGAAAATAAATTTGGTATAATTTATAGTAATGTAGGGTCCACTGAATTGTAAGTAACCATGTTTAGTGGTACATTGGCGGGGTACGAAATATTATCAATCCATACATCGCCAAATCGCCATCAACTACAGGAACTAAGGCGTTATGTTCTATTTCCCTTTAATTCCACGGGTTCACTGAACCTTAAAACAAGAACACAACAATTTAATTTGGTGCTCTTTGGTGGTAAAATAATTGACGGGTGAGTGGTACCTGCACCCTACCATTAAAACATTATTATCATTAATAAATAAATAATTACATAGCTTAGAAAAAAAAGCTTTTATTCAGAAGCTGTTTTCTAAAAAAATGTTATTTTAACCTTATTGTACAAAACTATCACTAAATAATTTTGATTCGTACAAAATTAATAGTATGTATGATTATTGCACTGTGAGCATCTTGGCAAAAACTAAAAGTATTTCATTGCTAAGGAAAATTTTGGCTTTAAGCCTGACCATAATAAGTTAAAAAGTTGGCAACAATTCTAACAATTGCGAAATTAATCACTTTTTTCTACGTTAATTACTTAAGAGGCGCTATCGAATTGTAAATTCAACTGCTCTTGGCTTTTATCATTATTAAATTTAATTATAACATAATTTTGAAAATTATAATTTATTTTATATACAATTTAACATGACGGAATTGAAAGCACTTATTTGACACAATTAATAGAATTATATAATAGGTACCACACACCCATCAGATATTCTATCGCCAAACAGCAGTACTCGGTATTGTTGTGTTCCGGTTTGAAGGCTGTGCGAGCCAGTGTAACTACAGGCACAAGGGGCATAACATCTCAGTTCCCAGTTGGTGGCGTATTGGCGATGTGGGGAAAGGTTAATGTTTCTTACAGCGCCATTGTTGATTGATCTGGGGTATTAATTTTATTGTAATGATATAATTTTCTTTATTAATAAATTTCATCCGTGCGATGCCGGGGCGGTCGCTAGTATTAAATACATTCATATTATGTATATTACAAGTATATTTGTTATGAAGAATAGAAGCTTTTGTACAAATATCTTGTATAAAATTTGACTTTCGGTATTGTTTCAAAGTGCAATGTGGCAGATAGTAAAGATATCGATTTATATGTTATTCGTATTCTTGTAGGAGGAGTTTAGCTATAATTTACTTTCGAAGCGTGTCAAAGCTTATTCTAACGGGATATCTATACTAGTTTTCGTCACTTTGTTAATTTTTTATTAATGCTAGCTTCGGTCCGCGGTTTCGTCCGTGTAGAAAGAGGGGGCAGGTATTAGGTATTTTTTGTTCTTTTCTGTATCAATTACAAAGTATATACAAAATGTCATGATGATTGTTGAGTACTTAAAATGTGAATTCATAACAGACACACTCATTTATAATATTAGTATGCATCCTTTACTGTTATAACATTATATACACGTTTTAACTATTCTCAGGGTCATAATATTATCATGTACGACTTTTAAAAAATCCCAAAACAAATATGATAGACCAGATTTGTTGATACTTTGTCATTTTTATTTATTTAAACATCGAAATAAAACCGATATAAGAATATACCCACTAAGAACCTCGGTTATTTTTCTATTTAAGTGTTCGCGCCTTCAGTTTCAACATCAGCTGGTAAAGTTGAGTACTCATCATCCAGTAGCACATTTTTTCGTCATCCTTTTGTTACATATTTTTTTATTGACTGGAAAAAGTCTCTGGGTCGGTATGTGCGACTTACCGGAGCTGAGTGCCGAAATTACCGCTAAAAAGGTAGCAGTACCCTCACCGGGGGGTTTTATGTATCCTCGGGGGGCGCATACAATCGTGACACGCCGACGGTGGGCCAGTCTATTCGTGCCTCCAATCTAGATGGGTTCCCGGATTTACTCGTCAGCCTACTCTAAACAAATAAATATTAAAAAGCATTTATTATAAATTAATACCGACTGCTTCGTTGGTCAAGTAGCTAGATATAAGGCCGCAGATCCCAAGGTCCTGGGTACAAACCCTAAGTAGGGCCGATAAAAGTCGTTGGGGTTTTCCGGAGCGAGTTAGAAGTGTGTATACTCCCGTGTCTTACAAAGCAAGTTAAGTCGTTGGTGCGCCTGAACTCTTTCCGGTCATATCGGATTTATCGTCTCATCGAAATATGAGAGAGAGGGTAGTAGGGAGTAGAGAGTGTACCTGTGTTGACGCACATGCTTGTGCACTATAATATGTCCTGTGCAGTAGGTTGGTCTCCTTTGAGATAGGCCGCCGTTGCCGAAATCGGTCTGGCCGACATCATAGATTATCATTAAAAATCAATATAATATATAGAAATTCTAATGATAAAGAAGCGAAATTAATATAATCCACATGATTATGAATGCGCGTCTGAAACCCGCGATAATAGTTAATATCTGTGAGATTAAAGGATAATTTTATGCTCACTCAGGATATTGAATCCATATTCAATGCACATACGATTTCACGATGTACATATACAGTGCTTGAATATTTATTACACTTTTAAGACTTGAATTACATTTGTGCTCTTAGACTATTTTTTTATAGAGTTTTATAGATTATAAAATTGTGCTGATGTCAGTCATCTCAATCGATGACTATACGATGACTATGACTATTTAAAAAGAAATACACGCTTTGTTTCATACCTACTCATATATAACGTGACTAGGAAAAGAGCAACTAGTGAGTTTTTGTCGGTTCTTTTCGATAGAATCCACATTTCGAACCGCTGGTAAGTATATTAATTTATTCTTGAAAATCATTTAGATGTACAAAATTTAATAAATATCTATGCTCCATATTGAAATGTGCTAAATGAATCAATGTAGAGAAAATATAAGATCCAAATTTGCTTTTAGTAAAGACAAAGCTTGTGCTTAGCCTGGGCTTGTAAATGAGCTACTGGTCATTGCTGAGTACTTACATCGTCTTTTTGTATTTATGGTTTTTTTTAAGAATATTAATTTAAAAATAATATAACGTTATTATTCCATTTTATTTTTAGAAGGACATATCTTGGGTGTATTTTATTTTTAATTTGTATTTGTAATTTTGGGTTTCTACATGTTTGTGATACCGATATACGAAATGTTTTTTTTTTATCTTTCTTTCTCTACACGTATTTTGGGTACATAAAGATTTATCAACGGCCAATCTATTACATCTTATACGTAATAGACTCTCAAAATTCTAACTTATAAATATTATTTTAAAATACCCGGTCGTAACCGGATTACATATTTGAAAAGTTTTATAGAAATTTTGAAAATCAAAGAAGCTATATAGAACATATTCTATGTTATGGGATATAAAATAGTTCTATTAAATAAATATAATTAAAAGTGATAAATAAATTATAATAAGAAGTATTTGTTTAATAATAATAAACTACTTCAAGGGCATCATATTCGATTCGTGTTATTTGTATTATTTCTTTAATTTAATTCGTTTTAAAATGTAATAAAATAAAACTTATTCGAGAAGTTCTTATAAATTTTACTTCACAGTATTACAGATCTTTTGTTTCAGGTTTCACGTTTTATTGATCGTAAACTTTAAGAATACTCTTTGTATTGGTTCAGCACGAATACTTCCACTTAATGCTGAGCGTGCTTAGCCGTGTTTCAGTAAATTAAACAAAGTCATAAATTATATACAGAAATGGCTATAAAAATGTAAGCGTTATATAACATAAATTCTGCTTAAGTGGATTACATACATTTGGGTCAAGAACAAGGAATGCTTATTGGTTAAAATTACTCGCGTCTCGTAAGGGCTTGTCTGGAACGATAGGTTTTCGGTTTGTTATTTCTACGAAATTTATTGAGTCTGATAATTTTGTTTATTTGACTGCATAAAAGTATATTTCTGCCGATGTTGTTCTTTGGTAGACATTATCGTATGAAATAGATTACAACATAATTATGTCACGGTACAGTAAACGATAGAAATTTTTAATTGAAAAGCAAAAAAACTTTTAGACTTGCTTGAGTCTAATCTTTTTCCTGTCGCGTTGGACTATGAGACTGATTACGTAAAAAGTAAGGTGAGAGTAAGTTAAGAGTGCTTCTGTGTTTACGAATACGATTTATTTGCGACAATTTCTCATATATATTTGGCGAATGTTTTTAAGAATGACCGCCTTCGGTAAGTAGACATTATTATGATATGTAAAATTATTTAAAATTACAATTTAAAATACTAGTAAAATCGCAAATATCGTAATCGTAAACATAAAATGAATTAAGATAAAAATTAATTGGACCTTTCGCCACTGAAAACACTTTTTACACCTTTAAAAATTTATTTATGGACTAATTTTGTACTTATTTTCAATATAAAAATTTAATAATTTTGAAATAAAAAGAAATTTATGAATTGAATTCGATTAAATAGTTAATTATGTGTTCATTGCTCGTCGAATAAAATGATTCTGAGTCTGAATGTGCAATTTATGCCTACCTTAATTACATTTTTACCATGTCTATCAGCAGTGATGGCTTATCAACTGGAAACCAGTTTCCAGTTATATTAAAAAAAATAAGTCTGAATATTTCTGCGTAATAAATTTTGAATATTACTGAATGACATACAACGCAAGGCTGGTACCCTGGTAGGTCTAAAATAACGAAATTTTACAAAGAAATTATTTATGGAATGTAATCTACGTCATAGTCATAAGAAAGGATTTCTCCAACTTAAACGATGAAAGAAGTATAAATACCGGTGTTTTGTCCTGTTTATGAGCATTTTTTAAAATGCTACCAGATGTCATCGAAATGGCTAGATCGGGTTTGTAAGTTTATATAGAAGTTCGCCTTTTTGATGATAGAGATATGGAAATCGATGTTTAGGGTAATGCTTTTAAACTCAAGTCAGTTAGCACAGTGTTTTTGATACATCACCGTTAGGGTGAATAAATGTTTCCAATGTTTCATCTCGTCGAATACACGGATAGTTTATCTATAAAAGTATATATTTACAGTTTGGGTATATTTCAAATTTAAATTTGGAGCAATTTATTCAACGCCTCACAAATAATTTAAAAATTTGAATTTGGTGCTCTATTTCACTGAAGCTAATTATGTTGAAACCCTACATAAATAAATGCTAATTGGCATTCCGAAAATAATACGTTTTATTAAAATCTTTGAAATGACTATTTCTATGAAGTAGCTCTTCTCGTGTTAAATAAATAATCATGTAGCGGAAGCCATACTTGTAACTGAAAGATACATTTATTTATTATTAATCTATCTTTGATTTTCAATCATCCAATAAAACAACATTTCAAATAAAAATCATTTATTTTAAATTTATGTAAATAACTGCCAGAATTATATTTCAAAATATTGTAAATCATTCTTAATAATGATCGAATGATAAGTCGAAACAATTAACAAAAATCGATTTTTTCAAGCGGAATTCACTATTGCAGATATAGTTTTGAGAATAAAATTGTGCCTCAACCTTACCATAAAATAAAAAAAAGATTAAAAACCGTGTACAGTCTGTAAAGATTTTAACTAACGTACATTAAAACATTTGAATACTTATTTCTTATTAAAAGCAGCCTAATATAACAAAAAGAGAATTTTAAAGACCAATCAGGGAACAGTTAAATAAAACAAAAAAGTGTAATATCAAACCATATCAAGCCTTAGGCCATTTAAGATTCCTTATCTTGTCTCAATCTTCCAAAGATAAACGTAGAATTCAGAATTTATCTAATCAACTTAACGATTCATCGATCGTCACTTCAAACATCTTCTTCAGAAATCCTATATTTGCATTAAGCTTTCTATTGCTCAACGCTGTATCACACGTCAATGCTTGATATTCGGTCGAACATTTCTCAGAATACGATACAAAATTCAATAACAAGTATCGATATGCAGACGTCATTGTGAATCTTACCTCTTTTACAATATAAAGGCATTTTTGTATGTTTGCAAAAAGTATCGGTACATATACTTTGTATGAAGTTTAAATAGATCATTCGAGAGAATACTTTCGTCTAATCGTCTATATTCGAGCAACATGTTTCTTTTTTTACATTACATTAACAGCCTGTAAATTTCCCACTGCTGGGCTAAGGCCTCCTCTCCCTTTTAGGAGAAGATTTGGAGCATATTCCACCACGCTGCTCCAATACGGGTTGGGTGGAATACACACGTGCCAGAAATTAGACACATTCAGGTTTCCTCACGATGTTTTCCTTCACCATCGAGCACGAGATGAATTATAAACAAATTAAGCACATGAAAATTCAGTAGTGCTTCCCTGGGTTTGAACCCAAAATCATCGGTTAAGATGCACGGGTTCTAACCACTGGGCCATCTCGGCTCGTTTCACGACATGTTTCTTGATTGTATAGAAAAACGTTGGGAAAACATTTGGCCAAGTTCTGGGATATGTTTTTTTTTTATGTTAGATACTAAAAATTAACTAGTAAGTAATTAAGTAGTAATTTTAACAAGCTTTTAATTAATTTTTCCTGTTGTTATGTTTGGGGACATAACATAGAACTGAATTGTAAACCGATTTGATTTAAATTGTCTGTGCACACACTTATCATGCTGGAGCACTGTATTAAAATTATACATCATAATACTTTATTAAAGGTTTTTTTTAGATCAACATATTTGCTGTACAAGGATTTAGAAAGACTCAATTTTTGATTCTTTTTGAATTTCATCATATTTACGACTTTTTAAATTTCATATTCATACCTTACATTTTTTTTTTATGTTAGAGGTGGAAACGAGCAGGAGGCTCACCTGATGGAAAGTGACTACCACCGCCCATGGACATCTGCAACACCGGGGGGCTGGCAGGTGCGTTGCCGGCCTTTCAGGAAGGAGTACGCTCTTTTCTTGAAGGTTCCCAAGTCGGATCGGTTCGGAAAAACCGCCGGCGAAAGCTGGTTCCACAGAGTGGTTGTGCGAGGCAGAAAATGTAGGGGTTGCCTTATGATGCCTGTTCCGCTTGCCCCGAACAGTGGCGAGCGCAAAATTTCGCCCCCCAGAATTCGGAGGGCAGTCTGGGCATCCCTGCTCAGGTGGTGTACGTCGTCATGGATGCCCAGAGAGGGATTCTCCACCGCAGTCGCTGATGGTACCCTCCTGGGGTAATGAAACCAAATTCTGCACAACCATTATGTTATGGGAGGGAGGGAGATCGGGCCTCCGGAACTTTTACATACCGGACGAAACGCGGTAGCGTAGCTACCACTTTACGTCGATTTTAAGTGAGAGAGTGGTACTTCCCCGGGCGTGCCGGCCCATTCGGCTGCAACCCGAAGGTATGCATTGTGGCACCTTACATGTCTGGAACTGTGCATACAAAATCCACCTGAAAAGCATGGTTATACGAATGTCATTGTTTACAGAACAAGCGATACCTCGATTGACTGGAGTCATTGTTTGGAGCGGAGCGTAACTCCATTGTTGAGAGAAATGTCATAGCGCCTGCCTACATCGAATACATTTCCACATCTATACGTTATAGTTACGAATATTGCATGATACCATCTCATTCGACAATGTGATACAGCCTTACATTCATCAGAACGTGATACATGTTTCTTTTGAATATGAAAAACAACACGAATTTTATATGAATTTTAAATTTGTGCTTTTAAACGTGGTAATTCATTAATCATAATTAGTCCATGGTTAACAAACCCACAAAAAAGTTATTGCTACGAGATTGGTTCGAGCGTTTGGCGACTGAGAACTATGGCAGAAGTGGATTATTACGGATAAATCGATCTACTTATTTATAGAGGCAATAGCCCTTATATTTGGGGTACATTAACAAGAAAATCTGTCGAAATCAAATTTTATTTACTTTGGGTACTTAGAAATTAATATAATAGAGTCACACACGATTTTATGCAATCCGAGCGGCATATTCATAGTTAAATGTATATTTTTTCATAATAAGCTAAAAATATCCCGTTGACCATCATGTTGAAAGCATTTAATATCATTAATTACATTTTTTACGTCATGTATAGATATTACATGACTTCAATATTAAATGAATTGGAAAATGTATCGTTGACAAAAAAAAAATACCACGACAATATGTGCACTTGTTTTTTTCAGTCATTTTGAATGGATGCGCGTTTCAACTTTGAACAAATTTGCTGTAACTGAAACGCCATGTTTGCAAAGCATTTTTTATATAACTGCTACGGATATTACGACGTTAGAGAGTTCAAAAAAAAAAAGTTTAAATTTGGAAATTTTAATATATAACGTATTTGATTTATATTCTGTTATTTTATTTATAAACATTTCTTTGGATAGTTTCCAATACGATTGGTTTTGATAGAATCCGTGATTTTATTAAATTATTTCGTTTATATATATTATTAATTTTTAATTTTATGTAATGGCAACAATCTTATTTCGTGTCGTTGTACAGAATATTCGATTTTATTTTAATTTATTTATTATATTATCCAAAATAACACCACGTTTTATAGCCTCAACTGATTAAACTGAAAATGATGGTTCATTTTTCACACAAACAGTCATAATTGTGTTTTAACGTGGAATTGCTACTGTCGTAATTCATTGGTTAGTTTATAGGAGAATGATAACTCGCATCGTAAGAAATTTTAAACATTTCTTACATCGCTATCGCTAACCTTAGGAGCTAAGATATAATGCATCTTAAGCTTTTAGTTACATTGGCTTACTCACCCTTCAAACCGAAACACAATAATACACTGAACAACAAATTAAGTATTGCTGCGTAACGGTAGAATATGTTTTAAGTGGATGTTAGCTACTAAGACATGCTTGCACAAAACCCTTCTACGACTTATTGATAAATATACATACATACATACATACATATATAGTTATAGTTGATTCATCGAAGTTTCGATTACGCGATATTTTATGTCGTTGAATTTCGATGTGATTGCAATTGTTGAGCATCATATTAATCCACAAATTTTGGATATAACAGGTCAAAGGTTTCTAGGAATTGCAGAATATTGAAGTATAATACTCCCACAGACTACTTACAATTGGAATCGAATACATTTTTAATATAAAATATTTTATACACACGATAAACGTCCTTTAATAATTATTTAAACAGATTATAGTGTTGTAAATATATTGACTTGGTCTTTAATAAGTTTATATCTCGTTAAGATTGCATTACATATTTTTCTTAAAACACCACCGACAATAGTATGAAAACTCAGCTAGGAAATTGGATTTAAAAGATACTTTTATTTTAAGACTCTTAAAAATATGCTGGTTACAGAAAATATGATTTACCAATATTATATATAATAACATATCCTTGAAATGACAATAAACATCTAAAGAAACAATTCTAAAATGTTAACAACAATATAATCTTTATTGATAACAACCCGGTAGATGGCGCTGATTAAAAATGTCAGTTTCCTGAATCACGCTGTCCGGATATTCGCTACTGGGTATAATTATATATTTTGGGATAACCTATGTTAAACGATTAAGCAAAATTTAACTGTGGACTAAGGAAGGCCCTTCTTTTGTTTTATTCACCATTTAATTTGATTTGAAATTTGTAATAATTTTGTATACGAGTCCAGTTTATGTCATAATTATAACATCTTCCTAACTACATTTGGATCACGGCAATATCTGCTCAAGAGTAGATTAATATTTGCGCGAATTCGATGAACTTTATATTTCCACTCATGGTCTGCTGGACCGATTACCCCACGTGACTAGAAAAAGATCAGATGCAGGACCGACGGCTGTACGTGCTTTCTCCTAGCATTACGGTATGTTGCATAAAAAACTTTCTAGTAATTTCTTGAAAACGGACAATACTTATATTTTACTCAAAAGTATATTTAAAATGAACTTTTTGCAAACGATTTCGTTGCTGCAAAATAATCATATTATATTTGCTTTTCATGATTCTACCAAAAAAATATCACATACAAACTTATAACTTTGATATAAAAATCTAACTACATTTTTAAACACTTCAAGAGAAGACTAAAAAATACTGAATAATTATTTTTTCATTTCGTAACCGCTATATTTGTGATTAAAATGAATTTTCCGTACAAAATTTTATCCTTTATAAAAGTCATTAAGAATTTATTTTTCAATATTCTTAGTAATTATGTATTTCATTTTAGTTTAAATTCTCATTGAAGTACCTTCGTAAAAAATAAATATGTTTTCTATATAATTATGTAGTATTTCAACGCAATGGGTAAACTGTACTATAAATATATTTGTAATTTTGTGTCATGTAATTGATATATTTGAACGAAAAATACATTTCGGACATTTCTCGAAAGGTAAACCTTTTACATTTTAAGAAATGTTTTAGATATTTGTTCAAATATAGTCGATGGTTGGATATACGTGGAATCGTAAAACAATTTGGGGACTGTAATATTTTGTTTGACTTAATATAAAAATGGTCAGGTTATGTTTTATTGGCGATTTGATTGAGTACGATAACATTTGATCAGTTTTCTTACTAATATTGTTATTTTAAAAATAATATTCCGAACGAAGATTTAACAATAATAAAGTCAGCTGAATCAAAATCAAAATAAATCTTGATATACTTGACAAAAGTGAGTTCAGCTATTTTTACAATCGTGTAAAGTTTAGATATATATTTTTAGTCTGTCCTCTTTTTTAATGACTAGCCCCGCCTTCGTATGAAAGTATTTGATTACTAACGAAAAAAAAAAAATGATTTAAATAAAACTATCCACTCACCCACTACCCACTATAAATAATGTATTTAAAAAAAAAATATCCCGCTGAGTTTCTTTCGCCGGTTCTTCTCAGGTCCGAGGTGCTAAATTCCGAACCGGTGGTAGATTTTTGACAATCAATAAGCAAGTAAACACTTCTATATTGAATAAAGATTTTGGACTTTGACTTTGACTATATCTACGAGTGACAACATTTTTAGAATTGGATCATTAGTTCCAGAGACTAGCCTACACACACGGGCTCGGCAAAAAAACAAATTAAGCCTCTTTGCAATAGTATAAAAGTATAGATTAAAATTTATTAGTAGTCAAATTCCTCTATACGTAAGCGTTGCGTAAGCAGACATCTGAGCACCAAGAGTATTACTTCAATGAACGACTTATGAATATTCCACAGAATTTTAATTTATAATTATATATTTTGTTATATTTATATATATTGCAACAAATGCATAAAAGGTAGAGGATTTCTAAGGGCGAGACAGGGACTTTATTTTTTTTAGTATTTAATGTATTTATTTCATTACCTAATAAACCGTACAAACATACATTACTAATTACTAACAGTATCTAAAACGGGATATTTACCATATATGTCTTGTTCACGAGACTCTCTCTCGTGAACAAGACATTCGTAGATAATGTCGAAATATCGAGCTCCACCAAATAAAAATAAAAAACATGGTAAATATCCCGTTTTAGATACTGTTAGTAATAAAAATAACCATGTTAATTTAAAATCTTATACATTACTAATATCTGGTGTGAGTTATACTAAAGCGATGTCCTATACATTTGATATTTATATAATAAAGAAATCTAAAAAATAATTGAATATACCGTTAATAGTATCGAATACGAGTTCAACTCTTGTTACATCGTGATATTAAATTACTCTGAATCAATATATACCTCCCGTCCCGAAAAACGGAAAGAATGAAGGGATTGGTAGGGGAGAATAAAAACTGTCCAAGTTCACAGAAATGAAGTCGAGCAGTATTTTATTTATAAACAGAATATGTCGATCATTTAATGGATCATCTTATTTTAAATATATTTTTAAAAATCATTTTACCATTTTAACGGTTTTTAAAAGTGTAATAAATAATTTATATGTATATACATACATGATAATCGGTTGTGAAGGTAATCGTAACAAACAAACAAACTTACTTTCGTATTTATAATATTAATTAGGATTTAAAATGGAAATGATTTTTTACCGAGCTGTCTTCGGCTTTGGGTTAACTATACCGTTCAATTGACGAAGCTACATTGTAAAGACCTCATGACCAATCACACACAGTCCTTGTTAACCAGATATTGGACTTGATTTATAATTTTAATGCAATATTAAAATAAATTATATTCCAAAACTTAATAATATAAATCATTTTATAGCTCGACAAAAATGTTCACAAGGGACAGTCACAACCTCAAATATCCATTAAAAAAGGCTCAACCTTTTAAAAATTTCGAAACAAAATAATATTTTCAACTAATCAATAAAGGGAATCAGCGGGAAATGTCGGTTATTAATATAGGTATAATTTTATTTCCCCCAACGGCCGTCGCCGAATGCCCATCAGTTACGCAATTAAAGCATGTGAAACGTTCTCCTCTGAGATTTGCATACATATACGCCATTACAGTCAGCATGACTTTATGGTTTGAGCATGACATGTGTCATAAATGTTAACTATTTTTGTATCACAGTCATAAACCGCAATTGTACTTTTATTTATATAAGTCATTTTAACAATGAATATTTACGACTAAATAAGCAAGCTTAAACAAGCAAGGTTTATCAACCTTTGATTTATTTTGTGTAAAGATTTTTTTTTTTATTTAATGATTTTGTATCATAAATAAAGCAGTCTATATTATTGAATTCTCACCATATATTTTAGCGCCAATCAGCACGATTTTGTATTGGTGTGTTGTTTGTATTATCCGCAGTTAAGTAACGGTGTGACAGTTTTACTTCGTTATTGGGATTTAGATTGAATATCTATTGTATTTCGATTGGAACACCCGAAATCGATTCGAATATTAGATAAAATATAATATTTAATTAGTCATAACTCTCTGTTAAAACATTATACTATATATTTTTTATATGTCGACCATGAACGCAGTGCGCCATTTTGATATGAATATCCTTTTAATGTTTTATATATCTATATACATATACATATATATATATATATATATATATATTGTGTCGTTATAGATTTGCATGATTTTTATAGCCAATTTTGATTATCAGTTTGTGACATTTCACGATAGTTATTGTCAGTTTCAAATTTGTTTATAGAAAATAGCTCTACTTATAATAATTAAATTAATAAGTACAGTTATATGCATCGTCCAAGCAAACTGTCCTAAACGAGTAAAGGAACACAAAAAAAAGTAAACATATATTATTTAATAAAGACCATTCAAAAAGTAAACTCGTAATCGTATAATAAATTATACACATAATAAATTCACATTGATCTACTCGTTCGGCTTTGATCATAAATGTACAAAAACTGTGGAAAGAGAGCCATCAGAGGGAGATATTATCGATTAACTGACCGTTCGGAAGTTCAGCCCCTCGGAGCATGAATAGACCGGCCCCTTTGTAATCAGAACAGTAATCAAACGATATGAATTGGGGGATACGAGATATAACTCTATTAGAATTTTAAATAGAATGCAAATTCATAGTACAAATAGTGCACTAATTTTTAATCTTCATTTTAATAGAGGTACATCTACCTATAAACACTATAGTTTAGTTCGTAATTTTCCGTTCTCGTATTAACATCTGTTGAAATGGGATCGCAGCTGAATTATCTTTTAGACTATTATTCGCATTGAGCGCATATTCCGCACAGTGTTCAATAGATTTGAAGTCACATTCGTATTGAATAAGTTAAACCATTTCCATTTTACGATATAATATTTTGATATAATCAAGCATTTGCATTGTTTGAAATATATCTTATTTTCATAAACTTAATTAAAGTTTGATTCTAATAATTAGTTTTGTCTGTTACTATTAAAAATTGTACAGATGTGACCTATTTGGTACGGGAAGGGCTTTGTGCAAGCCTGTCTGGATAGGTACCACTAATTAATCATATATTCTACGACCAAACAAAAATACTTCGTATTATTGTGTTCTGGTTTGTAATATCACAAGGTACATAATATCTTACTTCCCAAGGTTGGTGGCACATTGACGTTGTAAGGAATGGTTAATATTTCATACAGTGCCAATATCTAGTCGTGTAGTAATGTTGACTAATTTACCTTAGGTGGCCGATTTACCAGTTCGCCTACGCACTTGAAATAAAAAGAACAAAAGATAGACCTCAATACGGATAAGTAATTCGATTTACTTGAAACTTTTGAGGTATAAACTATAAGCGTGAAGGATGTTGCGGAGAAATCCCTCAAATTCGCTTTATACAATCGCTGGAAATTTGTAGCGAGTTTTCCTTCAATATAAAACTGTGATAGCACATTATATACTTTAAATGTAAGTCATTCTTAAAATAAACTACATTATCAATTCAAAATAGTTTAAATCGTTATCGGAATAAATAACGCATTATTAAAAACGCGATGATATGAAAAGGTTTTGGAACGAACGCATAAGGAAAAGGCGTCGAACTAGTAAGATGTATGGAATTGGTAATTCGGCCGGGTAAAAATGGAGGGATCTCTTGGCGCCTTATTAATATTTTTATAGTATTCATTTTGAGGGCTTTGTCATAATTTAAATAATATATTAATATTAAGCCTAAATTAATTGAGTATTATTCCACTCATTAAATACAAAAAAAAAATCAGGCTAAGAAATGCAAATGAACCGAGGAGAATGATTTTTATATATGTTGTAGAAGAGGCTTAGAAAAGCTTAACTTGAAATTTACCATCAACGGTAGGTTAAAAATGTATAGAACCTAAATTGCAGAGCGTAAATGAAGCAATAAAAACGTATATTATCATAATTCTCGTACAACGGCGAAATGCCGAGTATTCGCAAAAAAAGATCAACCACTTTTTCAAGATGGCGGCGCATGTAAGAAATCGAGAACATATCCAAAAATCTGCCTTCTTGGTTCATTTGCATTTCCAAATGTATATAATGACTGGACTGGTCTAGCTAGTCTCAAGAAAGAAAGAGAAAGAGTTCAGCCACCAAGAACAAGGGCATTACGTGTATATACTTCCTGTATATACACTCCCGTGCGTTGAGAAGCTCGAAGAACTCCGAGCTGTTGTCGAGAAATTTTCGTCAGAGAAACCCAATTATGTTTCGTAGTCCCGGCCTTTGGCTTAAACCCAGGACAGCGGGATCTGCGGCCTTATATTTTGCCACAAGACCAATGAAAAAGTCAAAAACAAATTGATGTGAACAATTTCGATTGTTGCTACCGTAACTTCCCTATTTGTTTCCGAATATTTTTCTTGATTTTCGTACTAGTGCCCAGTTTACAAGGAAAGCACTATATCCTAAAGGTGAAATTATGCTTCGTTCAATATGTTGGGGAAGGATTTTTATTCCAACACAATCCAGTCATTACAACAGTATGTATGTATCTCTATGTAACTAACGTAAGTTTCCTACATACCTGTATATGATACGCCATGAATTGAGAACGCAAATGCTTGTTATATCCATAGTGCGTGTAATTGCTCCACTTAATCTTACAGTATAACACAATAAACAAAAATTTTGACAAAAAAAAACCTTTTAAAGAGATTGGTTCTGTTAATAAAGTATATTCATTATTATAATTGTTTTAAGAATGTAACATGTGAAAACAGTTTCTTATTTTTTTTTTTTAATAAACCCGTTTTGTCAATTAAACAAATTCCAAATCTTAAATTTATCTTTTAAATACTTATTTATTAACTTTTTATGTATTAAATATATGATGTACAAGTTATGTCAAATTGCAATAAACAAATGCAATTTAAGAATTTAAGAAAAACGACCATTTATTGAACTAAACATAGGTGTAATAAAAACTATCAATACACTTAAGAAATCACATTAAAACACCTTATTTCTTTTACTAACTACATCGAATAACATCCATGTTTTCAAAACACGTGTAATGAAAGCGTGAATTTTGTCATTTTTTTATATAATGAGTTAAAATACGCGGACTAAACAGCATTTGCCAGTCAAGCGGAATAATTTTTTTTCAAATTATGTTATGTTTCTAAGCTACTTGATGTTGATATACAAAAAATAAATGCTTAATCATTTTTATTATATGTTACAATTTTAAAAACAACTTGAGATTTGACGCAAGGAAAGATTCGACCGAGTATCATTAATATGCTACTCAGAATTGAAGAGTTCGGTTACTTTGTCATGGATCCCATGATCCGAACCTAACCAAACTGACACCAAACTATCTTTGAACTATAAGCTTTCCAATAAAAAAAGAATCATCAAAATTCGTTACGTAATTGAGTTATTCGTCCATTTGTCGCGCACATACTTAATGCAAATTTAAGACTTATATGATTTTCTTATGGATACCATCATCAGAACTGGACCAACTTAAAATGGGACCACAAGGGAAGCACTAGCTTTCAAATAAAAAAAAAAATATCAAAATCGGTTCACCCAGTCAAAAGTTCTGAGGTAACAAACATAAAAAAAAAACAAAAAATACAGACGAATTGATAACCTCCTCCTTTTTGAAGTCGGTTAATAACCTTTAATATTCTACAGTATAAAAATTTGAGTTCAATATTACGAAATGACAAAATATGTTCGAGTAGTTTAGATTTTTTTAGATGAAACAAGCAACTATAAACACTTCCCAATAAGAACGTAGTATTAGAGGGAGTGTTCACGCGGCGTTTTCGCGTCCGTAATCTGGACAACGCTCGCCAGCCAACCAATTATCTACGTGAAATAGTGTCCTTATTAGAGCTCTTACTTTGTACCGGCTTAAACAGGATTACGTTGGCGTAAGTAGCCGTCTGTATACCGAATTCTGTTTAAATAGTTATACCTTTGTTATTATTTATGTTCGTGTGCGGTGACTTACAAGTTATTGTCGACTTTGTGTAACACTGCTAAGTACCTAAAATTAGGAGGTATTTTGTTTTAGCGTTGATTTTTGACGTTCATATTAATATCTTTTGTTTAGTATTGTTAAGCATGCAGTAATTAGCTTCACGGAGGTTTCTTTTTCTCGTTGAAAAAAATAGAGCTTATTCCACCACGCTATTCGTTGCGGGCTTAGTTGTATATGGTGCATGTCTCGGATTAAAGATAACATAACATAACATGTCTAAATTAGTGGTTGACTGGATTTTAATTCATGAGCTTCGTTTAACTGGTACATCTTCTATCCATGGAGCTATTAGCCGATACACTTGATAGTTTTACTTCACTTACACGCGTAACACTTTATATTGCATAAAAAAATGTTTTAATTCATAGCAATAGAGTGATTGAATTTCCGTAGTTAACCTCAGTAAATGATTGCTAATGGTCAGTCATATGACGGAACCTGACACTGTCAATCTCTACTTTTACATGGCAAAATAAAAAGGAAATCTCTGTTGATGAATTGTGATAAATGAGCCGTTTTTTGACTACAATTTATCGCAATATGTTACAGAGTCGCGTCGCGAGGTCGATAGTTAGTGGAATGATCGTAATTTGTCTCAGCGGAACGCCACGCGGGCGCTGTATCTCTGAGAACCAGTTAAACTAACCGTTAAACCGTTTAAAAATATAAATATTTTCCGCATCATAGATATTTAAAAATAAACTAAAATTGTTAACACAATTGTGTTTTTCTTTTTTAATGTTAAGTAACAAAATATATCTTTTTTTAATTGATTTAATATTATATAATAATATTTTTATTATAACGATATCATTTTGAATTACGTAATAAAATACTTGTATATATCAAACCATCCTCAGAATTTACTGCCGAGAAGACAAAGGTAAATAAAAGATCCGTAGGCGTACGTAAATAACATTTTTACCTTACCTAAATTTTTCTGCGGTGTGGGAATCCGTCCTAATAGTTCCCAAACGGCTCTTTATTTTAAGAGTTTATGTGATATAAGAAAATGTTTTCTCAAAATGATCCTTCCGTAGTATTGACATAGATAATGTACTCTTAATCCTGTGAGACACGTTCGCCGGGCTCTAGGGAGGTTTTCTGAAACAAAGACACGAGAGGAGATTAGAGGCGATATATACGTACTTATCAGACGGCCTCGCTAGAAATATCTCAACGGAACGGTGTAGGTAAATAAAGAAGAAAATATTCTCTCGGCTCTTATCTTTATTTATCTTTAATGGATTTTTTTCCTTTTATATCCATGTCAACAAAGTATATGATGATATGAAACAATTGTATTTGTAGATTTTAGGCCTTTTTAAACGATGACAGTACGTACAATCATAAGTTATTATTTATTCTATTGTGTGTCTTAACATGTCTACTCGAATTAGGTATATTTAGATCTTCGATTACTATAATATGGTATATGTTTAAGTATTTAAGAAAACCTTTTGAATTGATCGCATTGTCGAAAACCCACATTTACATAGTTTAAAATGATTTAGTTTATTTGGAAATTGTGTTCAAAATGGTAAATTCTCCCTTTTTTATATAGTCGTGATGGCAAAGTCGATAGAACACATGAATCTAAACCGAATATTGCGAGTTGAAATCCAGACAACTCATCTCGCAGTCTAAAGAAAAGCTTCGTAAGGCAACCTGCACGCGTCGCATGAAAATCTGCCACATGTCTATTACGTGTTTACATTAGAGCAGCGGGAGGAATTAGTCCAACGATAGGACATATATAGACTATTATTTTATATTTCTTTATGTTGTAAAGGGTATATAATGGTATCCTAAAATGTATGTTTAATCTTCTTTGTAATATTTAGTTTAACAGCTGAAAATAACGCCTTTATATTCTCTAGATAATATAAAAATAATAATAATAAAACTGTATATTAGGAGAGAATAGCGTCGTTGATGATTTTTGCTTTAAAATACGAGTGGGTAAATATTCACATAAGCACTGTAATGTTGAAATTATTTAAATTTAATACAGAAATTGCTATAAGACGGTGAATCTCAGTAAAACTCTCTGAATTGTTTTGATTTGAATGATTGAAGCTTTTCATTTCAATACAACACTATCCTCCTATTTAAACAACCGACGATAAAACTTCATTACTTCAGAATATATACTTCAAAATATGAAAACGTGTGTAGACTGCAGACAAGTGAAAGTCTTTGTGAACAAAAGCATTTCTTTTAGAGTCTGCAATTCTCACACACAAGGTCCATTGTAATGACAGACAGACGGGAAAAAATCTTGCATAATTCACGCCTCAGCCAGACAGGACGTACTGCTTAGAATTTTTTTATAATGACCTTTATTTTTGATGCAATAAGAGTGATGCGTCGCGTTGTTTAAATTATTGTTCTTTCATTTGCTTGTATTGTTTAGCGTTAGCACCATGTGGCATTGTAAAAACAGACCGGCACTCTCGTCCTTTAATCCGGAGCACTTAACCCTTCGCTCATTTGCATAAGTCCCGTCCGTTACAAGATGGGTTGTTCACTTTAATAAGACCTGAATGTCCATTCATTCAGATTATTCAGTATTTAAAGTATCAATTGGGGTATTCATTAGTGAACATTTTATGTATCGACGTTTCTGTAAGAATTAACTAATTCAAGCATAATGGTACTGTAGGATTAATTCATATTATTTTGTATATAAATACTATTTATGAAACGACAATATGGTGTCTTTAATTTAAAATTTATTCGTATTTATTTAGCCCTACATCATTTAATTGAAAATTAATCTCTGTATGTAGTCTCTGTATGTATGATATTTTTTTTTATTTTCACAAACAAATGTTAATCTATTGTTACAATATATATTGTGTTACTTAAACTAAATTGGCCATGTTCCGTACCACCCTTGAGCTTGGACGTTTTATTGCTATTATTATGTATTATAATAGCGGCCATAGTTTCTTATATTATGTAAAAATTAAGTGCTAAAATATGGTTCTAAAGATACCTCTCCGAAAAGAAAGTTAGACGTAACTTATTAATAGCTCCCATTGAATACGTGCTTCTAAAAATAAAATATTGTTACATTTATTTTGACACAGTACTTAACATGAAAATTTATCGTTGTTACGAAAACAATGAGGCCGAATATAAATATTCGCGAAGGAAGTCAATTGAAACGACTATTGAAGCTTTCGTAATGTTCAATGTATCTGTGGAAAACATAAGACGACAATACAAAAATGGCTAAAATTGGCAAAAAAGCGGAGTCACGCCACAAGTTTACCCAATAAATATTCCTAACTGCCGTTTCGTAAGGAAGCGAATGCTCGAAAACACAATGATGGCCGCCAACATAATACAATACTGCTCAGAACAAGTGAGGCATGTCCAACATGTTCTATTTGTTGAGAAAATTGCGGTTGCTAAGTTTATTCCCCCGTTTAGTTTATTCCCTTCAGTATTGTTTATTTTATAAGTTCGGATTGAAAAGTATTGTAACAAATCGGTTTTCAATGAAAATGTGATTGTAACATTCCGTCATGTTTTCCTAACTGTACCAACTTTTTGCTAATGGTGAATTTCATCACTATGCGTATTTGATTTTATATTTGCGATTAATTCATTTATTGTGTAGCTATTCTAGCTCCTAGTTTAAGCTATTGGAAAACGGTCTCCAAATACTGATATGAATTAAAAAAAAAAAATTTGACATTTACAGATTTTGTGAATACTACAGTTAAAAAATAAATGGCAGTTACGAAAAATCATTTTTTTATAGGATTAGATCCAGATTTGTTTTTTGTTTCTGTCAGGTATCGTCAAGTGTACTAGACAAAAAAAAAATAAAAAGTATATAAAAATGAAATATCTCAAACAGAATTCCGTTTTTGTTCGAATTTCAAATTATAATCGAATATAAAATATTGGTCGTAAATATATTGTCATCGATCAAGCGTTTATAATATATTTCAAAACAAGTTAGTTGCAAACTTAATAATAATTTTATCGTAAATGGCAATTGAAAACTAGTATAAAACTTTTACGGTGATATTGTAACAGAAACAATAAAATCTTTTTCGATTTATCACAAGTTGATACGTATTACAATATGAAAATTACGTAGGTATACATATTTTGACAGGTAAGAAAAATTGGTAATATAAAGGACATGACTCTCTGTGAGCGACGAAAGTTTGCGGAGAATAATGACAATCTATTTTTCTTCCTCGCTCATGTAATTTGGATCATATGGCTGAGCACACGATTACGTAATAACGTTTCTGGAACAAAATTTGGTGGATTATATAATACATTGCAAATAAAATTGTAATATTAACTTTTTTATAAGAAAATCGAAAATTATAACATTTAGAAACGCATTTGGAAGTAATTGTAATGGCTCCAATTTTTTGTCTTATAGAAACATCTTAGAACTTTGTATTATCATATAAGATTATATTATGTATTATATGTCTGTGTGTATGTGTTTGTGCATGTGACTGTGAAAACAGATTGATGAACGTAAGAGACGTTTTTTTTTTTCGTATTTTTCGTATTTATTAATTACAAATTATAGTATTGATTTCCGCTTCATTGTATTAAAAGTTTTTAATTTTTTATCCCATTAAAATCAATAAGTTTTTATAATAAAATATGACATATTATTTCAAGCGGTTTCCTTAAACTAAACATCATCCAGGCGGATTTTATTAATAAACATACTAAGTCCAGAAACTTTTTACAGAGCAACTTAAAATATATATAGAATTTATTCAATAAATTTTGCTCGGTCCAGAAATACTTCTGTGGAATTCGGAATAATTTTTATTTGTATTCAAGGTACATTAAGCTTGAAGAGAATTAATTTTAAAGTTAGATATGATTTGGCCTGGATTCTGAATCAAAGGAGCTTAATTGCTGCGTATAATTAGGCCGTTGAAGAATGGCACGTTGAAAGTAATTATACCTATTTAGTGAGGCTATTATACACATGCCATGAAGAGGTCCTTGATGTTTAAAGTACGCAACTTTGTAAAAGAAATATTTTAAAAGTTAAATCAAGATATTTATTTACATTTAATTTTAAATGTTTGTTACACGCAAGTATACTGCAATGAGAGTTATGTAAATCTATCATGACTTGGTAATAGCAATTATTTTTTAATGTTTTTTTTTATATTATATTATATAGGATAAGAAAAACAGTGCCTGATTAATATCAAGTAAGACACCACGAAACAAGGAATAAGATTAGTAAATTTTTACCTAAGAAGTTAATTCTTGGGATTAGCCTATTTAACAGATTAAAGTTATGGAAAAGTTTACCCCCTATTATCCACTCCTGCCGGAATGGACTCTGGAGTATTTAGGAAATTTGCATGCCAATACTATTGGGAGCGAATCAGCTAAGAAAGTTTTGGGGCTGACTTCATTCGCTTGTTAAAATATTACTCTCTACTTTTCGGAGTTTTCCCAAAGGATCGAATAGTGTACATATTGAAGTGGAAACGAAAGAGCGATAAATCGGCTTATTATATTTATGTTAGTTAAAATAATAAAAGTTTGTATGTTACCTTTAAAACAACTGTAATTGGCATTTATCGTAAATAAAATAAATATTAAAATTTTGGGCGCAAGAAGTAAGTCAAGTAAGTTCAAGTGCCTTTGGTGAGAATTATTTGTAACGGCATAAATTGCCATTACAAATAACAAATTATAAATGATATAATATAATACAAGCTGTTCACCTAGATTTTGTTTAATTATTTTTCGTGTAATCACGTTTATTTATATCGTCACGAAATGTCGAGTAAAGTTTGACACTTTCGTTATCCATTATGAAATTCAAGGCGAGCCTTAAGAGAAACGCAACTATCATGGAAGTCAAGTTTTCCACTCAACTATCTTTTAACGAGCGGAATGAATATAATTCAAGAGTGTTTTATGTTCGGGCACCAAGTTTCATCTGCGGCTGCTTTTGAATAATGCTCCACATTAATAAACAGGGTCGGTTTCACTGCAGTAAGACTGTAAGAAGATATAATTAATTATGTCGCCCAGATAGTAACATCTAAAACGACAGGAACTATCACTTAGGACTTAGATCTCGACAGTCGGTCGCAGGCAGAGACGTTACACAGGTCAGTCATAATTATTATGAAAAAAATGTTTAATTTTTAACGTTTGTGTCACATAATTTCATCCTGTTTTTTCAAGCAATAAAAACGTCATTTACGTTTATATTTATTTTTAATATAGACGAAAATGAAATATAATTAACATTTAATAACAAAATTATTATTTTTTCCTTGCGTATAATTAACGTTTTAATTTAAAACTGGACGAGAGATACGAAGTACGTTATTCCGCTGTACATATAGTAGTAGCTTTTACAAGCATTATGTAAGATTTTTATTTTATATTGTGGAGTATTATTATAATATGGAACAACGCCTACGATTCCACTGCACATGGAATGCTACAAAGGATATTACGACGGCCGCTGCGCCTAGAAGTGTATTGTTTTTCATAATTTTAAACTAGTATGTTGTTCGTTTCCTTTGTTCTGTAACAGCAAAAGCTAGGCGTAATGTTCCACAATGCCCCATATTTTCTATTCATTTTTATTTTAAATGAAAAAAAGCCTTATTTTTAACGCAAGAATCAATAGAAATAGGTTATAATGATAAATTACGTAAACAAAAAGTAGAATAAAACGTAGTAAAACGAGTTTTATAATGAATAATTGAAAATTATTTGTAAATGAAAGTACATAAAACATGAATAAGAAATAAAAGCCGTAGGTATCTTGTTAATGTCAACTGAAGCCATCATGGAAATGAATTTCATCAATAATGCAAAATCTTAGACGAGCAAGAAAACCAATGATATTTCACGCTAATGGGGTCGAATTTTTAATAGAAAGCCAATTTGTCTTCTTCGCGACCAGAAAAATAGAATTCGAACGTCTCCTTTATTTTTTTTTTCTGAGATCACATTCATTTATAACATTGCGTTTCATTGTCAGAGGTTCTCTTGCGGACAGTTCCTCCCTCAGATCATTATCAACGCTTATTTTATCATTAATTTATCACTGTCCGACAAATTATCTGTTTAAAGAACCAGCGTCCTATTTGACAGGAGATAAATCAACAGATATATTGTATGGCTTTTTATATGCATTTCGAATGAAATCCCTCGTTAATGGTATGGTAATCCTTTGTTTTTTCGTAAAAGTTTTTCGTTAATTACCATTAGCATAAATCCTTGATTTATTTAAGTAGTTGAAATGGCAAGCTGTTAGTTCGTGTTATTTTCTTTACGAATACATTTTACGAGATGATTTAGAGCAGATAATATTTGGAGATCACATATTATGTTAAAATACGAATAAGTTAGTAGTCAGTTAGTGCTTAGTTCTTTAAATTGTAACCCAATTTCATTTCATCGTTTTATAAGCATTGCGCGCTCATGCTTTGAGTAATAGTATTATGTTTTGACTCATGACGTACCTCGTACGAACCACTTGCTGGGATCTATGCGAACCCCCATGATATTAGTTAGAGAATTTTGATCAGTTGTGCGACGTGGAAATAGGGTAAGGTTTTTAGAAGCTTTGAGATTATTTTAGCAAAAGAGTAAAATTATTAAAATGTTTACAATATATTGCTGATGGTATATATTATTTTTCCCATAGTAATCAGTAGAACATAAGTTTTATTTGTAGCTTACCTAAAATAAACTTAATTTATATATGTTGATGTTTTTAAATATAAATATTTAATAGCTCATTACGAGACTTAAAATAGAATGACAAACAATATACAATGACATATGATATCAACAAGTTTTTACTAAATTGTGTAATATTATTACTATAAGTATTTAGTGCTCAATTATAAATATAATAAATTCTCCGTAACAAAAAAATTCGCAACTGTTCAGTGACTGGAACACAAAGATTGCAAGTCAAGTTAGTCAAGGCTAGCACCACTTAGTTTTGAATGTGGTCATGTTTATAATGCATCTCGTACTCGACAGTAAAAGGAAAAATCCCTCGAATACCTGCATGTATTGGATGACATTATGTTACATATATAGTCACCCGCAGTGGAATAACCTTCAAAACTATCCCCCTATAAGGAAAAGTGGCCTTTGCCCTGGAGTGAGACTTTAACATAATAAGAATAATCTTGATGGCAACATTCCGATGAATAAGATTTTATATCAATTATTACAAATAACAATAATATAAACATAAGTACATACACGACATAAGTTTATCTAGATAAAAAAAAACCTGTTTTATTTTTTCTATCAGTAGTAAAAACACATTTACGTCATACGGTACATTTGGTCCTAATGGTACTTAAGTAAATTCCAAACATATAGCACTTTTAGTATTTATGTCATCCTTTTCTTACAAATGTTAAACTCCAGATGAGAAAAAGAGATAAATCATTGTGTAGCTATTCATCCGCTAAACAGTAATAAATATATAGCAGAAATAGATCATCAATCAATATTATCAACGAAATGGACTGATACACAATGCATTAATTTCTCAACTGTATAATAAGACTAGTGTAGCTAAAATTTGACAAGTCTTCTAATCGACTTAAACGGTGTGCGAAACCAATCGAACTAACAATTCCGAATGCAACGAACGCCAAACTATTGCAACGGTTTAACATTTCAACGTATTATCCGCGTCGCTATTATGATGGAATTGCAAATTTAAACCCTTTGTAAGCACTTTGCATTTGGAAACACAAATTCGCTTTTACGGTAATTTGCATGCTGTGTCACAGTTGCGGCGACTTCCGAAATGCTGCACCAAAATTGTACACATTGTGCTCTTTATTAATATTATATGCAAACACCATCACTCTAAAACGTCTGCTTTGCGAACTTTGTCAAGTTCGTTAATTTCATCTACAGTTATATGGACAACATTTTACAGAGTTTAAGCTTAAGGATACAAGTATGTAATATTTGATAGTTAATTCCTCTGTTTGTTTAATACTCTGTATTGGAATATTTAACTGCCAAAATGCATGGATTGAATGATCCATTGTAGAAAAAAGCTATTTTTTTTATAATAGTGACTGTTGAATTTCGTCTCACTAGAATACTCATTCCAAACCACTGGAAATGATTAGCGTTCAAGCCATGGGGCCAATTTGGCTCTAAATGTTAATAATAATTTACAGTTGGGGTTGATTTTTTCCTTAATTATCTAATTACATACAATCCGCATGAACTCATTTCATCATTCCTAAAAGTAATATTTTATTGTATATAAAGTAATACATTATTATTGTTTGATGGTATAAGAAAAATAGAAGTTTGGAAACGTGAAATTTTACGTCGTAGGGAACAGAACTCTTAATTATTTGCAAGAATGTTAATGAATAGAATGACAACTTCATAAATTATCTTTATTATATATTATATATGGTGTAACTATGGATAATATTTTTTTTTTATACAAAATGCTCTTGTAAACACTTATAACTAGGTACAAATATACTTGGTGGTAGGGCTTTGTTCAAGCCCGTCTGGGTAGGTACCACCCACTCATTTCAACCCGTTTGAAGGATGAGTGAGCCAGTGTAACTATAGGCACAAGGGTCATAACATCTTAGGTACCAAGGTTGGTGGCACATTAGTGTGATACAAGGAATGGTTAATATTTCTTTCAGCGCCAATGCCAAAGAGGGGGGTGATCACTTAACATTAGGTGGGCTATTTGCCCTATTACATAAAGACATAAGAGGAAATTGACACTTTTTTATTGTCCTATATTGTTTTATCTTGTCAATAAACATATAAATTATAAAATTCGTGGATTTATTAGTATAACAAAGAATATATAAGTTTAATTGACGTCGATTTCATTGACATTCATGGGATTCTTGCCATTATGAACAATTAAAATGAATTTGGAAGATTGCGGAACACACATTTATTTTATGAGTTATTTTATTGAATTGCATTTTTTTTCTCATAAATTTCTTATAATGGAATTTGTAACTGCAAGTGCTTTTCGTACTAAAGAAATTTAAAAAATCATAAAATTTTCATTAAATATACTTAAAAAAAAATCTTAAGCATAACCTTTATCAGTTTTTCCGAATAATAATCTTAAAATTATCGACGATAATTCTTAACGATTAAGAACTGCTAACTAGTTACCAAACACTTAAATGCCCTTGGGGTAAAACTCGATAATAGCCTTCGTGTAACAAAAACAAATATAACCATGTAATGTTTGTACAAACATCACACGGTCAAAGCAGCTAGGCAGCCATCATGGACACAATCGACCCTCAGTAAGTGGGGCAATCCGTTCAGCCCTTGCCGACATGTGGAGACCATAAATAATATTGCACACCTGTAACCAGTTGATTGTGTCTCGATAAAGAAATTTAATATACACATACATTTGGTTGATTTATGTCGTGAGAAAGTGAGCTAATATTATTTATCACGACTGCGTAATATTTCATACCACACAGAAATAACGTTTTATTGTATTAGTAGCGATCCGCCCCGGCTTCGCACGGGTTCAATGTTGATACTTAATATACTACAGAATATCTTTATATACAACGTTCACAGCTTTTTTGTTATTAGACAATGCAAACCGCTATGATCTTGGATCAGGATTAATGCTGTATTACTTAAAATCGCTTCGAAAATAAGCCATTATTTATCGTTAATAGTAAAAAAAAATGGTTATTCTGGGTACCATCGTAGAATTTTTTGTAGACCTTTTTACAACAGCAATGTACAATACTGTAGTACATTATTTTGATTTAACTCGTAGGGTTCAGACAGCGTTTGCAATGTAAGCGAAGCCATGTGTTTATTTAAGAAACATTAGAAACCTCTAAAATTATCAGTATTTCTCGGCTATATTAAGCATGTATTATACATAAAAACCTACCTCTTGAATCACTATATCTATTTTAAAAAAAACCGCATAAAAATCCGTTGCGTAGTTTGAAAGATCTAAGCATAGGGACAGTCAGACAGCGGGAAGCGACTTTGTTTTGTAGTATTGTAGTACTACTCTGTAGTGATTGTTTTATTCATATTTGTCATTAACGCTATATAGTTTTTATAGACTGAACTTTGAAGTATTTCGATATTTTAGTCAGTTTTTGTATGCGTTTGTGTGGATTTGGCAATTCCTTTTTTTTGGCGGACTAGCAAATGCGCTACAATAATGGTAAGTGGTCACTATGACAGATACAGAATGTTCTCAAATCGTGGAGATACGACGAATGGTGTTTTTTTGGCGGTTAACGCGCAAACTTGTCTTTTTGGGGTTGAAATGGACTAGGTTTAGCCGGCCCCAGTTCGAAACTTTGTTTAACGAAGACTCGATTTCAGAGACAAGTTTGTTTGTTTGCATGTTAGTATTACTATTTGATCTTGCATTTATGTCAAAAGAAAACTGCAAATTCACGAATATATTTTTTCCATGTGTTACCAATATCTCTGTATTGAGTTATTATAGCATTTGATTGATTACTTTTCTATAAACAATTATGCTAAAAAATTGATCAGACTTCTTAACAATGACACTGAGAACGTCCAAGTTATAATATAATATGAACACAGCAAATGAACTTTATATTTAAACGGACCAATTACAGGTAGGATCGTAACAATCGTCGATCGTTACGTAGATATCACTTCAGCATTCTTAATGATGAGCTTGTTGGTATTGAAAAAGAAAAGATAATTATACCTTTTTTTTACTTAATTCAATATTAAATATGTACTCTATAACGAAAGTCCTACATTTTATTTAGGCTTTTGCCGTTATATTAGTTCAAGGGTGTAATCAGTTACGTCTCAAATTTTATTCAAACCAATGAACCGATTTAATTATCGTCTATTCTAGAAAATGTTAACGCTATTATCCACATTTTGCTCAAGATTGAATATTTAATTTGATTAACGATGATCGATTTTATAAAATCAGAAATATTAAATCAAAAAACGCGATATTTTAATGTAGGTAGGTACCTTAGCTATGTTGAAGCAGCTTGGTGGTATACTCTTCGAAATTTCTCAAGATAAGGATAGACCTTTGCCTACTACTGGGCAATATAAAGGACATATAAGTCCAGACCCTATACATCTAGGACCTATAATTAATGAAAAATAAAAAGCAAATGAAGCGAATAAAGACCATTAAAGAAATTTCTAAGAATTATTTTTAGAAAATCTCAAATCAGATCTGTGTACTTACGAAGCATGTCAAAAACATTAGTGCCGTACTTTATTAAATATGTAAAGCCTCCATAAGCCGAGCCACGATACAGTCCATTGGTAGCGCAACAGGCTTAATGGAAAAGTTAATTTTAAACGAGCCAGCTTTACTACGCATCAGTTGGTCCTGCGATTAATGGGGATTAACTATGGTTAATTGTTTTCGGGAGCCGGGTCACTGACGTCCCTTATAATTTGTCATGTCCGATCATCTAACTGTCACTGTTTAGTTAAACACAAACCACGTTAAATTAAATAATGATTACGCTCTCTCACTTGGTAGGGGTTTGTGATAACCCGTCTGAGTAGATACCACATATTCATCAAAAACGGCAATAGTCAGCATTGATTTTGTAAAGGTTATTATTTTTTATATTGCTGATGTCAAATGCGATGGTAATTTACCATCAGGTAGCCCATTTGCCAGTTACCCTACATATTAGACAAATAAGATTTATTGAAACGTTTCTGACACGAGATATACTTAAAACTCTTATTTTGAATACAATCTCGTGAATTCGGAATTCGGTTCTATATCTCCTTTTCCTTATTTTCTGTCTAACTTCGGATTTATTGAAGCGTTCAACTTTTGACCGGAAAATTCAATGTTGCCAAACAAAATATTACAAATAAAATTACAACTCTCAAATTGAACGAGAACTTTTTAAATTATACCATGCTTTTAAAAACTGAATATCGATTTTAAAAAGATACGAGTAGGTACTAGAATAATTAAATACTTACATAGTCGTTTGTAAAAAGAGGCTTTACTGTATTGGATATACACTAAACTTCGAGTACATTAAAATAACAATAAATCTATAGTCTATACTTATTGTATATTATTCTTGGTTCTTATTTAAATTATAAAGTATCAAAATGATGTGAATGAATATAATATCTTTGTTTCAGGTATCAAGTGAAAATGAAAACGTCTTAGACGATGTTGCGGCAAATGTGTTGCTAAAGATTAAAAATGAATTTAATAAAAAGTTTCTACGAAATATCAAATAACAGAACTATATTGTTCATGATTGTTTTATTATCGTTAAAACTCTGTAGTCCTCAGGATTTAAGTGAGGATTTCAATGAAGATATTGTAGACTCAGACATAAGTATGGTTGTGGCGGTTAATAAAGCGAAAATAACGAGAAATGCCGCTAGTCCATGTAGGTTGAGTGAACTGCTCTGTGATACGGGGCAGTGTATATCGCTGGATAAGTTCTGTAATGGAGAGGATGACTGTGGTGACAAGAGCGACGAGCCGAAAGCATGTTCACGTAAGTTAATATATACATTTTTTTTTCTTTGTATCTTCGCCTTTAGATATTTTCAATAATAAGTCATTATATACTACCGATGCATCGGTAAGCATGTGCAATGATGATTTACAATATTATGACACTTGTACCGATTCCTTATAGAAGCCTATTAAGTCTTAAATGTGGCCACACTGAACACACTGTCTACGTTTAGCTATAGGATAAATTTACCAATTACCATACCTCTGTAAATGTTTGCCTTTTTTTAAATATAGAATCAAAGTAATTGGTGGTAGGGCTTTGTGCAAGCCCGACCACCACCATCAAGTACGACCCACTCATCAGATATTCTACCGCCAAACAACAGTACTCAGTATTGTTGTGTTCCGGCTTGAAGTGTGAGTGAGGTAGTGTAACTACAGGCACAAGGGACATAACATCCCAAGGTTGATGGCGCATTGGCGATGTAACGAATGGTTAGTATTTCTTAAAGCACCATTGTCTATGGGCGGTGATGACCACTTCCCATCAGGTGGCACATATACCCGTTTGCCAAACTATGCCATAAAAAAAGTTATACCTTCTTTAAATATTGAAGCTATATTGAAGCACATATTTATTGATAGTAAAACGTTACCAGCTCTTCGGGTCGTAAGAGTGTACAACTGTATATAATTTACAATATAAAAAAGGAACGACGATTGAATTCCTTAGACGTGATGTCATTTATAAACTCACTAATTGTATAATGACTTATTGAAACAAACGATCCTTAACAATTATTTAAATTAAGAAAGAAAGCTATCTCTGTTTCTTAATTTTAAATTTGTCCCTTTTGTAAATCCATACAGTCGAGTGAAAAGAAAATTAAGAGAGCCTTTTTCATTGTTTTAAATATATTTTTTAATATTTTTCCGAATAAATATACTCATCATAGAAAATATTTTGAAAAAGAGTCAAATGTGTTTTAAAGTAAATAATTAATAAATTTCACATACGAAAAGTTTAGTACGTATTTATTCAAAATACAATATATTTTTAAGTAAAAATGTAACACGAAATTGATATAAGTATTTATATATAAATGAAACTTAAATATCTGGCAAACTATAACATACGAATAATTATTATTGTGAATGTGTCGCTTTTCACAGCACGACTGTGGGCTTAGGTCCAAAAACCTCCTCATTAGAAGAGAAGGCTTTTAATTCCCGTGAGACTAAGAGACCTAATTCTCTGGGATTTGATTGTATTATTCTGTTAGTATAATTGGTTGGAAATTGTTTAATTTCGCTAAAGTGATTAAACCATTTATTTTTTGATTTTCAATGAATGTTAGATATTTTATTTAATGACAGGACATTAATAATTCATGAGCATACAATTCTATAACCGAAATGACCCAGTGGTTAGAACGCGTGCATCTTAACCGATGATTTCGGGTTCAAACCCAGGCAAGCACCACTGAATTTTCATGTGCTTGATTTGTTTTTATAATTCATTTCGTGCTGGCGGTGAAGGAAATGATCGTGAGAAAACCTGCATATGTCTAATTGCAACGAAATTCTGCCATATGTGTATTTAACTAACCCGCAGCCCAGCCAGCGTGGTTCAATATGCTCCAAATCTTCTCCTCAAAGGGAGATGAGGTCTTAGCCCAGCAGTGGGAAATTTACAGTCTGTTAATGTTATGTATATAATGTAATTCTATAATAAAATAATTTTGTAGGAAACCGACGTAATTAATTCAGAGGTTGGGTTCTGTACAAGCTCAACCGACGAGTCAAGTGACGATTCAAAAGTGCTTGTAAAAGTTTACTTGAATAAAGTATATTTTAATTTTGATTTTGACTGTACGAAATCGGACACGTCGCTAGCGTTTTTATACATATTTTAGATAGGTAAATTTATTTCAGTTACCTCCTAATGAAATTCGTTAATACGATACTCTGCTCTATTTCGTTTCGATATAAATACATACATATTTTAATGAAACTAGATCAAAAATAAACATCAGGAGTTTACGTTAGTAGTTATGACAGTTGAATATACTTGGCTGCTCCGCCACGACTTGAATGTAATATTCATAAATGTTTACGAAAACTTTGCCAAAATACATTGGATTAAAGTTTCGCGGACCGGTATAAAGAACTTATAATTGTTTTTTGGCATTCAATGAAATCTTTGTGGAATAATCGATGTAATACTAAACATATATGATCTTGGATTGTATCCATATTATTATTTTCTGACTTTTACCCTAGTTCTGGAATTGGAAAGTATTAAAAATAAACTTATAATAAAACGTTTCAGACTCCGCTAAGTCGAACCATACTTCCTATAGCAAGGTACAACTTAAATAATATTTTCCTTACTTTTAACACTAGCAACAATTTTAAAATATATGTTATTAAATTATATACAATTTCAATCAACTTAATAAAAAAATAATATGACTGACTGATATACAAAGCGCAGCCTGAACCGGTAGTTTCAACGATATGAAATATTTCTCAGGATGTCCTTATAGGATGTAGGTGAACACAAAGAAAAAAATTCATATTCGAAGAGGGTTAAATGAAAGTTTGTCATTTTTGGAAGTAAGAAATAAGTGATTACACTTCTATTTAATTAATTAAGAATTCTAATTAGAAATTCATCGCTTAAGAGGTTCAGGTTAGAGTTTTAATTATAGTACGAAATATGTAGGGAAGTTCGTCATTTGTAAATTTGAAACATGAAAATTGTAACAAAAAGAAACTTAAGAAAATTTGGTGGGATTCTGTATCTTGTGGGATATCGCATTAGATACACAGCTAGCTAGCACAACTAGCTAGTCACAAGAAAAAGGTGTGCTTACTAAGTTTGAACACTCGAGCACAAAATATTAAGCACATGCAAAATTTAAGATGCTTGCCCGGGATTGAACTCGCAATCTTCGCTTAAAATTCACGGGTCCTATTCTCTGGGCTATCTTGGCTCAAAAAGTAATGCTCGTATTAAATCTATGCGATAACACATTTACTATTCGTTTGAGTTTATAGTTTACATACATAGTTATTGTACACATTTATTTATATATCATACATAATTCTGTGATACAATTACCTTGCTAAGCTAAAAATGTAATTGATACTAAAATTCAATTTAATAGTGTTATTATTATTTGAATGTGTTTGTGTGTAGCGTGTCAGTATTATAATAAGCTATGACAGTATGAGTTTGCCATTTAGACAGACATCTGACGAGAGATCATTACATCATTTTATATTTTAATAGCGCAAGTCGATTTTTGTCATAGTGATTATGGGGCGATAGCTGCATATAAAATATCGGTTATGGTCAGCTGCATATAAAAATTGTTACGAATTAACAAAGAATTTCCTTTGAAAAAGTTACTGGTAAGTCAGAGAGCGGCGCAATCAATGTATAATAAATAAATGAAAAACGTAAACAAAATTAAAGTAAATTGTTTTCGACAAACTCCAATTCTAACTGAACTTATGAGTAATATTTGATATTAAAAATTTCATTTAAAAGAGGTTTCATCATTTTAGCGCTAAATGTAGATGAGTGACTTGCGGTTTTAAATTAAATTAAATCAAAACAAAACCTATCACAGGTTTCGAAATTCCTAAAAAATATTCTGAATAAACTGAATAATAAAGTTTCGCGGGTAACCCACTAGTGTCCGTAACTAACAAACAAAGGTCAAAACGAATATAAAGTAAAGAAAATTAATATATTTAAAGAAAAAAAAAAAAAAAAAAGTGAACCCAACTAGACTTCCCCAATCACATCGTATAACTAACCTAACAGCTCTAAAACACCTAATTAAGAACAGACCATAGCTAGCGTCGCTTCTTTGCAGCCTTTAAATGCGTTTTTATGCCAGAAACGTCCGGAATGATAATTGTCTTACACAAAAGACCGCGCAGATGTCCTTACAAAGGAGATTGAAAGAACTAGATTATTCTCGGTTTCCACGATTCTCTTGAGAGGAAAACGTCATTTGGAAAGATGGCAGACGAGATGGCCTAACTTCATTATCTTTTGACTTTTGATATTACTTCAAATTCTATGTACATATATATAAACATTGTGTTTTTTTTTTCTTTTTGAATTGGTACCCTGTACGGCAATCGCTTTGTAATATACTCGATTGAACCTTTATAATTACATTCTTAGTTATTAAGTATTTTTCATTAATGATAAATCTACAATACTGATTGTTTATATTTTTTAAACAATTCTTAAATATTTCGTAAAAATTAAATGTGTAGAAAAATAAAAAAACTTACTAAGTATACGTTACGATGGATGGATTGTGTGAAAGACGATATGATTAGAAAGAACGTTACTTGTGAGATGACGTCCGATAGAGAAGTATAAAAGAGGAAGATATGCTGCGCCGACCCCAAGTAAAATTGGGATAAGGGCAGGAGGATGATGATGATGATGGTTAAAGTCAATCACAATAATGGAACTATCGCTTTAGTTGGAAGGAAATTGCTCATTCTATAAATCTTGCCCGTTAATAGAATGAGTCTAAGGTTTCAATTTGACGCGATACATCTTCAAAGCTGCAAAATATATTTTCGATTACTTTAAAATCTAACAGATCTTACCCGCATTGAACCAGCGTCGTGGAATACAGTCCCAACATAATCAAAGGGGAAGAAGTCGAAGCCCAGCTGTGGGAAATTTACAGACTTACAAAATTACTTTTCTAATATTATTATTTGTTGGATATATAATAATTATTATCATCAAATAAAAAAAAGATGAACCCGCGATTTTGTCCGGTTGGAATACATTTTGTGACAAAAATTGCTGCAACAGCGTCAAAGGGTGTAAAAAGTACATATATCCGCCAACCTGCTCTGTACCAAATTTTATCATAATCGATTCAGTAATTCAGCTGAGAAAGCGTAACAGACATAATTCACATTTATAATATTGATATAGATAGTACAGATAGTCACAGATAAAAAAAAATGGATTAAGAAATGTTATTAAATACATAAAGCAATATATATATATATAATATTCTAAGAAAGTAAACAAAGTAAACTTAAATCTTATAAAAATGTATGTCACCATTTTCTCTGTCACGTTCCACAAGTTTAGAACATTATTTTATCATCTAATAACTGTCGAAGACTAAGATCCCGCGTCCAAGTAATATAAACTTTTCTTTTGCATTTCACTGTCCATATTGATAAGTTCAAAGTTTATTTCCTTTGAGAATTATTAAAAGAGTTTCATATCGAGTAATCTAAGCTATGAAAATGTTCGTAACTGTATAAATAAATCTGTATAAATGATTTCATTATTAAAATCAACTGATATTTATACTTACTGAGCCCTTTAAGAATCTTTCTAAATAAAACATTTTATAAATCAGACTGATAGATTAACGAGTTTAATCATACCTGTTATTTAGCATTTTAATTTACTCGTATGACTCTTCAGATAAACGTTTTCTTGGTGGTAGCGCTTTGTGCAAGCCCGCCTAAGTAGGTACCCCCCCCACTCATCAGATTTTCTACCACCAAACAGTAATACTCAGTACTGTTGTGTTCTAGTTTGAAGGGTGATAACGGCGGTGGTCACCAATTACCATCATGTGGCCCATTTGCCTGTCCGCTACCTAAATGGTAAAAATAATAAAAATGCCGGAATGTATATTTGGTAGGTATACATATTTTTGTAAAACTATATAAAATAAAGGATTCAATTATTTTACAAGTTTCGGTAATTTGGAAACATGATGGATTAAGATAAGGGCAGTTTAAAAAAAAAACAATTTTATTTATTTATATAGCTAGCTTATCAAAAATACCTACCTGTTTGGGAAGGAATATAACGAAAAAAGATCACATGCTTATTATAAAAATTGTTGTGTACAATAAATATAATCACATATTTATTAGAAAAGGCGTAAGGGCAACCTTTTAATTCCCAAGAAGTATTGTTTGCTAAAATATCTTTATTTTATAACATCCTTAACACAGACACGTTATTGAACAATAAGAATGTCCATTAAGTTTCGTACCAATTATTCTCAATACAATTCACAATTAATATTCACATATTGGAAAACAAAAAAATACTATATCCTGAACATGAAAAAACCATGAAGCAAACGATTAAACGATTCAGAACGCAATCTATCGTCCATTCTAAACACTCAAAAACTCAGGTGAACAATAAACCTCTTTTAATTACAGTGGTAGGTGAAAACGAGCTTTCGCTTTTATCGTTCCCACGTACGTAGTCATTAGCCAGAAATGTGGCTACAATTAACAAAAAACCCGCGTACCGTTTAATAAGGTGTTAAGTTTACCGTGCCGTTTCCGAACCAATGTAATCTGACACGGCATCCTTTAACGTTCTTTATCGTTTCTAAACGTTAGCTCGTGTGTTTAGTGGCTGCTTTATAATACGTTAAATGTTGTAACAAAGCTAACGTGTCAACTTTTGGTTGGAGTTATTAATTTATCTTTTTATTGTACACCATACAAATATGTCCAGAAGAATATGTGGCTTTATTGCTTTGGCGATTATTTCCGGACATCCTTTGGGTTAGGACTTCTGAACTTGGCCGATAAATAAATTTAAAGCTCATGTGAAACAAAACATTAATGAATAAGGCATATTATTTACTCAATACAAGTTTATATTAAAGATAAAAAAGCGTGTCAATATTATATAAAAATGTAGAAAAGTAGAATTCTACTTTATTGACATACCATGTAATTAAAATGATGGAAAAGATTAACTACTAAGTATCTCGCCGGTTCTTCTTGGTAGAATTTACTTTCCCAACCGTGGTAGCTTTAAATTGAATTCAACACAGTAACATGACGTTTCAAAATGGCGTTTATGAGCCTACTGGATTAAAGTATATTTTGATTTTGAAAATTGATATGAGCGTGCTTACATGTTATGAGTAAATGTTATGTTATAAAATGTGTTTGTTTTCTATGAAGCTGGTAGTCTCCGGAACTAACGATTCTTTCTAAGTTAGAAAGCTATATTATTGGTCATCTCTTCCGGGAGGATTACTAGTTTAGTTATATAATTTGGTAAACTATTTTTATCGTTATAATATTTGGTATACATGTTAATCAATAAAGAGAAATAATTGTACGTTGAATGAAGATGTTATCTCTGACATTCAAATATTTCGATATTGACGCGTATGTTACTTTATTCGTATTAGTTAAATTAAAGCTAGTATTTTTTTTTATTAGGTATTCGTTGATTTACACGGGATATTTATAAACTTAACTACCACGCTGCACCAATGCGCGTTGTTGGATAATTGGTTTGTCGCTGGTCATGAAATGACTTTTAAACACAAATGAGGTGCACTTTTACATGGTGTTAGTCCGTCTGGATAAATGCAGCAACTCATAATATATTCTACCGCTAAGCAGCAGTACTTACTAATAGGTACTTGTGTTCCAGTTTGAATGGTGAGTCAGTGTAACTACAGGCACAAGGAACATAACATCTCAGCTCAAGGCTTTTGACGCACTGGCGATATTAAGTTTCTTTACCGTCGAAAATTCAGAGTTACTCGGGTTAATCGACAATCTTTGGTTCAGAAACACATGTTCTAAACTGAGTTGAATTAAAAAGCAAGAATTTTTCACTGATATCGTTTTTCACTGAGACAAGAATTGCGTTTAACTCACAAGCCTACTGGCACAAAAGTAATGACTCGTGTAACAAAAAGCACTATTGAAGTATAAAACTGCTGCTTTTACGTGAATGTTTGCATGCCTAACTACGTAATATTTAATAGGCAATTTCCTAATAACGTCAATGAGGCAATAATTTGCGTGTTAAAAGTCGTAACGATATCGTATACGAAGAAAACTTCCTACAGAATATTCTAGAACCATTTTAACGGTAATGAAAGCCTAAATAAAAACTAAATGTAGCTCTGTATTTGTTCAGTCACGAGATGATATTTTTTATTTAAAAAAAAAAAAAGTTACTCGAAGAAAAAAGAAAATACTGTCTACTTTAGTTAAGCTTTTGTTTCTAACTCATAATAACTCTCGACATAAGTGCCTTTGTCTTTGTAAGGCTTGAAGAAGTTTACATAAGCATAAATAATATTTTTATTTCATTCAAAAAGGTAATATTCAATGACATAAACTTTTTCACTTTTAGTTACATTAGTTTGAGTTTTGACATTGACATTACAAAAAATAATAAAAAATATATATATTTAGTAATAAAATACATTATGTATATTTGCGGCGGCGCGCGTTGTCATATTTTAACCGATTTATGAAATAAATATTCTATTTTTAATAGTTTTTTGTACATTTGTATATTAACGTTTCTATAACTAGAAGTGTTCCAATTACTTAGCTTTTTATACTACATTTTTTTATGATATATGTAAGCGGACGAGCACATAGGCCACCTGATGTTAAGTGGTCACCACCGCCCATAGACAATGGCGCTATAAGAAATATTAACCAATCCTCACACCGCCAATGCGCCACGAACCTTGGGAACTAAGATGTTATGTCCCTTGTGCCTGTAGTTACACTAGCTCACTCACCCTTCAAACCGGAACACACCAATTCTAGGTACTGCTGTGTAGCGGTAGAATATCTGATGAGTGGGTGGTACCTACCCAGACGGGCTAGCACAAAGCCCTACCACCAAGTAGAATTCCGTGTGTATTTTACATTATATACTTATCAATGATTTATGAACGATGTTTATTTGAAGCACTTCAAATTTTTATTTTCTGTGATTTGAATTTCCTTTCGTTAGTAACAAAATGTTACAGTATCCAAGAATAAATTAACCACGAAACAATTTTCATCGGTACACAATTATAATTAAAATAGATGAATGTTTCTTTGTTTTGCGGAACGTATGCGGGCAGTAACTAACAAGTACCCGTTAATGTCCACCTGCTAGGACTATGTAACTTATTTCATCGCGTTGCTCCATTGCAGTGTAGAGGATAAACGTCACATACTTGAATTTAATTCGACATATGAATTTCATTTACTGTATTTCCCAACCAATGATTACATAATCCTAACTAATAAAAGAAATACAAAATATTTGTTTATTACGATTTAATGTTCTAACTACTCAACAGTATCCTGTAATTTCATGTGAATCTCGTAAGCGGTACAGAAAAGAACGAAGAGTATTTAACACTCGACTCCTCCCCTGACACGCGGCTGATGTCGTAAATAGAAATTTGATATAAATAAACACATATTAAACACATAAAAACTCAGTTACCCAAAATCTTTGTATAAGTGTCAGTTTTTCAATCGGTGGAGACTATTACGCCGTTGGAATTAATAAAATTGTATCTAACTATTTCTATAATTAAAAAAAAAATACTACTGAATAATTATAATAATATTTATAGATCATTCCAATCATGGCATACTTCCACGATTAATTATCGTCATGTTTTAGTACGAGTGACGCTTGTGACACGCTTACACTGTATTAGTGTGCGTGAGATGTCAGAATAAAAACAGCAAATTAAAAATACGAATAAGATTATAATTGATAACGCATGATGATAATAAATATGGGTAGTGCACTTTCGTAAGTGAACAGATCTATATATGTTTTGAAAGTACTGATGATACCTTAATTGCTAGCACGTCAACCTACCCCACTCCACGTATGTAAGCACAACTACAGTTTACACATAACTAACGCCGATCGCCTTTGTTTGGTAATACGTGCAACCTGACTGTTTTTTAAATAGTTGCTGATTTGATTCATTTCCTTGTAATTACGAATTTCGTATGTTACCGTTAGAACTAAAATAGAATTTGCCTTGATGAAAATCCAATTATGCCAATAGTTTGAGATTTTATTACAATTTCGGTGCTAATTCGAATCAATTAGAAATTATATTGAGAACCTAAATGCGTTCTGAAATTATTTTATACAATTCTTTAATCAAATCGTAATCACAAAATTAATCAATGCGTGTTTTTCTTACGAAGCGTATATATTACGTAAAAAGAAGCTAAATGTCATACAAATTAAATAAATATTAAATATTAAGTAGTTGGACGGATCTGAAATTGTAGCAAATGTGACAATTTGAATGTATTGATCTGAAATTGTAGCAAACAAATTTGACATTTGATATTATGTTAAATAGAGATACCCACGGCTATTGACGTAATATCGTGATGGTGGGAGTTCTGTTGCAAATTTTACTAGACAGTTATTTAGAGCTAAAAACTTATATATTAAAAGTAAAAAAAAAAAAAAATCCTACGTACGATTTCTCATACTTTCTCGTACTTTCATTTTATATTTTATTTAAATTAATATTCGCTACTAATAATCTATTAGGCATTTTCAAGATCGACGATGTTGTTCTTCAATGTTAAACTTAAAAATTACAAATTACAATAATGATGTTGGTAAAAATATTATAGGATCTTAAGTGCAGTTCTGTTTGAGTAAGTTTCATCGATTCAAGTTCTTTCTACCAATGATTTATTCTTTTACTATCAAGGTTGAGATAATGAAGACTGAGTTAGTACATTTACTTGTATATTTACGTGTAGTGGTAATTCCAACCATTTATCAGGTATTGTACCACCATACACCAATCTATATTAGTAATTTAGTGTAGGTCTACGACAGACGCCATCGAAAACTATCCAAAATTATATGTAGATCGTAAAAATATTATGATTTTTTAGTCGACAACACATATCAACAAAATTCGTATAATCGAGATATTTCGATATTAAATCCATGAAATTCAATGACATGACAGTTTAACGGGCTGCCATATTTGACGTTTAAGGGTGCGTTCAGAAAATGTGTTCCAAATAATAATTTCGTGCAGGGTTACGGTCGTTAGTATATTTATATTGTTGAAGCGTAAGTGAACCAGTTTAACTGGCACAAGGGATAACATTGTAGATTCCGAGATTGGTGGTGCGTTGTTGATATGGGGAATATTCAACACTCATCACCAGGTGGCACATTTGCTCGTGCTTCTACACTAACATAATATAAAAAACAGGTACGAGATACATTATAATATCTCAGTTCCCAATGTGAACACACTGCGTGTTACGGTACGAGGAATTGTTACTTACTTATGTATAAAAAATTCTGGTCTACCACGAAGTTATGAACTGAACAAATTGTCAACTAATTATTGATATAATTTGAGCTCAGACCTAGGCAGGCAACAGAAACAATTTTATTGCTTGTAAAAGCTTGTAAATTAATATTTCAAATACCTAATATCTAAATTACCAAATGCTTTTACTACATTACTTCAAACACGAACCTTTGTTATATTTTTCGACTTGCTATTCTCGTCTCAAGAGTGAATTTGTTAAGACAAAATTGAATGCTTTTGAGAAAACTTATTTGAATAATGGATCGTTTACGATGTCTCAATTATATTCTTTAAGGATAAAACTATGGTAACACAAGGTATTTTGTTACGAAACTGTTATATTTTAAATAAACGTTAATTAATAAACGAAAACATTAAACATTCAGAATATTATAGTGTCCCGATTGAAATGATAAGTCGGGCATTTCGAATATACACGTTAAATATTCCTCCTTTAAGGAGTTAGAGTTTTATTGATTATACCCTGTTCAAGTTAGCTTGATCTTTTTGACAGACGGGCTAGTGATGGGAAACAGAAAATATAATATATATAACAGTCGAAGGAACGATGGAATGCGTAATTCAAATTAGAATTAAATTTTTTTTTACCTTATTTTTCTAAAAAGAGTTATACCAGCTAAAGAGACTCCAACCACTAGCCTAAAAAAAAACCACAACCGTTCGTAACAATAACTTAACAATGATTTTTTGTTATCGATATTTTTAACAGTCCCTAGCGTCCGACCGATGTAACATTGTACAAGGGTCTATTATAATCAGTGTTTCTATTAAAATTTTACTTTGAAGCAATAAAGTCTTAAAATTTTCGGATAACGCTCGTATCTTTAGAGACTTTTATATTGTACGTATTTTTTAAAAATATTTTTACAATTTTTAAAATAATTAAATTAAGAAAATAATATGTTCTACATTGCAAAATTATGTCGATCAGAAAAATTTACATCTGTCAAAAAGATCAAGCTATCTTGTACAGAGTATAGTAACAATATTTTAGGCGTGTAAATTTATATATCGTAATGATAACGATTATGATGCCACCCTAACCGGTTTCGGCCACAGCGGGCAATATTAAGGGTAGCCAGTCATACAGGACATATTATATTGCACTAGTGTGTGCGCAAACGCTGGAGCATTCTCTATTTCCTCACTCACAAAATCCGATGGGACGGCATAACCGATGCGACCGGAAAGAGTTCAGACGCAGGATCATCAGCTTTACGTACTTTCCGAGGCACGGGTGTGTACACGTTCCGATATCCAGAGTTCTTACTTAGATTTTTTCAGTAGAAATTGGCGCAGTAAATATTAGCCATTCTCTACATCATCAATGCGCAATCAACCTTTTAAACTAAGATGTCATGTGCCTTGTGCCTGTAGTTACACTGCCTCACTCATCCTAAGTGTAAGTGATATAATATGAATGTAAATACACTGACGGACTCATAAACTGTATCAATGTTCAAGACGCCTTTAATTTGAAAATCAAATATATATACAAATTTAATAGTTTATTTCGTTAGCTTCATAACAGCGTATCATATCTTGAAGTGCACGTCTGTATACTGGAGAGGACCATTCAACTTTTTTTTTAACAAACACGATAAATGTACAAAGATTGGTTTTGGTTCGTTTTATGGAAAATTGGATTTTACAATAAAAAAAAGTTGAATCACAGGTTTTTTTAATAAGGCACACGGAGGCACCACGTGCATTTTTTTCAGATTCTAATCGGTGTCGCATATATTTTATTAGTGTTATTAAACGGTGTTGTGTAATTTTGATCCATTCTTGTGAAATTGCTGTTCTTAGCGCTGCCACTGGGCACAGGATTTCTCACTTATACTTTTTTTAAACTCTCCCAAACATGCTCAACGGGAGCCATGTAGCGTGCTGGCTAATTATTGTCGAACTTGTGCAGCGGCGTTAGGTCGGAAATTATCTTGCATTACAGTAAAAATTTCGCCTATTAATCCCACTTATCAAAAATATTAATTCGAAATTAATCCTGAACTTTGATGCAGTTTATGAACCCGTTACCATATGTATATATTGCATATCAAAAATGTACCATATAACAATTATAATGACAAAATTAGGCAAGATACGTATTAAAAAAATAATAATAATGAAAATAATAAAAGCATATAAGCTTGTTAAATATTTGTTTTAACGATTTATTTACTAAGTTACTAAATAAATTTTAACGAAGACAAAAAAGTAACATCTTTATATTTTAGGGATTTATTTATGTCTAGGTAGACATTTATAGAGCCCTTTAATTTGCTTTGTAAGCAATTATCCAATAACATCGACGTATCGTACGTTGATATTACTAGGATAAAGTCAAAAAAGGCTTTCAAACGTTAATTGCAATTATTCAACTCAACTCAACTCGACTCAACTCAACTCGACCGAT